>NC_083348.1:77595227-78223566 GCF_019175385.1 Lycium barbarum | reverse complement strand
GCATAGCAACAAAAAATCAAAATAAGCCCACAAATAGCACATATTTAATGATAATTATGAATCAAAAGTCAAAACCATACAAGAAAGAGAATCACCTAAAACCATTCTACTAACATTTTAGAAGCTCATAGAAATTAACTAGTAGAACCTATAAAGCTTCCTTCAAGAAGAAGCTCATCTTTTATAAACTAAGGCTAGCATAAAATTCCTTGATGCCCATGAGTTTTTCTTCATTAACATGTATATACCAATGAGACTCACACTAAAAATGCAATGAAAACTCAAACAAGCTTTAGATTCTAATTACCACCAAATCACAAAAGCTAAAAAGATCACTAATTGATGCAAAAACTCATCAATGAGATCTCCCCTCTATGATACACACAAAGATCCACACACATCAATACACTTCACAAGAATGAATCAATACAACCACAATGAATCTGAAAAGCAAGAACAAAACCTCAAAAATTACCTTTTTCCCCTTATTCAAACAGGTTAACCAAAAAAACAAACCAAGAACACAAATACCAACATAACATCAAAGCAAATAAAACCCAAAAACAACACAATCTACATCAAACACACAAACCCCTTCAAAGATAAGCAATAACTCTAAAAAAAGAAAGAATTTTGAACATACCCAAATCAAGAAGAGAAGATCAAGAAGATCTTTGGTGTATTTTCACTAGATTTTCTTGGAAAAAAAAATCTAGAGAGGTGAAGTATAGTGTCAGATAGTGTGTGGAGTGATGCAAATGTTAAAGAAAATGCTCGTGGTTTGTTATTGGGATATGAGACTTTTAATAAGTGTATAAAGACTGCTCCCTCCGTCTCAAACGTGATTACTGTAGAAATAATGGTTGTGCCAAATTATTTATCGTTTTAAAATTTTAAGGTATAATTAATTATTTTTTTCTAATTTATTTTAGTAGAATTTTATCATTAATAGGTAACACATACAATAAGTCAATTTAATGGAGAGATTATAATTTAAATATAAATAAGGATAAAGTTTGTCAAATATCCCTCTTTTTCATAATAAATGTCACTTTAGTCAAAAACACTTATATTAAAAAACTAATAATGTAATGTAAAGTTTACCTAATTACTGCTATATAATAAAAATAAATTATTTTTTCCTCTTAATTAGATCATGCATAAGTAGTAAACTTTTTTATATTAAAAATTCAACAATATCAAGTTATTATATGATTTTTTCAAATATTATTTAGATGTTATTTTAACTTATTAATTTTTATATAATGATAGAATTAAAAAAGCTAATTAATTTATATCTTGATTTTTTAAGATGACATTTATTATGGAATAAAAAACAATTAGGTAAGGTAATACTGAAACGGAGGGAGTATTTTTTAAGGGTCGCGTACAGACAAATAATTTGAGAGGAAGGGAGTATAGTTTAGGGGCATAGGGGTAGAGACAGGAAAGAGTCAAAGGCCGAAAATCTGAGCCGTTGGATTAAGAGAGAGGAAAGTTTTCCGTGTAATGCGGGTGAGTTTGTGAGCGTTGGATCAGATTAGAAGAGCACGCGTGAAAGGTAAAGTGGGCCTCACGAGGTTTGACAAAAATGGCGCATCTTACCATATCCCCTGGATTTTGTTTTCTTTTAGTAAATTCAATAAATAAATATGCTTTGTTTTTCTCACCCTTTATTTTTTAATTTAGTTACCTATTGGGAATAGTGAAACAAAGAGTCAAGACTAGTGGGGTATTTGAGCCCGTTTGGATTGACTTATAAGCTATTTTCAATTTTTTTGAGTGTTTGGTTGGCCAGCATAAAAGTCATTTTGTGCTTAAAATAAGCTCAAAAAAAATAATTGGGCTCATTTGACTTAGCTTATCTAAAACAGCTCATAAGCTGAAAACAGCTTATAAGCTAAAAAAAACAAGTTAGACTACCCCAATTTATTTTTTTTAGATTATAAGCTGTTTGCAGCTTATAGGCATAAGCCCATCCAAACAGGCTCTTTGTTAAATAAATTAATGTTGCTCCATTAATATTATAATTTTATTTCAAAAATTACCTAAGATTATGCTCCCTCCATCCCAAAATATGTATCATCTAAGCAAAAATTACGTCCATTAAAAATTCAACAAATATAATGTAGAGTTTTATATTCAATTCAATAAATATGCTTTGCTTTTCTCACCCTTCTAGTAATTTTTAATTACCTATTGGGTAGTGAAGCAAGAGTCAAGACTAGTGGAGTATTTTGTTGAGTAAAATAATGGTTGGTCCACTATTATTTCTATTTTATTTCAAAAAAATCTCCAAAGTTTCTACTTTTTACTATGAATTTATTTTTTCAAATCTCATTGACATTTTCACCTAACGATTGCATCTTGGTCTTTTTCATACTCGGAGCTTTCAACCAAAGAAGAACGTCTTTTTACTTTCCTTTTTTTCAAGCTTTACTCATTGTTGTTTGAGAATAAGAAAAAGGAAGGGGAAGTGAGAACATGTTATTCACAAGATAAAGATTAAAGGAAAGTGAAGATAGGGATCAAAGTAGTTTTCTTCTTTGCACACCATTTTCTTTTTCTTTCCTTTCATGTTTCTCTTTTACATGTTATTTCCTTCTCTTTCCTTGGCTAAATGTCAAGATCAATACATGTTGGTATTTGGCTCTGTCACGTGAAAAAAAAAAAAAAACAACAACAGTTTCATTATATTTTGAGGAAAAAGGTTGAGAATAAACTTAATAGGTGAATGTATGAATATACATATATCACGTATAAACACAATTCATTAACTATCGATTAAAGCACAAACTCAATTAATGTTCATTTAGAAAAATTGAAGTGTAACTTAGATGTTGTTATTTCACTTATCTTCACTTATAATATGTAGGATTTCAATCTCATTAGAAGTCTTTTCCTCTTCTACCTTCCTGGCTTCCCCCTTCTCTACTTTGTGTAGCCATTATACGCCCTCGAGTCATCTTACATTTGAAATATTGTCTTAATAGGCATTCACTAAAACAAATTAACATTAATATTAGCATTTTTTATTTCTAAGTTATTAGTAAATCTTGTTTTGATCTTTGTAATATATGACTCATCATATTTAATTAATCAATAATATTTAAAATGTGTGTTTGTTGTCGTCAAATACAATATATGTTATATATTTGACTAATGATAGAATTATATTACCATCAAATATGAAGCAACATTACAAACTTAACATAACACATGATTTATTAAGTGATAGTTAACGATTCATAATTATAGTAAACTTGTGAACATTACCAGAAAAAGGATCAAAAGTGTACAATTTATTAACTCACTAGTGAAATCTACCGCGCTTCGCGCGGATTAGACTTTCGAATATTAAATTTTCTATTTTTTTTTAAAAAAAAACAAGTTTAAACCAATTGTATTGTTAACACTTAGAGCCCGTTTGGATTGGCTTACAGCTTAAAGCTGTTTGCAGCTTATAAGCTGAAAAAAATAAGTTGGGGTAGTCCAACTTATTTTTTTTGGCTTATAAGCTGTTTTCAGCTTATAAGCTGCTTTAGATAAACTAAGTCAAATGGGTTCAATTATTTTTTTGAGCTTATTTTAAGCATAAAATGACTTTAAGCTGGCCAGCCAAACACTCAAAAAAACTGAAAACAGCTTATAAGCCAACTTATAAGCCAATCCAAACGGGCTCTTAGTTTATATAGTTTACTATGATTTTTCGTTACTTAAAGGAGTTTTTAGACTTCTAAAAAAACTTGTAGTATAATCTATGCAAGGGAAACAATATTTTTTTCCCTCTTAGAAAAAATAATCTTAAAACAACATGGTTATGTCATTGTGCATTTAATATATGCATATAATAGGAAAAAATATATGCTTTTTATTAACTAATTTTGTATATTTTGTCTTGTTTTTTCTTCCTTTTCCCCTTCTACCATCTTTATGTTTTATCCTTTTTATTCTTTTTCTTAATTTCTTATTTCCGATATCAATTGCACATTTTCTTTTTAAGAAACATATCAAATCTTAGTTTTCTTTCTTCCTTAACTTTCTAATATAAAAATAAGTAACCAAAAGATAACATTCTGAAGTGACAACACAAATAAATATATATAAAAGAAGATCATAAAGAAATAGTGCATAAGAACATATTATAGAATACAAAGAAGTATATATATTATTATCAATTAATTATTCAATTTACTTTGAGACTATGTAAAGAATCAATATAGTTCAGAACATGATAAAAAAAAAAAGTGAACAAATTATTAGGAATACGAAAATTAAAGAACAAAAAAAAAATATAAATCAATTTAATAATTTTTCTTTTTTGGATCATGAAATATTTAAATTTAACCAATTTTTTAAAATTCCTAACATTAATCCGTAGCCTATTCTTTTCGTACCGGTAGTCACTTACCTTTTTTAAAAGTTTTTGTTTTACTATAAGCTTTTGGTCCCTATAATTACGCATATTGAATGTTGTGTTTGGTAGATGATTTTAGGGTGTGTAATAGTGAAGATAAACCTTTTAAAACGATTGGTCGCAATTTAATATTCTGTGAAAGACCATCGGATTAAACTTTTCATGAACATAATATTTTTTGATTGGTCACCAAAATAATTATCAAGTAAAGTGATTCAAAAAGATTAAAAAAAATAAGAAGATGAAAAACAGCATAATTAACTTAATATTAGCTAGATCTCAATTTCGAAAATCTTAGAGGTCTAATTGTTAGCTAACTTTTACTTTATTGGTAAGGATTCGATTATCTTATGTCTGTCATTTCCCTTTCCCCACTTTTCTTACATATAATTATGTACATAAAAACAATCTTTGTCAACAAAAAGAAAAGGATAAGAAACAAATAAAAAGAAACTTTTCTTTGCAGACAAAATATTTTCTTTACTATCTTAATTGTTGTAGAAGTATCAACAAAACAATCTGTAGAAATATCAACAAAACAATCTTTTTGGCCTCCGATGTAAACTAAAACATAAAATCAAGAAATAATTATATATAGTTTTTGTTTGCTAAAGAAAATTATAGTATTAAAGAACCTAAATAAGTAGAGCAATTGGGTAGAAATAATGCAAAAAAGAACTCATTTTAGTTTTTCAAGTTGAAATGAGCTTTAGGACAAAACATACTTCAGGATTCCTCCAAACTAACATGGTTATCTTTAAGATTCCTTCAAATCAATATTTTTCTCCTAATCAACTTTTTTTCTTTACACCATAAGATCATCCACCTACTTAAAAAACATAATTTCAAGTTCCTCTTTCATCAAAAGTTCATCCTTTTATCAATAAAAAAATGGAGTAGTAAATATATATAGTTAAAATTAAGTTTATTTACATCAATCAAAGAAATGTCCTGTTCTACAGCTTATGTCCGATTTCACAACAAATGTGAAGCAAATTATCATTTCTAGATTTTGCCTCTACTTTTTTGATCGTTAAGTTTCAAATAGTTTCCAACATTCCGTGTCAATTTCTAAAACAAATCTAATCAAAAAAATTATGCATTGCAAAATAAATTAAATTAAAATTAAGAGGAGTGGACGAAAGTTTATGAATTTTAGAGGGTGTATATAATTACCTTAAAAGAAATGCATCCAACGTTGAAGTAAATATCACCGAGTGTGCGAGGCTCTTTTTGATGCTGATGACATAACATAAAACACTAAAATTTAGCAAATACTGAGTAAGAAATAAATATGAAACGTAAAAGTGTAAAGTTTTCAACCAAAACATTGGTAAATAACGTTGTCAAATCTTTTGCTGTTAAAAAATGAGTCTATTTGAATTTGCAGGCAAGATGGCACATATAAATAAATTCAATTGAGATAAATTATTCACTAACACATAAATTTCACAAGATAAATTGTTACTAGACAAAGTAAAAAGAAATATACCTGGATCTCATACTGGAGAATTTTCTAATGAAGCATGGAGCTAAAATGAATGAACCATATATGAATAGGTTAAATTAGTTCATTGTCTTTTTATCTCCTATCTTAATTAGCACATTACTACACATTAATAAGAATCAATGAAAGGGAAAGGAGAAGAACTAACGTTTTTTATCTTCTGCCTTTAGGACATTATAACCATAATGTTTAGAGAATTTAATAGAGACCTCTAGGCACAATAATTCACTTGTCAAATAAATACCACATTCAACAAATATTAAATTCACAAAAGATAGAGTGGAAAATTAAAAAAGAGCAATTAAAAGGAATAAGCAAGGAGAAGGCACGATTGAAGTACTTGAAAGCTGATGGTGGCTTTTCAAGTCTCCACTAATAATTATAATAATTAATATAATAACTTATACACAATGAATTAATATGGTTGTTAAAGAATTTAATGAAACTTAATAAATATGGTAGAATATAGTTAATTCTTTAATAAAAAAAATAAGAGAAAAATAGAGAAAAATGTCAAAAAAAGGAGAAAAAAGATAAATGTCAATGGAGGTCATAGAGAGGTGCCACATAGGATTGTCTATGCCTAGCTTTATATTATATATTGATTGATTGAGGATTTAGTGCTTAATCTGATATTATAAGGACTAAATTAGATATTATCAGTAACTGAAGGATTAAAAGTATTATTAATTAATTCCTAAAAAATAATGTGGTAGTTTGGTTTCGATTTTCGAAGTGAGCCAAAGTCCACTTCAATTTCCCATAAATAATTTTTTTTAAAGATAACCGAGGCAATGGAAAGAACAATAAAATATGTGTTGAATATTACTCTACAAGCAAAACTCATTGAAGTACACTTTGTGTGATGCTTTGAATGTTTTGTTGAATATCTGTAACACTTATTTTCTTGCTTTAATGTATGGTTTGTGCTAATAGCAGGTTGTATATAATCTTTCGTTGCGATCTTTTCATTTTCTTAGTTTGTCTTTCGTGCCTATGTGATGTGAGCTTGTGCAAATGTTTATAGAGGTTATTTTCTCCTTTTATTTTAAATATTAAATATGCAGAGGGGTAATTGGCCGGCTTCTTTCATAGGCCTCCAGTCCACTTTAATTAGGATTGCATTTGATTTGGCTAAGGCATATATTGATCAGCCACCATGCATGCCATAGAGTTATAGACTTCCAGGTAGTACTCATTTCCATTATTGAAGCCCACAAAAATGATGGTTTTTTTGTGTTGCATTAAAAGCATCAATAGTGATCAAAACTCTCAAGAATAAGACGATTGAATTAAAGGTTTTTAATGCAGTTGGCAAGTGAAAACTCAAAATACAATGATTATTTTTTATTTAGACTATTTTGTCTTTTTTCAATTATTCTAATTTGGGTACACTATATTGTATCCTAGTAGTAGTAGAATATGAAAATTGCGTAAGACAACGCATGGAAATTATTAGTCATTTCTTTCATTTTCAGAAAGGAATTTTCCTATCGAAGTCGGTGGGCGTGACATGCCTATTTTATTTCGTCTTCATTTTTCTGAATTTCTTTTCCTTTATTAAAAAAAAAAAAAAAAGCGCCTTCTATTGTTTGCTTTGTTAATTCGTATGAGGAAAAATTTGTATAAGATAAGCAAGTTATCATGCGAACAAAACATTCTATTGCAAGACATTATAAAAGATGACGTTAACTTGTAAGAAAGAAGATTTAAACTTTTTAATTCTCTAACAAGCTATTAAAATTATAATGAGTTAATATCCCACGCTTGAATAAGATACAATGAAGAATGAACAATAAGGGGTGCGACTTGTACTTCACATTTCACAAGTAACAAACATTCTGTTATCATTGTAACTAGTTTTTGTTATTTTACAAGTAATTAACAAATAATTAATCATTCAATCATCCCACGCCAACCTATAGAATCAATATCAGTAGATATGAGTTGTACTTGGTAACTGACATGTAGAAGAAATTAATGTTTCTTAAGATCATAGGCATTCTTTATTTGGTTAAGGTTAGTTTGTCCAATCATGTCTATGTCGACCTAGTTGGCCAGTTAAAACTAATAACATATGATAGCAAGATGGTTTAGTTTTCACTTTCATGACATATATGTGCATTATTGTCACCAAAAAACAAAAAAAAAACATGTTTAGAATTTTATAGTTATTCTTTTTCTTGATCCCCACTTGTTGCCTCATCATGGTATTACTTGTAGTCAGTGATCCCAAGGATATGAAAAAGTCTTTAAGTTACTTGTATCTTTTAGAATTTGTCTACGATAATGATATTGTCGCTATATACATAAAAGCGGTTCGACAAATGCAACGTGGGGCGAAATTTAAAGGAGAAAAGGATTAAGGTGAATAACTAGGCACCAGAGAGGAATAAGGGCGTCGTAATGGATAAAATGCTTCGAGGAGTTTCTCCGATGATATATCTAGGCGTGAGAGTACGTTCGCTTGAAAATTGTGTAGGTGAAAGGATTGGATTTGGATATGTTTCGTTGTTTAACAAAATCAATCCAATAAAATCTTAACTAATTTCTTTTTTAATGAAAATTGACTTGATTGGCATCAAAAGCATTTGGAAAATCCATATGAAAGTACTGCCATGCATCCAATAAAACCTTGATGCTGAACGATCAGAGGGCCACAATTTTTCCTTTTCAGATAGCACGCATTTTTCTAAAGTCTATTAACCAACAAGCATTTTTAATGGAGAGAGGACCACCATGGTTTTATTCTTTGTTGGCACAGACTTAAATTCAGTTCAAAAAAATAACCTCTTTTTCCCCCTTTCATTTTCAAAGGTTGTCTTTTGTTTTCAAGAAGGCTTTCATAACTTTGAATTTTGTGCATAAGCGTGCAATGTTTAGACAGCAGCATGCAAATTTGCCAACCTTGCTGTTGTCATTTATCTCTGTTGTCATTAGCAGATTCACACTTTCAAAAGTACATGCATTGTCTCTCGCGTTGACGCTGTTCATACTTATCGTAGTTTAAGACATTTCGAATGACCCCCTTATACCCCCCCCCCCCCCCCTCTCAGCGCACCTCTATGATCTTTTTATTGTGATTTTTTGCATTTAAGAAATAGCAGCAGCTATATTTATCCAATTAATTAGATGTTTCTCAAATCTTGAGAAGCCAAATAAGTTACCCAAGCAGTTCAGCGAACTTCTTTTTATATCAATTAGCCTATTGATTCAATAGTCTAGATCGATCTTGTTCAACTTTTGTTTAACTGTTTTAGCAAAAATATGAGACTAACAGCTATTTATGACTGGTATACAAATGAAGCACTATGTTAGCTTAGAACTCATTGTAAAAAAAAAATGTGTATTATGAACAAAATGAATTCGACGTGGTCTACTTTTGGTAGACATGAGGTAAAATGTTGTGCAATGCTATGAGCTAAGCTAGCATGCTTTACCATTTAATACTAGTATATATTATTGACTTCCTCAAGGAAAAATAATGACACATATTCATTACTATCTCATAGCAGTCCACATAAAATAAATTAAAAAATTGTATAAAACTTTGGAAGGAAAAAGAAGAAAATAGTTTCAATGAATTGAATTTGGGTGTCTGTATGGAGAAAAATGTTTAATGTACACATCAAATATATACATGTTCCATGGAAATGTTTTATCTTGGAAAATCATTTTCCAGTTAAATTTTCAATGTTTGATTGGATAAAAAAGTACGCAAGGTGCTAGTCATAAAAGTGTCATACGGGATTCTTATTTTTAAAGAGAGCAAAAGTGAACATGCAATTCTTCAGAAGATGATCGTTGGAGTCGTCTGTAGCAGAGGAACTGCGGTAGCGAAATGTCTAGCTTTTCAAGCAGACAATTACAGCGTGTACGTGTACAAGTCCGTAATGTGCTAATCATACAAGGTGTAAGATACAATATATGGTAATGTTTAATTTGGTCATATTTTTGTGTACTAAAGATTGACAATGTCAAAATATTATTACTTATTTCAAGCAAGTGATATGTAAAATAAAATTATTTCACACAACAATTAACTCTTTCCATTCTTGTTGACCAACTGCTCGAGTATAGACACAAGACGTGGTTCTTTTTCACAATATACGACCAACACTCGATAACATTGTTTGGTGCTATATTTGACATGTGATAAGTACGACGTTCCAAGTCCACCCCCACAGAAAGGAAAAAATTAAAATGAAAAAAGATTTTTTTTTTTTAAAATAAAAAAAAAAGATCAAAACCAACTGTGTAATTAACAAGCTATTTTTCTTATGTGGGCTGCATGAAAGCAAGTTTGCTGTAGCCCAAATGTAATACCTGTTCAATTATTTGTACAGAACTTAAGTCGTCATCCTTCCTACCTGGGGGCAAGTGAAAAGATGGTCGCTCGAAAGATTGCTATTTAAAGAAAAGCTAAAATTGCAATTACCCTCTCCGTCTCAAATTATTTTGTCGTTGCACATGTTCAAGGCACAATTAATTTTTTTTCTTTTCATTTTGCCATTACTAGAATTTTGTTATTAACGGATATGACACATAAATAGTAAACATTTAATGAAAAAAAATTATACTTAGACATAAATAAGGGTAAAGTTAGTCAAATATCCATCTTAATTAATATTCGTAAGGGACATGTAAAATAATAAAAGGACAGATAATTTGAGACGGAAGGAGTACTTAATTTTTAATCAAATCACAACTACGATATGAAAGTGAAAAAATCGTGGGTCTAAATTTTAACTTTAATCCTTTAAGCGTGAAGTTGACAACCGGCTATTTTTAGCGTCTAAACTAGATGTCTGAAGTTGAATTTCAAAGTAAGAAATTTGAATTAGGTGTGGGCGTTCGGTTCTTCGGTTCGGTTTTTTCAAACTTCGATTTAGTTTTGGGTTTTGGAAAAGTGTGCACCGAACACCGAACCGAATTAGTTCGATTCGATTTGATTTTTCTAAGACGGTTTTTTTGATTTTTCCAAAAAAATATGATACATAATGGATTAACGGGTCAGTTGAATCTCCACAGTCCAAGTAACTCTCACGACATCTTATTGAACAGAACTTGTATTATCGAAGCATGTGGGAAGCAGCAGCAGGCAGCAGACAACAGCAGCAACAATAGCTTGAAATTCCACTTCAGCTGCTACATTCAGACATGACACCGATGTGCAATTCCGCTTCCAAACAACAGCTGAAACCTTTAAGGTAGCAGGCAGCAGCGAAGAATGGAGATGAATAACAGATAATTAGGTATTAGGAAATAAACTGTTGGGATGGGCTTGGGGAGTTAGGTTGATCGGAAATATTTTGGGCCTAAATTCAGTGGCAGTGGCTGAGTAGTATATTTTCTGAACCTACATAATAAAAGTTGGGCCCTTCTTTTGGGTGGTCTTTAAATTTTGCCCCTCATATTTGCGGTCTTTAAATTTTGCCCCTCATATTTGTGGTCTTTAAGTTTTGCTCTTAGCTTGGATACCTGAGGTTCTGGGTTCGAACCCCCGCTCAGGCATAAAATAAAAAAATAATTTCGCAAGGCAGGGCTGGAGGGAGTGTATGCCGGATCCGGCATAAAGTCCTTAAGCAAAAATTAAAGTTATGCCGGAGGGGGCATAACTTTTCCTCAAGGCATAGTTTAGTTATGCCTTATGGGCAAAACTTTTCCTTAAGGAACTATGCCTTATGGGGCAGACTTTTAATTAAGGCATAACCAAAAGTATGCCTCATAAGGCAGAACTTTTCCTTAAGGCAAACTTTTAATTATGCCTTAAGGAAAAGTTCCGCCTTATGGGGCATACTTTTAGTTATATTTTATGGTGCACACTTTTAGTTAAGACATAACTAAAAGTATGCCTCATAAGGCGGAACTTTTCCTTGAGGCATAATTAAAAGTTTGTCTTGAAAAGTAAAAAAAATATATGTCTCAAGGCAAAGTCTGCCCCCTCCGGCATAACTTTAGTTTTTCCTTAAGGATTGTATGCCGGATCCGGCAAACACTCCCCCTAGCCCTGCCTTGCGAAATTATTTTTTATTTTATGCCTGAGCGGGGGTTCGAACCCAAAATCTCAGGAATCCAAGTGAAGGGCAAAACTTAAAGAACACAAATATGAGGGGCAAAATTTAAAGACCACCCCAAAAGAAGGGCAATCCGTGCAAAAAAATGATAAAAGTTCGGTTAGATCGAAGAACCGAAAAATTGGGACCCCAAAACCGAGAACCGAACTGAACACCGAACTTTAGAAAAAATAGAAGTGAAACCAAACCGAAATCGAAAAACCGAATTAATTCCGTCTGGTCTGGTTTTTTATTTTTCTGTATTTATGCCCAGCCCTAATTTGAACTTTAGAATCAAAATTTTGAAGTTAGACTTTGCAATCCAACAAATTCAGAAGAAGGACTGAAATTTAAGAACTTTTCGCCCAAACGTATGAAGTTAAAAATTGCCTAAGCCTAATTTCAAACCTTCAAAAGTTCACTTGTATCGTCATCTTTACGCATCTTACAAAGTCCAAATATACTCTCCTTCCAACTATCTCTAACAACTAACCAGAGCCTGGAAAAAAAAAAACTACCCTATTCATTTGTTTTCTTTATATATTTTCTTATAATAATCATTCACCCGTTAGACTTAAAAAATCATGAGAAACAAAATTCGTTAGGGTTTAATTAACTAGTAACGATATTGTTCTAAAGACCCTAAACACATTATGAGGAGAACAGGGAGTACCAGAAAAGAAAAGAGAAGGAAGAAACGAAACGTCGATTTTATCTGAAATTATCCTATTCAAAGTAAAATTTAGATACTTTGATAGATTGATTAGACTTTTAAAATAGCACACATAAAAAACGAATAACTTGTGAAATCTTATTCCTAAATAAGTAAAAACTTGCGTGCATACATCAAACCAATGAATGTATGTAATGCGTATGAATATACACAACTATCATTTAACCATGATTAATTAACGTATATATTCACTTCAGTAAATCACTTAACTATAGATACTGTTAATCGGGCAAATTTGATAAAGAAATTGGAATCTGTATATGAAGGAAGAGAGAGAAAACGAGAGAGATATTTCTATTTCATCTGCTGAAAAAAGCCAAGTCTACAATGTACAAAAAGAGAAAACCAAACATTAGAAATGGGCCTCTGTCTTTGTTTTATATTTTTGACCCGAGTCCCGTCCAATCTAAATAACAACAGTGATAAATAAGAAAAGGCCCAAACCGACCTAGCCCACTAACCTACATCATCAACTAATTTATGTACTCTAACACCCCCCTTCAAGTTGGAGGGTGATAGGACCCCCAACTTGCCAATGAGAAAATGATGAGCAGGACCAGGAAGACTCTTGGTAAGTACATCAGCAAGTTGAGTGGAAGTGGGAGTGTGATGCAATGAGATCAAACCATCAACAAGCTTGCCTCGAACAAAATGGTAGTCCAACTCAATGTGTTTAGTACGCTCATGGAATACCGGATTCTTGGCTATGTGAATTGCAGCCTGATTATCACAGAGAACCGAAACAGGACTGCAAACAGGAAAACCAAAATCAGACAACAATCTAGTTAGCCAAGTCACCTCTGCCACAGCCTTACTCAAGGAGCGATATTCAGCCTCAGCTGAAAAAAGAGACACCACGGGCTGCTTCTTGGACTTCCAACAAATCAGGCTACCACCGAGAAGAATACAAAAACCAGTTACGGACTTTCTACTATCAGGACAAGCACCCCAATCACTGTCACAAAATACCTTGAGAGACATATCAGAGCAGTTGTTAAGAAATAAACCAAAATCAGAGGTCCCTTTGAGATACCGTAACATGTGTAGGGCTACCTTCATGTGAGGGAGACTGGGCAGCTGCATATACTGACTTAAGTGTTGGACAGCAAAAGCCAAATCAGGTCTAGTATGAGTAAGGAAGTTCAGTTTACCAATTAGACTTCTGTAGGTCTCAGGATTGGGTAAAGGATCACCCACTCCAGCCTTGAGCTTCTCATGTAATTCCAATGGACACATAACAGGAGAAGAAATGTCACAATGAAACTCTTTGAGCAGATCAAGCACAAATTTCTTTTGATGGAGAAGAACACCAGAGGGTGTATACAACACTTCAAGACCAAGGAAATAGTTCAACAGCCCCAAAATCTTTTATCCGAAACTGTTCATGAAGAAATAGCTTGAGAGCAGAAATTTCAGAGGAATCAGTCCCAGTTAAAATAATGCCATCAACATAAACAGCTAGGATGACCAAGGAGTCTCCAGAGCCTCTGGTGAACAATGAGTAGTCATTTAAAGAATGAGAGTAACCTTTGGACTGCAGGGCTTGAGACAGTTTGGCATACCATTGCCTTGAAGCGTGTCTCAACCCATACAAAGACTTTTGTAACTTGCAAACCAAAGGAACAAGAGAAGAGGCAGAAGCAGGTACTGACAATCCAGGGGGAAGTTTCATATAGACTTCTTCATCCAAATCCCCATGCAAGAAAGCATTGTTTACATCCAATTGAAAAAGGGACCAATTCTGTTTAACAGCAACAGCAACAAGAGTTTTGATTGTAGACATTTTTACTACAGGGGAAAAGGTCTCATGAAAGTCAATCCCCTCTACTTGAGTATCCCCTCTGACCACTAACCTAGCCTTATACCTCTCAATGGTCCCATCAGCTCTATATTTGACTTTGTACACCCATTTGCACCCAATGGGTTTCTTACCACTGGGTAACTCAACTATGTCCCAAGTCAAATTAGCCTCCAAAGCCTCAAACTCCTTGCGCATGGCATCTTGCCACTCAGGGACAGATGTAGCTTGAGAGTAGGAAAAAGGCTCAAGAACAGGCTCAAGAACAGGCTGCTTACTAGAGACTGAAGTGTGAGGTTCACAAGTGGAGCTAGGAACTGAAATAGAAGAATTACAGATATAATTCTGAAGGTAGGCAGGCTGTTTCTTAGGTCTGAGAGATGTTCTAATAGGAGCAGGCATAGAAGGAATATGGGAAGGGATATGTGGAGGAGTGGGAGAGGAGGGTGGGACTGGCACAGGAGACAAAGAGGTAAAGGGAGAGGATGGGGTAGGAGAGAAAACAGGAGAGGGGGGAAGATCAGGACAGGTCACTGGAGGAGCAGTGTCATCAAAATAAGGAGAAGGAAGGGAGCAACTAGTTGGGGATCCAGGAGAGGAATTGAGGTAGGGGAAAATGTGCTCATGGAAGAACACATCCCTAGAAACAAAACAGGACTTGGATTGGAGATTGTAAAGTTTAAAACCTTTCTTGGCAAAAGGGTAACCAATGAAAACACAAGGGGAGGCCCTAGGCTGGAATTTATCCCTATGAGGTCTAGGAGTAGTGGAATAACATAGACAACCAAATGCCTTAAGGTGGTCATAAGAGGGTGTGGTCCCATAAAGCAGTTCATAAGGGCTCTTGTGATTTAGGAGAGGAGATGGGAACCTATTCACCAAATATGTGGCTGTTAAAATACAATCACCCCAAAACCTGATGGGGAGATGAGATTGGAAGAGTAGGGCCCTGGCAGTGTCTAGCAAGTGCCTGTGCTTCCTTTCCACCACCCCATTCTGCTGAGGGGTATGTGGACAGGAAGTCTGATGGATGATACCCTGATCTGCAAAGAACTGAGAACCAGACAAGCTAGACCCTAACTCTATGGCATTGTCACTTCTAATAGTCTGAACTTTGGTGTGAAATTGAGTAGTAATCATATTAAGGAAAGCTTTAAGAATGGTAAAGGCATTGCTTTTGGCACCTAGTAGATGGGTCCAGGTGGACCTGGTATAATCATCAACGATGGTAAGGAAATATCTAGATCCATCATAGGTCGGGGTATGATAAGGACCCCAAGTGTCAATGTGGATAAGCTGAAAAGGGGCAGTACTTTTAATAGAACTATCTGAAAATGGTAATCTAGATTGTTTGGCTAAAGGGCAAATAGGACAATCAAATGACTGTTTATGGGATAATGTGGAACCAACATTAGTAAGTGATTTCATTTTGGAAAAAGGCAGATGGCCAAGTCTATAATGCCAAACAACATCAACTTTATTCATATTCACATTGGCAGGAGCAACAGTATGAGAAGAATCAGCAGATACAGTTGCATGAGCACTAGGAACAAACGAAATGGAGGGGCAAACAGTAGCAATGGCAGAACTATTACAATCAGAAGAAACAATAGGAAAGGAAGCAGGGAGAGAAAAATCACAAGTAAAAACAGATGGGTGATGAGAAAGCTTGTACAAGCCACTGTCAGATCTACCAAGCACCACTGGCTTCTTCAGAGAAGGGCCATGTAGAGCACATAAAGTGTTGGTAAATATAACAGCATGACCAGGTTTAGCAACAAGCTTATGGACAGAGATCAGATTGTGCTTAAAGGTGGGAATATAGAGAACATTGTGGAGAACAAAATCAGGAAACAAGTTTAGGGAACCAATATTAGTGACTTTAACTTTGTAGCCATTGGGAAGGGACACTAGATAAGGAATAGGTAGAGTTTGTAAGTTGAAAAGTAGGGACAAATCAGAGGTCATATGATCAGAAGCTCCAGAATCTATGATCCATATAGTGTTTTCTATCTTAGTAAGCAAACAGGACCTGACATTACTATCAGGTGACAACTTACCAGCGAAATTTGCAGAAGCCAAAAGATTGGAAGTAGGAGGAGAAGCACTAATGTGGGACTGTTGCAGCAATGACATCAGTTGGGAGTGTTGGTCCTTGGTAAGCCCAGGAAGGACATAAGAATGTTCAGATTCACCATGAGAACCACCAGAATCATCAAAATTCGAGTGCCCAGTATGATTGGGATCAAATTCAACATGAGCAGTTGTTTTCCTTGGACCAGTGTTTTTGGTGAATTTGAAATTTGGAGGAAAGCCATGAAGCCTATAACACTTCTCAATACTATGGCCAGGCTTTCTGCAATACTTGCATACCAAGGATGATTTCGGGGGCTCGAAAGCAACTTTTGAATGAAAATTCTGTTTAGAGGGACCATGATATGGGCTTGAAGTAGAACCATGATATGAGTGTGAAGTAGATGCCCCAGCATTGAAGGACACAGATCCTGATGAAAACTGAGAGGTACTAGAGATGTGCCTCTGTTTTTCATCAGCCAACAGTATGCTGTAGACAGTGCCCACTGTTGGAAGGGGCTTCATCATTAGTATATTGCTTCTGACTTGAACATAGGTGTCATTTAGACCCATCAAAAATTGGTACACCTTTTGTTCATCCTCACCCTTCTTACTTCCCCCACAAGTGCAATAAGATAGGTGGTTAGAGGAAATGGAACCAATTTCATCCCATAACTGTTTAATCCTATTGAAATAAGAGGATATGTCTAATGAACCTTGGGAAATATGAGCTAAGTCTTTTTTAAGTTCAAAAATTCTAGCCCCATCTGCTTGACCATATCGTTCCTCTAGTTCACCCCAAATATCCTTGGCCAGTTCTGAATATTCAACGCTACGAGCTATTTCTTTGGTGAGAGAATTGGTCAACCAAGACACTACGAGGTCATTACATCTTTGCCACTTCCTGGCCAAAGGTGAAGTCTCACAGGGTCTATCAGAGATATTTTTTATGAAATCCAACTTATTACGCACTGATAAGGCCACAAGGATGGTTTTACGCCAACTACCATAACCAGTTCCATCAAAGGGAACATGAACCAAGGAGGAACCCAACACGTCAGAGGGATGAACATACAGGGGATGACAAGGGTGAGTATAATCATCGGGGTGAAAGGCAGTGCGAGAAGCAGGGGAGTCAGATGGTACAGAGGAAACCCCACTGGTAGCATTCGTCATCGCAAACAATTAGAAAACCCAGCAATATTGTTGAACACAATCACACGGAACACGGGCAATGACAACAATCACACAACACAAGTAACTAGTATCAAATTTTACCCAGCAATATTATTGAACACAACCATACTCAACACGAGCAACAACAAAAAATCAAGCAACACAAGGAACTACTATCAAATCTTGTCGAGAGAATGGAAGAAAGGAACGAAATTACCCGGCGAAATTCGAAACAGAAGCAAACCCTAATTTGAGAGAAAATTCAACCAATTAATCACGAACAAACCCCAACAATCAGCAACAATATATGAAATCGAAACTTCGGATCAATTTTAATCACTCGAATCTTCGAGAAATCGCAAATTGAACACCGTAACCCTAAACTTCGATATTTGAAAAAAAATTGGAAAGAATGAACGAGGGTAAGTTCGTACGAAAGCTAAACACCAGATCTATCAAAATCTAGGCTCTGATACCATGTTAATCGGGCAAATTTGATGAAGAATTGATGAAGAAATTGGAATCTGTATATGAAGGAAGAGAGAGAAAACGAGAGAGATATTTCTATTTCATCTGCTGAAAAAAGCCAAGTCTACAATGTACAAAAAGAGAAAACCAAACATTAGAAATGGGCCTCTGTCTTTGTTTTATATTTTTGACCCGAGTCCCGTCCAATCTAAATAACAACAGTGATAAATAAGAAAAGGCCCAAACCGACCTAGCCCACTAACCTACATCATCAACTAATTTATGTACTCTAACAGATACATCCATTGATTTGGTGTAAACAATCGATGTAGGTAAGGTTTTACCCAATAATGATCGCCAGGCTAGATGATTTGGTGAACTTAAAATCATATTCTAATCAACTTTTTAGCTGATTTTTGTGTTTGCTCACTTACAAAATGCCTTTTACGTCAAATGATTTTAAGCAAGTATTTAGGTTTTGCCTTCTTTGTTCCTTATGGTAATAGGACTAGTACTTAATATTTTATATGCTAACATTAACTATTTTACCTTCTTATAATTACAGGACACGTTTCTATATCCAGGCAGTACACGCGAAGAAAAGAATACAATAGACGTTAGGTTTTGCATAGAATTAATGAGGACAGATTTACCATTCTACCCCTAGGTGAATTCACAATTACGGAAATACCGTGTTCGTCCGGTGTTCGTCCACACCTAACTGTCAATACTATTATACTAGCAAACTATGTCCATGCGATGCACGGGCCCAACATGTTTATTCACTTTAATTAGCCAGTCTTTAAGGTTTATATTTTGTAAATAACGTTTAATAGCATTCTAATTGTTATTATATATAGCAACATATACAAAATATATTTCACGTACCATCACTTTAGTTATAATAAAAAAATGGAGTTTAAAAATTAAAAACATATGATGGAATTAAGTCTTGGAGATGGAAAGAGTCGGATTTTTTTTCTCATTGTCATGACAATGAAAGTTGTTCATCGATGTGAAAAAGAAATTAGTAAGAATATGAGAGAAAATTAATATTTTGATTCTATTTTTTCTTTTAAAATTCTTTAATATCTTGTATGTATACCGACAGGTTGATATCCATCGCAATTAACTAACTGTTCAGATCTAAACATAAGAACCATTGTTGTATATATTGAATTTTTTAAAAGCAAAACTAATAAAATATTTGTATTAAATTAATTAAAAGATATGTTAATATGGGGTAAATTAGTTACATTATAATTTTTTATATTAACAATTATAGATAAAAAGAATTGTTACAAAGAAATCAAAATTAGAAAAATATACGTTATATCATAAGTCACCAAATTTTAATTCCGAAATGAAAATATAAAGTAATACATTTTATAAATGTAAAGAAACAATAATCAGAGAATGCAAAGGAGAGTAAAATAAGTAAAGTATTAGCAAAGAAGGAAAACCGAGATAAAAGTCACTGCCTCCCTTCACTTTTACTTGTCCACGTTAACATATTAAGACTCAAGAGAAAGAAAATTTTCTTTACTAATACTTTACCCTTCACACTAATTACTCATTTTCAAATTATTTTCTAAGGCTATTGAGACTATACACCAATAAATATGGATATTATGATAAAATATATACTTCATTTATTAATTCTTAAAGAACGTGAAAAGTTAAAAATAAACAAGTAAAAGTGCACGAGGGAATAAATATGTGTAGAAGAATTAAAATTGAAGCGCATACGTGTATACATGAAAAGAGAATAAATACTCAGTACTGTGACATATGTCCAAGTGGGATAAAAAAGTAGTTGGTTAAATTGTACAATTTATATAACTTTTGGTACAAATTGCATTGCTATTGTTCATCCTCTCTTCACATTTAAAGTATTGACAAAGAAGAAAAACAGAGATAAAAGTCACTCCCTCCGTTCACTTTTACTTGTCCACGTTAACATATCAAGAGAAATGAATTTTTCTTCTTTTTATTAATTTTACTCTTCACATTAATTACTCATTTTCAAATCATTTTTCAAGGCTATTGAGACTATACACTAATAAATATGAATATTATGGTAAAATAATATACTCCATCCGTCTCATATTACTTGCTCACTTTCCCTTTTACACGCCCCTTAATAAATCATAAATAAAAGATGTATTTTATATTTTACTATCTTACCTCTATCTCTCTCCAATAAATACATTCTAATCAAAATGACTTTTTTCAAGGAACATCTAATGCTAAGGGTAAGATGAGAAAGAATTAATTAATTTTATCTTGATTTTGTAAATGAAAAAGTAATTTGGACATATATATATAATATAATCTTTAATAATGTGGCCAAGTAGTATGAGACGGAGGGAGTACTTCATTTATTAATTCTTAAAGAAGGTGAAAAGTCAAAAGTGAACAAGTAAAAGTGCACGAAGGAAATAAATATGTGTCAGAGATATTTTTAGTAATGTCGCCAAGTAGTATGGGATGGAGAGAGTACTTCATTTATTAATTCTTAAAGAAGGTGAAAAGTCAAAAGTGAACAAGTAAAAGCATACGGAGGAAATAAATATGTGTCAGAGAATTAAAATTGAAGTGCATATGTGTATACATAAGAAGAGAATAAATATTCACTACTATGACATATGTTCACGTGGAATAAAAAAGTAATTGATTAAAGTTTATAATGTATATAATTTTTGGTCCAAATTTACAGTGCTAAGAAAACAAGAAGGCTGAGTAGCAGTTGAGAATGGGCACAGGAACACTGATTAGGAATAGCACAAATTCAAAAAGCAAGGGAAATGAAGATGATTAGAATCTCTAGATAAAAATAAGGCCAAAGTCATAGATAGACCCTCAAACTTGTCCATATTTTCCACTTGGACCCCTCAACCGAGCCGCGTACCATATGAACCCTTCAAAACAGCCTTTATTGTGCCACTTTGACCCGTCTGTTCAGCTTGGCACAATGCGTGCAGTTGACGAATTTTTCACGCGTGAGGCTCTTAAACACGCCGAGCTGGACAAAAAAAAAGGGCCAAATGGACCCAGCAACGGTAATATTTTCCCCACCAACTTTTAAATATATCCTCTTCTTCCCCAATTCATAATATTAAACCCTAAATACTCTAAAACCATTGCTGCTCCAAATTTTTTAAATTTTCAGTCAAACTAATTGCTGTGTCATTAATTTTTTTTCTAATCTATCTCTCTTGTTTGCTTTTAATCTTGCTTCAACAATGGCTAACACTTCAAGAATCGAGTTTTGCCGATGTGGTCGTATTTGCAAATTGAAAATTTCATGGAGTCCAAATAATCCCGGAAGGAGATTTTTTTCGTGCCCAATTGATGAGGTAAGCGTATATGTCACGACCCAACCCCGTAGGCCGTGACTAGTGCCCTACTTGGGCACCCTGACATACCTACCCATATCGAATCTCATACAAACAGCATATATGGCTATAAATGCTATATGCCGTCTCAAACTATATCAAACTGTATTAGACACATTTCAGCGCAAACATATACATATACACATATCAAAAAGCCGGCAAGGCTATCAAATATGTCAAAAGCCGACAAGGCTATCAAATGGCGCAACGGCCCAAAACACATATACAAAATGCACGCCGACAAGGCTGCCATAACAAATGAGATCATACAAACCCAACTGTACAAAAGTAGGCACACACACCCACAAATACGTCTACAGACCTCTAAACAGACCAAACGAATTATATGGCGGGACAGGGCCCCGCCGTACCCCTAAACGAATATATACAAACATAGCGAACAAAAGATATACCAAAAGATATGCTCTGAAAGGAGAAGAGCACTCCAACAGCAAAAGGGGTGTCCTAAACCGGTGGATCACCAAACTGTACGTCGGTACCTGCGGGCATGAAACGCAGCCCCCTGAAGAATGGGGGTCAGTACGAAATATGTACTGAGTATGCAAAGCAGAATATACCGAGAGAAAATATGTGACGTAAACAAAAGGGAAGTATCAACATAAGCGCAAATCCAACATATCAAAATTTATTTACTTTCCAAAAATATATAAGTAATGTATAGGGTACAGAAGAAAATGGTCGCCCGCCTGTCAACGGCGCCAATACACAGCATAACTCCAGATGTAAGTTTCAATTCTCCGAATCCCCGTCACATATCACAACCCAACATAACGCCATATACCGCATAACACCAAACATAAGTGGAACCCGACCCTCATTAGCGAGTAGCTCGGAGAACCATAAACACAGCATAACTCCGGAGTATATCAAAGCGCGCACGATAACAGAACCGGCCCGGGACTCGGCGAAAGGAATAACAGAATGCACGAATAGAGTCGTGAGTAGTCATATGCATAAAATCAATATCATAAATTCAAACATAAGCAAAATGATCATATTTGAAAATCGAAATAATAGTCTTAACAAATCCTTTCAAAAGCTCCCGAATTTCATAAAGGAAAGTCGCGGGACCCACGGACGGGAAATTAATCAAGTCGGGCCCGCTTATGGAAAACATACTCGTTATACGTAATGCAAACTTTTATAAAAATATATTGGAGCAATCCGAGCATTTATGTGAAAGATATGGTATTCGGAAATTTCGAAGTTCTTTAAAGTGAAACCTTTTTGCGCAAAGTTCGAAAAGCGATTTTTCAAATACATAAAGGTTCATATTTCACCAAATCATACGTAAGAGTGCCAAAGAACATATACGGATCATAACATGCTCAGATTTCGGATTTGGAATTTTCCTTAAGGCTCTAATTTAGCCTATGAAAACTAAGACATGCCAAAAAGAAAGGAAGTTGCCTTACATACCTCGAACGCACTCAAGATAGCCAATCTTAAGTAAATATCCAATCTATGCCTCGGGCTCCCCAAGGTCTACAAATACGCCAACGAATACCAAACATTAGATAAGGGCATTTAAGCCATTCATTCCAACTAATCATTAAATTCTACAGAAAATTCGGCAGCACTTCCCCTGTAAATAGGCCATCCAGAGAATTTAATTCGCTCAAAATCAACAACAACAACCACAATAACCAACCTAGTATCATCAATAATCAATTCGAAAGGCAAAACAACATTAATAGCTCTCTTTTACATCTTTCAACAACTTTCCAAATATTCGATTCAACGGCTTACATTCAAGCCACATCATCGCTCGTACATTCGATTATTAACCCGAATCCTTTCCCACAATATTAGAGGACTTCTAAACCATTCACATAATATTTCCAACGATCCAACATTTTTTTTTCCAAGCTGGCCAAAACCAGCCCCTAACCGAGAGCAGCCCTCTTTTCATTTTTTCCTCATTTTCAAGTCATGTTTTGTCTCAACAATCCACAATATAACGATGTTATTCTCATATAATATACCAATTACATTAACGCACGATAAGCCTCAAAACAGCCCGCACAATCTCACATCAATCATAAGCCATTAAATATTCATTTCAAGACTAGAATTCATGACGACGACAACTAACATACTAAGCGGTAGTAATGCGATCTTCGACACATTATAAAACTCACATTCGTCCACAACACACATATACATATGTTAAGGATTCCTATATATACGAATTTCATTCAATGCACAAAGTTCTCCAAATCAGTCCGCAACGCTTACTATGTCAATTTGGGACATTAAATTCTCATTTCCAACCTACAAGTCATCACAATAACCATTACGACGCTAAGCGATATAAATTCATTCTTTGCCAAACATTTGGGGCTACACACGGCTACATTGCACACATATATACATATATCGACGATTTGTATTCTCTTCTCCATTCTATAACAATTTAACATGATACAAGAATAAATTCATCCATCCAATTCACACCCATATACACGGCCAACATACCAAACACACAACCCCACTTCAACATTCCATATTTCATGATTTCTATCCATTTTAGCATACTACCATAGGCATACAAGATTCACAATACATAAACAAGATGAAATCTTACCTTTGTTCTTCACTTCCATCAAATAGCTAGGGTTTTGCAAATGGGCACAACTAATGGTTGGATGACCCAAACAAATCTTCCACGCTACTTAGGGACCTTAAATTAGTGGGTCAACACCAAGGAAATAATTTTTGGGAAGCTAAAAATGGGGGTTGGATCTCCCCTTGGCTGGCCGAAACAGTGGGAAAAAAAAGGGCTCTCAATGTTGATATTTTGCTAAGTGTTGAAGTGTGTAGAATGAGTAAAGAAGACTACTTATTCATCTTTTAAGTGTCCCCATTACCTTGGGTCCACACAATATGTTGGACCAATTAAAATTGGCCACACAATGTGTGGGACCCCTTTTTAATTCACACAGCTACAAGGGAGTTTTGTACAACATTTTAAATTCCATTTTTTTTATGAATTGTGGTCCCAATTTTTCCTAAGTGTTCAATACCAATAATTTCATATATAACTTATATCTCAAAATAAAATCAAATGGTCAAAAGTCCCGACTTCAAATCCCGAAATAACCTTGGCCTTAAATTATCATAGTTCATTCGGGTTGTCCCAATGTATAAAAATACGGGACGTAACAGTATACTTGTTATGGGTTATTTCATTACTTAATTCTTCCTCGTAATTGATTCATAAAGCTTTTTCTTTTTATTCTTTGAAGGCTAGAGGTGGATGTAATTACTTCAATTGGTACGAACCAAGGCATCCCGAGCAAGCAAATAAAGTCATTTATGAGTTGTTGAAGAGGATTAAAGCTTTGAGGAAGAAAAGGCCCATGCAAGGCGAACTAGGAAGAAGTTGGTGTTTGGTGTAGTGTTGTTGTTTGCAATTTGGTTCCAGTTTTGAAATTGTACTCGATGATGTTTAGTTTTAGTAATTATAGTAGGTTTGTCACGACCCGACTAGGGCCGCGACGGGCACCCGGGCTAACCACCGAGCACCGCTCGTTTCCTCACTCGTCATAACCATTTTACATTTCTTTATCATTCATAATCTCATAATCATAAGACAACCATTTTTCGTTTGAAAACACAAATAATTTTATATACACGTGCCCCTTAGGCTATCAAAATAACATATACAAATATAATATAGTAATCTTGTGAGACCATCTAACCCACACTGCGCGTCTATGAGCCTCTACTGACATATTATACATATAGATGGAACAAGACTCCGTCGTGCGCGAAATACATAAAGGAACCAAAGGAATAAACATAAGCACCTCCGAACAATGGAGTGCTCTCAATCAGCTGACAGCTACTAAGAATCTGAACCAAGCTCACCTCCCTGTCTACCTGTGGGCATGAACACAGCGTCCGAAGAAAACGGACGTCAGTACGAATATTGTACTGAGTATGAAAGGCATAAGCAGTAACAATATATCAATGAAATATGAAGGCATCAATGAGATAAGGAGGCATCAAGAAAGAGCAATTTGTACTGGCTATCAAATATAACTGAAATAATGCATGCTGACTTACTCATAATCTTTATCATGTCATGTATCTATACCTATATAAGCTGCCCGTCCATGCAGGTACGGTGTGATAATGTATAAGCTTCCCGTCCATGTAGGAGCGGTGTGATAATCATATCCTGCGTCCAGGCCTCCCGCGTCCGGGGTATATGCTGCCCACTATAGTGGTGTGCACATCTACGTGCCTGCCCGGCCGACTATAGCGCGGCGCGGTGTGAGAAAATACATATATATATATATATATATATATATATATATATATATATATATATATATATATATATATATATATATATATATATATATATATATATATATATAAAGCATGCATAAGAGCCCAATCAAAGCCATAACTATATCGGAGTGACGTAAGGTCGGTGGCTTCCGACGTCATTATGGAACATTCATTGACATCCTGCCTCACCTTGAAGGAATAAGCATATAAGGTGAGTGTAAGCAACAAATAGCATCATTAACATCATAGGATCATCACAACATGAGTATTGGGATTTCTATACTTTACTCATTACCTTGTGTGGCTAATTATGGACATAGACTCATATTTTTCGGAACTTAAGGAAACTCATGGATAAAAAGAGAGTCAAGCTATAAGATTCATGCCATAGAAAGAAATTACTAGTCTCACATACCTTGAACTCTATCTAATGTCCAACGTCTACTTCTCGAGCTCGCAGGTCTAAAATTAAGACAACATATGCCACAGTTAGATTATCCACATCACTTACTAACCAATCCAAGCACGAATGAAACTTAACAAAATTCGGGCAGCATTTCCCCTGTAAACTTAACAATCCTCGAAATTCCAACTTAGCCAAACATCAATAAAATACTAGCAACAACAATACCAACAATTTCATATCAAACTAGAATTAAATCCATCCTTAAATTAATTCAAAACAGCCCAATATACGCTTTCTATACAATGTCTTCATACACTTTATTCTCCCAAATTCAAGAACAACAACTTATCAACAACATCTACAACAATATCAACAATTATTATACATCATAACTCAGCTAATTCCATCCATTTAATCCACCTAAAACAACCCCTTAATCCATAAATCTCAACAAAACAACAAACGAGTTTATAACGCTATTTTCTCAATTTAAATCTGTTAAAACTCTAAATAAACTTATTAACAATGAAAAAGGGACCCTAATCTTACCTTACTTGATGAACTTATAAATTACTTGAGCTTGCCAAAACAATTTTTGCTCCTCTTCACCTTCTATATTTTGTTTTTGAGCAAGAACCGAACACTTCTTAAAATTCCAAAAAGAAAACGTTGTTGAATTGAGGAAACAAGGTGAGAACCCTTTCTTTTGTTTGCTGGTACGTTTTTTTTTTTCCTTCAATGTAATATATGTATACAGCAACAATGTTGAAGCAAGTTGTTCTGCTCATTTCCATTAATTGTCTCAATATTTAATTGATTAAAATCCACCTCTTAAGCCTAATTATCATGAAAATTAGAGATCCACGTGCTACTCCTTGGACCAAATATTGGTCTTTATCTAATATTATTTATTAAGTGAGCCAGGTGGCCTACATGTCCCTTCGTCACTTTAAAGAAATTACACATACAGATGCCACCTCTTATATTAGAATGATTAGTCATTATTTGACTTTCTACAAGGCCCCACGTGGGAGGGGTCTGCTAAGAGTAAGTAGCAGTGCACTTCTTTGCTTTATTTAATTTCCAAAACAAGATTGCTAAGTTTGTAAACTTTTTCATGGAAAAATCGTTACTGCCCCTATATTTTATTTGAATTGTTTCTCACTAAAATGATCTCTATATAAATCCTTTTATAATAGGTTTTGGGGTCCACTTAGCTCATAATGACAATGATCACACTATACCAAAATATGTCACCCATTATATAAATTTACATAGTCATATGCTGACTTCCACGTAGAATGGTTGGCACATAGCGTTATAAATATTTTTACAACTTTTATCACATTGTGTACGTAAATAATAAGATAAGGGAGGCTATGTACTTTCCCATTAAGTGGACCGTGGGGTCCACATGCCTTTAAATCATTTCAACTAGCCGTTTACTACATAAACAAAGATGCCACCTCCTCATTCCTAGAACATAGTCACAACACTTTCATCTTCCATGTTCCACGTGGAAATGCCATATGTGAACACTCACCTCCTATTGACCAGCTATATTCCTTGTGTCTCACACGTAATTAAACTTATCTAATTAGTTAATTCCTGATCACCAATAAAATCCCCACCTAATAATCTGATCATAGTTAATCAATCCCTAATCTTTACTAATGTTTTTACACTAATTGTAATTAATATGCAAACCGTGCACTATTAAAATCGGAAATAAAAAAAATTCTTGTCTCATATCTCAAAAATAATCTTGTCCTTGAACTTATGTCGATTAGTTTACGGATAACCCAACATACAAAAATACGGGATATAACATTCTTTCCCCCTTTGGAACATTCGTCCTCGAATGTTAAACTAGTCCTGAATTCCCAATACTTTCTCAAGTGTTCTCTTATTTAATTATGCCCTTCCAAATTTTCCTAGCATTTCTTTTTACCATATCGATATCGACCTCATAATTACTATTACCGTCAATTCAACAGTTAACTTATTTTTCGAAGTCAACCATACTTTCAACTTAGTCAAATCTTATCATTACTGTTGACATGACCTTTCAAGACCTTTTTACGAACCTATATCTCATTCTCTTTTATTTCTAGGAAAATTTCGGCAGAGTTTCCTCTGTATTTCTTACTATGCCAAAATCTGCACGCAGGAAATACCAACAATGCCTCACAGGGCCAGTATATATATGTATATATATATTTATCATATCATAGCCACACAGGGCTCCCAATATCAACAACCATATATAAAAAAAATGATGAACTTACCTCGTATGTCCAACTCAAACTGTACCCGTTATACTTTTCGGTCTACTTTCCCTTTTAAATCGTTAGCGACATTTCAATCATACCTGCAACATTCACACCATATCTAACATATACCCTGCTTACTTTTTTTTTACTAATTCCTTCAACTTCTTCTGTTCGCACTTTATAACTGAGCTTATCATCAATATATATACATTCAATCCATTTTCTTACTATATTCACAATTACTAACCTTGATGATGACCAATCGTCATCCTGTGTTTACAATTTCTGATAACGTAACCTCAATGAAATATTAGCCTCTGTAACTTCCAGTAGCATTATTTACCTTCACTAGTCGACACCACTCTCCTGCTGAAATCAAAGGTCAGTACATAAGAGATATCATTTCCTATCTCTTGGCTCTATCGCACGATCTAGAGTAGGAGGGAAAGGTAACATCCTAAATGTCGTGTAGCTTCCTGTTTATAAATGTGGCGCGCAACACACCATAAACAAGACTCTACTAGACACGGCTCGTAGACACTTCCTGGGACTGAACTGCTCTGATACCACTTCTGTCACGACCCGATTAGGGCCGCGACGGGCACCCGGGCTAACCACCGAGCACCGCTCGTTTCCTCACTCGTCATAACCATTTTACATTTCTTTATCATTCATAATCTCATAATCATAAGACAACCATTTTTCGTTTGAAAACACAAATAATTTTATATACACGTGCCCCTTAGGCTATCAAAATAACATATACAAATATAACATAGTAATCTTGTGAGACCATCTAACCCACACTGCGCGTCTATGAGTCTCTACTGACATATTATACATATAGATGGAACAAGACTCCGTCGTGCGCGAAATACATAAAGGAACCAAAGGAATAAACATAAGCACCTCCGAACAATGGAGTGCTCTCAATCAGCTGACAGCTACTAAGAATCTGAACCAAGCTCACCTCCCTGTCTACCTGTGGGCATGAACACAGCGTCCGAAGAAAACGGACGTCAGTACGAATATTGTACTGAGTATGAAAGGCATAAGCAGTAACAATATATCAATGAAATATGAAGGCATCAATGAGATAAGGAGGCATCAAGAAAGAGCAATTTGTACTGGCTATCAAATATAACTGAAATAATGCATACTGACTTACTCATAATCTTTATCATGTCATGTATCTATACCTATATAAGCTGCCCGTCCATGCAGGTACGGTGTGATAATGTATAAGCTTCCCGTCCATGTAGGAGCGGTGTGATAATCATATCCTGCGTCCAGGCCTCCCGCGTCCGGGGTATATGCTGCCCACTATAGTGGTGTGCACATCTACGTGCCTGCCCGGCCGACTATAGCGCGGCGCGGTGTGAGAAAATACATATATATATATATATATATATATATATATATATATATATATATATATATATATATATATATAAAGCATGCATAAGAGCCCAATCAAAGCCATAACTATATCGGAGTGACGTAAGGTCGGTGGCTTCCGACGTCATTATGGAACATTCATTGACATCCTGCCTCACCTTGAAGGAATAAGCATATAAGGTGAGTGTAAGCAACAAATAGCATCATTAACATCATAGGATCATCACAACATGAGTATTGGGATTTCTATACTTTACTCATTACCTTGTGTGGCTAATTATGGACATAGACTCATATTTTTCGGAACTTAAGGAAACTCATGGATAAAAAGAGAGTCAAGCTATAAGATTCATGCCATAGAAAGAAATGACTAGTCTCACATACCTTGAACTCTATCTAATGTCCAACGTCTACTTCTCGAGCTCGCAGGTCTAAAATTAAGACAACATATGCCACAGTTAGATTATCCACATCACTTACTAACCAATCCAAGCACGAATGAAACTTAACAAAATTCGGGCAGCATTTCCCCTGTAAACTTAACAATCCTCGAAATTCCAACTTAGCCAAACATCAATAAAATACTAGCAACAACAATACCAACAATTTCATATCAAACTAGAATTAAATCCATCCTTAAATTAATTCAAAACAGCCCAATATACGCTTTCTATACAATGTCTTCATACACTTTATTCTCCCAAATTCAAGAACAACAACTTATCAACAACATCTACAACAATATCAACAATTATTATACATCATAACTCAGCTAATTCCATCCATTTAATCCACCTAAAACAACCCCTTAATCCATAAATCTCAACAAAACAACAAACGAGTTTATAACGCTATTTTCTCAATTTAAATCTGTTAAAACTCTAAATAAACTTATTAACAATGAAAAAGGGACCCTAATCTTACCTTACTTGATGAACTTATAAATTACTTGAGCTTGCCAAAACAATTTTTGCTCCTCTTCACCTTCTATATTTTGTTTTTGAGCAAGAACCGAACACTTCTTAAAATTCCAAAAAGAAAACGTTGTTGAATTGAGGAAACAAGGTGAGAACCCTTTCTTTTGTTTGCTGGTACGTTTTTTTTTTCCTTCAATGTAATATATGTATACAGCAACAATGTTGAAGCAAGTTGTTCTGCTCATTTCCATTAATTGTCTCAATATTTAATTGATTAAAATCCACCTCTTAAGCCTAATTATCATGAAAATTAGAGATCCACGTGCTACTCCTTGGACCAAATATTGGTCTTTATCTAATATTATTTATTAAGTGAGCCAGGTGGCCTACATGTCCCTTCGTCACTTTAAAGAAATTACACATACAGATGCCACCTCTTATATTAGAATGATTAGTCATTATTTGACTTTCTACAAGGCCCCACGTGGGAGGGGTCTGCTAAGAGTAAGTAGCAGTGCACTTCTTTGCTTTATTTAATTTCCAAAACAAGATTGCTAAGTTTGTAAACTTTTTCATGGAAAAATCGTTACTGCCCCTATATTTTATTTGAATTGTTTCTCACTAAAATGATCTCTATATAAATCCTTTTATAATAGGTTTTGGGGTCCACTTAGCTCATAATGACAATGATCACACTATACCAAAATATGTCACCCATTATATAAATTTACATAGTCATATGCTGACTTCCACGTAGAATGGTTGGCACATAGCGTTATAAATATTTTTACAACTTTTATCACATTGTGTACGTAAATAATAAGATAAGGGAGGCTATGTACTTTCCCATTAAGTGGACCGTGGGGTCCACATGCCTTTAAATCATTTCAACTAGCCGTTTACTACATAAACAAAGATGCCACCTCCTCATTCCTAGAACATAGTCACAACACTTTCATCTTCCATGTTCCACGTGGAAATGCCATATGTGAACACTCACCTCCTATTGACCAGCTATATTCCTTGTGTCTCACACGTAATTAAACTTATCTAATTAGTTAATTCCTGATCACCAATAAAATCCCCACCTAATAATCTGATCATAGTTAATCAATCCCTAATCTTTACTAATGTTTTTACACTAATTGTAATTAATATGCAAACCGTGCACTATTAAAATCGGAAATAAAAAAAATTCTTGTCTCATATCTCAAAAATAATCTTGTCCTTGAACTTATGTCGATTAGTTTACGGATAACCCAACATACAAAAATACGGGATATAACAAGGTTAAATTGCAGTGTATTTTGATGTTTTAGGGACTGTTTTAGTGACTCACAAAGGGATAGGTTAATCTCACAAAGTTGGCCAAATTTTGTGATTTTGTGTAATTGTATATGACCACACTTTTATGAATCGAATGAATATATATTTGGATACTAACATAAATCAAAACCATACGTCATTAAGTAAACGAAAACAAAACAAAACAAATCAAACCAAACCAAACCAAACTTCATTTTTTATAAATAGAAAGAGACGACCTAATCAACATCTATGATCTCCGGCTCCTCCACTTTAGTAACAATGAAGTAGAGGCGATCCTCTAGATCACAAACTTGAAAACGCAACTCATCCCCTTCCCTTAGGCCTTTTGCATCAACAAACTCTTTCCATCCATTATTGAGGCGCGCCTTTCGACCGATCTTGTATTTCATTTTGAAAGCGCCTGTGTCGTATAAAACAACGGCTTCTTTGTCAACTTGTGGAAGAACATCCATAGTTGGAAGAATCTACACAACAAGTAATATTAAAAGCAATAACAAAACAATGGTAAACAAAAACTAAAAAATACGACTTACGAAATCATCGTTTTGTATATAGGATTTGGTCAATGTTTTCTCAAATCAAGCAATAGTGTAATGCTGGATATGTGGCATTTTGTTTGAGAGACTATGACTGAATTCGTTTGTGAGCTTGTTGGATAGTAAAATGGAAGACTATGGAGGTAATTTATATAGGGATAATACAACATTCAATTACTCCAACTAATTCAACCATTCAACCATTCCATTACTCCAACTAACTCATTCAACCATTCAATTACTCCAGCATCCATTGAACCATTTAACCATTCAATTACTCCAATTAATTCATTCAACCATTCAATTACTCTTCATTCAACCATTCAATTAATTAATTCAACCCCCATCCAACTACCATTTAACTAATCAAAAAAATAGTTACATTTAATAGAAGTACTCGGCTAGCCATCAAAATAACAGTTTCGTGCAAAATAACAGTTTCATGCAAAGGACATAAAACACATAAAAATACTTGGCTAAAACTGCCAAATTGTTTCACAATACATTCAGAACTAAATTGTTTGAACAGACATTCAGGATTTCCAAATTAGCTTCTTTTTTGCTTCTGGTTGGGTAGAAGGCTCGTTGGTGGTTATATTTCTCCTGTTTCTAGACTGCTGCTGTAGCTGTGTGGTTGTGACATCACTTTTACCTTTGAACTTCAGACCATGAGGTTTAAATCCAAGATCAATATTGACTGCACTGGTGTCCCTCATAGTCCCATGCCTCACAACTCTCTCACTTGAACTACCAGGCTGCAATTGACACAAAAATAAATTAGATTAACTTAACAAAGTGGTAAATGCTAGATTGTAAACATTGAATCCTTACATTAATGACAGTTCTTCCAGTTGTTGGGCTTATGTAGCATCCAAGGCCTGCATTTTTAGGCCTTTTCTGTGCAGAACTTGATTGACCACTTCCTCTACCCCTTTTCAACCCAACTGATTCACCACTTCCTGTAGGCCTTTTCTGTGCAGAGCTTGATTCACCACTTCCTGTAGGTCTTTTATGTGCAGAGCTTGATTCACCACTTCCTCTACCACTTCCACCCTAGAAGTAAAATCAAATGTTAGGAGCAGTTCTTAATAATAAGGTGTTAAAACTAAAATAAATCAACAAACAAACGCATACCTTTGTTACTGGACAAGACTTTTTGTTATGGCCTAGTTGGTGACATGTTGAACATGTCATCTGCACACCTTTCTTGGACAGCTTGCCATACTTCTTTCTTGGTTCATCTTTATCCTTTCTTCTTTTTTTCTTTGGTCTGCCAGGCATTACTTTTGGTGCTGGAGGTTCAATCTTCATGTTATTAGTCTTAGGCCACATCTTCATGTTGGGCAGTGGGTTAAGAAAGTATGAATATGCCTTCATAAATGTCTCCTTTCTATACCAATATTCCACATGATTATTTGGTTCATCCCCTAGATGGTAGAATGCACATATTGCATGTTGGCAGGGGATTCCTCTTAACTGCCACAGCCTACAAGTGCATGTTTTGTTCCACAAGTGTACAATAAACCTATATTCATATTCCTTGATCTCAAACCCTTCTAGCCCATTCCACAACACTTCACATTTGTTAGACAGCTTCTTGTTTTCTTCCAACATCACCCTTGCCATAGGTGAAATATCAGTAATCCATGTCTCAGCAAATCGTCTCATTTCAACATGCCTAGTCATTACTTTATGCCTAATCTCTTCTAGCATGGTAATTATAGACTTATGCCTAGCTGCTAATATCCAGGAATTAAAGGTCTCACACATATTGTTTTCAACTACATCACAATTAGAGTGTTCCCTAAAATAGGCTCTACACCAGTGTTCTTTGTTAAATTGCAATAAATCTTCACAGATGTCTTTTCCAAGTTTATCTAATTTTGTAAGTTCTTCTCTCAACTTTACCTCAAATGATGCTTTAGAGACCCTCCAGAATTGTTTTCTTCTTTCTTCACCTTTCCAATATTTCTGCCAATTAGCCCATATGTGTCTAGCACATTTCCTATGCTCAGCATTTGGTAAAAGATTAAGAAGTGTGCTCAACAATCCCTACAATACCACACAACAAGTACAGTTAGTATATATGCCAAAAAAACAAGGTTAACAATGCAAAAAAAGTTAGTAAAATTACCTTTTGCATGTCTGACATTACTGTAATTCCATCTCCAATTCCCAGCCCCAAATCATTGATTAAGTTCTGAATAAACCATGTCCATGACTCTTTTGACTCATTGTCAATGACAGCCCAAGCAATGGGAAACATCTGCTGATTCCCATTTTTTCCAACAGCCACCGGAAGTTCACCCTTACATGCACCTTTTAGGAAGCAACCATCAAACCCAATAATTTTCCTGCATCTCTCCAACCAGCCCTTTTTCATTGCATCAAAACAAACATAAAAATACTTAAACAAATTCACTCCAGGCTGACTTTCTCTGTCTGTTTTCACTATGCAAGTGTTACCAGGATTACTCAAAATGATTTGTTTTGCATAATCACAAAGTCTTGCAAACTCCTCCCTCCAATCCCCCATAAACTTATTAAGCACTATTTGTTTTACCCTATGACATATAGTTCTACCAACATACAACCCTAACTGGTCTCTAACCAAGTCCTGAATTTCCCAAATTCTAATAGTAGGTTGAGAAGTGATCCTATCCCTAAATCTGTTGGATATGAACTTAGCATTGCACATCTTATTCTTGTTAAGTGGAGTGCACTTGTGAATTGGATGGTAAGTTTTCACCATAAAATCCCCTGATTTTTTATCAACACTAGCATACAACCTCCAATTACAAATCTTGGACTTACACCTACACCTCACTTTCTTCTGCTCATTTGGTTTAAGTTTTAATTGAACATGGTATTCAACAGCATAATTAGCTACTGCCTTTCTAAATACTTTAGCATTCTCAAATACCATGCCTAGCTAAAAAATGCTAACCACACAATCCGGATCATACCTTAATTTGTTGCTCTTCCTTCTACTTGGCAAGTCAACACCAGGTTCAACATCCACATCCAGCTCATCATCTGAATCTTCACTATACTCTTCAGAAGAACTACCAATATACTGCTCATCCCCTACTAAGTATCCATTGTATTTGGAGGCCTTGTTCTTTCCAATATCTTCAAAAACTTTATCTATTCTTCCCCCACCTAGGGGAATCTCAGCAGTGACAACAGGTTCCTTTCTCCTTGGTATTTGCTTCTTCAGTTTACTTCTCCTTTCATTCCTCAAAGAAATTAACTCTTCATCAGCTTCACTATCATCTTCATCTGGTATTTTATCCAGATCTGACTCACTACTAGCCAAAAATGAGTCTCTATCATCAGTTTGTTCATCATTCACTTCCTCTTTAACTTCAACAGTTGACCCTCTCTCTTCAACATTAGGAACATTTACAGACCCTCTCTCTTCAACATTAGGAACATTTACAGACCCTCTCTCTTCAACCTCTTCAACACTAGGAGCATTTACAGCAGCTTCTTCTCTTTCTTTAGAGTTTTCTATGTTTTCTCCAACCCCAGTATTTATATCACTATCAAAATCCATATTTGTTGCCCTAGATGCATCATTTACCTCTAACCCACAAATAAGTCCAGTAGGGCCCACATCTTCCACCACCTCAGGGTTTTCACACACATGTGAACTATAAAAATGTAACACATCACCAACTTTCAAACCACTCACAATATTTAACAATTCTCGAGCAGTCATCACTTGGACGAAAGTTTTACTTATTAAGTCAAAGTAAAGGAAACCACCCACTAAATTATATTCAAATTTTTTTGTATAAAACAGTAGCTCGAATAAAGAGAAATGGTCTTTATCAATATCAGCAATTACAACATCCTTCTCATCAACATATATGGGGTTAGGGCCCATTGTAAAGTTACCACCATGGTGAAAATGGACCTCAATAATATCTGATATATCTACTATTTAATAATGTCAATCCTTTTAAAAAACCCCAATTTTGCACGGAATAACAACAATACCATCCACTAAATATTTTGACAATAATAAAAGGCTAAAGCAAAAGTTACCTTCTTAAAGAATGGAATGAACAAAATGCACAGAAAAACCTTCAAAACCCACAGAAAAACTATGACTCCAACACACAAAATCAACTAGCTGAAAACGATGAACTTAGGGTTTATTTTGGGGGTAACGAACAGCGTATGCGTTAGAATTGGGCGGAAGTTTAAACACTGTGTCGAATTCTACCGTCGAAATAGATGAATTTAGGGTTTGAATTAGGATGAATTTAGGAGGTGAAAATATTTGGAAAAGAAATGGACTTTGACGGAGGGAAAATGATCGGGTACTGATATGTTTGCGTATAAAAATTTAACAGGTTCAATGGGTTTTAACCGGGTTGGCCCGTGCATATGTGGCGTTCTAATTGACATGGCAACATTTAATTGGGAGGCTTATACACGTAGGCGGCGCGTGCCAACACACATAATTCTTTAAATGCCAAGTTGGACCGACAGGTCAAAGTGACACAATAAAGGCTGTCTTGAAGGGTTCATATGGTACGCGGCTCGGTTGAGGGGTCCAAGTGGAAACTATGGACAAGTTTGAGGGTCTATCTATGACTTTGGCCTAAAAATAAAGATGTAACCACATGTAAGCCAAAATAGGGCAATTGAAAGGTACACTTGGTTAAAGGAGAAGCCAAATGTAGGCCGAACTTTATGATATACTTCCTCCGTTTCAATTTATACGAACTCATTTGACTGGGCACGATATTTAAGAAAGAGGGAAGACTTTTGAAACTTGTGGTTCTAAATAAGCCTTGAAAATTTGTGTGACTATAAATCATTCATAAAGTGAATTTGTTTCCAAATTAGGAAATAAGTCATTTATTTTGACACAAACTAAAAAGAAAATAGGTTCAAACAAATTGAAACAGAGGGAGTACTTATGTTGCTTTTAGTACAATCATTTGTTGTCGTGTTAGTACTCGCTTCCCATTTATATATAGTAGAAACTAACATTAACTATTTTACCTTCTTAACCCTTATAACATTTATAATTCTAAAAATGCCCTTCACAGCAAAAGCCCTTACTTCTTTTCTTTCCTTGTTTGTTCCTCCGTCGTCCCCTTCCCCAACTCAGTTGAAGTGCTCAGTCACTAATGTCAAGTTTGTTTTGTTTCATATTAGAATATCATTTGTCATCATCTATTGTAATATAAGGAGTCTCATTGCTTCATTGAAACTGGAATTGTCATATATGTAACAACAACATACTCCATATGTAGGAAGAAGGGAAAAAAAAAAAAAAAAAAACCTTTCTTAAAAACCCAGTGTCCAAAAATGGGTCTGGGAAATCTGAAGCAATTGACGCCTTTTATCAAAGAGGCATTTCAACAAACACTTCTTGTGTCCAAATTCCTCTGTGGTCTTCATGTCACCAACAACTACATCTGCACCTTCGCTCTCGTACGTTTTAGTTTTACTACTTAATGATTTGGGCTAAGTGAACTGCAATTTTAATTTATTTATTTTTTTGGGCAGACTCAAGGTCCAAGCATGCTTCCAACGTTTAATCTGACTGGTGATCTTGTTTTAGCTGAAAGGCTTTCGACCCGGTTTGAGAAAACGCAACGGGGCGATGTGGTGCTAGTTCGGAGCCCCGAAAACCCAAGAAAGATTGTGATCAAGAGACTCATTGGTATGGGTGGTGATACTGTTAGATATGTTGTGGATCATGGAAGTAATGACAAAGAACTTACTGTTGTGGTAATAATTGATTTAGTAAAATAGTAGTAGTAATTTACAACTGATTTTTCCCTTGTGCAGTGATTTTTTGGCAGTTGGTAACAATTTGTAGGTTTCAGCTTGTTTACTACTCCCTCCGTATCAATTTGTTTGTTTGGTTTTGACTTGACCCATAGTTTCATGTGGTCTTAAATTAAGGATATGTAGAATGTATCAAAATGCACTTTAATCTTGTGGGGTCTTAAATACGAGATGCGAAAAGTTGGAATTAAAGAGTTGTTAAAAAAGAAAAGAGGCATTCTCTTGTAAACAGTTTAAAAAGGAAAGTAAGATAAATAAATTGAAACAGAGGGAGTATCACTTTTTCGCGAGTTTCACACCCCCAACTATCAATTGTTCCGTTTTTCTACCTGAACTATCACCATCTATGTATTAAAACAACTGATAGTTCAGGTGTGTTTTTGACCACTAACTCTTCAGGAGCTGATGCAGTCGGGATTTTGCCCCCTTTTTTTTTTTTCTCCACTTTTGTTTCTTAGGTGAATATGCTTTGAATGTGAACAGGTACCAGATGGACATGTTTGGATTGAAGGGGATAACAAGTTTAATACCAATGATTCAAGGAAATTTGGACCAGTTCCTTATGGACTTGTACAGGGCAGAGTCTTTTGGACTGTGAGTGAGATTCCTCTCTATTTATATTTTTAGCTTTATTTTCTAGTTGTTATGACTTGATTATGTTTTGAAAAGGCTTTTGCCTAATTTCTTGGAAGTGTTTTTGAAGGAACCTTTCATACGATTATATTTGCTGTCCTTATGCATGCCATAGGATAATTATGTGTCAATTTTGTTTATAAAACCTTACAGAAATTGAATTAATAGGTCAGATTTTTACTTTTTTATTGTTTGACAAGATTAAAAGAATAACTAGGTCTACTGTAGGACTTTCCAGAAGAAACCTACCAAAGGAATCGTGTCTGGTTTGTGCAGAAGCATCATTTTCAGAGGATTAAGATGTGTTAAATACTGTTTCTGCTAATCTTACTTGTACTGTTAGCTACAATTTGGTTAGTTAGGCAAAGTTCTAAAAATATGCATTAGCTTGTGAAGGTGGTTTAGACTTCAGGTTATTGTAGACTAGTTGATACTTGTAAAATTCATCAGATATGCTCAGTGTTTCAAACTTTAATTCATAAACCGACACATATGTTGTTAACTATTTCTGGAGAGACATTCTGAAATAGTAAGCCAGAAATGTTATAAAACGTGTAACTTTTTAATCAGTTTTTCCATATTTTTGGTACTAGTATGTGCAGCATTCTTTCTTTAGTTTTGTCTTGTTGTAGAATTCTAAAAGTTCTGATATTGTAAATTAGGTATGGCCTCCTGAAGCTTTTGGATCAGTAGGAAGAGAAGTACGATAATTCAACCTGTCAAGGTACACTTGCTCAGAATTTCATGTTTTGGAGTATGGATCATTTGTTATGGGCTTGTGTCATTGATTTGCAATATAATCTTCTCTTCACCTTGACATTTGTCTTGATTTTATCATAGATTGGATTCATTTGTTCTTGATTGCACCACCACTCCTCTCATATATCATTATTCGAAAGACCTTCTCTCTAGTGAAAAAAATTCTCTTGTTTCTTCCTCTTACCATTTCTAACCAGTGATATTAATTTGAAGTATTGCCATCAAATTTATCTGTGGAATTTGCATATAAAGAAGCATCATTCCTTATTAAGAAAAAGCACATGTAGATTCCACTACTAATTCTAAGCTAATTTTAACTGGTTAAGTTTGGAAACATTAACAACAACAACAACATACCCAGTATAATCCCACAAGTGGGGTCTGGGTATGTTGTTTAGGAATGAATTAGAGAATTAAACAGTATCTGTACAAATTGAATGTGTTCTATTATTTCTTCTATCTTTATTTTTCAAAATTAGTCTTAGTGAACTATTTATGCTGCTCTTAAGAACTTATGATGAAGTTATTTGAACTTGGTATGTATTTAACTGCATGTACTCACTTAATGAGAGGTAGTAAAATGTCTAGGAATCAAATATTGTGTTTAGGTTTCTTCATAGTGTTTTTATTCCTAAATGATTTTTTCTTTCATTCTTTTCGGGGTAATTCAAAACTCTTCCTAGTGGTTTGGTGTAGGAAACTTGCACATTTTCAAACTAAACTTCTTGTTTGCTTCATGTTTTATCCGGTGTATTACGTCTGAATGCTTATTGTATAAAGAATGAAGCTTCCATGGTTGTGACTGGAAAGGTTTGAGCTTGGTATGACAAGATTATGCCTCATAATATTGTATCTTTTGCTAGAATTCTGATTTTTGTTAAAGTACTTTCTATAGCAATTGTATAATGTTGGCATGTGATAAATTTAAAATGGAGAAACCTGATGGGTGAGAGAATTCATATAGCCGACCCAAACTATTTGGGATTGAGGCATAGTTATTGTTGTTTTCCATAAACGGCCTTGTTAGATGGTATACTATTTTGTTGGACCTTGTGATTGCCTGTTTTCCTTGTTGAAAGTTGAAGCTGATTAATGTTGACTTTACATCGGCAGATTTGGTGTATTCTCTTACAGCATGGATATCAAACAATTTGGTGAAGATGACAATTTGTGGGCTGTGTTACTGCTAAGTTCAAGGTGGAAGGACAGGATGCCAGAACTGCTAATATTTGGTTAATACATTTCTCATGCTCCTAAGGTTGCATCATTCATTCTTGAAGTGGCGCTGCCAATGCATAAGCAAAGGTTCAAGCCCAATATAACCACATATGAAAGAATACTGCCCAGATTGTCTTTCATTTTTTTTACTTTGCCCAAAAATTGTTTCAACTTTTTTAACATGAAAGCTTCTTTTCTAATGCTGGATGATACTTTTATCATTGTTCTACTGATAAAAGAATTGTTTGGAAGTTATGCACCTAAGGGTTGTGGTCTAGCGGTCAAAATCCTAGCAGAGACAAAACGAGCGAGGTGATCTTTTCTCATCTAACTTGAGCCTTTGCAGCCAAAGTTACCAGAAACATGTGATACAAATTACATGTACCAGGTGGAATACAAATTAAGATGCGCGCAAGCTTGCCCAAACACTGCCATTATTAAAGAAGTGTCATATGGGATTACTTCTATTCTAAATTTCGTTCAGTAACTTCCCAGACAGTCTGCTTTATTTCCAATTGAACTTACTTTTATTCATAGAATTCTAGCTTTTAAGTTTAATACAGTGTTCAAGTAGAACAACTTTGTAGAAGTATTCAAGAGCAATTGTATTATTAACCGGTACCTATATTCCAATTTGTTGCAACTAATTTCGAATTGCTACATTGTGATAATTTTGAATAACTTTGCTTATTATGCTTCCTTAATTTTATCAGAGCGTATTTGCATTTTGAAGCAAACGATCTCGACAAAGTTAATCAGGGTAATAGCTACCGCTAATTCTAATTTGTTTTCTTAGCGCTAATTGTATCGCTAGTAAAGATCCGCCAAGTTTGAATATTCTTAGTCATTTAAGTTGCCTAAATGCTTAAACAACTTTCATTTGGCAGTAATTATTAGCTTTTTTCCTTCAACTTCGGACAACGTTGAACTTTTCATTTTTTTTGAATTGTTACATGTTTCATTTAATAATTACAGCAATATTTTCCATGTAAGATATAAACGCTGGTTAATGGCTAAATTAAGAGATAAAAGGAGAATATCGATAATCAAAATTTGGAGGGAGATAGTGATTACAAACTTAGAATGACTTTCACCTGTTTAGAATCCTAAAAATAAACACGATTCCTTATAACTGATTGTATTTCTCATCATATTTCTATCTTCTCCACGAGGCCAATGAAAATTATTCTCTAACTTAAAAGAGGCAATTTATCCATTTCAAGACAACCACACATGTAAGATAATTAGAGGGAAACCTTTTCAGGGAAAGAAACATTTAAAACCTAATTATATCAACAAAAAGGAATCTGTAAAATTTAGAAAGTTCATCACAACGTTTGCTATGTACAGGAATCCAAGTTATGCAGGCATCTGAACCCCGAGCAACCATCTTTTCGCATGGGGTATTTTCCGTTGAGCTGAGCTTTCTTCGATCACCCAACCACAATCCCCACCACTCAAACTGAGCAGTTATCTCCTTTTTTGTATTGTCAGTTCCTCATTTCTAGCTGAAAATCACCAATCAATGTCCAATATCATCACGTTGATCATATAGGGCTCGCCCTTGAGACCTGCATCCACAATGCTCGGAACACATTGGTACAAGTTCGTGATTCTAAATAGATTAAGATCATGAAAATCAAGAAATGAATGGAAGGACACCCAATGCAGAAAGTTTGAGTTCTTTTTTTGTTTTGCACTCTAATTTCACATACCCTCTTTTTGGCTTTGTTCAGTTAAAGGGAGGTTAAAAATAAGGCAGAATAGTCTGATAGACACTTGTAATTGCACCGTTTTGACATCCCAGTCCCTCTACTTTATGTGTTTTCATCGAAACATATCAAGTTGATGAAAACAAGACTTCTCATCTCCTTTCACCATTACAAAATATACACAAACTGATTAATTGGAAAAATACAGAAACACTGGCTGCATCTCACCTGGGTAACCAATAAGCATAATCCTAAAATGTTAAAAGAGTTTCAAATGTGAGTAAATTCAGGCCAGAGTTGGACCTTTCAGGATGCTTTAAAGTGCAAATATTTTTTACAAGGACGAGACCACAAAAATGAAGATGGAGGCAGTGGTTTACGGTATCTGATGTAGTGCGGCGAATGAAGTGAATGCTCGGCTCTAATGGGTTCTATGATGGTTTAACAGTGGCGATGTGAGGCAGATGGATAAGGAGGAGGAAAATGAGAGTGGTGGAGCTGGAGGAAGAAGAAGAAAGGGCAGGAGTTTTTCTCGTGTTCGGCGGCTAGGGTTGGGTTGGTGAATGAATTCCCCTTTTCCATTTACACTAATGTTAATTAGTAGTTATAGAATTATGATTTCTACCAGGCCAAAAAGTGAAGATGACAGCTCAATTTTGAAGGACGTATACAAGTAAGCATATATGATGCTATAGGTTTTGTGTGTGAGTTGTGAAATTGTTGCTGGAGCTGCTTCAATCGGAGCTTTAGACTTTAGTTATGTTGCCAGAAATTTTCCTTGGAGCTTCTGTTATGTTTTCTTTTCCTTCTATATTCTTCTCTGATTTTCTATAAATTAAAATCATCAACTCACGCACTATATATGCGTGTAAATCACGCGCTTTGTCCACCTCAGCCATCTCAACGCCATATAAGCTTAGTCAATAGTCAGAAGCGTTTAAATGACTTGTTTTGATAAAATTGAGGTGTTTTGGATGAAAACTTGAGGAATAGGGGGGCCAGGATGTCAAAACGATAGAGGTACGAGTGTTCTTAGGTTATTCTGCCTAAAATAATGTTGTATAAGTTCTCTCTTTCAACTGCTGAGCTGCAATTCTGGTGAGTTGGTGGATCTTAAGAAAAATTTAATGGACAGCTCAAAATGATTCGCACCCATAGTTTCACCTACCATAATTTCACCGTCCCAAGTGCAATGTGTGGGAAAGGAAATAGCAGGCATTTTCAACATATCCCTAGATCATGATGCACATGAATATAGACCAATCAACAAACAACGTGTGCAATAGAGTTAGAAGAAGGCAATAACCTGATTCTGCGCACTTGTAGCAGCTGTCCATCGCTGAGGCTGTTCTGTCACTGAACTATCACTGATAAAAGCTATTGTCCTCGACTCTTGTTGCCCGAAAGTGACAAGTGGAGGTGGTAGTTCTCTCATCACCCATAGCACAAATGCTGAAGGTACAGAAGAACCTGGAACATATTTTGGTCACGTAACGAGTATTAGAAAGTTTTCCTCCTTTGTGAAATGAAACTCTAATTAGTATGAAATCTAATTAGTATGAAAGAGCTGCATTGTTAGATTAGAAAACCCCCCCTCCTACATAAAAGTCTACTTGCATTCTATGTTGAAGAAATAATTGGAGTCTCCATAACATAGCCCAAAACAAGGGGAAAAGGTGTAATTTCTTAAACTAAAAGGAAGGTACTATGACATTGCTAAACTAGGAGGGAGGTAAGCAATATCTTAATGCACCCTTGCTAAGTCCCCTCTCAATCATGTCCCGAATTTTTTTAAGAAATATCAGATGCGTCCCAATGCAGCACTCATGTAAAGTCCTTATTGTATAGCTCCCAACTTTTGTTGAGAGGATCCACAGAAACATATCACAACCACTCAAAATTTTACTATATTCATACACTTATATATCATCAGAGGTGCCAACTGATTGTTAAATTGGTCTCTTCCACCAAGCTTAGTTCAGACTTCATCATCTAATTAAACTTCAGTTAGTAGCTCCCGCATATAAGGGGGTGGACTGGAGGGGCATGGAGTAGCTTCAGTAATTGGTAACAACAATTAGCAGGCAAAAAGCAGAAACTTTCATTAAAGTCCAGAATTCCAAATCAAGCTGTGGCATCAAATAAGGAATAAGTTATAAGAGTACCTATAAAATAATATAAAACCATGAGAAGAGATGTACAGACACCATTTATCTTCTGTCCATGCCAGTTAAAAAGAAGCTGCAAGATAAAAACATTATTTTTTAGAAACTTATGCAGTCAAAATGAAAGATAAATCTCATGATACCAGCCGAAGACATACAGGTATATCTGTGAATATGGCGACAGCGGCACTTGAAGTGAAACATAGCACAGAAACAACTGCCAAACCTGCGACCTTCATTTGACAAAAATATAATTAAAAATTAAACTTCACAAGGAAATAATCTATATCACAATTTGTGTCATGACAGCTAAATTTTAACAAGGAAGAAAAAAAGAGAAAGAACAGTGCACTTTATTCAAGCTATCAGTTCTTAAAACTACAACCATAAAAGATCTCAGTATGACATTACAGAGAAGTTCTCTGCAGTCAGCAAATAATGATTCCAAATGGAGTAGAGAAGCACTGTAGAAAAATGAGTTAGTACCTTCCACATTTCTGATGAAGCCCTTTCAGATCTCACTTTGCTCATTTTCAAGAACAACACCAGTCCTGCATAGCAAATGGTCTTATGGTTATAAAAGACAGGTTTTAAAATAGAAAACTTCACATAAAATAATTAGAGCCTATACAAAAGACCTAGTTTAAAAGTTCAGCAAGTTCTTTAGGACAACTGTTTCTTAAAATTCTGCACAGCTCGATGAGAAATGGGTAATTGGTTGTACAATCAACTCATCTGATCACGATATTACTGATGAAATATTTGTCTTTCTTGGAAGACAGCAGTTGCACCCCCTAAAAATATCAATCCATTCATTATCTTATTGTTTTGACTATTTCTGAAGGCACTTCTCCACTCCCCTGACCCACCTCAGGGGACACACACACACAGAGATACTCGTCACAACCACTAGGTGGGCTCCCCACTTCCCATTACAGCAAGCACTCATATAGTATAACCCAAGTACTGTATCCCATTATAAGAAAGATTTACTTTCTTGCAAATAAATGCCATCATCAACGGTTGGAAATCTAGGTAAAATAATGTCACATTATAGATGATTTTGTAAATCACTCAACATAACTCAAATCTTTTAGATCAGCTGATTCCGTGAAGGAATGGTGGATCAAGACATTAGTTATTACGCCCATGTAAAGATTTACGATGCATAGTAGCAATAAGTAAGATTCTATTACTAAAATGGCAGGACAGCAATTTTCTGGGACATGTGAACAATAATGTGGAGGCGGGATATATAATACTAGTGTACGAGATACTAACCGTAGCATGCCAATGCCACTCCGAGCAGAAGAACTGCTATGGCAAAGAGATCTACATACACCTGGATGAAACTGCACTTCATCAATTATCAAGAGGAAGGTGGGAGAAGGTGTCAGGCAAAGTAAAAAATCACCATGAAACAGTCAATTCATAGTTTCTCCTAGCAATTATTTAAACACCAAAGATCAATATTGTAAGCAAATCAATGATACCGTGCTAATTTGTTTAAGCAAAAAAAAGCATTTTACAAGAACTACCCTTACTCACGGGGGAACACAACCTCTCTTTCAATGAGATGCTCCTCTCGGTAAATACTTAACAACACAAAGGTATACACTTTGTGTTGCAAAATCAAATTGCAGCTAAAATGAATTTGTGAGGCTCAAAAACCAACAGCTGCTAAATCAATCGGGTTAAAGAATATGCGAGAACAACAAATAAATAGATACAGGCAATTAAAGAGCCTTAGTCCATACCCGAGCCACAACAGAAGAATCAATAGGATTCCTTCCCCTCCCAATCCATATTAGCACAGCAGCTACCAACATTAACAGAAAAACTAACAGAGTAACCTGTCAAAAAGCAAGTACATGTATAAGAACAGAAATGATAAAAGAGAAAAAATATGGTGAGTTAGAATGCGTCATATGTGTCGAACATACACACTGTGTCTGAAAAAGTGGGGGCACAGCGGAGGGGGGAGCCTCGCAGGGTAGGGATTTTGCCACAAAGCAGGGATATGCACCGACAGAATTTTTAGTTTTATTCTTTAAAAGAATTTTTAAAAAACAATATTATGAAGAAAAAAAACATGTTAAATTTGGATATAATTCATAAGCAAAAGAAGTACAAAAATAATTACTAGTGATAATAACATATGTACATTTTAATATAGTTTATCACCAGATACTAAATTATAGAACAAAAACATTGTTTTATAAGTTAGAGCAGCAACATATAAGTTATACTCAAAACTTAGAAGAAGATATTTGGAGTCACACGAGGCGGATAACGCAAAGCATAAAGTGTGGGCCTAGCCCCACTTATTTGTTTGTTATCCGCAAGAGACTTTTCACCACATGGTTCTCCAGTTGCATTTAGAGCGTGCGAACCGAGCTGCTAAGCGAGTCACAACTTTGCCTTTTAAACATTATATGCATATACTTCATAAACTTTACCAGAACAACAACTTTTTGGCGGCTTCCCACTTTGACTGCACGAAAAGAGCAGCATCTTCGGTGACTATCAGCATTTGAATTTGGCTTATTCTTCTCCAACAAGGCTGCTCGAGGACTATACGCATCATCTTCATCTTCTTCATCATTGGACTGATGACAAAGATCAACCCTGAATTCATTCACAGAAAAAGAATTAGAAACCATCTATATTTAATTTCTACATGAAGACTGAGTTCATGGCTTGGACCCCTGCGCACCAAAGTTCCTTTCTATTTTAATTATTCCCTCCCTCATTCATAGAATAAATGTATATTGCACATTTCCTTTTATTTCAGAGGTTCTTGTATACTAAAAACTTTGTAGATTTAAGTGCAAAAGGATATCAGATACACCACTACGTTGGCCCCAAGGCTTTGGTCTAGTGATGAGAACATAGCTCGTGATATGTGGGTTAGGAGCATGTCACGGGTTTAAATTCACCACAAACAAAAACCTAGTATGTAAGTAGAGAAAGTATAGAGGAGAGGGCACATCATCCACCGAGCACCGAACCGTGCCCCACCGGCCGTCGAGATTTCTCGGTTATCAAAAACAAAGAAAGAGATACATGACAACTTTGTTGATGTTAGAGCAATAGGATCTATAACCCATGAATGGCACTAGCTCAAGTAACTGCTATTAAGGATCATGATTTGGTCAACCACATTCTAAAGTTGGTAGCAGTGTCTTGCAAATTGCTGACTTTGGCAGCTTACTGATGAAAGTACCAGATTATTTTCTGGCAAGAGGATGACTCTGGAGGAAAAATGGGACGTTCACGATACTGAATTTCCCTCATAATTTAGTTCTTTTCCTCAAATTTAGAAAGAAAAAAAATATATAAAGGCAAATTGTTAAATTTACCACAATAATTTTCACACTTTCAAATAAACAGCAAACAGAAGGCAAACTTACCAGAATGAAAGGAGAAGAAGAAATGCAGCAAGGAAAAGAATTTTGGGGAAAGCTGCAAAATAGCTTTTCATTAGTCCTAATTAAAATAGCATCAATTCAAAGGGAACATGGTGTGTTTGCACATACCCATAACAACAAAGCCACAGGAGTGCGACCAGCAAAGCCAACCCTTACAAGCAGCAATAATTGTCAACACAAAATAAAGGAAATAACCTGCAGAAGAATAAAGTCAATGACTGATTCATACCAGTAACTAAACTCTAACAGATCACTTGCTGGATATGAACTTTCTTTATCATTATGAAATGGACAGAAAGCAAAAATTAAGGATGAAATAGAAAAAATAAAGGTAAGGTATTAAAGGAAATTATATACACGTGCACAGGTAGTTTATCAAAATTAACAATACACTTGTGCCCTTAATTTCTACCAAACGAGAAGCTCTCTTTTATATATATATATATAAGGTAAAGAACGAGAAGCTAAATCTTCTATTTTGTGTTATTAGCAGACAGCCCAGAAGAAGTCTCTTTTTTAACTTTACAAAGAGAATAAGGGAGAAGGGCTCTTATACGGATGGTTAATAATAACATGCACAAGTAAATATAGGAGCTTTGAGATTCATGAGATACGGAGAGTTTACAAAATATTGCACTTCTAGTTATTATGACATTGTATTAAACTACACAGTATTCGCAACAGAATAGCCTTAATCGTTCTCTTCATTTTAACACATCCTCTCAAACTCAAGGAGGTAAAATAACCTGAGCTTGTTTATTTCGAAAACGACACATACAAGAAATTCATTGGATCAGTAAATATTTGCCAGTATCACCCGGAATAATGAACAATCACAGAAAAGGAAAGTGGCCCTCAAACTCCGAGAAAAGATTTATTCTACATCATTGGAAAGAGGTGTATTGCGGAAAATCTTCAACACATTGTAAGCACAACTTGAATTGGCAACTTAAGAGTAACACAAGAATAGTAATAACGTTAAAAGGAGGACTCAGTACCACACCCTATTACCATGAAGGGGAAAAAACAAAGACAAGGAGACTTGTTGAAACAGTAACCAAAGGTCAAGTTCGTAGGAGGGACCCAATATAGTGACTTTGATATATGAAGAAGATGAGACGGCAACACCATGAAGAAGAGAGAGAAAAAGGACCTTTCCAGAATGTTCTACAAATTCAATATCTAGACTCTGTTATCATGAAAGAAAGGAATGGACAAGACTTTTTTCGGAACATCCACTGAAAATAACTAAATAAGACTTGTAATGCTAGAACTGTCACTATAAAAAGATAAGAACAGTAAACTTAGGAAAAGAAGGAAAAGCTTGCATAAGGCCACTCGCCCAGAGTTGGAAACCACTTAAATCACTGAACATAAGATGGCGGTGCAGAACCTACCAACTTACAAAGATGAGAGGTATAATTTTTGTAATGGCTCATGGCTGAACTAATCTTAGTGCCTAGTTTTGTTTAAACTCTATGCAGGGGCCTACTTAAATCCCAAAGCTAGATGCAATGCAGGCCGGCTGGCCAGGTACTTTGCATTGCGTAGACAACGATTCAGTGTCGGCACCAAAGTGTTAGGTGTGTGCTTCATTGTCCATGGGCTGTACCTTGATTAGGTGGGCAATAAACATTAAGAAAAGAATAAAGATATGAAATAATATACTACTTTGTTAAGAAGAACGTAACAAATGAATTGTTACTATTAGGAATAGAAATCAGAAATTTAGTACAGCAGAACTAGTTGTTAAACAACAACAACAACAACAATATACCCAGTGTAATCCCACAAGTGAGGTCTGGGGAGGGTGAAGTGTACGCAAACCTTACCCCAATCTTGTGAAGGTAAAGAGGCTGTTTCTGGAAACTAACATGATCTTTGAACTAGATTTACATCATCCGAATTAGAAAACTAACATGATCTTTCAACTTGATTTAATCATCTTACCTCACATATTTCATCTAGTTGTATCTCTTCCAACTCATATGTCTAAGTTTGTTGTTTTTGTTTATAGTTATGTTTTCTGGCGGTGGATACATATTTCTTTTTTTTTTTTTTTTTATAGATTGCGACAGATACATACTTCTTATTTCTTATTAGCACATTTTTCAGAAGAATCCACATTTTAGTTACGTCTTACGTTTAATTAAATGTCTTACGTTTAATTAAAGCATAGCATGTCGCTTTTCAACACTTCCACCATTGAATCAATGTTAGTGAGAAGCTGCTCAAGGAACAAATAACAAGAGTGTTTGCTAGTTCCTTAGGTATAAGAACCTATTTTCCCGTACAGAGGAAAATTTTGCAGAAAGCTTGTATTTCCATAAAAATGAGATAAGAAAAGTGGCATATTATCTAATCTTGAGCAACTTCACATTCTGCAAAATATACTTTAAAAACATATTAAGTCATAGTCATTGCATTTACTCTTAAAACTGCTTATCAGTTTGTGCTTCAGCATTATTTAAACTCTCCCATGTGCATGCAAAAAAAAAATGCATCAATAGTTGGCTTAAGAAACCCAATATTATGAGTGAAAAGTGCATATATTTTCTTTTGATAAGTGCTCTCAGGGAAAAACAATCTGTAGATAAACTGATGATACTTTAGAGAAAATAAGGCGCTTACCCAAATTCGAAGATCCAATCATCAAGTGAAATACCTGCAATTGCATAGTGAAGTCTAGTAAGCGTGATTTATAATTAGCACATTAGTGAAATAAGAAGCCTCACTGAATGTACTAAGGAATTTTATTAAGGCTAACCAGCACCACAGGAAGAAGAATCATAGAATCTACTTGATGACCTTCACTTCATAGCAGTAAAACTTTAACAGATTAAGGCAATACTTCCAATTTCTAATATATGTGTATATCCTCCAAGAGATGAAGTGCTACCTCTGAGCTGATGATGTCTTTTATTTTCTATTACACAGAGCTAGTCTACTTGGAAATTATCAAGTGTAGCTCAGTTTCCTTTTTCCAACAAGTATATCAAGCGTGCCCCAATTCCCAGTCAGGTATTAGAAGAACAAAGCAGTGGGCTGCTTCTGTTTTTTTCGTGGTGGTCCAATGAGTGGAAGAAGCATCTTGTATGCACCATACTAGATCATTTTATGCAGAATGAGACTCCTGTAGGTTTTCTAAATTTTAGGCAATAGTTATCAAGTTGTGGAACTGAAAAGGGTCATAACAATGGTAATGGTGAAAAAGAATTAACTTAAGACCAGAACTGTAAAGGCATTTCAGGTTTATTTTGGCTTGTGAAGACCACTGTTATGTCACCTGAACCTTAAATGCTAGCTAGGCAACACAAGTGTTGCACATTACAAGACGATGGTTTTGACAAGAGTATTCAGTTGAATATCATCAACATGGGTTCTTGGACTTCTCACATTTTCTTCTCTTCCACTCTCTAATAGGTAAACCAGCAACATAAGTTAGGAGCTCAGCTGGGAGGAAAACAGGTTGAGATAATGTTTCTAATTAACATGCAAAGAATACATTATACCAAATACCAACAGTAAATTAGAGCTCATATTACCAGACATGTACTCCAACTATACTTCCTATACGCACACCTCCTCTGTGATTTTATGTTTTTATCCGTATCACTTATGGTAGATGTAAAGATATAAGCGATTAGACACCTCAACATGCATGCGTAAGTCTTAATTGCCTAAGAAAATTACATTTAATTTGGTAATTGTGGTGTTTAGGCCAGCTTCGAGAACTTTGACTATCTCACCGGATACCTACCACCTCCCACCAACAGCACAGACACAAGGCAACTCTACCCGCCAAAGCTTAGGCAGATGGGAAATTACTTAGTGTCTTTTGTCTCTACTATGTTCCATGGTTTTCATCTTCATTGACGGTTAGGCCACACCCTTGAATGCAGTTCCCAAAGAGAATTAACACACCCAAATCCGAGTAACTTTTGGTACCAAGGGATAAATTGTCGCATATAAGCATCCGGCAACAGGCTTCATTAGCATATTTGCTATTCATAATTGAAACTAGACAAAAAGTGTCAGTGGCAAATTGGTTGTTTTCACATTCTTCAATAATTACTTAGGCCTTGGGAAGGTGCTTTAATTGTAAGTAGGAGGATAGAATGTTTTCATCCAGCTCAGGTACCAATAAAATCAGCCAGAGAATTGAGGATGAAATGCTTACTTTCTGACGAGTCCAGCCATTGTGAGTATTCCGAGAGTGAATTCTCATTAACTGGAACACATACAATAGATAAGCATATTAAGTTGAGCAAAAATGTGATAACACAATCTATTAAGCAAAAATAATCAGCACCACACAGCAGACATGAATTGTCATTAACAGTACATGAACACACAACTGTAATATAGCAACAGCAACATTATGCAACCACAATGGGCATGAGCAGCAACCTAAAAGGAAGCACCAAACTCTTGGGTTGCAGCCATAAGACACCAGTAAGTTTTGAAATTTATGTAATGCAAGTATGCCAAGGTTAGAATTAAGGTTCTAGATTAATGTTTTTCTTTTTATAAAATCGACCTTTTTAAATTCATTTAAAAAAAAAAAGGTGAAGGCTTCCCTCGCTGCACACACTTCTAGCTTCTGTCGAAGAAGCACCCTTCCTTCACAAGAAGCGCTGGAGGTTCGCTTTGCCTCGCTTCATCAATGCAATGAACCGGGCGCTTTTCACAATACTGGGGAAAGCTTAGGTAGAACATATTCTTATTTCGTGAAACTATACTTCGACCAAAGTAGCAGATCTTCCATAGCCAGTTTTATCACTTGGAGTAGTACGAAATTACATGAATATGGAACAAACATGTATTTCTCATCATCAAGTTATTAAACCACAAACTAAGACCAAATACCATTATCCACCATAATCTTGGGATATGAAGTGGGGCATGTCAGTTAACCTTCAAAGAGGCCATGCCTACAGGAGGAAGTAAGGAGTAGGTTTGGAGATTCAGTTTGCAATTTAGGCAAGCATTGGCAACAACATGGATCCGTGCACTGAGTTATGTTTTTACCATTTTAGCTTGCATAAGTCTGTGCTATCAAAAAAAAAATCCAAAAGTACCAACTTTTTGCTTTAACTGTAATTGGAGAGAAAACAAAGGGATTACAAATCTGTTAAGAGTGTCGAATATCTCAAAAGGAAAAGCAAGATACTCTCCTGCCTTAAACAAGACCTATTGGTCTCCTTACATGTATCTCTGATCCATATTTGCTAATTTTGGGATATAAGATTTCTTCGTCATGTAATGGAATTAGTTTCCATATTGATTCTCCGAGGATCATTTAACAAAATAATTTCAGAGACAATTGTTTTGTTCCATTTGCTATCAAATGTTATTCTCCTTGATTCAAAATTTTGACATTTAGCTAGTATCTTAGATGGCATTGAAACTACAGCACCAACCTTTCACCAAATATAGTCAAATCTATTGAATCCAAACGGTATGGAGATACCAATCTTATTAGTTAATGCAATCCCTATGGGGAATCATATTGGCAGTAAATGGCATCAACACTGGTAAAGTCACTCCAAATAGGGAAAATCACTTCTTGACAACTCTCTAGATGTTGCTGCAAGCACTATATGATGAAAAGAAACCTATCATAATGTGGCCCACGAAAAGTTGCAATCCTACTCGACACTCTAGCCAGCAAAGAAGAACAGAAATTAGTAAACATCGATATGTAAGTGGTATATGGCAGTGTCCACATGAAAAATTAGCTTTCTGCATCAGAAAATCCATATTCAGGGAAAGATTACATTGGTTTCATCGACACCAAATATTTGCAATGTTAAATTACTCAATTCAGCAGAACTCTTCAAAGACTAATCCCCTTTTATATACTCTTACAATCAACGAGAGTATGAACTGTCTCAAGAAAATGTGTCTGTACAAACCCATGATAAAAATTACTCAAAAAGTTACAAATTTTAACCCCATTGTGACAATTGAGCTGACATTCCTTAAAATTCAAGCATATTAACTGAATTCACCACACAGAAACCAGAAGCTAACAACCCACAAGAAGAACATTTAGCAACAAAAAAAAAAAACTCAATTTTTCAATCCAATAGCACAAACCTAGCAACCTAGCCAAAACAGCATCCTTCCAAGTTCCATCACAAATAAGATTAACATACAAAATCCATTAAAACCCTTCAAAAATCCCAGAAACCACAACCCCAAAATCCCAATTGAAATGCACTCATTACCTGGTCACTCCCCCTTACAAAACAAGAAAAGAACACCCAACACAGCAATTTCAAGAATCAAGACAGAACTTTTAGCAGAACCCCACATACATATAATCCTCAAGAACAATCAAAAAGAAAGAAAAGAAGAGTTACCTGAGCAAAAGCAAGAAGTGTAATAAGAGCATCAACAGAAGCAAGAGCCACATTCACTCCCATTAAAGACATAGGATAACAACTCCTTTCTCTCATATTCATTCTCACTCCTCTACCTCTCTTTCCCTTAAATGTGGACACACAAAATGATGATAAGCTTATATGTGTCACACATACAATAGAACTCGTGAAAGAACTCAAAAGAATGATACTTTTTATATGGTATCAAAAACGATATTCCTCTGCAGATCTGCCCCTGGATTCGTACCTCCCTTTATACCGCTTTCGTTTTCTCTCTCTGTATGTATAGAAAAGAAAGAAAAGCAAAGACAACAGAGTTGAGTTGGCCCTTTGGGGACCGAGTACGAGTTTGTTTCTTTGTCTTGTTGCCACGCGGGTGGCTTTCAAGAGTTAATCAAAGTAAATTTAGGCCCCATTTGGCCATACATACAAAAAAAAAAAAAAAAAAAAATGGGAGTTGGAGTTGGAATTAAGTTAGAATTGTGTTTGATCATAGTTTTTGGTGAAATATAATTGGAAAAAAGTTTGAAAAATAAGTGGGTGTTTGGCCATAAAAATTATTCACTTTTTTCGGAAAAAATTTTCGCTTTTTTTACTTTTAGCATTTAGCCATAAAAATTATTCACTTTTTTTCGGAGTTATATTTCGGAATACCAAAAATAAAAAAAACTTATTTTTCAAACTTTTTTCACCCTTTTACACTATATTTCACCAAAAACTATAATTTTAAAAATTATGATCGAACGGCACCATAAATTTTTTGGAGAAAGTATTATATCTTTCACGTTCAGACCATGGAAAAGAAGCTCAACTGAAGAAAGATATACTGATTAAGAACGTGCTCTATTTTTCTCTTTTTTCTTTTTTTTTTTCCTTTCTCTTTTTCTTTTCTTGAGTTGATTCTTGTTATCAATTTTTCCTTTGATATTATACGCTTGTTGCTAATATGGCGATAGACTTTGTTCGTTGTAACTCAAGTATATAGAATTCATATTTTTTCATTCAAAGTTCATCAAAATTACAGGTAGAAGCAATGGCCTGATCTTTTCAAGTTTTAGAAATTAGCCTAGATTATGTTAGCGAACCTACGCACAGGCAACAACAACATCGGCTCTACGACGTCAGAATCGAATCTTTCTGTTGGCTTTCCCAAGTCATTCGTGAATAATAATTCAAGGTCGTGCAGCGAGTACCTAGCTACTTCGCCTGCTTCTTATTATGGCAGTTATGTGTTCGTGGCAACAATGAACAAAAAGTGAGAGGAGTGTTCTATTTTCAAATTGATTGGTAGATAGCTTGATATGTTATGATAGATCAAAAGGGATAGAGAAGGAATCTCTCGAGAATAAGGGAAAATCTACTATTTCTATCTATTGATGAGACAACTATCTATTCTTGATCCATCGGAAAGAAATCGATATGTATCTGATAGAGTCTATATCGTACATAGAGGGCCCAAGTGCTTTTTATGCAGGCTCATTTCTCTTATCCATTGGTCCAGTGCACTGGGCTCATCTCATGGAGTGAAAAGCCAAAATATAGTTGTCTTGTTCGCCGGCTTTACGCATTCTCTTCTCTCCCCGGTATCGTCTCACACAGAAAGAAAGAGCGCAGAGCCCCGGCCCGACCTAGTTTAATGCACGTGTGTTGCACATGAGGACAACACTGATTAAAAAAATAATTATATAGAAAGAATAAATTATTGAAAAATAATAATAATTGTTAAAACAAATGCAATATTTATTTAAATGATGAAAAAATGTTATTAACATTGGCACAATAGCTAAATTTGGTATATTCGGAATGCAAGGATGATGAATTTAGTTAGATTAGTTGCACGGTATTTATAAGTGTACATATATGAGATGCCAATATGCTTTGTAATATCTTGCTTGGCATCTCTTTATAAATGAAATTTAGTTAAACTTGATCTTTTTGTTTAATCAACAAAATAAATTTGGTCCTTTTTCCTATCCCTTTATGCTATTGACTTGATAATTGTTAAGTTTCTCTTTGGTAAGTCACCCTTCATCCTTGATATGATCTGATAGATCAAAAGGGATAGAGAAGGATTCTCTATAGAGAAGGAATAAGGGGAATATACTATTTCTATCTATTGATGAGATAACTATCTATTCTTGAATCGATATGTATTTGATAGAGTCTACATCGTACGTAGAGCGCCCAAGCGCTTTTTATGCCGGCTCGGTTCTCTTATCCATCGATCCAATGCACTGGGCTCATCTCATGGAGGGAAAAGCCAAAATGTAGTTGTCTTGTTCACCGCCTCGATGCATTCCCTTCCCTCCCCGGTATTGTCCCACACATAAAGAAAGTCGTCAATTAACCCTTAAAAAGGACAACAGTTACGGAGTATTGGACGCATAATAAGCGCGTCACGAGTCTTAAATTCTTACGGGGGTATTTAGTATAATTAACCCTTATAAAAAAAAAAGTTACGTAGTGTCAACCGCGTGCTAAGTGCGTGTCACGAATTTTAAGTTCTTGCTACATGTTTGAACGCAGGATAAGTGCATGTTGCGGTTTAAATTCTTGCTAATGCATTAAACATGATATTTTAATCGAGAAGGTTAATTCCATTATTACTTACTAAATTTCAAAGTTGAGAATATAAGATACTTCATTTAGAAAAGAAAACTAATAATTTTATCTATATTTTTTGTGATTATGAAGAAATTAATATGTATATGCATACTAGAATCAATTATATAAAATAATTAAATTATAAATATAGATATTTTCTTTGATTGTTTCTAACACTCTCTTACGTCTTTAATTTCACATAAGTCAACAACGGGAATATCAATCTATCGTAAGATATTTAACTTAATAGAAAATAGGACAAGAAACTTGAGGTGATAATGTTCGTCAAGATTTACTTCTAAAAGTGCGTTATAATCGCATAGTAGTACCAAAAAAGGTAACACGTCATTAGAAATGACCTTGTCAATTACAAAGACACCATGTCAAAAGTCATAAAATACACCATGCTTATTAGCAACCTTTCCAATACCAAGACTAAGATCACCATCCGCATAAAATGGGAACCTCACAATAGAGGTTACTTCAAGCTCAATACGGATGACCCGTTTTTTCATCGGTCTCCATTTGTTTTGCATTTTATGTCGTTCTAGAGATCACTTTAGCTAGTTTGATTTTGTTAAATTAAATTAAATTATGGTAGCTCATACTTGATTAAGATCTTTAATGGAAATTTTACATAAATGACTACAATTTAAGAGTTTAAAATTGGGCATAGTTACATTTTTAATATTTACATGGCGTAGCTATTTTTTTTTGCTGTATTCATTTTTTTCCCGGTGTATTCATGAATACAAGGATTTTTTTTTCTTTTTTCACTGTATTCATGAAATGACTAACTGTATTCATAAACGGACTCGTTTTATTCATGATTACGGTGAGTAAAACTGAATACATAAAAACATATACATCAAAAATTAACAAATACGCCCTAAAAAAATGAATACAATCTAAAAAATTTAACAAAAAAAGCTCAAAAAAATGAATACAAGTCGTATTCGTGAATACAACAATACCAACCACTAGTTCCGGTCAGATCTGCCGACGATTTCCGGCCAAATCTGCCGGAAATATTGTCTTTCTCATCCCTATTATAGAATACAATACAACTCGACACAATGAAGCTGCAACCCCTGATGTAGAGTCGGTGAAAAAGGAAAAGAAAAAGAAGGACAAAGAGAGTAATGATGCTGCATCGTCGGATGAGGAGAAGTCCAAGAAAAGAAAAAGAAGAAGAAGAAAGATAAAGAATTAGAGAATGGTGATGCTGCTGTTGGAAGTGGTGACGAAGGAAGTAAAAACAGCAAGAAGGACAAGAAGAAAAAGAAGAATAAAGATACACAAGAGGAGTAGATGTTTCCGTTATAATTTATAACGGGGTAAATGTGAACTATTTTCAATAGTAGAAAGGTAAATCAGGTCATTTTCTCAATATAAATAGTGAAATTTACACAAATAGTTATCTTTTAATAATTTTTAACAATTTATAGCTACAAGTTACAAAATTACAATTCGTAACTGCTTTTGTTGTATTTCTGGTCATTTTCGCGTTTTCGAAATACAACGAAATACAAAATCGTTGTTGAGTCTGGTCATTTTCGTGTTTTCGAAATACAACGAAATACAAAAATCGTTGTTGAGTCTGGTCATGTTCGCGTTTTCGAAATACAACGAAGTATAAAATCGCCGTTGAGTTTGGTCCCGTTCGCGTTTTCGAAATATAGCGAAATACAACGAAATACAAAATCGTTGTTGAGTAAAAAACGGTTGTATACACTGAAAATAGGTGTTAAACGACTGTATACACTGAAAATACACTTGGTGGCATGAAGTTAAAATGACAAAAATTTAGAGATTATGAGGCATCACATTTAATTAAAAAGGTGGGGTAGCTATGAAATGTAAATTTTGAATAATATAGCTATCAAACTTAAATATTAAAAAAGATAGTTACTATTTATAATTAAGTATTAGGAATAGTTATGACAAGTAAAAATTCCATATAAATATGTACTAGTAGTTAATTATGCCACGTAGGTACCCCATCTTGTGAATTTCAATAAGAACGCCTTGCAGCTTAGGCTTAGCTGGGGAGGAGGAAAACTATTATTAATTGGGCTTTGAGTGGTTGTACCTTTTGCACATTTTGACCCGTTAGACACACTTTAGGCCCACAAATTGGATTACCTCCTCTTCATTTTCTTTCACTTGGAGCTTGTAATGAGTATAATTTTCTTTTCTTTTCTTTGGTGGCTTTTATCTCTTGTGATTGTTTTTAGTTGCGCCTTAACCAAACAATTAGGGAATTAAGCTAGAATTAACATCTTAAGGGGTCCCTAAAACCGTTTTCTTAACCAATCGAACCTTCTAAGTGTGAACATTTATAGATTAGCTAACTGGTAACTAGTAACCCTCTGTTTGGATGGTTATTTCCCGTGGTTCATTAATGTTTGGTTTTCTATGAAATCATGTTTGTACTCATTGTTCTTAAAATTATGTGATATGATATTGTAAACCCATTGTAATTTCGTGGTTATATAACCATAAAAAAGTTCAATTTTTGTAACCACGGATTTGGTGGTTTTTGTGTGATTACGTATTTCATTTCTCCATTATGCCCCACCCTTCACGACCCCACCCTTCCACCACCCCCACCCACTACCCCTCACCACCACCCAACCCCACCCCACAACCACTCACCCCCTACCACCCGCTACCCCCACACTCATCCCATAACCACCCACCTCACACCACCCACCCCTCCGCCTTCCCCCCCACCTACCACCTACTTATTTTTTAAAGTTCCTATGTTATCCTTTACTTGAGTTTTATTGATATATATATAAACTAATTTCTAATTAAGAGGTAAGGGTATTTTAGTAAACTTACAAATTATTATACAATACCATATATTCAAACCAAACAATATAAATGTTATTAAACCACAACGAACCGTACAGTCTATCCAAACATTGTGTTAATTAATACAGTACAATACAATCCAACACCATATTGTACCATACCATACTGTACATTAATGAACCACGAGAAACAACCATCCAAACAGAGTGTAAGAGTCATCTAGGTTAAAAGAAATGACCCTAGCTCGCCTAATAAACCAGTGTTAGGAGTTGGGGTGTCAAATTTGGCCCAAAAGGTGATGACCCGCCCAACCCACCCAAACTTTTATGGGTTGGGTTCAAGATACTTTTATATTGGGCTGATTTTAGCCCAACTCAACATAGCCCATTTTAAAGTGATCTCCAACTTAGCCAATAGTAGCCCAATTCTAACTCATTTTTAAGATTTACTTAAATTTGGGTTTATTGCTTGAGATTTTAGTTTATTTGTTTAATATATACACTTTTCTTGTATCATGTATCTTATAAGTTTGTGGTTTGTTCAATACGAAAGGAAATATTTTTCACGAAAAATGTTTTTCTCGAAAAATATTTACCACGAAAATTATTTTCTTAAAAAATATTTTCCACGAGAAATCAGTAAAAATATTTTTCAGGAAAATATTTTTCGCTAAAATGTATTTCTAGAAAATATTTTCCAATTTTTTTTTTCTAGAAAATCGACCCTTCAAAAAAACTGGGTCAAGTTGGGCGGGTCATAACCCAGCCCATTTTTAGTCCATTTCAGCCCAATCCAATTCAGCCCAAATAACTTTTGGGCCAATGTTAGCCCAACTCATTTTTATTGAGTCAATTTCAACTCAACCCGCCCATTTGACACCCCTAGGAGGCATCTTTATGGAATGTCCTTTTTGAATTTAGTGAAATCTTTGCAGATTTTTAAATAGTAAAATTTACCAGTACTCGTGTTTACATTACTTTACTATTATATAGAAACGTCAGTTTCTATATCATCGTGGTCGGATGGGTTTGGTCGTCGATCAAGGGCAATTTCGTCATTTTACTTAATCCAAGTCTTTATCAAGTTCAGGCTATTGATTCAGATTGACATGTGTGTCAATGTGTGTATCATCACATTGGGAGCAAATGATATCCATGCACATTTTTGAAAATGTGGGTCCCGACTGTGAGCCCTATTTAGTAGCATTAAAAAATCTAAGACCATTCAAATTCTTTTTTCTTTCTTTCTAAAAAATTAGCATGATATCTTTTCTAATTAATTAAATTGTTCTATACTTCTATTTTGCTACTTTCAATTAAAGTAAACCAATGGATTAATTATAAATTTAAATAGAAAATATGTTTGAACGTTGTGTCATTTAGACATTCGAATTTAATTTATATATTATGAACTAATAAAAAATTGATTTATTTTCCAACCTTACCAAATTAAAATTTGATAAACTAATAAGTGTGCGTTGGGTCCAATTTATAACAATGAAAAAAAAACATTTTAAAATTGATCAAATCGAAAATTAATCTCTTATAATAGACTGCTTGCATTATTTTTCAAATTAGTTCATAATTCTTACTACTAATAATATTTTTTCTCAAATAAGAAAGGAAAAAGAATTTCTTTTTATGCAAATTATCCCTTTTAAAATATTAATGAACTCTATGTAATATTATATTGGCAAACTTTGAGTTGTCACAAGCCTGATGTTCAGAGCCAAACGTAACAATTTTCCATTTTACTATTTGGGACAGGAAATTATTTATTTTAATTGATTTGATATATATCTACAAATCGTAAACAAAGAAACTTCAGTAATGATTTATACTATTTATTTATAAATCCAACTAATGAGCAAGATATTGGAAAGCAAGTTCTTCAGGATAATAACGGATAATAATTCATCCTCATAAAATTATAGATTCAACTTATGAGCAAGAAATTGGAAGGAATGACCTTTAGGACAATAATGCATAAAAAATCAACCTCATTAATTTATATTATTATATTATACAATGGTAAAAAAAAAATTGAATGCTAGATTCATAGTACTTTATATTAATTTTTTTATCATAATTAATACTATGCTTAACACATCAAGCATGTTCCAATCGAGTGAATTCCATATTAAAAAAACAAACAATGTTAAAAAAAGTGCTTAGAAAATCAAACAATTAAATCAATAATGATGGATTCATTGCCATATGCGTATCAACCCATTAGAGGGAGCAAATGAAATTATTGTACAACAACATACTTAAAATACAAAAATGCTTAGAAAATCAAACAATTAAATCAATAATGATAAATTTATTGTCACATGCGTATCGACCCATTAGTGGGAGCAAATGAAATTATTGTACAACAACATACTTATATATTAAATCCGTTTTCCAATTTTTGAAAAAAAAAATTGTGGGCCCATATAGCCTGATGGATTCATTGCCACATGCGTATCAACCAATTAGAGGGAGCAAATGGAATTATTATACAGCAACATACTTAAAATACAAAAGTGCTTAGAAAATCAAACAATTAAATCAATAATGATGGATTTATTGTCACATGCGTATCAACCCATTAGTGGGAGCAAATGAAATTATTGTACAACATACTTAAAATACTTTAAAAAAAAAGTGTGGTCCTTATATTAAACACCAACCAATTAAGCATTTAAAAAAAAAGTGTGGTCCCCATATTAAACACCAACCAATATTAAAAAAAAAACCACCAACCAATATTAAAAAAAAAAAAAGTAAATAAAGTGGAACCCACCATCTCCAAACTCATGGGAAAAAAAAGGTAGACTCCATATTAACAAAATCAAGCAATATAAAAAAAAGTGAATCCCATATTAAAAAATAAACAATGTAAAAAAAAAAGAGTGCAGACTTTGTAGTCGCAGCAAACACTGATATAATAAAGTTTTAGAGACGGAGCACAAATTACAATGTTATATAAATCATATTTTGAACATAGTATCTCATATTGACAAAATCAAGCAATATATAAAAAAAAAGTGAATCCCATATTAAAAAAAAAATGTCAAAAAAAGTGCAGACTTTGTATTCATAGCAAACACTAATATAATAAAGTTTTAGATACGGAGCACAAATTACAATATTATATTAATCGTGTTTTGGACATATAATATGTATATATATTATATGCATAAAAATAGTGCAAACTAATAATGTCCAAAAGGATGAGCCCCGTCCTAAACAACACCAAGCAATATAAAAAATATATAAAAAAAGAAACTACATAAAGCATGGGTTTAAACCCATGCTTCGTCGTCCGTTGTCCCTTAAAAAAAAAGGGGGGGAGGGGGTGCGCCCCATACTAAATAACATCGAGCAATAAAAAAAAAAGGAAGAAAAAAATGGAACTCACCATCTCCAAACTCATGGAAAAAAAAGCGGACCCCATATTATCAAAATCAAGCAATATAAAAAAAAAAAAAAAGGTGAACCCCATATTAAAAAAAATATAATGTTAAAAAAAAGTACAGACTCTATATTCGTAGCAAACACTAATATAATAAAGTTTTAGATACGGAGCACAAATTACAATGTTATATTAATCGTGTTTTGGACATAGTATATGTATATATATTATATGCATAAAAATAGTACAAACTAATAATATCCAAAAAAAAATTACACCTCATAAAGGATAGACCCCATACTAAACGACAAAGCAATATAAAAAAAAAAGTGGATCTCACCATCTCCAAACTCACGGTAAAAAAAAGTGCATCCCATATTAACAAAATCAAGTAATATCAAAAAAAAAAAAGTGAACCCCATATTAAAAAAAAATAATGTAAAAAAAAAAAGTGCAGACTTTGAATTCGTAGTAAACACTAATATAATAAAGTTTTAGATACGGAGTACAAACTAAAATGTTATATTATGTGTATATAGTTATTTTTGAATAGTAATAATATATATATAAATACACTATAATTTAAAGTGTTGGATCCATGCAGAGCACGGGCATAGACCGCCTAGTTAGTACTGTATATAAACGAAAACTCCAAAAGATTTGTCGACCTCGCAGCCATCATAGGGATAATATCGAAATTTCCTCTCTTTGATGCTTATCTGTGGGCACGTGGCTCTTGTACTAGGCTTTTCCTTGTGTATTGCCCATTTTTGTCCTTATGAATTTTCTTGAAATCCCTGGGCCTTTATAATTGGACTATAATTAAGTTCATATTATATATTTTTTTGTCTCAATTTATGTATTATTTTTTGCTTTTCGATATTCAAATTGCATAAATTTTGATCAATATTTTAAGATGTATTTTTTCACTAAATTGATATGAGAAAAATTGCAACTTATAGTACTTTTCATTTAGTTCTCAACTATATAAATTTTAATCTTAAAATATTGAGTTAATCTAATATAATTTAGCTTCAAAATTTAGCTAAATTAACTCTCAAAAAGCGAAAGTATCACATAAATTGGAATAGAGGACTTAGTAACTTTAGCTTGGCACAATCTTGAAGAAATCACTCGCCTCTCAAAATTAAAAAGTATTCAAATTATCTCCAATTAATATAATTTTTTGTATATAAAAATTCATTTATCTAAATAAAAATATAATTTTAAAAATTTAAAATGAGCTCAAGATAAGCATAAGTTTGAATTAGAAAATTCCATCATCAGTAAAAGTTTTTTAAACATACTTAGTTGAAATTGTAATTATTATATAAGATTGTCATTGTAAGTGTTTTTTAAGTATTTATTTCATCCACGACTAATTTCTCGATGCACCATACTTTATGTTTTTCTTTAAAGAAAAGCTAAACCCATTCTTTAATGGGTTTAATAAAAAAAAATAGTTGGTAAAAAATATTTGAAATTACTAAATTAAAATATTTTATCATGAATAATATTTTTTTCAAGAAAAATATATTTCAATTATGGTTTTGATTTGAACTTTAATTCCTTTGTATGCACAAGCCTTTTTTTTTTTTGTTCTTTTGTAAAATTTGTATTAATAAAGGTCAGTGAAATGACTTTTAGTAGATTAACTTCACATAAAATGTTTTCAAAAATCAATAATTGGCATCTTTTTGGGGAAAAAAGGACTATTTAAAAAAAAAATTGTTACATTGGGGAATGAAGAAGAGGTTAAAACTATCCTATATTTTGATAATTGTATATTGTATGAGGTTATATATTATTTATGTTGCATTTCAACTATTAAAAGTCGAAATTATTAAATGGTGTCATATAGTGTTTGAAAATGAAGGCAGCGTTATCGGCCAATATCAAATTGTCTTTGAAATTTCTTATTTGGTAAGAACTAAAAAATATTCTGAGGTTCATTTTAATAAATTTAAGTTTTGTCTTGATTTTTTTCTAAACTTAAGTTTAAATCAACACATTTAACTAGCATAACTCATGAAACATAAAATATGCATCAAAAATTTATAAATATCAAAAGAATTTTTCTCTATCTATAACTAAAAATCGTGTGCTCGCACGTTCATAAAAAAGGTTGAGTTGCAATTATCATAATTTATCTTGTTAGCTTGTACAGTATCGAATCACTTATCCCTTTGGTATTTGCAAATTTTCCTGCGAAACTTGCTTACTTATAATTCTTTTTGAAACTTATCCAATTATTTGACTAATAAAGTTTATTAATTATGATATTTATCAACAAAAAAAATATGATCAACTGCAATTAAATTAATTATGTAGTACAAAAATATAATGTAAATTATACTAGCTTAATTAATAAAATTATTATTTTTATATATTGAGTTTGGGCCTGGGCTTAGCACGAGCCTCGTGGAACTAGTCAAATAAATAAAGCATTACATATATTTACTCAAATACTATGATCACTAAACTATAGTTAATATATATATATATTCTTATCTTATTTTACTACTTAACCATATTAAATTAGTATAGTTTGTGTAAACAACGAGTATGGGTAAGTTTATAACTAAATGAGATCCCTTTTTCCCCTTGTTAAAACACCAAATATATTTATTTTCTTGCACAAAGGTGTGAAATAGTCCTTTTATTAAACGTCTCAATATTTGCAGAAGCTTTACTTATAGACCCACAACTTCATAATAAAATCAGAATCAGAGAAATATGGAGGACAGCAAGAAAACATTTATGCTAGTAATTGAATACTGAATAGACAGGTGGTTTCCTTTCCACGAATAAAACAGTATATCTCGCGCCCACACTGAGATTTATCAAAGCTACATAAGAAGAAATTAAGGTTGGGCAACTGTAATGGGTTGTATCAAACATTGTAGACCTATATGTAGTATATAGAAAATGACATAATTCTCACGACAAACATTAATGGATGGTTAGAGAGAATGACACGTTTGAAATTTATGAGTGCACTAGCTGCCCAGATGTGAGCAATTCATTCAAGTTGCTGGCTTAAAGTGTAGCCAAGCCATTTTCTGAAATCACATTGCGTCTCTCTTGCGTCAGTGTTTTTCTTTTCTTTTTTATTTCTCTCCTAGTTTGATGAAGATTAAGATATATTGGTATAAATATTCGATATTTAAATTTCACTAACCTGACTAATTTAGATTCATCATGAGTAAACCATACTTGATATAAAATTATAATTGTTGATCACTATCTATCAAGAAATTATCTATTATAGAACTCGAATCCGAGACTTTGATTGATTGTGAAATATATAAACGCTTAAATAATTAATTAATTAGTTACTGCAATAATAGATTATTTGCTGTACAGAAGCATTCTTGAAGAGTTCCCTTGATTTTTTTTTTTAATTTGGTGTCTTTTTAAGGTTTCACGGTTAACAATTTCATTTTCTCCTCTCATTGATGTTCATTTTTTCTTCTTCTTTTGTTTCTCCCCTTCTTCTATAGTCATATGTTGCCTTAAGTACTGTTATTGGCTTGTTCCGTCTTTTGTCATTTTTACAAACAGGCAAGGGAGAATTTATTTATGTTTTTCCATTTTAATTTCTTCATTTAAACCTGATATAATTAGGGTTTCCACTTTGAAAAAACTTAGCACTTTAACAATAGCAAAGAAGTTCGATTAGTAAATGAATATGCAAGAGATTAGACCATTAACTGTATCCATTATTTGGAAAATACTCATTTTATTAGAAACCACGTCTATAAATGCATCACTAGGAAAAAGAAACATGAAACTGAAGCATTTGGCCAATAGGGAAATAATTATCGAGGATTTGTATGAGTCACTTTTTGTTCATTATTTATTGGTAGTAGGCCTTTAATTTTTCCCTAGTTTTATAATTTTAGTATTTATCTACTTATTTACTATAAAAACATGATTATTTTTTTATTTAAAAATTTAATTGCTAGAATTAATATTTCACACTTAATTATATTTTCTACACAGAAATCATGAATCACTTAAGTATCGCATTAACCGTAAAAGAGAGGAGAGAGGGGAGGAAGAGAAAAGCTAAGTAGACGTTATTAAAGCCTCCAGTTTACGTTTGGAATATTCTGAAGTCGATTAAAGAGAAAAATATAGCCCCAAAACGTTGCTTTATATCACTTGTTTGTGTGTGTTTTTAAAAACTTTGAAAAGATACTTTTTGTTGCAAAACTTAGATCTCAACCGAATATTGCAAATGATAATGCACAGCCTTGAGATTCTTTTATCTCTACTGGACTCTTGCTAGCCGTTGAGAATAAAGGGCCCAAATGCTAGCAAGCCTTTACATTTAAAAAAATAATAATTTTTGAAAGTTAACTTTTGCGAATTTGATTTGTCTTTAATTTTGGAAAAATATTATGTTTTGACTTTGGAAACTACAATACTTTACTAAACCAAGTGAGACAAAGTTTGATCATCTTGATTTAAACTAAAGTAGAAATACCAGTAAATAATTCGGTTTACTAGCAAAAAGTAAAACAAACAGGCTTGCAAAATCTTACTATCATCAAAATCAGCTAAAAAAAATTATTCGGGCGAAGAAAATAACCTGCACATTAATTGGACAAGCAAGGAAAATGGGGGAAAAGAAAAAAGAAACAGTAGTTTAAATGAAAAGATATTACTATTGATATACTATAATATTTACCTACGCAAAAGGTAGTTTTTATTTGCACAAAAAACATGCGTCATACTTGTTTAATTTGAAAGCTAAGATTGAGTAAAATTTAGATTAACAGGAGAAAGGGATAGCTAGCTTGTCAAGTGAGAAAACAAGGAACCTTCTACACAAATCATTTAGAAGTCTATGCTATTCCTTAATTAATTGGCATACCAAGTGTTCCAATATTAATTAGCAAGTAAATTAATTGTGATTGATGTTGACATGCTCACTACAATACGATATGATCTCTGCCTTCTATAATCACTATGAGTGTACCAGATGTGCTAAGCATGAATACTCATGATATAGCCGCCATATCTCACCTTGATTTCTTTAATTTAATAATATTGTTTATGTTACACTCGTGCACACTTTAAGTTTTAAACAAATGATACTAATTGATCATCCTTCTATTTCACTGCAACAATATTTTCGTGAAGGAGTCTAACATCAACGCTAGCACATATTTGACATATTTTTTGTAATCTAAAAAGTTCTTGTTTAAGCATCAAAATAACGAAGTCTTCGTCTCTTTATCCTTCTCTATTTAGTCACTATGTACACTTGCTGTAATTACCAAGTCATCAACTCATAAATTCGCCAAGCTCACGTCTCATGTAATATTATCATGCATCATATTTGGTAATTTTTCATCTTCATGGATAAATAGCAATTGATCATTGAAGCTTGTATATGACCTAAATTCTCTAAATGCAGAAAGAGAAAATTTAACTCTTATGCACTATGATATAACTGTGAATTACTAAATCACTTAGTAGTCAATTACAAATAAAATTTGGCATAATGGATGGATTGGTGACATAAAAAAAACTAACATATAATGACTTGTATTTTTCCTGAAATATATGGGAAATTATAGCAATTCAAGGATTTATTTTATAAAACATATACTCCCTCATTCTCATAATAAGTGTCACCTTAGCAAAAAATACGCATATTAAGAAACCAATAATGCAATGTGAAGTTTATCAAATTACCCCTATATAATAAAAATAAATTATTTTTACCTTTTGATTAAAACATGCACAAGAAGTAAACCTGACATTGGGAATCCAACAATACCAAGTTACTATGTGACTTTTCTAATCATCATTTAAATGTTACTTTATTGTTTAAGGGTAGAATTGGAAAAAACTAGTCAATTTATGTTTTGATTTTCTAAGATGACACTTATTATGGGACGGAGGGAATAGTATGTATATATTAAACGGTCCAAATTAAAAATACGGTAATTAACAAAGTCCTCCAATTATCACTCTTTCCACTCTGCTCCAACTCTAGACTTATTCCACGAGGCATATTATGCACCCACGCGCACGATTCCCATCTTTTGCCCCACGCGCACGCGGAACTGTTCACATCAAACCCCCAGATTTGACTTACCCAAAATACCCCTGCCCACACCATATATATACCACGATACCACTTCTCCCAATCCCTCCAAACTAAACTTTTTTTCTTTCTCACCAATTTTTTTTTTTTTTTTTTAACCTTCTCACAAAAAACTCTAACAATGAAAGCTGGTGGGTATTTGTTCTCATTCAAGAGGCTAAACAAGAAGAGTGTCACCGGAACTGTTAGCTCCGACGTGAGTACTGCCGGAGATCATCATGATTCCTTAACTCAACCACCGCAGCAACCACCGTCGTTGCGGTGGCGGTTCAAGAATCTGTCTTCAGGGTTGAGGTATAAGAGTACTAAGAGGCTTTACAAATTGCGATACTGGTTTGTTGATTGCTTCCTCTTCAAGTTTGTTTCTGCTTTTGAAGCCATTTTTCTCGTCTCCACTTTGGCTTTCTTCTACCTCTGCTGTGGTTGCCATATCTAGAAGCTTCGACAATTCCTAAAAACTGCCATTTATCAGAGAATTCTCTCTTTTTTAGCTTCTTTTCACCTATGGTAAGTGGGATTCTGAAGAAAAGTTGATATCTTTGTGAGGAGGGCAAGAGGAGAGATCATTGGAGGAGCTCATTGCTAATGCTTAATGGGGTGCAAAATTATCATTAGATTTCTTTTTACTATTTATTTTTTGCTATTTTTGTAATGATTATAGTACACTAATTTGCATTACTAACTTAGAGGTTTTTTTTTGTAATGTAATAGTAATATTGTTCTTTTCTTCAACTAGACCTAGATTTCTTCTCCTTCTTCTTGTTCTTCCTTGTTTCTCTCGGTCACCCTTGCTTTGTTATTAAGTATTAGATATGTCTCTTTCTTTTTTCTGGTCATGAGAAGTTTTTTTTGCCTATTATATCCTAATCTATATATTCCATCTCGTAATGACAAATTACTACTATGTTACTGCTAAAGATATGTTCTGTTTCTGAAAGATCAATTTTGATTGGTTGTTGAATGTAAACTCAACTAGTACAACATAATCTGAAAATTACAATCCACCGATCGATGAAGAGTACTAGTAATTGGTAGTTTAACATAGTAAGTAGTAGTAATTTATAAGAAATTAGTTTAAAGTTAAACTATTTTAATATTTGTTGAAAAGCAGCCAATTCTAAAGTACTAAAATAAGGTTAATTAAGAAGTAAAATTAGGTCTTAAAAACTTTTTATTTTAAATAAATTAATATAAATTTAAAATGGACGATATTCCAGACAAGTCCAAGTGGGATTAAGACAAATTTTTGGGTTGAATAGAATTGTTTTAGCCTTGTTTTTTTCTCCTTTTTTAATTCCTCCTTTTAATACATTTTGCAATGCTGGGCGAGTTGGATAATGAGGAAAAAAAAAAAAACTTACAGTTACCAGTGGATGTAATAAGACACGTGATTTAATATAAACTCTTATGATTATATAATATCATATTTAATTAATGTACATATTTTCAATTTAATCAGTTGACTCCAAGGTAGTTGTTTCCGACTTGGCATAATTATCGGATTACATGAATATATTTTGTGAAGGAGTCTACCAACAACTGAAAATACAGCTGTAAGTGCAGACAATGAAACAAGCAGAATAGCATTTCGTGCGGGGATGTTCTATGTTGAAACTTCTTCGTAGAAAAAGACGTAAGGAAAAATAGAAAATACATTCCACTTCCAACATGAGCTTGGAGTCTTCGGCTGTAAAAATTTACGGTGTTTATACAAAATTCATATAATTTACTATAGTTAAATAATTTAATGAAGTGAATATATACATTAATTAAATATGATTACATGATGTTGTTGTATGAATACACATGACATGTATATATTGATTTTGTTTTTACTGTCTTAAACCATCAATTCTACAGAATTCCTCTTAATAAGTTCCAAAATGCTTAATAAAAATATCATGTTACGGTTAATAATTTTGAAACAAATGATTTTTTTATTTTTTTTTTGTATAAACACATGAAAGAAGTTAATAGCGCCAATTAATTGATATCCTATAGTACCGAACTATCGATTTCGTCAATAAGATGTAGGCTGTAGCCTATATAGACAAACCATGTGATCATCCAAACATGGAAATTTGCTGTTTACGAAGTTTTTGTTTCCCCCGCTCTACTAATTGTAATAGAAAATGACAACTCTTGATTTGATATGAACATTAAATCATTAATTAAAAGTAAGGTTCGAGCGAAATTATGATGAGCAAGTCTAATTATACACACCTATTCGATAATGCACGCAAATCATAAAAATTTAAGCTCGATCTCCATATACTCTACAAAGAATGATAATCTATTTGGCACGAAATATTAAGATATAAATTATGATATTATCCTTAAACATTTTCAGTTATAAATGTTGAGCCTGTGGGAGTAACTTTTAGTACTATCTTCTATGTAAACTCTAGTTATTGCTGAACACTTTTAAGAAATCAACCTCCAAATTTAGACTGAACGTTAAACGATTTCACTTTCATGGTCGAAACCTCTTCCTTCTATTTTCAAACAGAAGGCATAGATTTACTTACTAGTTACTAGTACGAGTCCGGAGCCTAAAGGGTATAAAAATACACGGTATTTACCAAAAGGGGATGCCCAAAAATTTATATACCAAAAGGGGTATATCGTGGGCTGATCCACGATATACCCCAAAGTTTTTTTTCGGCTGTCAGAGCCAAATCAACAAAAAATTAAAAAAAATAAAAATTGAACGTATAACATGGACTGATCCACGTTATACAATATATTTTGTATAACGTGGATCAGTCCACGTTTTACAAATATATTTAGTAAAACGTGGACTGATCCACGTTTTACCTCTAAAGTTTTTTTTTTTTGCGAGCACTAAAAAAAAATTTAGTAATTTTTTTTTTTGTAACACTTAGTGTTTTTTTCCATACTTTGATCAATGATTAATCGTGTGTGAAGACTCCGAAACGTCAATATTTTATATAGAACATGATATTTTTTTCTGCGTACAATAATGTAGGCTCAATACATCAAGGATACGTAGACGTTCGGATCGCCATTTTAGGGGTTGAAAAGGTGCCCGAAGTAAGTTTTGTTTGAAAAAACTTAGTGTTTTTTCATACTTTGACCAATGATTAATCGTGTGTGAAGACTCCGAAACGTCAATATTTTATATAGAACTTGATATTTTTTCTGCGTACAATAATGTAGGCTCAATACATCAAGGATACGTAGACGTTCGGATAGTCATTTTAGGGGTTGAAAAGGTGCCCGAAATAAGTTTTGTTTGAAAAAACTTAATGTTTGACTGTAAGGTTATTTTAGTCAACTTTATATATCGAGAAAATTAGTCAGCTTTATTTTCAAAAATTGAAACCACAGAAGTGAAATTGACATTCACAGCTACATTACCCCGGGATTTTTACGTTGAAATCTATTGCGTATCATCATCTTATAAGTAAATAAAACTGAAAATTTCAGGCCAATTTGGGGGAAAATTGAAATTGAATGGGATAAAAGGTGTTTTTTTTTTAAATCGGCTCGGCCAAACCGCCTTACGGCGTTTGTCCGCATAGATCTCGAAAAAATACGCAAGTTAAAAAAAAACACGTAAAACGGACGTCCGAGCGCAAAGTTTTGACCATCTAAAGTTTGACCACTTTACAACTAGTTTTTCTCCCTATATTTTTTAGAATTATATTTATATTTAAAATAATGTTTTGTCGTGATTAAAAAATAACACGCTTAAATCAAAACCTTAAAAAACAAAACACTTAAACCTTAAACAAAACTTACTTCGGGTACCTTTTCAACCCCTAAAATGACTATCCGAACGTCTACGTATCCTTGATGTATTGAGCCTACATTATTGTACGCAAAAAAAAATCAAGTTCTATATAAAATATTGACGTTTCGGAGTCTTCACACACGACTAATCATTGGTCAAAGTATGAAAAAACACTAAGTTTTTTCAAACAAAACTTACTTCGGGCACCTTTTCAACCCCTAAAATGACGATCCGAACGTCTACGTATCCTTGATGTATTGAGCCTACATTATTGTACGCAGAAAAAAATATCCGGTTCTATATAAAATATTGACGTTTCGGAGTCTTCACACACGATTAATCATTGGTCAAAGTATGAAAAAACACACTAAGTGTTACAAAAAAAAAAAACTTTAGAGGTAAAACGTGAATCAGTCCACGTTATACGTTCAATTTTTTTTTTTTTAATTTTTCGTTGATTTGGCTCTGACAGCCGAAAAAAAACTTTGGGGTATATCGTGGATCAGCCCACGATATACCCCTTTTGGTATATAAATTTTTGGGCATCCCCTTTTGATAAATACCGTGTATTTTTATACCCTTTAGGCTCCAGACTCTTACTAGAACCATCTTCCCTTATACATCCTCCATTTCGTTTCATGTGATCCTATTTGATCGAACATAAAATTTTGAAAAATAGCATATTATAATATTAAACATGTCAAAACTTTGATGTGGCTATAAACTTAATGTTACCGAGTGTGTGCGCCTAGTGATGAATGAAGTGAGTTAAGAATCACGAGGTTTCAGATTCAAACTCAGCGAAAGCAAAAAATACGGTTATGTGATTTGATCTTTTCATATGTTCAAGCCTATGATAGAGTTACCCGGTACTTATACTGGTAAGAATTAGCAGTTGTGCCCCATAAAATTAATCGAAGTGGCACGAATACCACGATTATTAGAAAAACTAAATGCAACATTTGTGGAAAATTTAAGTTTAATAGGTACATAAACTGAAAGGATTCGGAAGTAGTTGTATGCTTATCATAGAACATCATGAAAGTAGTTTCTCGAAACGGTAATATGCTTGTGATAAGACACTTTAGAAGTTTCTTTAGAAGGAGACTAATGAACTAGCTTGGACCAGTCCAGCTGCCCATGTTTTTATATTTTTTCTTGTGATATATGTGGGGTTACGTTACACACAACTTGGACAATTGACGAACGGTCATATGCTGCATACTAGGAGTACCGATCATGCCATTTTAGGGCCCAACGGGCAACGGCCATCTAGAAAAAAGAGCAAATGGCCCTTAATACGCATATGACAGCTAGTTATGACTAATGACTTGAAGTTGAAGTTGTCTCCCCTCGTGTATGGTCTTTTTATTTTTATTTTTTATGTTCAATGTTGGATACTCGTTTTAAGACTTCAACTAATTGAAATGGTACTCAGCAAGGATTATCAAATGGCAAACATTTTTTATCAAAATATTTTCTTTCTCGAGCTCGAAATCTTTAATTAAAGAGGATAGATTAAATCCATTCCGTTATAATTCCTTATATATGGTGTATGATCCTGTAATTATGCTATGTTTTGGTAAAACAAAGAAAGAGAAAGAGCAAAACTTTTTCATGTATAATTGAAGGGAGGTTTGGTTTTAGAATCCGTATTAATTTGACTGGCTCAAGTTATTAAATCTATTTTGCAGATTATAATCAATTCATATGTAGTGTAATCACTTCTTGCGATAAAGCTTTAAATTATATGTTTAGTAAATATATTTCATAGAATTGGTAGATGTTCCTTAATCCTGCTGTATTAATGAGGATTAGTACTTTTTTTTATTGCGTGGTCTGGTTGGTAGTTGGTAAACGATACCTCATATTTGATGTTTAAGTGCTTTATTTTGGATTAATTAATTAGTTCAACATTTGATTGGGTTGACTGATTAATCCAAGCAGACTGTTATATCCGTTGAGGATATATATTTCGTTAATCCGTTGGAGACAAATTGGAACTTAGCATAGTGAAATTTTATTTTGTAGAGTAATTAAAGTAAAGTCGGCCCCTTCAAATTTAGTCCATGCGTCTTATCATTTTTACTTTTCCACGCACTCAAACGAAGTACTAGTATTGTTTTATCACTACTAAAAAAACAGGAATTTTCGACAAAAAATTTTGACCACACGAGGTCGAAAAAACCTTTATTTCGACTAATTTTTCAACCACACATATAGGTCGAAATCAAATTCTACCGAAATTAAGAAAAGAAACTATTTTCGACCACATGTGGTCGAAAATATTATTTTGATATTAAATTATATTTAATTTTTTCGACTACATGTGGTCGAAAACATTATTTATATTTAAATATATAAAAAAATTTATTTTGATCATTTCGACCACATGTTTTAAGAAACTAATTAGTGGTATGTTTCTTTAACAAATACGAAAAAGATATGAATATATATCGAATTGTATCAATCTCAACTGAATAAGATAGGACAATATTGCGCGATTTTTATTGAATAATGAAGTAAAGTATTTTTTAAAATATCTTGTATGTAGAAAAATAAAGGAAAAATGACTAGTCCTTGTTAAATTTCAAGGGGAAAATAAATTCCTCAAAATTTTAGATATATTAGTATTAGTAAATGACTGGATGATTTATGACATAACTTAATTAGTAGTTCAAGTCAAAGTTTTCATCTTTTTTTCCTTCCTTTTTGTAATTACTCTCATCCACTTACAATGGTTTTCAATGTAGCTCTCACTCCACAGCAAGAGAAAGCCCGTAAGGAACTTCTTTTACGTACCAAGATTCCAAGAATACATCAAAGAGCAATTGGCAAGTCAGTGGAAAGGGTAATTGGTAGAAGTTTCACAAAATAAGAAAAATGACATAAAGTCAAATATTATGATCCACGTTTGACGATATAAAAAATTAATTGTTGTGTTTGATATTTGACTTGACTTGAAACACATAAGTCCCGTGATGCATGTAATGCAATACCCTGACCATTTCATGTAAATTGTAATAACTTTGTGAGAAGTTAATTGAGGTGGAGTGATAAGTTAGAAACTTCAGTATAATTAGTAACTGTTGGTGATAAAGTTGGTTATTGGAAGTGAAGTCATATTTGTTAGATTTGGCAGTTCAGTTAGATCTTGCATAAAATATTGTACTCTTGAACGTATGATTCTATGCAAATTTATACCAACTGTACTTGAAAAAATTGTTTAACAAATGATTCTTGTTTATTTATCTTGTATATGAACCTTTTAGACCACGATCTAAAATTTTTTTTTGAGGAAATTACATATTTTATGAGAAACCGTCAAATCGCGGTATGAAATTTTATAAGGTATCACTACTCAAACGACAGATACAATATTTTGAACGATGGCCTAATAAAAGATAATTTTGCGTAAATCAGCCTCTTGATTCTCTTGGAATTATCCCCAATTGGTAAGTTTGAACATAATCCAGCCCACTACCATTCTAAAAGAGTAGCCCAAAGTAGCATTTTTTTTGTGCGGATTAACCTTCAAAAGCACTGGTCTATAATTTTTAAACTTCGCCTACTACAATGAGGTTTTGGATTCGAACCCCCCGCCACCACCGCAATACGTCGCCTTCACCAACAACCTCCCGTCCCAACAATATCCCTATCTTGTCGATTCTATGTTTTAAACTTAACATGGAGTAAGGTGGATAATAGTAGCCTGCTTCCGGTCCTTTTTCGATTGCTCAAACTTTTGATTGTTATATGAATGTAGAATTTAATCATCTTAAAGATGAACGGAAACTAGCAAAATTAGGTAGGACCAAAAGGGGACCGCTTCTTTGGAAGGTCTTTTCTTAGTGAGAATTACCTTCAGATTTGTGTTTCACGCCTAGTGGAGCGGTTGTCTCCGGTGGTGGGGATAGCGGCGGCGCAGGCTGTGGTGGTGGTTATGTTGGTGCAGATGAGAGAAGGGGAGAGAGAAAGTTTTTTAGAGTTTTGAGAAATGAAAAATCTGAAATGGGTAGTGAGTGGGAATAGAGAAAGATATATGTATTTGGGTATGTATTTTTGATATAGCTATCAATTTTTTGATATAGCTACCAATTGTAATTTAAAAAAGTTAATTAGCTACTAAATATAATTAAATAAAAGAATAGTTAATATGAATAATTAGGTCTTAAAAGAAGCTTCTGTGAGTAAAAATTCCTAAGGATGATCGTGCAAATAGTCCCCAAAGCTGCCCGATATTATCACTCAAAATAGCCCACAAAATAGCAAGTCAAATGAATTTAGCCCAATACTCCTACTTCACTTACTCAACTATTATAGTCAATGATGAAAGGGATATTTGCACTTTCATCCATCTTTTGTGTTGGTCTTTAGTTTTTGGCCCTGAAAGGTAAATAATTTTTTCGCAGTACATAAATTTATATTTTCGCTTCATAATATCCATAAGTTATATCGGATCCCTATAGAGTTAATCAAAAAGTACGGAAAAGATATCATGAAGTCATAATTAATCAAGTTATTACATGACGAGGAAATTCAAGTTCGACCTTTAGTGTGCATTTGCAATGATTTTGAGTTAAAAGCTGAATCACAAATTAATTCTAATTGTACTTAGATATATATTTTTTAAAAATATGCTAGAGTACTGAGTTGGGTCACTTGCACTTCCGTCCCTATTTTGTGTTGGTCTTTAATTTTTGTCTTTCAAATGGGTCGGTCTTTAATTTTTATTCCTTAAAACCGAATTTATGCCTAGAGAGACATCAGTTACACATCATAATATTCCTAAGTTATGCCAACGCCCTTAAAGAATTTATGTCCTGCTAGACATAAGTTCGATTTTGAAGAGCAAAAATTAAAGACTAGCCATTTGAAGGATAAAAATTAAAGACCCGTCCATTTGAAGGCCAAACCGTGCAATTACTTGATACTGCATTTAAGGACATAAGAGTTTTTATTCCCTTCCTTGCAGATATAAGTGTGCCTGTGTTGCTTGTTTAGTTTGTTTTTTCAATATACCAAAAAACTAGTGATGTTTTTTTTTTAAAACACACACACATAATAAATATTAAAGTCGAAGATTTTTTAGAAGTTAGCCACACAAAAAAAACTTGGTCTCTTTTTCTCTCGCATTAATACTTTCTAAACAAAGGATTAAGCTGGTAAATAATTTCAGAAAAATACAATACTGTATTAATTACTTATTGAATCTGAAAGATTCCCATCCCGACAAGTAAACCCACTACCAAAAAATTTTCATTTGTTACTCTAAACCCCCAAAACTCTCTGCAAAACCCTAATCATATAGCTCCCGAAATTTTCCCGCTTCGATCTTCCCCTCAACTCTCATAATTGGTCACGACGTTTTAAATCTGATGGTCTACCTTGGTTTGCATTTTTCACCTGAAAATGTTGCACTTACTTTCCCTGTTTCTTCTACTTCTGCTTTTACCACTGACTTGTCCTTTTCCGGGGTCTGGTCCTCACATTGCGGATGTCAACATACTGTTACCTCCCAAAATGACACACCCTGTTGAGTATAGACTTCAAGGAAGTGATGGTTGCTTCAAATGGTATCCAACATTATTCTACTCATTCCTTCTTTATTTACTAACACTGAAGTTCGAGTCAGTTTGCTTGCACCTCGACTATCTCATGTACACCTGTCTTCTAAGAGATATGAGAAGAAATCACTTAGTTTATATTGCATTCATTGTTGCTTGGTGTATTAGTTAAGAGTATATGTGGTGCATTTGAGGGAACTGTTGAGTGTTTGGTGCATTAACTGTGAGAGTATAGTTGATAGATTTCAATCAACTATTGAGCTATTATAGGCAATCTCTTAGCTCTGTTTGAGCTATTTTGTTTTATATACTACTCCCTCCATTCCAAAATAAGTGTCCTTTTAGGCTTTTTATTTTGTTCCAAAATAAGTGACGCTTTAGGATTTCAAGAAGAAATTAATCCTATTCTTCCAAACTTACCCTTATTTATAATCAAGAATCATTAAATAACTTTTCTTTTTCTAAGCATTCATCAGGGGTAAGTTGGTAAAAACACTCCTAATTTTCTAGAAGTGAGCAATTTCTTAAGGGGTGTGCATGAGCTAAAAGAGACACTTATTTTGGAATGAAGTGAGTAACAGTGAATTTCGAGCCTCGATTATTTCATCCTTACAGTGTAGCTCTGTCTTCTAAGAGTTCCGCATATATGAGAAGAAATCACTTAGCTTATCTGCTTAGGCCACAACTTCATGTGCAATTTGATTTCATTGTTTGTGTATTAGCTATAAGATTAGTATGTGGTATGTTTGAGGGAACTATTGAGCTTAGTCTGGTGTATTATCTGTGAGAGTGCTGGTGATAGGTTTCAATCAACTATTGAGCTATTGTAGGCAGTCTCTTAGCTCTGTTTTCTGCTTAGTTCTTGAAGTTTATGCTGGCCTTTTGTCTGTTGCTGATTGTTGTCTTGTCTTGTTTCTTTTTGAAAGCTGGGGTTTTGATAATTGGTGAATCATAGTTTTGAATAGGCTATTAATAGCAAGTTATTGGGTGATAAGTGAAGTTTGAATAGTTTATGATAATTGGTGAATCATAGTTTTGAATGGGCTATTAATAGCAAGTTATTGGGTGATAAGTGAAGTTTGAATAGTTTATGATAATTGGTGAATCATAGTTTTGAATAGGCTATTAATAGCAAGTTATTGGGTGATAAGTGAAGTTTGAATAGTTTATGGGTACACGGAATATCAAGATTGTCTTATATTGTTATGTGTTTTACTTTATTAGTACCGTAGATGTAAAAGCCCGAGCTCTAGTTCCCCAAAATAAACCTGAACTATTCAAGCTCAAATGATTTTTTGTTTGTTTGTTCTTTTTTATGTTCTATGTGTCATACAACAAATTTTATGCCATTAAACACTCTAAAGTCATGATTCATCACCTGGTTTACTATTGGCAGCTGATACTCTGACAACTTAAATTGTGAAAAGTTGATGTGGGTATAACTTATAAGTAATTTTTCACTTTTCAGAAACTCTTCTTATGGGTTTGTACTAATTATTTTCTCTCTGCTTTGTGGGTGTAGGTCATGGGATCATCACGATATTTTAGTGGTGCTACCTGAGTACAATGTCAGTAGTCAATGCTCTACAAGTGCCCGCTTGAAATCAATTGCCCCTTATAGTGGTCGAAAGGAGACTGCTGTCTATGCGACAGATGTGAACACTGGAGCTGTTATCCGATGCAAAGTTTACATTGACAACTTCTCTAGGATCCAGATATTCCATAGTTCCGTCAAACTTGACCTTGATGGCCTTGCTACTCTACATGTCCGTGCCTTTGATAGTGAAGGTACTTTGCTACTTTAATAGTTTATATCAATTAGTTTTAATTATTACTTTATTTTTTGGAAAGAAAGACAGTCATTTGATTGCCTATGAATAAAGGGTGCAAGTTTTCATAATTTTAAGTAGCATTCGGAACAAAAGATGGCAGTTGTTTTCTAGCTTATTAGACTATATACTTCTCTCGTTTTATTCTTCGAAGCCATCATTTAGAAGTTCACTTGTGTTGTGCAATTCCCGTCCTAACATATAGCATTCTTTGGTTGTTACTCTAATGTTTTGATAACCTTAGATATTTCTGGAAATTCTGTCTCAGACTCTTCAACTGAACATGACTTTTTGCTACTTTAGGCTGGGTTCTTCAGTTCACGTGTTTTACAAATGACCAATCCCCAGATTCTTCTTGTCATTGACTTAAAACTCTTAAGGATCAATGAATCCTACTTTTGCCAACTAGTTCCTAAGATGTTCTGAAATTAATGAGTTGCCCTTTTATTTTCCTTAAGCTGGTGGGTAGATCAGCCAAACATAAAAACCAAGCATTTGAAGAAGCGCTACAGACACATCTAGTACTATAAAGCAACCAAAGCACATAGAAGTACCCTGTAGTTGGTAAAGTACAAGTTTTATCCCAACTTTTTTTCTGTGATGCATGTTAACTAACAGTTATATCTTATTCTGCGATAAATCTCAATACAAGCATTATTACAGTTTTATTTTCTCTTTTTAGTGGTAATAGTTCCGATTGTTTAATATCTATTTGCTGAATTTTCAGAGAATGTTTTCTCGTCTTTGGTGGGCATACAATTCATGTGGGGCTTAATGCCTGAAACTGATGGATTGCCTCATCACCTGAACCATATACCTTTGAAGGACTCTCCATTGAGTGATTGTGGTGGATTATGTGGTGACCTAGATATCCAAATAAAGCTTGAAAATAGTGGTGTGTTTTCTGATCTTTATGTGGTAAAGGGGACAGAAATCGGCCATGAAATAGTGACTGTTCATTTGGCTGAACCATCTGTTAAATATATGGAGGATAAAATTGTCCTAACTGTGGCAGAAGCCATATCTCTGGAACCTCCTTCACCGGTTTGTGTCCTTATTGGTGCTTTTGTTCATTATAGTCTTAAAGTTATCCGTGGGAATAGGCCACAACTTGTAACTCTGCCTTCTGCCTTTCACCGATGGTCTGTTTCGAACTCCTCAGTTGCTCAGGTAGACAGGATGGTGGGTACTGCTAAGGCTTTGAACTTGGGAATAACAACAGTAACTGTTGAAGATACTAGGGTGGTTGGTCATACACAAGTGTCTTCTTTCCATGTTGTCCTGCCAGATTCCTTATCATTGTATATATTACCTCTATCTCTTTCTGGTGATCATATAGAGGGAATTGAACCAATACCCTCTGTAGCACGCTGGTATGTAGTTTCTGGTCGGGAATATCTTGTTCAAGTAAGGATTTTCTCGAAAGGAACATGGGCACAACAAGAAGTTTACATTACAGAAAATGATGACGTTAAGTTGCATGATGACCCATCAGAAATCTGGAGTATAATTCCCTCATCCAATCGCGTTGGAGAGAAGGGGCTATCCAGAATCCTAAAAGCTTTCTCATATGGTCTGGGAAAATTGACAGCGACTCTCACATATAACACTGGGCATGGAGAAACAAAGGAAGTTCTCAGGGTTGTTCAAGAAGTTATGGTTTGTGACCAGGTGAAGTTCAGCATGGAAGGTGTCTCCGACAGTATTACTCTTCCTTGGGCACCTGGTGTTTATCAGGAGTTGGAGCTAAAGGTTACTGGGGGCTGTGCAATGGTGTCTGGTGACTACAAATGGTTCTCTTCGGACATGGCGATTGTGTCGGTATCTACTTTTGGGGTTGTCCAGGCAAAAAGACCTGGAAAAGTTACTATAAAGGCTGTCTCAGTTTTTGATTCTCTAAATTATGATGAGATAGTTGTTGAAGTGAGTTTGCCTTCTTCAATGATAGTACTGCCTAATTTTCCGGTGGAGACTCCTGTAGGTTCATATCTTCGAGCTGCTGTGACATTGAAAACATTGGATGGTGGCTTATTCTACAAATGTGATGCTTTTACGCCATTCATCAAGTGGAAAACTGGAAATGAAGCTTTCATTGTTGTGGATGCTGGTGAGACCTTCATTGCTGAAAAGCGAGAAATTCTTCCAATTGGTTCCGAGAAATATGGCCCTGCATGTGCATGGACCTATGTCTATGCTTCTAATTCCGGTCAGACGATGCTACATGCAACATTGTCAAAAGAATTTCAACAGTATGATCACTCTACTGGCAGTTCTGTTGTTCTGCAAGCAACCTCGCGTATTGCAGCATTCGTACCACTCATTCTGCACCCTGCAAGTGATGGAAACCAGTTTGGTGGTTATTGGTTTAATTTGGTTAAGGCTGAAGCTGATAATCGCTTAGAGAATATGGAGCATCTATATCTTGCCCCTGGCACATATTTTGAAGTGATGCTTCGTGGTGGACCTAATCGATGGGACCAGGGAGTTGAATTTGTTGAATCCGTGGAAAGATTGGATGAACAAAATCTCAGGGTTCAAGATGGGGCTCTAGTTAATCAAGAATTTACCAGCTATGGGAGCACGTACAGAATCAAGTGCCAAGATGTTGGAATCTTTAGGCTTCTTTTCAAACGTGGGAATTTAATTGGAGAGGGGCATCCTCTGCCTGCTGTATCTGAAGTGCAATTGTCACTCACATGTGGTTTCCCATCATCTATAGCAGTAATAGCTGATGAAACTGTTAATTCCGTTGAAGTGATTCAGACTGCAGCTCAGGCTGACCGTGGCAGTGGAAGGATTCGTACTACCCCAGTCACAATAGCAAATGGGCGCACAGTTCGACTATCAGCTGTTGGCATTAGTGAGACTGGAATAGCTTTTGGAAATTCATCTTCTCTTCCTTTGAAGTGGGAGCTTAAAGATTGTGATGATCTAGCATTTTGGGATGATATCCACAACTTAGCAATGCTATCAACTTGGGAGAGGTACTTGGTCTTGGCAAATGCAACTGGACTATGTGTTGTACGAGCAACAGTTATTGGATCCATTGATTCTGTTAGCCATCGTCACTCTCTTAAACATGTGCCAGGCTCCGAAACTGATCTTACAGATGCTATACGCTTGCAACTTGTTTCATCCCTAAGGGTCTATCCAGAATTCAGCTTGTTGTATCTCAATCATGATGCAAAGTTGAATCTGTCAATTACTGGTGGAAGTTGTTTCATTGATGCTGCAGTAAATGATACGCAAGTTGTGGATATAATTCAGCCTGCTTCAGGTTTACAGTGTGTACAACTACTGCTGGCTCCTAAAAAGTTGGGAACTGCACTTGTGACTGTTCGGGATGTTGGGCTTGCACCTCCTCTTTCTGCTTTCTCTGTGGTTCAAGTTGCAGATATGGACTGGATTAAGATTATATCTGGAGAAGAATTGAGTATTATGGAAGGGAGTTCACTATCAATCGATTTTCTTGCTGGAGTAAATGATGGAAGTACTTTTGATTCTTCGCAGTATGCTTACATGAATGTTCGTGTTCACATTGAGGATCATATAATTGAACTTGTCAATCAAGATGATCTTTCCTGTTGTGATGATGGATATGTGAATGTGCCTAACTTCAGAATACGGGCAATACGACTTGGGATTACCACACTGTATGTCAGCGCTAGACATCATACTGGCCATGAGATGCTGAGCCAGCCAATTAAGGTAGAAGTCTATGCACCACCTAGAATAGATCCAAGTGATATTTTCCTTGTACCAGGTGCTTCTTACATGCTTACTGTGAGAGGAGGCCCAAAAACTGGTGCATATATTGAATTTGTCAGTATGGATAATGAGGTTGCAAAGGTCCACACACCCACAGGACGAGTTTCTGCAACATCGCCTGGAAACACCACCATAGTTGCCAAGATGTACAGGAATGGAGATATATTTATTTGTCAGGCATATGGCGAAGTTAAAGTAGGTGTTCCTTCTTCAGCAATGTTAAATGTTCAAAGCAAGAAGTTAGCTGTTGGCCGTCAAATACCAATATTTCCCTCCTTGTCTGAGGGAAATTTATTTTCGTTTTATGAACTCTGCAGAAATTATAAGTGGATTATAAATGATGAAGAGGTGTTGAGTTTCCAGGCACCAGACAGCTTACATGGTGGAAATAATGGAATGTACTTGTCCAGTGAAAAAGGCGATGGGCTGGCAGGATATGTGGGTGACAAAGACCTTGGTTTTATTCAAGTATTGCATGGAAGATCTGCCGGACAGACGGATGTTACAGTTTCTTTCTCCTGTGATTTTGTTGCTTACAAATCTTTTTCAGAGTCAAGATCATATACTGCATCTATTTCCTTGTCTGTAGTGTCTGATCTTCCACTTGCTCTGGGATCACCAATTACTTGGATTCTCCCTCCACATTATATCTCGTCTGTGCTCTTGCCTTCAGCTTCTAAAACTTTCAGTAAAGGGGATCCAACTATGGGTAAGGTTACTTATTCTATATTGGGAGACTCTAGAAGAAAGGCTGAATTGGAGGAAGATGATCCTATACTCATTGATGGGAGCCGAATAAGAACGAAAGAGAGTGGCAATCTTGCATGTATTCAAGCAAAAGATAGGTCAAATGGAAGAGTTGAGGTAGCCTCTTGTGTGAAGGTTGCTGAAGTGACTCAAATACGTTTCACGGCAGAAAAGTTGCTGGTTCACACTTTAGCAATTGGTGCTGAAATTGATGTCCCAATCAAATATTATGATGTGCTTGGAAATCCTTTCCTTGAGGCTCATGATGTTATTCCTTTCGGAGTTGAAACTAACTACCATGATGTCATCTCTGTTGAGGATGCAGTTGATGGCAATGGAAATGTCCATCTCAAAGCAATCAGTTATGGTAGAGCTCTTGTGCGAGTAGGTTTTACCAATGACCCAAAGAAATCTGATTATGTGGTGATTCTTGTTGGTGCTCGTTTGCATCCTCAGAATCCAACCCTTCACCTAGGGAGTGGTCTTAACTTCAGCATAGAAGGGCTAAGTGATCAAGTATCTGGTCAGTGGTTTACTAGTAATGCAAGCATTGTGTCTGTGGACCAGCTATCTGGACATGCCAGGGCAATAGGGGAAGGTTCTGTACAAATTATCTTTGAGAGTTCGAATATGAAACTGCAAACTACAGTTACTGTGTCACGGCCAGAGATGATGTCTGTTGATGCTCCAAGAGAAATGCTGACAAACGTGCCGCTTCCTGCCAATGGATATAGCTTTCTTGTAAAATTTAATGATGCTCATGGCCACAAGTATAAATCTGCTAAAAACAGGGCAATTTTCTTGTTTGATTGCCTGGTTGATCCACCTTATGTTGGATATGTGAAGCCATGGGTTGATCTTGATACTGATAATTCGTATTGCCTTTTCTTCCCTTACTCTCCAGAACGTTTGGCACTTGCCACTCCAAAGTCAGGAGACATTGGACAGGATTTAGCTGTTACCATCAAGGCATCACTCGTAGGAGAGCATAATATCTCAGGATCTGCTTCAGCACTTTTTGTTGGGGGCTTCATCATTCTGGGAACAGAAGGAGATTCATTGCAGTTAAATCTAACCCCACAATATAACAGGAGTGTCCTAACTGTTGTGGGAAACACAGATGTGAATATCTACTGGCATGATCGGGAACGGCTAGCTATCAGACCCATACATGGAGAAGATTCTCAAGGAGGAAGCCATGCTCAGTATGAGGTCAAAATTCGTAGAGCAGAGAAGTTTAAAGACAAACTGATTTTTACACTCCCAGCAACTGGTCAGATTATGGAAGTTAATGTTAACTATGAACCCGAAGAGAGAAGAGCAACTGCTAATCTTAATTTATGGGCTACTGCAGCTGCGTGTTTCATTCTGCTGATAGTCACAGCTACAGTATTCATTTCTTACTTGGACCAACCTGTGAGATCCCGACCATCTGCTCCTCCTGGCACGCCAAGTGTAGCAGCACCTGCAACTCCTGACCGGAGCAGTCCTGCTGTAGTAAGCGAACATTCTCCTCGGACACCTCAGCCTTTCATGGATTATGTTAGGAGGACGATTAATGAAACTCCATACTACAGACAAGACGTTAGGAGGAGGGCTAATCCTCAGAACACTTACTAGCGTACTGGGGGTCGTATTTTTCCATTCCCTCCCCTTTTTGCCTTGCCAGATATGTCCAATGATTTTTCAGGTAATTGCCAAGGTCTTGAATCTGGCTGCAGACTTTACAATGATATTGCTGTAGTTTGTTGATGTAATTTTTGTAGAGTATTCAAGCTGTGTCTTTTCATTAGGACATGGATGTTATGCCTATGGATACTTTCTTGAGAAGCAGGCTCATCCGTCAAAGAATTTTTATGTCCTGCTTTCTGCTGGAAAAGGCACAATACAATAGCACTTTCTGCAGTATAACTTGCCTATGCACAAAATAGATAACATGTCCCTGACTCAGAAGCGGTTGTGAGTTTCTGCTCTTCATATTTGGTAAAATCAAGCCTGAGTGTGATTGTTTTTTAAATAGCTGTACCGTATAATAATTTTGATATAGCACTAAAGAGAAAGGTTTACAATTTAGTTGTTGCTACTCAGTCAACCTGTGACAAGTATGTGCATTTAGGATGCACTTGATTGATATAATTAACAAGGTTCAAATTGATATTTTCACCATAAAGGGGGGAGGGTTCTATAATGACATAAACTCCCTAAATTCTAAATAAATTCAAGTTCAAAGTATATAAGATACTTCTACTACACAAATTATGCTATGTATAAGACCATCAAAGATTCCATAAGTTTCTATTTATCTTGTTTTTCAAAAAATGAACTCAAGTGAAGTCATATTACGTACTTCAATTTATGTTTATTTGTACTTCTGTAATTGGAAGGAAGTAAAATAATACAGTAACGCTACACGAATTCTGGGAGTATTCCCCACTTTATTTTAACCTGTAAATGTATGTGCATACGCAAAAATCAATAGTAGTTGTGTAAATTACTCGGGATGAAATTGGATCTTACTTCTTACCCAAATTTCGTAATTTCGTTTGCTTTTTAACAGCCTGTAGAATTTTTTTTAGAGTACAATTGGAGTTAACTTATTTAATGACATATTTTCATTACTAGTTATGTGAGGCCCGTGCTAAGCCCGGGCCCAAACTCAAGATATAAAAATAGATATTTTAACTAAAGAAATATAATTTGTGTTAGTACAAGTGTACAACAATAACCATATACCCATTGTAGTCCCACAAGTGGTAGTTATATGAAAGCAAAATTTTCATTCCACTCGTTTAATATTTTAACTTCCATTTTGATGAAATTATTTACTTCAAATCAAATGTGGAGCCAGAATTTGACATTTATAACTTATGTATCCTAATTTTCTGAAGTTATTTAGTACTAAATAAATAATCTATACATAGTTCATGAGCTTTTAAGACAAATACATAATTTAACTTGTGCAGCGAATGGAACTGCTCCTTTTTTAATTAGGAATTAGGGGTTCGGCCCGGGCCCAAACTCAAGATATAAAAGTAGATATTTTAACTAAAGAAATATAATTTGTGTTAGTACAAGTGTACAACAACAACAACAACAACAACCATATACCCATTGTAGTCCCACAAGTGGGTAGTTATATGAAAGCAAAATTTTCATTCCACTCGTTTAATATTTTAACTTCCATTTTGATGAAATTATTTACTTCAAATCAAATGTGGAGCCAGAATTTGACATTTATAACTTATGTATCCTAATTTTCTGAAGTTATTTAGTTCTAAATAAATAATCTATACATAGTTAATGAATTTTTAAGACAAATACATAATTTAACTTGTGCAGCGGATGGAGCTGCTCCTCTCTTAATTAGGGATTAGTGGTTCGAACATGGATATGGAAAAAATCTTTGGAGGAAGCGCTCCCCCCGAATAGGCGCGATACAGTGCGAATTATCTGGATTAATTGGGCTCAAATGCGAATATCGAGCACCAACCAGAAAACCAAAGAATATGAAAAATGAGGTAGGAGGTTCGACAACTTTTCAAAAGTAGACCTTAAAAACAAAAAATAAAAAAATTGACTTAAATAAATAAGATTAGGACATAAAAGTAATTAATTAAATTTTTTAAAAAAAAATTGAAAATTATTGTGAGGACTACAAAAGTCCCCAGGTTCGATAGCTTTTGAAAAGTAGACCTTAAAAACAAAAAACAAAAAAATTGACTTAAATAAATAAGATTAGGACCTAGAAGTAATTAATTAAAAAGTTTTAAAAAAATTGGGAAATTATTGTGAGGACTACAAAAGTCCCCACATTTGCTCTTATATATAATAGTAATATATATGTGCGGTGGGGGTACGAACACAGCTGCCCCCACTTGTACAATGAGCTTCACAAATTGTACACGCAATGAATGCTTGTACCGTGAGCTATATAACTTGTACACTTTATCCAACTATTTTTATCCCACGTAGACATATGTCATAGTGCTTAATATTTATTCCCTTCTCATGTATAGACGTATGCACTTCAAATTTAATTCTCCGACACATTTATTTCCTCCGTGCACTTTTACTTGTTCACTTTTGACTTTTCATATTCCAGCTGAATATTTATTCTCTTCTCATGTATAGACATATGCAGTTCAATTTTAATTCTCCTAAACATTTATTTCGTCTGTGCACTTTAATATGTTCACTTTTGACTTTTCACATTCTTTAAGAATTAATAAATCCCACGTGGATATATGTCATAGTACTGAATATTTATTCTCCTATCATGTATACACGTGTGCACTTCTATTTTAATATTCCGACACATATTTATTTCCTCCGTGCACTTTTACTTGTTCACTTTTGACTTTTCACGTTTTTGCTGAATATTTATTTTCTTCCCATGAGCTTCACAAATTGTACACGCAATGAATGCTTGTACTATGAGCTATATAACTTGTACACTTTATCCAACTATTTTTATATCCCACGTAGGCATGTCATAGTACTTAATATTTATTTCCTTCTCATGTATAGACGTATGCACTTCAAATTTTAAATCTCCTACACAAATTTATTTCGTCCGTGCAGTTTAATATGTTCACTTTTAACTTTTCACATTCTTTAAGAATTATTAAATCTCACGTGGATATACTCCATAGTACTGAATGTTTATTCTCTTCTCATGTATACACGTGTGCATTTCTATTTTAATTCTCCGACACATATTTATTTCGTCCGTGCACTTGTACTTATTTACTTTTGACTTTTCATGTTTTTGCTGAATATTTATTTTCTTCTCATGTTTCTAATATATATAAGTGACTTGAGGGTACGAACACAGCTGCTCAAACTTGTACCAAAAGCTTCACAAATTGTAAACTTTTGACTTTTCACATTCTTTAAGAATTCCCACGTGGATATATGTCATATTACTTAATATTTATTCTCTTCTCATGTGTACACGTGTACACTTCTATTTTAATTATCCGACACATTTATTTCCTCCGTGCACTTTTACTTGTTCACTTTTGACTTTTTACGTTTTTGTTGAATATTTATTTTCTTCCCATGAGCTTCACAAATTGTACACGCAATGAATGCTTGTACCATGAGCTATATAACTCGTACACTTTATCCAACTATTTTATATCCCACGTAGACATATGTCATAGTACTTAATATTTATTCCCTTCTCATGTATAGACGTATGCACTTCAAATTTTAATTCTCCTACACAAATTTATTTCGTCTGTGCACTTTAATATGTTCACTTTTAACTTTTCACATTCTTTAAGAATTAATAAATCTCACGTGAATATATGTCATAGTACTGAATATTTATTCTCTTCTCATGTATACACGTGTGCACTGCTATTTTAATTCTCCGACACATTTATTTCGTCCGTGCACTTGTACTTGTTTACTTTTGACTTTTCACGTTTTTTCTGAATATTTATTTTCTTTGCATATTTCTAATATATATAAATGGCTTGGGGGTACAAACACAGCTGCCCAAACTTGTACCAAAAGCTTAACAAAGTGTACACGCAATAAATGCTTGTACCATAAGCTGTATAACTTATACACTTTACCCAACTATTTTTTAATCCCACGTGAACATTTCTAATATGTCATAGTACTTAATATTTATTCCATAGACATATGCACTTCAATTTTAATTCTCCGATACATTTATTTCCTCCGTGTACTTTTACTTGTTCACTCTTGACTTTTCGCGTTCTTGACAAATATAATATGTGTGTGTCCAAATTACTTGTTCATTTATAAAACCAAAATAAAATTAACCCTTTCTAATAAATATTCTTGAAAATAGTCTATTGGAGAGAGACTATGACAAATGTCTAAGTGGGATAAAAAAGTAGTTGGTCAAAGTGTGCAATTTATATAACTTTTGGTACAAATTTGCATTGCTATTGTTCGTCCTCTTTTCACGTTTAAAGTATTAAGAAAGAAGGAAAACGGGTTTTCCTTCTTTGTCAATACTTTACTTTTCTTATCCTCCTTTATATTTTCTGATTATTGTTTCTTTACATTTATAAAATGTATTACTTTATATTTTCATTTCGGAATTAAAATTTGGTGATTTACGATATAACATATCACATTTCTAATATGTCATAATACTTAATATTTATTCTATAGACGTATGCACTTTAATTTTAATTATCCGATACATTTATTTCCTCATATTTTTTAATTAATTTAATAAAAATATTTTATTAGTTTTGCTTTTAAAAAATTCAATATATACAAAAATGGTTCTTACGTTTGGATTTGAACAGTTAATTGATTGAGATGGATATCAACTTGTCGGTATACATATAAGATATTAAACAATTTAAAAGAAAAAAATCTAAAATCAAAATATTAATTTTTCCTCACTTTCTTATTAATTTTCTTTTTCACATTGATGAACAACTTTCATTGTCAGAATTATGACAAATTTTTAAAAATTATTTACAAAATACAAACCTTAAAAACAGGCTAATTAAAGTGAATAAACATGTTCACATATATGGCTAGTTTACCTTTAAATAGTTCAATTGAGTTAGTGTAGTCTATATATGGCAAAAACACTTATAAATGAGGGAATAACTTCAAAAAACTTAAAAAGGGTAGTGCTCGTAACTCTATTATACTAAAATGAGGACCCCTCAATGTAATCCAACATTTCTTACAAAAATATCTTGCTGCACTTTTTGTTGTTTTCTCATTTCGTTTTATCCTTTCTAAAACTATACACATTTAAACGAAATATCCACTGCTTGCTTAAAACTGCTAACTTCCTTATCTTCTTGCCAGAAATTCACTCCATAGACAAGAAAGAAGAAAGATGAGCATCTCAATGTACACATCAGTTTCACCCAAAAACCAATTACTTTTGAAACCAAATCAGAATCCTCTTGTACTAGGTGATTCTGTACTTCCAAAACGCATTTCATTTGCTAGAAGAAAATATACCACAAGGGCTCTACTTTCATATTCCAAAGAAGCAGTCTTGAAAGAATTTCATGAGAAAAAAGCCCTTAAGGTATCATTTTAACTAAGGACCTACTTTTTCCATTTGTTTATAATATCATAAGTTATGCAAAAGTACTCGTTTTGACTAGACAGTTTAGTTTTAGACATATGTCAAGAAAATTCCATGTACAAATTAAAGAAAGTTTTAAAAGAGTTAAAACACTTGTACTTGTTAAATCTCTACTAGCTGAGCTTTATCTTGTTCTTTTAGATATTGCATGTTGTAAAATGAGTTTCTTTTTATTTTATTATAACTTTATTGGGTTTTTAGTTACTTGACCAGCCTTCAAGTTCAAGAAAGAGTAGTGTTTGGGAGAAGGGGGACTGTTCCAAGATAACATACATGGGGAAAGGAAAATAATGTTGAAATTACTAATGATACATTGTTATGCTTTAGATTATCGCAGGATTGCAAAATCTGGCCAAAGAGAATGTTGCTTCTGTTGTTACTGCTGCAGATAAGGTATGGTCTTATCTATGCTCTCTGTATTCTTGATATAATATCGATGCAGAAAGTCACTCATAGTGTTTCACTCAGAAAGTCATTCAATTTTGTTGTCTAACAAGAAAATTACTGTTGGAGTTTCACCTACAAAGTCATTCTACCAATTTAAGTGATTTTTTTAATTACATTTTGCTGATTTTTATTTAAAGCCAAAATTGTAAGAAATAAACAAGTACTCATTTTAACCATTTTTGACCCAACTTGATCCGACCCACTGAAAATATATTAACCAAAACCTTTTAATTTACCCTTATTCCCTCCTAATTTCTCTCGTGTCTTGGTCCACCAGAAAAATTTGGTCTAACCAATGCTGCCTCAAGTCTTATTTAGTTCAGTTATTTTTCAATTTTTGGACAGATGAGACCTTGGTACCTTGTTAATCCATTCCTCCTCCGTATACAACCTCTTCATAAGCTTATTCTTTATCATTTCCAATAAGGTTATAATTGCTTTGTCTCTAGCATCAAATATGTACCTACAAATTAAAATATAAAGAGCATAATGAGGGGAAAAACGCAGAGAAAGAGGAGAAAGGGTCCCGGACACGACATAAATTAGGAGGGAATAAAATAAAAGGCCTTGGTCAATATATTTTTTGTGGATTAGGTCAAGTGGGCGAGTCAATAACAATGGTTAAAATGGATATTAGTTTATTTCTTAGAATTTTGGATTTAAATAAAAGCAACAATATAATTAAAAATCACTTAAATAGGTTAAGTGACTTTGTAGGTGAAACACCAATAGTTGAGTGACTTTCTAGTTAAAAAACAAAATTGAATGACTTTCTGAGTGAGACGCCCACTTTCTGAGTGAAACACCCATAGTTGAGTGATATTATCTCTTGTATTCTTTCACAAGGATAGTCTAATGTTTCATAATTTCGCTTTTTCAAAAGACAAATTAGGCGTTATGGTTGCCATATCAACATTCATCAGTTCTCTGTTCTTTATAATTTAGTAACTAAAACATTTCAGTGAAGTTTCCACCAAATGAATGTTAAGCCGAGTACTTTTGATTGTGCATAACATTTGTAGTAGTTGAAAATCTAGAGCACTCTTATCAAGGATTAACTAGGAATTTGATAATTTTTATAGGATTCTCTGTTGTGGAGTTTTACAAATTTCATTGTATATAAGTCTAATTCTTTGATTTGCTTACAGGGTGGAGCAACCCATGTAGATATTGCTTGTGACCCTGAGCTGGTGAAGCTTGCAATAAGCCTGACTTCCCTTCCAGTAAATCCTTTGTGTCTAAATTCGTTCATACTTTTCTTTACCCTTGACATAAACATCTACTGTTTCAACCTTTGATGTGAATTTTTTCTTAGACAACATTAAAATAATGGAACGATTTCTCAGGTCTAAATTCGGTTCTTTTTATGAAAGTAGTCATGCCAAATGTGCCTTAAGCTCTGTCTTCTACTCCATCAGCTAATTGCAATTTCCAATTTCTCTGTTATCTCTGAACATTCTGGTTGAATCGTGTATATTCGTTTGTCCTTTCTACTTCCACAAACCATATACCATCCGACAATCATAGCAATTTGATTTGCACGGAGTGCTTTGAGCTCGTCAGTTTAAAAATCTCACCATTTTAGGCATTTACATCCTCAACTAGTACCTCTTTTAGTTGCACGGATTAGTTTGTTTAATATATGACTTAGTACTGAAGAAATGAAGGCTATCTCAAGCACTGTGCAAGTATCTATCAGCTTAAATCTGTTTGTCACATGCTTGCAGATTTGTGTTTCTTCTGTGGATCCTGCAGCATTTCCAGCTGCTGTGGAAGCAGGAGCGTTAATGGTACGACTTTTTTCATAATTTTTCCATTCTGTTCATAGATACCATAAGCAAGAATATGAAAAAGTTCAGCACCATGATTACATAACCTCAAGTTCTGGTTGATAGAGAGGAGTAAGTTCCTTTCCGTAGCTCATCATAAAGAAAGTTATCTGGTGCAGGTCGAGATCGGAAACTATGACTCGTTCTATGAGAAGGGATTGGTGTTCTCTCCTGAACAGGTATGCAGAATTACTTTCAGTGTCATAATGTCAAAACTTGAGCAAAAGACCTAAGAAACTAGCAACAATTAGGAATTTAATCTGTTAACATAAGCATATGAACTTCCAGAACAGGTTGGTGTCAGGGAAAGTAGGATACAGTACTAAGTAAAATATATGTTTTGATTGATTACTTGGACTTGCATGCACGAAAGGGCAATCCAGCTTGAAAAAACCTTGGCCTAATTCCACTTCTTTGTCGATGATGTTCATTACTTCTTACTGTGCTGATAATGCTTTTCAGATTCTGAACCTAACAAGGGAAACAAAGAGGATACTTCCATCAGTGACATTATCAGTCACTGTGCCTCACACACTAAGCCTTCCAGATCAGGTTTCTAATAGCACTTTTCTATGACATGCAAAGTTCAAATTGAAGAAAGTCACGTTCTTATCAATCTCATCTCATATTGACAGGTCAAGCTGGCCGAGCAATTAGAACAGGAAGGTGTTGACATCATCCAAACAGAAGGAGGAAAAGGTTCTACTCCATCAAAGGCTGGTGTTCTTGGATTAATTGAGAAGGTAACACAAACACATTTGTGGTCTACTACTAATAAGGATTGAGATATCTGCTGAATCTGTTGATACTACAACAACAACAACAACAACATACCCAGTGAAATCCCACAATGTGGGGTCTGGGGAGGGTAAAGTGCACGCAGACCATACCCCTATCTCGGAAGACAGGGAAGCTGTTTCCGAAAGACCCTCGGCTCAAGAGAAATCACAACGAGAAAGGTTAGATAAGCACAAACAGTTCAAAGCAAAATGCAAATGAAATTAAAGAAAGCGAATAAGTCAAAATAGAGCAGTCTGAAAAAAAGGGAGCAGTAGCTACCACAGATAAATAAGATAATCGAAGTACAAGAAACCACATATAGTAACAAGAAACAAAGGACAATAGACTATAGATCGAAACAACGACTACTTACTAGCCTTCTACCCTAATCTGAGTCCTTCAAAACCTCCTATCTAAGGTCATGTCCTCGGTAAGCTGAACCTGCGTCATGTCTTTGTCTCAGCACCTCTCCCCAATACTTTTTCGGCCTACCCCGACCTCTTCTGAAACCATCCATAGCTAACCTCTCACACCTCCGCACTGGGGCATCTGTGCCTCTCCTCCTCACATGCCCAAACCATCTTAGCTTCGTTTCCCTCATCTTGTCCTCCACTGATGCTACTCCAACCTTATCCCGGATATCTTCATTCCTAATCCTATCTCGCCTGGTGTGCCCACACATCCATCGCAACATTCTCATTTCCGCAACTTTCATCTTTTGGACGTGAGAGCTCTTGACTGCCCAACACTCTGCCCCGTACAACAAGGTCGGTCTCACAACCACTTTGTAGAACCTGCCTTTAAGTTTTGGTAGCACTTTCTTATCACACAGCACTCCTGAAGCAAGCCTCCACTTCATCCACCCTGCCCCAATACGATGTGAGACATCATCGTCAATATCCCTATTTTCTTGTATAATAGACCCGAGATATTTGAAACTTCTTTTCTTTGGGATGACCTGGGTACCAAGCCTCACTTCCACGCCAGACTCATGTGTCACGTCACTGAACTTGCACTCCATGTATTCTGTCTTGGTCCTACTCAACTTGAACCCTTTAGACTCCAGAGTTTGTCTCCAAACCTCCAGCTTAGCGTTCACTCCGCTGCGTGTCTCGTCGATCAAGACTATGTCATCCGCAAATAACATACACCATGGCACCTCACCTTGAATTCACCGCATCAGACAATCCATCACTAGAGCAAATAAAAATGGGCTAAGAGCTGATCCTTGGTGCAATCCCATCTCCACTGGGAAGTGCTCCGAGTCTCCTCCCACTGTCCTTACCCTGGTCTTGGCTCCCTCATACATGTCCTTGATCGCTCTAATGTACGCTACAGGTACACCTCTGGCCTCCAAGCATCTCCATAAAATCTCTCTTGGCACTTTGTCGTAAGCCTTTTCTAGGTCGATGAAAACCATGTGCAGGTCCTTCCTCTCCCTATACTGTTCCACCAGTCTCCTCACAAGATGGATGGCTTCTGTAGTCGAGCGCCTCGACATGAATTCGAACTGGTTCTCTGAAATGGACACGCCTCTTCTCACCCTCATCTCCATCACCCTTTCCCACACCTTCATAGTGTGGCTTAGCAGCTTCTACTAACTGAAAGTGAAAAAGGCAAGGAATTGAGAAATATTTAGTCTTCATGGTTATCGATGATTTCTTGTGTTAAACTCATTTAACTGGCATTCATTTTGATATTGTTCATTACATAGGCAACACCAACACTAGCAGCTGCTTATTCAATTTCAAGGGCTGTCAATATCCCTGTCATGTGTTCATCTGGACTGAGTGCAGTCACCGCACCAATGGCAATCATAGCGGGAGCTGCAGGCGTGGTATGCCGTCCACTATCTTTAATCTTAGCAGAACTTTTTTTATATAGCAAAATTTTAAGGTATCTCTGCCAAATCACTGAAACTTGTGTGAATGTTGAACTGATCAGGGTGTTGGCTCGGCCATCAACAAGCTCAACGATCAGGTGGCGATGATCGCAGAAGTAAAATCCATAGCTCATTCATTAGGATTGTCAACCAAGAAACAGAATTTATTTGAGGGCAGCAATTTGAGACTGTAATTCAATCTAATGTAGTAGGTCAGGACCTGATGCAGTTAGGAATTATTATGAAATTAATAAAGATTTTCTAGCTTGAATTACACTTGAGGAGTAGATGCTAATTGCTCTCACTCTAAGCTTCATTACGTTTTTCACTTCAGTAAGTTCATTTATTTTTATTGTTACGAGTCACCAACAAAATAAGTGAAACTTCAATTTTCACAAATCCTTTTTTTTTAAAATAAATAAATAAAATGAAAATGTATGTTAAATAGATAATTGGGGGTCATAATTAAGGTAAAAGATGCAAGGTATGGAAAGTGTTGATAGATTCACGAACCATAATCAAGTTTAAAAAGACGTAATATATTTTGTTTAATTTATCGTCTTTATTTTGCTAAAATAATGTCCATAGTCTCTTAAACCGTTAATTTTTAAAAATATCGAAGTAGTACTTCACAAAAATTAAATTAGTCCTACTTTTACAGTTCTCAAAAATCACTTTTCTTTCTATTATTACTATCTCCAAAATTGAAAATAACAGTATATGACCACCATCTTTCTCTAATAAAATATTGATCGATATATGTCTAAATCTTTTCCTAACAATAGTATAAAATTAAATAGAACTCAATATCAAAATGAAGAAAATATTACATTCTTGCCTTAAGTAAATTTTGTCCTATAGATTAATTAGCATCCATCCAAGAAGTTATGCAACAGCAACTTTTCCAAACACACAAATTCCATATGAATCTAAAAGCCAACCAATTATTAAATAACTTAAATTAGATAAACTCTACGACTTTGTCGAGTTAGGTATGACAGAAAATAGAGATCGTCAATCAACTACTTACTCTGTCTCTATAAATGCATATGGAATGTTCAGATGGGTGTTTGGTTGGAAAAGTTTCTTGAGGAGTTTACGTGCTAATAACAACATGTAGTGCTAATAGCTAAACCCCCTTAAATCTCTCTCTATATGTTGTATTAATAGGAGTAAAATTTATTTAATTTATCTTTTATCAAATTAAATTGTCAACGTTCAAATTTGGACAACGTTTCACCATTATATTTGAGGTCAAAAAGATGTAGAATATTGTGATTAATTACAGCCTCGTCACTATTTCTTTTGGATTTTATAATTCTCTAATTCTATTTTCTTTAAAGTCTCATACCAAAGAAGTTACTGAGTATAAGAATATCCGATTTTTATGAAATGTGAGGAGTTGGATAAGAGCCCGTTTTGATTGGCTTATAAATTCCTTATAAGCTGTTTTTAGCTTTTTTGAGTGTTTGACTGGCCAGCTTAAAGTCATTTTGTACTTAAAATAAGCTCAAAAAAATAATTGGGCCCATTTGACTTAGCTTATCTAAAGCAGCTTATAAGCTGAAAATAGCTTATAAGCCAAAAAAATTAAGTTAGACTACCCCAGCTTATTTTTTAACTTATAAGCTACAAACAGCTTACAGGCATAAGCTCATCCAAACAGGCACTAAGTCTGTTGGGTGCATTGGATAGCCTTTACTGCTTTCTGCCTCACTCAAAATATTTGTGAAAACCCTCAGAAATTGAATTAACTGAAAAAATTAAATCCTAGATTACCTTCAGTTTTATATTGCAGAACTAATATGTTGGTAAAGTTCATTAAATTTTGGTTTTATATATATATATTCTTATTTCCATTATCTAAAATAATTAATATGTTCATCAACGTATTAATTGAAACAAAAGTAGGTTCTTTTATTTATTAAAATGGTATTTAAACCATTGACCTTTGTCGAATTGTCTTCAATAGTAACTAACCATTCAATCTTAATATTGGTTCATCATTTGACTTTTACTATATGAGATATCTAGACTTGAAGGTTAGGTTGATACCCATATCAGCCTTTATTATGTAATAATGACATTTTCTACGTAACTTTGGTGCACCAAGATCTTCAACTAGTCTTTTAAAATTGTAAATATTTGACTATGCCCAATTGCCCATGTGGGGCCGATTTAGTTAGAGCTTGTTTAGATGAGCTTAAAAGAAACAGCTTATAAGTCAAAACAAAAAATAAGTTGGGGTAGCCCAATTTATTTATTTTTTGACTTATTTTAAGCACAAAATGACTTATGAGCTGGCTAGTCAAACACTCAAAAAAACTGAAAATTGCTTATAAGTTGTTTTGAGCAACTTATAGGCTAAGCCAAACGGGCTCTTAGTTTGGCCAAAGTTCATGTCCATCATGCTTGTAATGTGAAATGTAGTATCTTTTTTATTTTTTTATGTTGGTGAAATTATCACAGATTACAATAAATTATAGTTGAAAAAATACAATAAAAATGAAGAACAAAATGAATAAAATATTCTTCAGACTGAGGCGCAGATATCTCGCTCTCTTTAAGGAGATTCAAGCTCACTGCGGCATAATCTTCACCGATCTAGCAGTAATACTCTGACTTGTCTCCTCTAGGATACAACAGCCCGTAAACTTCGTGTGACTCAAACAACTCCGGACTAGTTGAAGAGTCCAAAGCTCCACCATAAACACACCTTCCTTCAACATAAAAAATACTCTCTTTTATCTTCACTTTTTCAAGAACTCTCCAATTTTTTTCATCTATCACAATGTTAGGATGACTAACTATTTATAGTTACCAAAATCATCCTTGAATTAAATAGGATAAAACTGGGGTAGTAATGTGAGTATAATGTGAGAATATAATTATGGGTTAGAGGTTACATAAGTTACAAAACTAAAGGTGATGAATGTGGGTGAGTAAAAGGGTCGGAGGTTACAAAGAATTTAAGGACAACTCGAGGTCACATTCTGCCAACCAAAACCATAAAGAAATGAAAGCCACTTCAGCCTTTTTTAGGCCACCAACTTGTAGCAGTAATAAAACATAATAAGGCACTTTGATAATAATATTTTTGCAATATTAAAATGCTCTTTAACCCAACATTTTAGAAAAAGAAAAGTAAAAAAGAAGAGACAAGATATTATTTCTTTTATTTAAAAAAAAAAAAACGAGAACCTCAATTCCTTTTATCAATCCCTTCTGCACGAACAAGACTATATATATAGTCTAGTGATATTGTGAGAGATCTTCACATAATAGGTACGAGCTCGATTCTTCTTTTTCTCACGAATTAAAAAGAAACAAAAAATGCGTCCTCCATTCCTTTAGCTTTTTGGTACCACCAGTAATACTTGATATTTTTTCTTTTTCACCTTTTTCTTAGTCTAATTGAAAATAAATTTTGGAGAAGAATAGTGGTCGTGGTGGTGGTGTTATGGCATTGGGTAGTAAGAGCCGAATCGTAATGGCAGTGGTGTGTTATTGAAAAAGGAAAAAAAAAATACAGCAAAGGTGAAACTTCAAACATTAAATAAAAGATGAAGCTTGATAGACATATTTGTTGGTTTTCATGGTAACTAGTTAACCAACCCGCGCTACGCGCAGTAAAATAAATTTTATAATTTTATGAGGCAAAATTCTGATCAACGCCCTTATACTGAGAAAAAAAAAATTATTTAACACATTCTTTGCTTCCTTTCCGAGTTAATGTTGTTGGTAAACAAAATTTATTATAGTAAACTATACTAATGTTTATTAATAATATTAGAAGTAAATAGTTATCATAAAAATTTTAGTATTGTAATTTTCATGTTGTTCTACTAATTATTACTAGTAGTACTTCTAGTAATAGTAAGTGGAGGTTTTTTGAGATTTCTAAAATAACGTAAGCAAAAAAAAAAAAAAAAAGAGAGAGAACAAAAACAACCAAAAAGGAAACAAACTTAAAAACTTTAGTAAATCAATTAGACATGCTATTCTCACATTTACCCGTTGTTTGAAATAGCAATTCCGTTCCTGCCTTTGAAATGTCAACAATTACCATTTTTCTGATCTCTACTTTGCAATGTAATGTGATGACCCGCCACATCATCATACCACCTAGGCGCCACGTGGAACTATTTTTGTCATGTAGGAAGCTTATGTGGAAGCTTACATGGAGAGGAGGCTAGCTTATGTGAGAAGGTTCTAGAGAAATATGGAGATTTCTCATGGAAGATCTTAGAACCTTATGGAATTGTATGGAAAGTCCTTAGAATAATTTAGTTGTGTAGAGATTTCTAGAATAGGAGCTTATTTGTAAATATGTAGGGACTTTTATAATAATTATTATTTACATACTAGTCCCTAGGTGAGTAGTATAAATAGAAGGGTCATTCATTTGTAAACCATCAAGCAAAAATCAATCAACTCTTACATAATAAAAAGCTTCCTTCTAGCAAATTTCTCGTCTTTCTGAATTACTATTCCCTTAGCGATCTTGAGTGTAGTGATCTAGGCTGACTTGGCATAGCAAGATCGTGAGCAAGTTGTGCAAGAACGAGAGCGAGTTGTCAAGTGCCGCACGTGCGCTTAGTTGAAGACTAAGGACGTGACAGTAAGTTAAGCAAAATTTTAACTCAAAAGATTAAGTTTAAAGTCACATGATAAATCTGATTAAAGTAACATCAAATATATTTGGCTAGAAAATGCCATTCATAGCTTCAAACCTACCAACTTTACACTAAGAGAATAAATTTCACAATTAACACAAATTCAAATAATAAAGAAAAAGTTTATCTGGAAATTGCAACAAAACGATGCACTTAGTGCTGAGATCACATTGGTCCACCCTATATAATGATTAATGTTAAAACTATATAACATATCATTGAGTTTGGAATGAAATTAAAATCTTTACTTCCCAATCCTGCAAATACAAAATCACAAAATAAAGAGGGAATCACTTGTATTGCATCAATTCCAATTTCATTAGCTGATTCAGATTTACAAAAAGAATTGTTATAACAGTATCAATCTCAGAATAACGCTCAATATATTGTGAAAGACATCAATACATTTACGAAGAAATTAATATGCTAATAATTAAATACATCTTATATTAATGAAAAAATAAGTAAGCCAATAGTAAAAATAATTAAGAAGTAAGAATTTACAGAGTATATAATTACCTTAGGAGAAATGCATCCAATATTGAGGTAGATACTACTGAATGTACTGAGCTTTTCGATGTAGATGGCATCGCACAAAATAAATTTTTGTAGCAAATGTTGCATTTATATAATTATAGTACTCAAAAGGGTAAAGTGTTCAACCAAAACGTTGACTTACCTTTGCTCGTAAAGAAATAAGGCCATTTGAATATGCTGAGAAGATAGCACAAACAAATAAGTTCAATCAAAATGAAATATTTAATAATACTTGAATCTCACAAGGCACAAATTGTGACCATACAAAGTAAAAAATGAAGTATAATGAATATGCAAGGTAAAAATCAAACAAATTCCTTCGGCTTCTATGTCTTCCTGTACAAAATACATAATATATCAATTTAAATAAAATAATTGAAAACAAATCAAACAACCATTTAAAATACATATACTTTATCATACGTAAGTATACAGAGAGGGAAAGAGAGAGGAATAAAAAAAATTGTGAAAATTAGAAGGCATAATAAGCTGACACTACAAAACTGAAGCACGGCAGGACATATGAATGGAAAATTTGAGGTGAACCAACAGATATGGAAGAAGACTAAAACGTATAAACATTAATATGAATTAATTATTAAGCTTAATAGGAAATTAACTAACTGTTGACCGTGAACGGAAGAGATGATGAGCAAAACGGAGGAAGAAGATGAAAAAGCATAATCATGAATATGTATTAATAATAAATTTAATTAGAGATAGGACTTTTGGGCTTTTTAATATAATCTAAACTAATAAGATGGAGGAGGAAAAATTGCAAAAAAAAAAAAAAAAAACAGAAAATAGATAAATAAGAATGGAGGTCATAGAGAGGTGTCACATCATCTTGTCTATGCCTAGCTTTATATTATATATAGATTTGAGACGAGAGGGAGTGCCGAAATGTGATGACAACGGTAGCGACAACGGCGCTACATGGGCAACTTTCAAGGGTTTATTTTGGTTTTAGATTAATCTATATCTATCTATACTATATTAAAAGCACGAAGGGGCTTGATTAAACTTTCTACCCTTCATTAAAGATTCTATAATAGACAAATTATCTTTTACTATTTTTCACATTAAATATAAATATGTAAATTAATAATTTATCTAATATTTATTTATACATACGCATTTAATTATTCTCCTAATATTTATAACTTCAAAACCAACTAAATTTTGGTTATCAGATCCTATAGTCATTCGCATGTATAAATCTAAAAAAGGAGTCCATCTTTTCTTTCCTTTTCATAGCCCGTGTCCTTTTTTACAAAATTTCAATGTAACTTAAAAATAATAATATTATTAAACTAATAAACTAGTAAGAACTGAAGAACGTCTTAAGATTTGTATAGATTGTAATGGCTCCAAATCAATACTTTGAGAACTTGTGTTGGCATGTTTGTGTGTAGCTTGTTGTAGAAGTCACAATTTACGACTTTCGGAACTCTATGACGTAAGTGTAAGATGATTTGTCTATTATCAATTGCTCTAATCGTGTAAGCATAGCTAAAAATCAACAATTGGCAATTGGTTCTCCTCTTTTGATAAGTTTATGCGTTTTTTCTTCCAGATAATTTTTTTGAATACATCTCTTTAATTTTTTTATAAATTATTGAATACATCTCTTTAATTCATCTTCGTACTGATAAGGGATAGAAAATTTTAGGTACTTGGAAGCCATTAATACTTCAAAGGTAAGTTGTTCTTATTTAGTATCTCACTGAAAGTTGTATATTATTTCGTACTGATGACTTAACGTGTGATCTGCATCTGTATAGGTGAAAAATATGTGATGTAAATTAGAACATATATTATGACCAACTAGAGTTTTTTAATTAAGAAATCGTTGAGTTAAGAAATTGAGTCTAAAAAATCATAGGTGTCAATTAATATTAAGCCTTATACTTTTGGTAAACATTGCTTGTAATGACATCAATTTTTTTGAAAAGAGGAGAAGCAAATTTACATGCCCGCAAAGGTCCCTTGCATGTATAATTTATTTCCTTCTTGAAAATAAAACTTTTGTAAATTATATTGATAGAAGCAGCGTTGTAATTCTGACAAGAGCTGACAATAATTTAAATAAATTAGCCAATTTATCTATTTAGAAATTTTTATACTGTATAGTCTCCCTGCAAAATAACAATCAACAAATGTATTTTTTGTGTCTAATATGTAATATACATATTTATACATAATTAGTGTGTATATTTATATATTTAGCTAGTTATTATAATTCTTTTGGCTGAGCGGCCAAATATATCAACTAGTCAATTTTCTTTAACACATTTATTATTTTCACATCAATTTCACATATTTAAAGGTGTAATTAATTTTAAAAAAATATTTCATTGGTAGTTATTTCGAAAACAAAATGTAATAGTTTTGAATGATAATATAATTTGTAGGTGATATATCGAAATTTTGAAATCGTCTAAAAATGTTAATTTAAGTGATTTTTTATTTCATGCAAAAGATGAATGCATATCGTATTATTCCTTTACCTCAAATTTTAAGTAAATTAAATGAAATTACTCATTTCTATATACAATAAATCGGGTACTTTTAGTTATTCTTTTCATTTTATAGGAAATTATATAATAGTTGATCATAATTGAAGGTCATTTTGATATTTTAGATATACATGCAATGATCTATTTATTCCTAACGGTTGATTTAAGATTGAGGGAGTCTAGTGTCCCTTTCAAAAGGGAAAGTGGGTATTGTTTTTCAAACCAAAAAGGTTAAGGGGGTTTAGTGAAATTTACTCTCTTAATATGTTGATAAAGTTCATTTTGAGAGTTTAATGTATAGTACTGCCTCCATCTCAAATTATCTATCGTAGTTACTAAAATAGTTATCTTAAATTATTTATCGTTTTAGAAATTCAAGGCACACTTAATTATTTTTCCATTTTGTCATTATTGGAGAAGACACACTGGATAGATATTATAATTTAGACATAAATAAAAGTAAAGCTAGTCAAATACCCCATATTTCTTAAGGGTGTGCAAAACAAAAAGGCAATAAATAATTGTCACGGTGGAGTAATTATGTTCGTTATTTATAATTAATATGTTCATCAGCATTCAGCCTATTAATTATTGAAACAAGAAATGAGGTTCTTTTACCGTTGTCTTGACTAACTAAATCATTCAATATGAATGATGGTGCATTAGAGTAATGTTTTATTATGAGCTATGAATTGGAAGGTTAGGTTGCTATTCATTTCAGCCTTTATTTTGTAACATGGCATTTTCAATGAGGAACCCCTAAATTAGGTGGACCATGCTCTGAAAGAAAAAAATTTCTCTAGATATGTGGGACTTGATTATAGTTTACACGAAAAAATGTGAAAGTAAAGATAAGAGTATATGATGTATTGACAATCAACGTATTTGTTACATGTCAAAGAAAACAAAATCAAAGTATCTACGGTTTCACTAATTCCGATCAAGCCGCTAAATGGTTGAAGAATTTTTTAAAGCATGCATATATTTAAACTAAGAATGCACAAGCATTTTCATTGGGTTAGATAAATATTACGTAACTGAAAAGCACGAAGTACTTTGAAATGTTGTTCGCCTTTTGTAACCTTCAAGGATAATATTCACATTTAACAAAATTGTTATTCAATTGTTTTTTCTATTTATTAGTATTTTGAGATCAATCAAAATTTGGTGTATCAAATCTTTCCTTGTTTTATGCTAGACTAGATAGGAAGTTCTAATGGACTTTAAAGTACGCTCAACTCTTGATACATAGCTCTCTCGTAATCCTTGCGATTATGGATAATGGGTCAATTGACGTATATATCGATTGACGAGGTACATACGCGCAACGCACGTACGCTGAAACTAATTATTTCTAAAAACATAAACAAGAACATCAATTTCTTTTATCAATCCGTTCTGCACCACCGAGGAGTTATAGTGTGATGATATTGTGAGAGATTTTCACATAATAGGTATGATTTTGATTTTTCTTCCTCACAACTTAAAAAACAAAAAAACACTTCCTCAATTCCTTTAGCTTTTTCATGCCACTCGTAATTTTTGATATTTTTCCTATACCGCTTTTTTCCTAGTTTGATTGAAAATAAAAATTGGAGAAGAATAGTGGCTGGTGGTGGTGTTGGCGCTGGGTAGTAAGAAATGAATAGTGATGGTGGTGGTGGTGTGTGTTGAAAAAGGAGACAAAAAGAAAACAGGACAACAAACATGAAACTTTAGCTATTAAATGAAAGATGAAGCTTGAGAAATATTTTTGTAGGGTTTCATGGTAATTTTGGGACGAGGAAGTGTCGAGAGCTTGTGACAGCGACATCAACAACAATGATACATAAGCAACGTTCAAGGATTCATTCTGAATATAAATTAATAAATACGATAATAACGCGCCATGATTTTATTTGATCATGACTTAACGAGTAATCTGCGACACAAGTGAAAAATATGTAATGTATAGAACACATATGTTGACCAACTAGAGGTTTTTAATTTGGAAATCGTTTAGTTAAGAAATCGAGTCTAAAAATTCATAGGCTAGACTAGATGTGTCAATTTATACATCATACCATAGACTTTCGGTAATATTGCTTGTATTGACATAATTTTTATTGAAAAGAGGAGAATGCTCCCAAAGGTCCTTGCACGTATAATTTATTTCCTTCCTGAAAAAAAAAAAACACCTTTATAAATTATATTGATACTAGCAGTGTTGTAATTAACAGGTGACTGTAATTTAGATAAATTAAAAGGAAATCAAAGGTATTAAGGACGTCTTTTTAATAAATCTATGCGTAATAATTATATGGGTAATTTAGAAGGAAATCAAAGGTACTAAGGACGTCTTTTTGATAAATCTATATGTAATAATTATATGGGTATGTTCTAGTTAATTACATTAGACCAATTTTTACAATATTAGAGTATATGAGCCAGTTTGGCCATGAGAATTTTTTTTTCCCAGATTTTTTTTTTTTACTTATTTGGAAATCAGCATTTAACCATGAAAATTTCAAATACAGCTTAATTTGGAAAACACCTAAAATATTATTTTCACTTTTTATACATTCAAACAACTAAATATTCTTTGCAAAAACTATCACCAAACACAACTCCATCTTCAATTCAACTTCAACTCTAACTTCAAAATTTCAAATAAAGTGAAAAATATTTGATTTTCATGGCCGAACCTTGCTAAAAATCTAATTTCGTTTTTCTAAAATGTTCTAGTACTTGTTAACTACCATTAGACCGTTCTCACCAAAACATGAACCCTCCTTAATTTTTTCTTTTCCAACACCTCTATTTACACACAATTTTGGTGTATTTTAGTTGTGACTTTGTCTCTTTGTGAGTTGTGACACACTACATAAACACAGCACACACTCCTGTAGTTCTTGAAATTCCTTAAATCACATCGTTCACATCGAAAACGCCCTCTACTTCTCTTCTTTCTTCTTCCATCTCAGCCACCTCAAACTAAACAATGGAAGCAATCCAATCTCCATCCCTCCACTCATCTCCACTTAATCCTCTTCGAAAAAGCATCCCTCAATTCACCAATGTCAGGCCTTTGGGTGTTAAAAAAATGCCTTTTATATCAGCTTCTGCATCAACAATTTCTGCTCCAAAAAGAGAGAAAGACCCAAAGAAAAGAGTTGTTATAACTGGGATGGGTCTTGTTTCTGTGTTTGGTAATGATGTGGATGCTTACTATGAGAAACTTTTGTCTGGTGAAAGTGGGATTTCATTAATTGATCGTTTTGATGCTTCTAAGTTTCCTACAAGATTTGGTGGACAAATTCGTGGGTTTTCATCTGAAGGGTATATTGATGGAAAGAATGATAGGAGACTTGATGATTGTCTTAGGTATTCTATTGTTGCTGGGAAAAAAGCTTTGGAAAATGCAGATCTTGGTGGTGATAAACTAGGAAAAGTAAGGTCTTTTTCATTTTTGTGATTTTTGGATTTGGTTAAATTTGTCAGATTTTGTGTTTTTGTGGGATATAATGAATTTGCTGGAATTGGGCTTGCATGAAAGTGTACTGTTTTGACAGAGACGAATCTAGGATTTCTAGAATATGGGTGCATGTGTCGGAGCCAAGAAGGGCCTAGGTGGTCATCCGAACCCCCTTAGGCGGAGAATTACACTGTTCATACCTGGTTAATTTTTTCCTTTGGCTTGTTGGTGTATTTACTTCTTTCATATTTTGAACTCTTTAGTGAAAATTCTGGCTCCGCCACTGGGTGCACCACTAGAGAAAAATTGAAGGAACAATGCATTAATTGATTCCTAGTCCTCTAGGTAAATAACTTAACCTTCAACCAAGTGCACCATTTAGCCTTTTTGTAGCATGGATGCCATGGTATTATACCGATTTTAGAAAATATATGCATAAAATATCTAGTTTTACGGAGAGACCATCGGTTCATGTGCCCGAAATCTAGTACATAAATTTGCCCCCGTCTGTTTAGAGACCCTAATTGTGTAATAGTCTGAGTCCTGCAAGCGGATTTTGGATTTCCAGAAACAATCAAAACTATTGTTGCCCACTAAACAAATGTGTCATAGTGCATTTGAAAAGAATTTATGTGTATTTAGTATAACTACTTGTTCAGCCTTCAATCTTTTCTTGATTTGTTTCTTTTCAGCAGTACATGACTCTAGGTTATTTACTTATAATCTTCCTGCAGATTAATAAGGAACGAGCAGGTGTTCTGGTAGGAACAGGAATGGGTGGTCTTCAGGTTTTCTCAGATGGCGTTCAGAACCTGATTGAAAAGGGTCACAGGAAAATTACTCCATTTTTTATACCATATGCCATAACAAACATGGGTTCGGCTTTGATTGGTATTGATCTTGGTTTTATGGGACCAAACTACTCAATCTCAACTGCTTGTGCTACCTCCAATTACTGTTTTTATGCTGCCGCCAATCATATTCGAAGAGGTGAAGCTGATTTGATGCTTGCTGGTGGAACTGAAGCTGCCATAATACCTATTGGATTGGGAGGTTTTGTGGCATGCAGAGCTTTGTCTCAAAGGAATGATGATCCACAAACTGCTTCCAGACCATGGGACAAAGAAAGAGATGGATTTGTTATGGGCGAGGGAGCTGGAGTCTTGGTAAGCTTCATTGAAGTGATTATCATATTTTCGTCATTGAAAGTGGATCTAAGATACTTTGAGCAAGTTATATGTGGTCCAGTGTAGTTTTTTCCATACTAAATATGCAATAAACTGCTATCCATCAATTGCTGGGCTTTCTTTCATTGCACGATAGACTGCATAATTTAGATTAAGCTCTAGATATTTATGTAAGTTTCGTACAATCTATTCACCATTTGGAAAGTTATTATGAAGACTGAATGACGATGCTTGGCAGGTGATGGAAAGTTTGGAGCATGCAATGAAAAGGGGAGCACCAATAATTGCAGAGTATTTGGGTGGTGCAGTTAATTGTGATGCTTATCACATGACTGATCCCCGAGCTGATGGTCTTGGTGTTTCTTCATGTATTCTTAGCAGCCTTGAAGATGCTGGAGTGTCACCAGAAGAGGTATTTGCTTCTCTCTCCAATCAACTGTAGGTTATACTCTCATTGTCTATTCAATAGTCAAAGAGAGGGGTAAAAGAAATGCAGGAAAGAGCAAATTGCTCTAGACTTTTCCCGTTAAAAGTTTGGGAACTTATCAAAATGTTATCTTGGGGATACCAAACCCAAGATCCGCCATCTCATACTTTTACTTCTCAAAATTCTTCTGTTGTTGGGGAAAATTTACAATGGAGATAGTAAACTGTTGACATGAAAGAGATTATGGCACATGGGCCTGGTTGTAAGACATTTTTCGTTTTAGTTTAAATGGGAGAAGTTGTACAACAAGTGAATTTTCTTTCTTTAATAGTTCAAAAACAACTACTTGTAGTATCAGAGTCTATTCTATGTTGATATTATGCCAATGGACTCTTCCGTCCATGTCCCATTGTTTCTTTGAGGAAAAAGGCTACCTCCCATATGAAGTTTATTCTAAATATCAGATTCCAAGAAAAGATTACTCATTACTCCCCTCCCTCTTTTTTAGATAAAGACCTCCCCTATTAAGAGTTAAGAAAAGGTTACTATTCAATTTTAGTCATCAAGGCGTATGTTCCGCTAAAATGCTTGGAGAATTCATCCTAGATACTAAGCCCTTTCTATGAAGGTGTTTCAAAAGGCATAGAGAATCTTTTACCATTCCCCCGAGCTTCCCATTATTTATGCCCAATCATTTTTCTTTTCGAATCCACCACCATTTCCCTGTATTTCTACTGTCAACCATAAGTAGAGCTGTTGGAAACTTTAGCATTCCTCATACCAACCTTCTCACCTAACTGTGGTACATTCTTTCCTTACAACAAGGTGAAAGTTTCTCTATGCTTCCTTTTAATCTTACAAAAGCACCTTTGCAATTGCTCAATTTTCCTCACCCAAGCTGGCATGGTGCAAGAGGGACACAAAATCTGTGGCCAGGTTAGAGTACTCTATCAAAATCTGTTTGCCTCCAGATATATATCCACAACACTTATCTCTTTTGTATTTTAGAGCTTCCCGGTTTCAGTATGGTTTATCGTTACGAGTCGCGCGCAAGGCAATCTGTTCCCACTACTGAACCCACAATTTTATCTGTTGATCTTGAGCCATGACACTAACACTGCTTGAAACCACAATAGAGAATGCCCTAAGATACAGCAATTCTTTGGAATCAGCATGCTGTCTGTGAACGCTGCAGCTCTGCCCTCATTTTGCTGCAAGGAAATCCAGACTCTTGTACCACAGTTCTTGTTTATTCTTTACCATCTTTCTATGGAACTCCATTCATGAGAATGGAGAAATATAAGGTAGATATAAACCTTTTTCATTCTTCTCCAACCATTCTGTTGATGAATTAACAAAGTCCCACATTTGCATTTCGATAGAATCCTTTCATGTAGTACTCTTTGCTATTCGTGAAATTGAAAATATTGAAAATCAGCAGTCCATTTTACAATATTGAAGCAGAAAGGGATATTGATAATTCGTATGGCTGGCTGCCAGTAATTTGGATTGTGCATCGTCATCGTTGTTGTCAATGACGAAACAGCCAAAGGGAAATTGTCTATTTACGTTGGTCATACAGTAAACTTAGTTTAGATGGGTACTTGGAAAATTCAGCTTTTGATGATGTGTTATAGTCTTTGGTGAGGGGTATAGAATCTATTGGGTCGATTTTGAAAAAAGTTAAAGTTGAGTTTGATTACTGAGTTGATCTTCTCTTTTTCCTTTTAGGTTAACTACATCAATGCTCATGCAACTTCCACCATTGTTGGTGATCTAGCCGAGGTAAATGCTGTTAAGAAGGTTTTCAAGAACACCTCAGGAATCAAAATGAACGCAACCAAGGTAATTATGTCTACATTGTCATGCTTCTCTTCATTTATTTGAATTTATGAGTGTGTTTGGCAGTTTGTTGATCTTTCAATCTGTTTTCCATATTGTTCCAGTCTATGATAGGGCACTGCCTCGGTGCTGCTGGTGGTCTGGAAGCTATCGCAACAATTAAAGCTATTACAACCGGCTGGGTGCATCCTTCCATTAACCAATTTGTGCGTGCTTCTTCTATGTTTTCAAACTTGCATATCAAATGTTGGTGTTATGCTCATTCTTTATTTGCAAATCTCTAATTGTAATGAATATCGCAGAATCGTGAGCCTTCAGTGGAGTTTGATACTGTTCCAAACCAAAAACAACAGCATGAAGTTAATGTTGGTAAGATACACTTTAAATTATGACATCATATTTTCTTACAAATAAACATTTCTCAGAAATTACAGATAAAAAAAACATCATTTTCTTTCATATGCAGGAATCTCAAATTCCTTTGGTTTTGGTGGTCACAACTCTGTCGTCGCCTTTTCTGCATTCAAGCCTTAATTGAGGTCACTTTAGCTAGAGCAATCTTCTGTGGTAATATAGGGGATTACTGTGATACAGTGGCTGTTCATCTCCGTGTGGCAACTTGCTAGACACAAACGAGAGATGAAAGGTTGTCAATTCTTTTATGTATGAACAATTCTTGGGTTTTAGTTCTTAGCAATGAACATTTTTATTTTTCCCATGTTATTTCACTCTTTAAATTAGCTTGGACCTTCACAGTTTGGTTAGATAGCAATGCCATCAGTTTTGAAATTATGCAAGAGCTTTGAAAGATGCTATGGTCTTTTCTGGTTAATAGCTCTGTGTCAAGGCATCTGATTATATATATATTACAAAAAAAATATTTACTAAAGATTGATAATAATATTCGCAAATTGGATAGTGTCTTGATGATGCTTAAGTGTTCGTTAAAGCAGTGATATGAAGTTAAAATATGAGTGTAATTGAGAAGGAAATTGACTTCATGTCAACCAAATATTAAAAAATGACTTAATTTCTAAAATTATATTTTCCATTGTACACACACACTTGACACCCTGTAAGTTGGATCAACAGCCAGATACAAGTGGTCTGCAAGTTGTATAAGCAACTACTTTCATTTACTGTACTTTCTCCCAGTAATAGGTTGATTGTTTAGCCAGCCTTACCAAATAGATGGGCGTTGTCGGCCTTTTCAACTTGACTCATCTATAAGTATTTATGAGGGACAGCCCTTCAATATGGATAGGTTCCAAATCTAAACTCGAAAGTCGTACCTTTCATCAACCAATAGTTTAGTTGTTGAAGAGCTGGACTAATAAATACAGATTCGGTTCTTCATATTAGACTTGGTGAATGACTTCATACTCAGGTCAGTGAGCAGGTTGAATTTTGTTTTAGACGGATTAAAACAGATCGAATCAATAAGTATATTGGATCATGTCAATATTTACTTAGATCAAATATGTGTGAGTTAATTTGAAGTAAAAGTTACTTTTCTAGGATTTGAGAAGCGTTTTTATGCCTTATTAACCCATTTCACTTTTCTACTATATAGAAGCATGGGTTAAACCCAAGCTTCGTCGTCAGTCTCCCTTACTATACAGAAGCATGGGTTAAACTTATGCTTCGTCGTCAGTCTCTCTTACAAAAAAAATAATAAAATAAGGTGGGCCCATACTAAAAACATCAAGTAATATTAAAAAAAACAAAAGGAAATAAGTGGATCCCACCATCTCCAAACTCAGGTAAAAAAAAAGTGGACTTCATATTAAAAAAAATAAGCAATATAAAAAAACTACTATATAGAAGCATGGGTTAAGCTTCGTCGTCAATCTCCCTTACAAAAAATAAATAATTAAATAAGGTGGGCCCCATACTAAAAACACCAAGCAATATTAAAAAAAAAGGTGGACCCCACCATCTCCAAATTCATGTAAAAAAAAAGTGGATCTCATATTAAAAAAACCAAGCAATATAAAAAAAAAAAAAAGTAGACCCCATATTAACCCATGCTTCGTCGTCAGTCTCCCTTACAAAAAAAAAAAAAAAATAAGGTGGGCCCCATACTAAAAACACCAAACAATATTAAAAAAAAAAAAATGGACCCCCCATCTCCAAACTCATGTAAAAAAAAAAGTAGACCCCATATTAAAAAACAAGCAATGTCAAAAAAAAAAAAAAAACGTGCACCCCATATTAAAAAATCAAACAATATTCATGTAATTCCCAAAGTATCCCCATTAAGTCAATAATGATGGATCCATTGCCACATGCGTATCAATTCATTAGTGGGAGCAAGTGAAATTATTTCTTCAAAAGGTTAAGTAGCCAAACCATACAATTTCCTTTCTTTTCTTTTCTTATATTATACTTAAAATATTTATATTTTAAAATAAGATAGAATTTAATTACTTTTTCATTTTTATTCTTGCTCTAATAAATGTGAAAAGAGATTAATGTCATAAAAGAAAAAATAATATTAAATGAAAATCAAATGATTAATAAGGTAAATTAGTCAAATTATTATTCTAATTGACGTTTCCTTAAAAAAACATGCAAAAGACAACATGACAAGTAAAATGAGCTAAACCAAGAATATTTACCAAAAATTAAAAAATAGTAGTTCTTCGTTTAAATAGAAAATCAAATTTCTACTTTGTTTCATTTTAAACATAAAAAATTAATTTAAAAATATGAATTAGAATTATCCAAATCAAAATTTGATAAAAAATAATAAATATTGCTTAGGTCCAATCTACATACATTAACGATAGAATATTTTACACCTTTAAATTAATCAAATTAAAATTCAAAGTATCAACCGATGCTTAAAAATTGCTATTGTTTTATCTCAACGACAGGAAAACAGTTTCATTTTAAACAAGTCTTCCCCTTTAAAAAATATTAATAAATTTTTGCCAATTTTGTATTCGTAGCAAACACTAATATAATAAAGTTTTGGATACGAAGCACAAACTACAATATTATATTAATCGTGTTTTGAACATAGTATATATATATATATATATATATATATATATATATATATATATATATATATATATGAATAAAAACAGTGCAAACTTATGTATGTTTATTAGCAATATAAAATATATATATTATCACTACCCAAACGCAACTACATACACATAGATACACTATAATTCAAAGTGCGCACGGGCATACGCCGTCTAGTTTTAATCAATAATAGACTATTGACACACAAAATATATCAACCAAAGTCAAAAGAACAAATATATATCTAACTAAAGGTGCAGTCTGTTCTAGTTTTGGTGAACAGAGCTATCTAGTAGTCTGGTACCATTGCTGGTGGGAGGTGGTATTGGTAGGCATCTCGTGGAATTAGTCGAGGTGCGCGCAAACTGGTCTGGATACCACAATTATAAAAAGAAAAAAAAAACAAGAATAGGGGGATTGAGTGATATTTCAGTGGAGATCTTACTTGTCCTCGTCTTTTCAGCGAAAAAAAAAAAGACACTTCTCTTGTTCTAAAAAGAATTGCATAATCAAATCTAACAATAAACAAATCTTTGAATTCATAAAAAAAAAATCAATATCTTTTTTTAAGTTAAATAGTATATATTATTAAGCATAAAACTACTATGAATCAAAATTGTTTACATTAAAATACTTGTGACTTTTTATTTTTATTTTTCAAACAGTACTCTAAAATACTCCCTCTGTCCCAATATTGAGTGTCTTAGTTTCCCTTTTAGTCTGTCCCAAAAAGAGTATTTCTTTCTATATTAGTAAGTTAACATTTTACATGATAAGTTTAAGATCATACATCTTTAATTTTAAGATCACAAAATTTAAAAAAATCAATCAAACTAAAATACTTGGATTGGGACAGAGGGAGTAGTAACAATACACACATTGTTTTGGAGGGATAAAGTGAAAAACAAAAAGGAGGTAAAAGAAATACTATAAAAAGGCAGATAGACTCTCGTCCTTCCCGCCAAACTGAGCCCCTAATTTCCCGCCAAAATCCGAACCCTAACTCCCAAAAATAGAGTCTAAACCCCCAAATCTCTACCTTCACCACTCACCATTCTCTCTCTCTCTCTTTCTCTTTCTCTCTCACACACACAAACAAACAGCGATGGATCTAAGCGACGAGGTTAGGGCTTCGCACAAGCGAACTTTCCTCAAGTTCTTTGAACAAACTGTAAGACCTAATCCTCCTTTTCTACTTTATATAGTTTGCGTTATTTGGTGAACTCTGAGTTTTTTATTTTTACATTTGCAGGAGTTGGACACGGAGCTGAAGAAGGAATTTGATTCTATCATAAACAACAATAGGCGTCGTGTCATTATGGATCTCTCTGATTTCTACAATGACACAGAAGGCTCTGATTTAGCTCGCAGGTTTATTCTTTTTTCATCAGCTCTCATTTCACTCGTTTAATTTGTGTTTTAAAATTTAACTATCTACTACCTAGGCTTTTTTTTTTTTTTTTTTTTTTCCATCCAGTTTGTTAGGTTTCTCTTTCAGGTTCAATTTGAGGGAAAAATGTCAGGAAAAAAACAAAGAGTTTTAGTACTCCTTCTGTTTCAATTTTTGACTTGGTATGAAGTTTAACAAAGTAAATAAAACTTTTGAATCATGTGGTTCTTAACTAAAGATATGTAGAATGTATGAAAATTCCCTTTAATCTTGTAGTCTTAAACATGCTATGTGGAAAGTTGAAATTAAAAAGTTGCCAAAAAAGTAAAGAGGCATTTTTTTAAAACGGACTTAAAAGGAAAGTAAGACAAACAAATTGAAATGGAGGGAGTAATATTTTTGAGTATTTGAAGTCTACCTGGGGTTATTGATATTGCTGGTCCAGTTTGTCAATTTGTTCTTTTTCTTGAATTGTGTAGGCTTCTTCAGAATCCAAGTGAGTATATGCAACCGTTGGTTGATGCTTTAACAGATATGATCCGGACCCATAATCCCAAGTACCTTAAAGAAGGCGAACAAGTGTTGGTTGGGTTTACTGGTCCTTTTGTTTCGAGGAGAGTAACCCCAAGAGAGCTGTTGTCCCGTTTTATTGGTTCCATGGTCTGCGTTGAAGGCATTGTCACCAAGTGTACGCCTTTCGAATCTGCTTATACTGCTCGTTTTTAGCTCGTATTTATTTTGACTCTGTGGTATTATTCCAGCATAAAGGACAGATTCTAAATTAATCATATGTACTGTGGTATCAATTATGTGCCTTAGATTCGCTCCATAGGAGTTGAAGTTAATGAGCCAATGGAGTACGATCAGTGAATTTGTTTTTCGCTCCATAGGAGTTGAAGTTAATCAGTCAGTAGGAAGGCCTAATACGTTTCTGAGTCATCTGGTATTGCAAGTATTGGTGATTAGGGTCTGGTGAAAACATTGATAAATACTTAAAAAAATGCTTTTATAATGGTAAAAACAATGAAAATGGGGAACCATTTACCTGGTGTGATAGTTGTTTTACACTGTGCCACAAAGGTTTGGGTGTGATGATATAACTGATGTGTTCGACAGCTGTATGTTAGTGGCAAGTTTCCATTTGAAATGACCTCTGAAACATTTCATGTCCATTCTACAGAGGTTCATATGTATATGTCTAGTGAATAAAGTTAAGTTGATTAAGTAGTTGGTTGCTTGTAGTGGGCCATGTCTATATCAGTATCAGTTGCTAATAACGGGATGATGAACACTGAACATTCTAGGACTGTGGTTCTATTATTAGATGGTTCAACTTATTAAGTAAGAACAATAATTGATTTCTAAATAGCTGGACTGGACAGGAGATACCTATTTTATCCATTTCTATTGGTGATTACTATGTTCATTTTTATCAGAAAAATGCATCATGTCTGAAGCTCATTTTAGATGTCTGGTAGTTTCAGACTTTCAGTAACTAGTGTGCAGTTTTTTTTAGTCAAAGGTAACCATTTGTATTAACCATAACTTAACACCTAAAAAATGTTTAGTTAAGAACTTTACAGAATCATACTTACAGCAAAAAGTCAGTGCCTCTATTCAAAAGCTAAACACTTATACATTGCCAATTAAATCTACAAATTCTCCTATATCCCCCCACAAATTCTGTTTACACCAAAAATAGAACAAACTAAGACAATCCATCCTGATTTTCTGAATGGAACTGGTAGTATCCTCAAAATGTCTTGATTCCTTTCTTACCGGTAACTAGTGTGCAGTTTGCTGGTATGAAACTGGGAAAAGATTGCCTGTCTTCTAGTGAGACATGAAAACAAAAATGCTTATGAATTCTCGCATTTGGTAGAAATTTATTTTGATCTGCCATACTTCTCATACTTTCTATTCCAATTTATTGAATCATGGACATTAAGTTGTTAGCACAAGTGTAGATAAATAACTGGACTTGTGCTTATCAGAATGTTGCCATACTGGTGCTATAGCGCAACTGGAGTGTGGCCCTTGTTTCTTCTGCGCTGTACTTGCTCTTTTTCTTCTAAATGGGCTGTAAGGCCAATAATTTGCAAGCGTCCTTCTTCCTGGAGCACACATACTCGTGCCATAGCCAAGCATAGCACAAGTGTGTGGAACTTCATTGTGCATTTTTTAATCCAAAATTGAACCATTTTAATCCTTTAGCTTCCTACATCACCAAATTAAATGATTAAGGTTGGGCATATTCAAACTCAAAAGCATATCAAAGGACGATAAAAGTATAGAGCATTGATATTAAAACATAATAAAGTATGCCCAATATCGTTATTGACTGTGCTTCTTCTTTTGATCTGTTTCATTATTAGCATCCATTTCTACGTGATTTATCCTGCTTATATTTGCAATCTAAAGTATGTACTAATATAAAAACACGTGTTCTTCGTTATTTCATGTTGTTTATTCTCTTGTCAAAGAGAGATGCGAGTTACACTGACGCTAGGCATAATCAACTGAAAAATTTGAGCTTTAAATCATTTTCTTGTTTTACATTGAGTCCTTAGCTTGGATGCCACTTAGTAATTGACTCTTTTGATTAAATTTATTAATGAGAGCTGCTACTTTCAACATCTATAGGTTCTCTTGTAAGGCCAAAGGTTGTAAAGAGTGTCCACTTTTGCCCAACAACTGAGAAATTCACGGCCCGTGAATATAGAGATATCACATCGAATGTTGGTCTGCCAACTGGTTCTGTGTACCCGACACGGGTAAAGATGAATTGATTTAGGTTTTGGTTTGGCCTTTTCTTTTTGTTTAGCAAAATGAAATTTTACAAAGAATGATTATGTTGCAGGATGATAATGGCAATTTGCTAGTCACAGAGTATGGGTTATGCACATACAAAGATCATCAAACTTTATCAATGCAAGAGGTGCCTGAAAATTCTGCTCCTGGTCAACTTCCTAGAACAGTGGATATAGTCGTGGAGGATGATCTTGTTGATTCATGCAAGCCTGGAGACCGTGTAGCAGTTGTTGGGGTATACAAAGCTCTTCCTAGTAAAAGCCAAGGAAGCATGAATGGGGTATTCAGGTAGTGTGTTTAAAGTAAAATATTGCTTTGTTGCCCTTAGAATAGTTAAATGTTGGTTTTCTGTATTAATCCTGTCCATTGATTTTGTTGTGCAGAACAATCCTCATAGCTAACAATGTGTCTCTCCTGAACAAGTCTGCAAATGCGCCAAACTACACAGAGAAAGTCCTGAAAGACATCAAGAATATTTCTGTTAGAGATGATACTTTTGATCTTCTTGCTAATTCACTGGCGCCATCTATATATGGGCATTTGTGGATAAAGAAAGCAGTAGTTCTGCTCATGCTCGGTGGAATCGAAAAGAACTTGAAAAATGGAACTCACTTAAGAGGGTAAGATAAGCTCTTTTGCCTTTGGTGAAGGCCCCTTTTTGTCCTTAGCACCATTGCAGGCATTACTGCTTGACCATGTGAATTCCAGCGTTTTTTCTGTTCAGTTGCTTCAGACAACTGTCGTACTTTTTGGTGTTATCTTTTATATGAGATTGATTCTTGAGTCCTCACAGCAACCATTTTTACTGTTTATAGTGATATAAATATGATGATGGTTGGTGATCCATCTGTTGCCAAGTCTCAGCTGCTGAGAGCAATTATGAATATTGCTCCATTAGCAATATCAACTACCGGTCGTGGTTCTTCCGGAGTTGGTTTGACCGCTGCAGTTACTTCTGATCAAGAAACAGGTAAATGCTTTAGTTTTTCAAAAGCAGAATCTACTTGTAAGTGGAGTAAACTGACAAATATGTACTTGGAAATAGGAGAAAGAAGGCTAGAAGCTGGTGCCATGGTACTTGCTGACAGAGGTGTTGTTTGCATCGATGAGTTCGATAAAATGAATGATCAAGATCGAGTTGCTATACATGAAGTTATGGAGCAGCAGACTGTAACCATTGCTAAAGCAGGAATCCATGCATCCTTGAATGCTCGATGCAGTGTAGTTGCAGCTGCTAATCCCATATATGGTTCGGTAAGTTGTTCAAAACAGGTCCATCTAACTGTGTATTAGCCTTAAGATATGTATCGTTTAACTTTTCTATACAATCTCGGTTCTTGACAGTATGACCGATCATTAACTCCAACGAAGAACATTGGACTACCTGACTCCCTGCTCTCTCGTTTTGATTTGTTGTTTATTGTTCTGGATCAAATGGATCCTGGGGTTGATCGTCAAATTTCTGAGCATGTTTTGCGCATGCATCGGTATCGTTCTCAAATAGATGGAGGTAGGTTGGCAGTTATGTTTGAAAATCTCCACGCATTGCGTTCTCCTTTTGTCTGTGAATGAAAATGAAGCTATTTCACCTTTTAGGTGGCTCGGCGTTAGATGACAATTCAAGACATGAAGAACAAAATGACAAGGACGAAATGCCAGTCTATGTTAAGTATAATAGGATGCTACATGGTAGAAATTCAACTCGGCGTAAAAAGGATACGCTGACCATTCAGTTTCTTAAGACATACATTCATTATGCAAAAAACAGGATCCATCCTGAGCTGACTGATGAGGTAATCTAGCATAACTTGTGCAATTTCATGATAGCATCATTGCTTTACCGTGCAGGATTAATTTTTTTATGCCTTTGGAATTTAAATTTTGAAATCCTCGTTAAGATAAGTTTTAATAAACCTTGTGCATATCTTAGCTTCATCTTAAGGTATTGCTCCCTTCCTGATATTTATAATGATAACAATTTGTAGGCATCTGATAACATAGCTACTGCTTATGCGGAGCTTAGGAGTGCCAGTACAAATGCAAAGGTTGGTATTTTATATCTGATATCCAGATAACTATCTTGTTACGTTATTTATGTGATGTAATTGATTTTTCTGAATTTCCAATAGACTGGGGGAGGAACTCTTCCAATTACTGCCAGAACTTTGGAAACAATTATTCGGCTCTCCACTGCCCATGCCAAGCTGAAGTTGAGAAGACAGGTGAGAAACTTATTTGCTTACAAGTCCTATATAGAAAGATTGAAGTTCTCTAATATATGGCTGCTCAGGACTAGAGGTTCACTGAGTATGTTCTGAATTCTTTCTTGCCGTGGTTATCTGCACTGAATGGATTTTCTTTTGCTCAAAATTTGTTTCAATATCTTTTCCGGCAGGTTTTGAAGACTGATGTAGAAGCTGCTCTTCAAGTTCTACATTTTGCCATATATCATCAAGAACTGACTGAGATGGAGGAACGCGAGCAAGAAAGAGAAAAGGAATTGGAGAAGAATCGCAGCGCTGACCATGATGCTGGTAATAAAGCTTCAGGTCGTAAACGCAGAGCTGAGCATGATGCTGGCGATGAATCAGCTCCTCATGAAGCCGGGGGAGTTGGGTGAGTTACTAACTAAAATATACATGCTTCAGCTACTATGAAAATCTTTTAGTCTTAGGGATATCTTGATTATCTGCTACAGCTATGTTAATTTTTTTGGTGTGTGGTTTTCTGATAACTGATATGTTCTGTCATCAAGTAAACAACAGTTGATTGCAATTTTCTCACATGTCATTCCTTTGATGATCTATCTATCTGATGTTAGTTTGTTTTATCTATTGCAATATGTTTCCTTCTAAGTTTTTGTTTCTGAAGTTTTCTTTTGCATTCCTCTTGGTAAAGTGGCAGTGAACCAATGGAAACTGATGATACTCCGGCAGCTGAAATCAGCATATCTCCTGAGAGGTCTGTGTGATTAACTAATTGATCATTGAATGCATTTCTTTGTACTCCGGAATTGATGTCAATTATGGAATCTAACATCCATGGACTTGCAGATTGCAAGCATTCAGTGCAGTGCTCGGTAGGCACAGGAGCTCACAGCATGTGGAACAAATTTCAGTTGCTGATGTAGAGAGTGTTGTCAACAATGGGGCGCCTGTACCTTACTCAAAGGCAGAGATAGAGAAATTATTACAGGTATGCAAGTCCCTTCTTTACAATCTTTTTGGGTGTCCAAGTTTCAAACATATGTGAAGATTACCTTTTTTTTTCACAAGTTGGCAACAGTGAAATCTGTATCACTTGGATACCATAGTTTTTGAAGGTTAGCTAATAGTGTAAGTGCTTTAATGTGCAGATGATGCAAGAGAAAGGCCAACTGTGGATACATAGTGATACCAATGTAGTTTACTTCATGTAAATCAGTCTAATTGGAGCTCTAAATGCAGTTGTCTTCTTTCTGATGGATGGTCCAGGCCTAACTATATGGGGGATACCATTGATTGTTGAGCTAAAACTTTTCTTGTGTCTTTCATAGTAGTATGATGGTATTCCTCTATGTATCCTCACTTCGAAATTCAGATGTACTGATGAAGCATGTGAATCTTATCCTGTTTTAGGAAACCAAGTAGGTAATGCATTATGTAACGTTCAATTTGTTATGAACACCTGTTATTTATCTTTAACCATAAGTTATCTCCTTGATTGAAAAGTTGCAATTCACGTGAGGGTGTATATGGAGTACCTCGTTAGTAGGTATTGCCTGACTATGTAAGCCTCTTATCAAGAAGGTTATAAGAGCAAAGCTATACAAAAAAGCAGAATACATGGAAGAAATTATGATCGGCTTTCACCCGTTGCACTCAAGCATGCATTAGCGCTTTCCCATATAATTGAACAATAAATAAAGTTGGCTAATTTCAAATATTACAAGGTTTACATTGAATTTTATACACGTGTGATCACAAGTTCAGTCGCAAGAAACTGCTAAGGCATGTTATTGTTATCGGCCGTTTGGTTACATGGATAAGGGATAATAATTTTGGAACCAATGAGAAATTATTTTATCACGCGTTTGATTGAATTTTTAATTTTGTTATATTTATAGCACAATTATAATATTTTCTTGCGCCGCACTCAATGTGTGATAACAATTTCAGAATTTACTAATTCTGGGATAAAACAAAATGATAGAGATATCATATCTAAAACTTTCCTTCCAAAGTCCTTTAAGAAAATTAAAGTGAAAAATCAAAATTAAAGTTTATCTATTGTAAAACTAAATATATATTAAAATTTTATATTATATCCATGTATATTTTATTTTTAGTCCACTTAATGAAACACTACTAATAAAAATATATCATTATATAATTTATTATAATTCCCATATTACAATCTCAATAGAACTTGTTCACAAACCAAACCATCCTGATTAAACAATTGTATACATGAAAAGTAAGATAGTAAAAATATTTTTTAGGATTTCCACGGAAATTTGTAGGATAAGAAATATATCTTAAAAAATATGACTAATTAGCACTTTTCCCAATTTAATAAAACTCTCAAGTGAATACTATAAAAGATAGCACTTTTATTGAAATAGCAAGAAAAGAAAATAAGACAAAGAAGATAATGATTCATGGGACCAAACAAGTTGGAGAACGTATTATGGCAGGTAAGTAGCAATACAACTGAAAACTTACACAATTATAAAAATCATGGCTACTGCCACTCGTCTCTTCTTCCTTAGAACCTCTGCCTTTACTTTCACTTCTAAAAGGCACTCTGTTACTCTTTTTGACAACAAAGTTCAGTCTTTCCGTATCAAAGCAGCAAATGTAAGTCTCTTCTCTAAAAAAAGATTACATTTTTCCATTCAATTTTCAAGATTACATGATATGCCAAGAAAATGTGAGGTAATTTTTTATTTTGGTTTCTTTATTTTGTTGATTGCAGATAGAGGGAAGTGAAATTGAAGGAAAAGAGGAAGTGGGTAACAGTGAAAAGAAGAAAATATTTGTTGCAGGTGCAACTGGGAACACTGGAAAGAGGATTGTTGAGCAGCTTTTGGCTAAGGGTTTTGCTGTCAAGGCTGGAGTTCTTGATATTGATAAGGCTAAATCAACCTTACCTGGTCAAAACCCTGATCTTCAAATTGTGGGTTTGTTTTAACTCTTTTATCTCGTTAATGTTTTTGGTAATTAATAGATTTTAATTGCTCTATAAGTAGTTGATTATAAGGTAAAGTATGATACTTTAAGGATTTGATGGTAAGCACAAACAAAATGCCTTAATTTTCTCCTATTATATTTTGGGTTATGAGTCAAATTTTGTTTGGATTTTAGTCCTTCAATTTTGAGAACTTTGTAACGACTTTATATTTCTGATTTCTTACTTATACTCCATCCAATCTCCATCCAGATAAAGAGTTTGTTTTGGCTGGTGTATTCAGGTACTTATTGTAGTTTTTTAAAATAGAAATGTAGTGAAATTGGAGATTACCTCAAAACTTTTAGAATATGATCATTTAGTATAAAGGTAATTAGATTTTACCTTTTCAACAAAATATATTGCAAATTGGCCCTTGTGAAGGTAAGCGAATAGCTAACTATGCAGTGTAATGTTCCCTTCCATTATATAAATTTTTGAATCATTGTTACGTGAAATCAATTATATTCTGGTATTTTCAGGTGAAAGCAGATGTCACAGAGGGATCAGCAGGGCTAGCTGATGCCATTGGCACTGATTCAGATGCAGTAGTATGTGCTACAGGTTTTCGACGTTCATTGGATTTTCTGGCTCCATGGAAGGTTAGATAGTAACCTTGGTATCCTGGCCGTAGAATATCTTCTTGATAAATTTTCAACTTTATAGCCCAACTATGATTTACTTATCGTTTCTAAAATATAATGATTATTTTTCTCTTTTACAGAATACTGATTGACTCTTTTGGATGATCTGTATGATAACATAATTTAAAGGATAGGCATATTCATCAAACAAAAAATAAAAAAGAACCAAACGCACACAATACAACAACAACTACAGCCCAGTGAAATCCCATAACGTGGGGTCTGGGGAGAGTAGAGTGTACGCAGACCTTACTCCTACCAAGGTAGGACGGCTGTTTCCGAAAGACTCTCGGCTCAATAAAAAGCATAAAAAGAGGTCAGATAAGGCTAAGAGATTCAAAGCGATATGGAAATGAAATAACGCAAGCGACACAGATAACATAGGATAATCAAAGCACAAGAAATAATATATAATAGTAGAAATTAGAGCACAAGAAATTATACTGCGACAATGCGACTACTAATAAGGAAGGATAACGAGACTATCTACTAGCCTTCTACCCTAATCTGGATCCTCCAAACCCTCCTATCCAAGGTCATGTCCTCGGTAAGCTGTAACTGCGCCATGTCGTGTCTAATTACCTCTCCCCAATACTTCTTCGGCCTACCCCTTCCTTGTCTGAAACCATCCATGGCCAACCTCTCACACCTCCGCACTGGGACATCTTTGTCTCTCCTCTTCACATGCCCAAACCATCTCAATCTCGCTTCTCGCATTTTGTCTTCCACCGAGGCCACTCCCACCTTGTCCCGAATATCCTCATTCCTAATCCTGTCACTCCTGGTGTGGCCACACATCCATCTCAACATTCTCATCTCGGCAACTTTCATCTTTTGAACGTGAGAGATCTTAACTGGCCAACACTCCGCCCCATACAACATAGTCGGTCTAACCAAACGCACACAATACAAAAAACAAATGAAAGAAGTCCAGATTAGGCTTGTTAAGAGTCTGAATTTGATGTCAGCTATAGATGATGACATGCTTTACATGGGTGCTACTCATGGGCTCATTTTTGGCATTGAAAGAAATTATACTAAGTTGGTTTTTGTCCTTTCAAAACTCAGAATGAAGATTTTTGTGAGTATGCTACCACAACATAGTTGCTGCTGAAGCTCAGTATGGTAGCTTTGCACTTTCGTGTTAAGGAAACTTTATTCCCTTGAAGATTTTTCTACACCCCAGAAAAGGAAAATGGAGGAGCGAACAGGTTCATATTAAGATTTCATTTTTTTTGGTTTATGGAGAACATTTTCATTCTTTTTTCGGAATCCAGGCGAGTCAGCTGTTACTGACAATTGTTTCTCTGATGGGGTTGTTGGTGTTAATTGTTCTTTTTTTTTTTTTTTTTTTTTTTTTTGTCTTCTGTTATACCATTCATGATCTTCCCTTTAAACTAATTTCAGATTTACCCAAAGCAATTTTAAATTTAGACATTTTAGTGGTCCAATTTCGCCTTTAAGACCTTAGCTCCATAAGAATCCTTGTTATAGCGCCTGGAAAACAGGAATCAAGAATGGCGTGGTTAAGCAGGTTAAGGCCTACTAGGTTGAGTTCATAATGGATTTACTGTCAGAAGAACAAGTATTGATGAACCTGCAACTCATGTTTCAGGTTTATGAAAGAATTCCTTGCCTGTAAAATAAAAACACCAACGCTGATTGTTAAGATAAAACAAATCAAAGACACTTGTAACATGGTGTGATATTGTCGGCTTTGGGACAAGTCTGCGCGGTTTTCCTTAGAAGGCCTGACACCACTAAGAGTATCCAACACCTTATAAGTAGCTTCTTTTTCTTTTTTACTTTCCATGTTGGACTTATTCACACACACCCAACATTGATTTCCTTTCCTAACCTTTAGCTGGATTGGAAATTATATGTGATTGAGGTTCTGCAAAGCAGCATCAAACATAATGGCTGAAAATTTAGTGGATTCAAAGGAACAACCATTGGTTCTGATGTTTGCTTAGGTGTTGAATGCTCAAGGCACTAGAAATGTTGAGAGGCTTCTCGTTTGCTTTCAAGAAGAAACTGAACTGCAAGACTGAAAAATGTTCTATAAAGATGTATAGAGTGCAGACACATATCAGCTTTACAGTTCCGCTGCTTGAGTTACCTTAAATTTGTCAAGTAGTTCTATTCTGTTCCTTCTTCTCTTTTATAGCCAATAGGGCCTCTGTTGATAGCTTGCTTTCCAGATCATTGTTCGGACTTCCCTTGGTTATATTAATTACTCTAGTAAATTATGAAGCAAAATTTATCAGATACTCATAGCTCTTCCGCGTCATTGATGTTGACATGTTACAACAACATACCCAGTATAATCCCACCAGGTGGGGTCTGGGGAGGGTAGAGTGTACGCAGACCTTACCCTTGCCTTTTGATGGGTAGGGAGGCTGTTTCCAATATACCGTTGGCTAAAGGAGAGATGAAAAAGCATCAGTGATAATAAACAGTACTAATAAGCAGTAATAGCAACAAGATAATAGGACGACGAAGTAAAAGAAACAATCAGATAGTGCAAGAGATAAGAACAAGCAATCCAAAGCAGTATAGAAAGGCATGGCAAAAGAATAAGAGATATGTGAATGCTAAATAAAAATACAAGAAAATGACGGAAATAATACTGGTTTTATTTCCCACTATATTGATTACTGTTTTGGTGGTTTTACTGAATCTTGACGTATTGTCCTTCTGCTACGTTGTTTAACCCCTAGCATACGCATTCTTTCAGGTTGATAACTTTGGCACAGTGAACCTTGTTGACGCATGCCGAACAATTGGTGTTAATAGATTCATCCTTATTAGCTCCATTCTGGTCAATGGGGCTGAAATGGGCCAGTTGTTTAATCCAGCATATGTATTTCTTAATGTTTTTGGACTGACGTTGATAGCAAAGCTCCAAGCAGAACAATATATTCGGAGATCTGGGATCAACTACACAATAATAAGGCCTGGTGGGCTAAAAAACGATCCACCTCAAGGAAACATTGTAATGGAACAAGAGGTAGCAATATGCAGCTTACTCATTGTTTATTTATGTATGCGTGCAATATGATTTTCTAAGACGATCCGTGCTTCTCCTTCCAAATGTAGGATACCCTTTACGAAGGCTCGATATCTAGAGATCAGGTGGCTGAAGTAGCAGTTGAGGCATTAGTCCTTGCAGAATCTCATTACAAAGTTGTGGAGATAGTAGCTCGTACTGATGCCCCTAAACGTTCATTGGAGGAACTATTCGGTTCCATAAAGCAGCACTAGCTTGTCAAGATGATATTTCTTGTCTATGTATATGCATTATTTACAGATATTGTTACTCAAGATCACAATGCAACAACTTAATAGTGCAAGATCCTTCTCTGCAAAGTAGTGCTTTTACAGTTGTTACAGGTGTGTAGTTGACCACTGCTTTTTCATATTGTAGGGAAACCTGAAACTTTGTAATAGTCATTTACTTGTAACATTTCCTAACACTACAAATTTGATGGAAGTTGAAGAAAAGAAAGTTGGAAGTGAATGATTAAAAGAGAGCTTATTGAAGACCAGATGCAAGTTCCACTGTTATTGCATCTGCTTCCGTATTTAGGACTTTTGTTAACAATCTTAATTAAGTCAACCACTTTTGGTTTTATTTTAAATTGAAGGGACAAAACCGAAAAATCAAAGGCATGGCCAAAGGAAGATGGAAAATATTATGCCAAAAAGGGGAAATATAACTATAACTACAATAAGCTCAATTTGTTGGTTATCTCAACTTTCATCTATTAGCGAGGCTACTATCTCCACCTTTTAATTTCCTTTCCTAGTTCCCCTCCCCCTCCCCTAGATCCAGCCATTTTAATTGTAACTTCATTAAAGTATGCCTGTCTTACCCTCTGAAGCATCAGTCTAGTGCTCAGTATACATAACTTTTTATAGTATAATATCTTTTTGTTGTTTTCTTTAATAAATCTGTATGTTTGAACTCAGTGAATATTTTTCTGAATCATTATATGGAGAATCAAACATTATTCATGGAGTAAGAAAAGTCACTCCGTACTATATTGCAATCAAAACATATTCGTTAGTAACTTTAAATAATGAAAGCATTTGAAGTAACAAAAAGACAAAAACTAAAAAGAAATTTCTGCAATTCAGAAATTTCATTGTTTGCTGTCCCAATTCAAACATACTTTTACAAAAAGTGAAAATAAAATTATGGGATACAGATACTCAAAAATGCATGATTATCTGTAACAAAATAATAGAAGGACCTCTTATTTCTTAGTTTAATGATATATTACAATCATAATTTAGAGAAAAAAAGAAAGATGGCGCTATAGTACAGGCAAATAACTTAAGGTAATAAAAAGGAGAATAAATATCATAGTAAAAATTAGCCAATTTTGTGAAAAGGGAAACAATATCATTAGAAAAATACTTACGCAAAGGGAAAATTGAGAAACAATGAGTTTGGAATATCACGAAACTTGTTTTCCTTGTTTATACTAGAAATATTTTCTTATTTTTAACTGATTTATTTTCTTAGAAAAATATATTTTTCAAAAATATTTAGTGCACAAGGATAAGACTCAAGTACTCAAGTTAGTAGTCAAAATCTGGGGTTAACCATCATAAGTAGTTTTCATACTGTATTAATTAATAATAGAGATTTTCCAGAACACTCTGGAACATTCGTGAGGCGGATAATTAACTAAAATTAGTTTTGACTTGTACAGTAACAAGTAACAGCAAGTTAGTTATCCAAGCAAGCAAGACCACTGTTTTTTCTTAATCTCAAAGCAACAACGTACGTCTCTACAGTTTTTTCTTACAAGTTTTCCAGCAAGATTTCTCTTTGTGGGTAATGTATAATTGTGTTTTAACTTTTCACTTTGATTACAGATGGAAGGAAGTGAAATTAAGGAGGAAAAAGAAGCGGGTATCAGTGAAAAGAAGAAAATATTTGTTGCAGGTGCGGCTGGGAATACAGGTAAGAGGATTGTTGAGCAGCTTTTGGCTAAGGGTTTTGCTGTTAAAGCTGGGGTTCGTGATGTTGACAAGGCTAAGTCTATCTTACCTGAAGCAAACCCTCTTCTTCAATTTGTGAGTACTCTTTCATTTTTCCTTCCTCAATTTATGCTTCTTGTTTGCTATAAATTGGATGCAAAAATGGCCCAGCTTTAAGTTTTGTTACCTGGGGTTTGGGTAGGTGAGGAGTTTAAGGACTTTAAGAATTGTTGGATCGAAATAACAGGGCGTCATGCGGAAGTTATCATTTGCAAACTTCGAATAACGATAAATCAGGAACAAATAAAAGTATACTAAAAAAGCCTAATCTTTAATATGATTTCGCCAATTGGCCTACACATTATAAAACTATAATATAAAAAAAAAAAAAAACATAAACTATGAGAGAATAATCTCTCCCTAAACTAGACTCCTTGATGACTATATTGCGGATGCTATTGTTGTTTGTTTTATGGGAGGGATTCTTCAATATGTAGAGGTAAACCTTGTCCTCCAAGAGATAGATTTTTTATTTTCTTTTTAGGAAAAGTAAAACCAAAATGGCAATACTTTGTCTTTCCTTAAAGAGAAAAGTAGAATCAATATATGGTAAGAAAATCAGGACACACCCTAACAAGAATCAAGCAGCAAATTCAATAAAGTGGTTGTTGATTTAACTTTACAAATTCTGGATAACAAGTAGTTCTTAATTACTAGTAATTCAAGAATTTGACCTTCTTACATTAAGCATCTGTTTGAGTAATACAAATGAAAAGTGAAATACCAAATTCCTAATGAGAATGGAGTTGTTATCGAATTGTACACACATTTTACAGGAAAATCTGCTTAAAATGCGTGTACATGTGGAAGCTGAAAAAGAAACACTTGGAGCTCAGATAGTCTAATTTTTTCATTGGCTTAGCAGCAAGAAACCCTTCATAATTTTTCCATAAAATTATAGTGGGGTTATTTTTTAAAAGGCATGCAGCTTTGATATGTTCTGCTAAATCGGCTAATATCACAGATTTAGGTCACAAAGTTTTCTGATTTTGCCTCCATTAGAGTTCTGTTTTATGGGAGCTTTCATTCAATTCATTAATAGGATAGCTTTCTCGGAACATATCTAGAGTATGTAGGAACAACTAGTACTGTTTATGACATGGAAAGCCTCTCTTTTGCAAACTAGAAGCCTCAAATTCTAGTGTATAGGTGTACATTCTCAGGCTTATGCTTCTTACATGTCTTGCCTTGTCATTTTTACTCAAACAATCAAATATGTAATATAGTTTTTTCTACAAGAAATTTCAGTTTTTGATGCAGGTATATTTTTAACCTTCTAACTTTAGCCTACAGAAAGTCTTAAATTTCATTCTTGACATTTGTAGGACTTGGTGCTACTTGAAAACGACTACACTGCTTTATTGATTCCTAGCTTAGCTATTTTGATGTAGGCTAAGAAAAGCTGAAATAATTCATGCACTGATGGATATGGACTTTGTCAAATATTAATGCACGACCGCTTGTCTCGTCTTCGGATAAACCACTTTGGGAAAATAGAAAGTGTGAAGGGAACATATACCTTCTCTGGAAAGGACAAACTTGTTTTAGAATCCCCCCACCCTCACCCATCGTGGCAATTCAATGGTGTTCTGATTCTTCTCAGGTGAAAGCAGATGTGACAGAGGGATCAGATAAACTAGCCGATGCCATTGGTGATGATTCTGATGCGGTAATATGTGCTACTGGTTTCCAGCCTTCGTTGAATTTGTTGGCACCTTGGAAGGTTAGTCAACTTCAATCCAAAAAATAATAGTCTTTTACTGATCCTCCACACCTGATCTTGGTTATCAGCAAAGTGAGATGATTTTATAATAGGCTTGCTAGGAGTTTCAGTCTCATTTTTATGCAATGTCATGTCTTTTCAGGGTTTCAGTACTAAAAGTTTAGTCTTATTAGCTTGAAATAACAGTGAAGAGCACTTGTAAGCATGCAACTGCAAGAACATGTTGGTTAATTCAATATGGACACGCTCTTTTGGAGAGACCTCATAACCTTAAAAGTTTTTCGGGTGCACAGAAGAGGAAAATGTAAAAGGAGTGACCAATCTTTTAGCAACTGGAGTTCAATTTTGTCACTTAAATGACATTCTAGTGTCTGAAGGCTTTCAAGCTAGTATCCCTCTTGATGATAATAGTTTCTGGATCGTTGTCTTCAGAAATTTTGGTGGTGTTCGTTTCATGTCTAATGCATAAGAAAAGTGAAGTTGAAGTGAGATTAGACGGATGGCAGTGCCTAATCTCCCCAACTTGCTTGGGGTTGAGGCATAGTGGTTGTTATATTCATTTTCATGTCTTATGTTAATGAATTAGCAGAGGTGTTAGATGTCCTTCATTAGCATTATCCATGTTCATATAACTTTTCATCTTACTTGTAGCCCTCATGCTTTTCTGTGATTTATAATATGGTGAAATCCAGCTGATGTATCCTATCATTGTTTTATTCTTTCAGGTTGATAATATTGGCACAGTGAACCTTGTGGATGCATGCCAAAAACTTGGTATTAATAGGTTCATCCTTATAAGTTCAATTCTCGTCAATGGGGCTGCAATGGGTCAGTGGTTCAATCCAGTTTATATAATCCTTAATGCTATGGGACTCGTATTGGTAGCAAAGCTTCAAGCCGAGAAATACATTCGTAAATCTGGCATCAACTACACAATTATTAGGCCCGGTGGGCTAAAAAATGATCCTCCACAAGGAAATATAATCATGCAACCGGAGGTACATTATGATGTATTATACATTACTTCCTGTAGTGTTCGAGCAGAAGTCTTTTTTGCATCTAACATTGTGCGCTCTCTTCCTCAATTTAGGACACCCTTTTTCGAGGCTCAATATCCAGAGATCAGGTAGCTGAAGTTGCAGTTGAGGCATTGCTCCATCCAGAATCTCATCACAAGGTCGTGGAGATAGTGGCTAGTACAGATGTCCCTAAACGTTCATTCGAGGAGCTCTTTGGTTCAATAGAACAGCAGTGACTTGTAAGCATGCAATTTTTATTCCATCCACTAGAATGTTTATTCGATATATACCATATGCAACCTTTCTCTTGTGTAAATGATGATGCTGTTGTGATTTGAACTGGGTAAAAGGTCTGTAAATGGTCACCTACTTTTCCCTGTAATAAGTTCTTGCACTGAATTTACAGCACTAATTAAAAAAAAAGATAAAAAATAATTACAATGGGTATTATTTCCAGTAATTACTATGTTCCAAAAGTACGCGTGTTGATGTTTGCTTGATGTTTGGCTCGCGAGGAATTTTGAGTTATTGTACTAACATCTTGTTTGAGCACTGTGAATGTCATTTTTTATTTTTTATTATGATCACCAAACATCAACATATAAAAAATAATGTTGTCTCATAAGATGAAGAATTCCCAACAAAGTAGAAAGTAACAAATTACAAAATTGAAAATGAGAGGTGAAAAACGAAAAGAAAAAGCAAAATTTTATTAGAAGAAGAAAGCAGCCAGAGAAGCAAAGACAGCCATTAAAAGAGGGACAAACAAAGTAATGGCAGCACTCTCCATTGAAGGTGAAGGTGCCGGTGATTCTTCTCCGGCAGCCATTGCTCCTCCAACATTGCCAAAAGCCACAAGCATCATCATGCAAATGGTGAAAAGAGCTGCCAGCTTCTTGATACCCTCCATTTCTTCTTCTTGTTTTTTTCAAGAATTTTCAGTAAAAATAGCAGAAAGAGAAAGAGAACCCTTAGAAATGAATAAAAAGATTGATTAAAGTGACTGTATTAAGTATGTATTGAAAGGGCAACAGACATGGCTTTATATATAGGAAAAGTATGAGAAGAAACCAATAATTTTACAGCTATTTTATTCGAGAATATGATGAACAAAATATTTTTTGAGGTTGATGGGTTGTCTAAAGTAAAAAGAACAATAGGAGTATTATTTTCTAGGTACAGCCTGGACTGATGTTCCCACTTGTTATTAGATAGAAAGTTTAAGTTAGTTTTTGATAAGTCAAGCTAATTGAAGGTTCAGTAGTTCAATGCCATGTACTGATCACAAAAATAGTTGAGAGGTTATCAATTGATCAACTTTTCAAATTTTCAATATAGCTTCTTTTAATTTCTGCGTTGGTGGTCCTATAGATAAGAAAATTGTTTTAGCTTGGCTGATCTAATTTTCCGATAATAGGCTTGTTAAAATCCCAGATCTTTTCGAACTTAAAACTTTTTCACTTAGAAACTCGTCCATCCTATTTCGAAAGAGAAAGTAAAAACCCAATTAACTGGAGTAAAATCTTTGCTCTAGATAATTTATGTAGACGCTTGTGGACTAGTAATATTTAGTACGTAATATTTATTCGAACTAGATAACCAACTATCAAGACTATTGTCATCACTACCTTATGTGTCAATTATTTTAAAAGCAAGAAGTGACAGGGTCCATGGAGCTTGAAGCAAAAAGCAATAAAAGGAACCACACCAGTACAAAAATAAAATAAAAAAAAGTCAAACATATATGATCAATTTGGTACTATAATAATTAAATTGCAATTGAATTAAATAACTTTAGATCCAATTTACAATAATGTTAATATTAGTCCAACTCCGCAAAATTGAGGTTCAAATAATCGATCATTCTCTTTAGGATCACTTTGGGCATCATTGTTTGAAGCAATTTTTTTTTCTGAAATGCATGAATCCACCGATGAAACGAGAACCTCTTGCCTCAGGTCGTTTCATCTCTTTAAGTGACGAGGCGTTCGCTTTTAATAACGCTGCATATGGTACTATTACTCCCTGCATGAAAGGACCTTTACTAAGTTCATTATACAAAGAAAAAGAAAATGTGTTTAATCAAAAAGAAGATTACAAAATAAAGGTGACGTAAGAAGATACATCAGAAAGAGACTAACAAAACTTTTAAAAGTATACCAATAAAAGATTAGGGAAAGAAAAGTATAGATTAAAATACCCAATTCACCTAATAATGGAAAATGATAATCAGCTCATTGATGCTCTAACATGTGCTGGTTGTTTAACGAACCATTCTCAATGATTATCTACACAAGCTGGCAACTTATACTCATGTTTTTGGATAAATTACACAGTTAATTAAGATAATTCCCTCCAAAATAATTAGTTTAATTAAATAAAATCTGTCACCAATTATTTTTGAGTAGCGGTGCACATGTAGGAGCTTCATTTCTCTCGAGCAAGCGAAAACTAGTCTGGAAAATGAAGTTCTTCATTTCTTTGTAATTTGGTCCAGACTAGATTTACTAACATTATCCAATATTTTTACTTTTGCCAAACCGTTACCCTAAAATACATATACTCTAATTCTTTTACTATTTTTTTGATAAGACACTCGGAAATTCACTAAATTTTTTGATATAAGAGCCAGTCCTTGTTACCTTTTTCAAACACATTCTCAAGTCACTTTCAGTGACATTCTAGTTTTTCATTGTTAAGAGTTCATTTCTCTCATTTTTATTGAAGTTCTTGAAGTGAAAAAGAAGAGGAAGAAAAAATGGAGGGCTCCAAGAAGTTTGCTATGGTTTTCACTATTTGCATGATGATACTGTTAGCTTTTGGAAATGTTGGAGTCTTGGCTGCAGAAGCACCTGCACCTTCACCTCCCATGGAGAATGCTGGGGTCACTTTGTTTGCTTCTCTTCTAATGGGTGCCATTGCTTCAATGGCTGCCATCTTTTTCTGAAGTTTCTGTTTTTGCCCCTACTTTAATTCTTGTTCTTTTCCATATTTGTAATCATGAGATTATTTGTTGGGATCTTGATATCTAATAAGAATTTAATTTCATTCTGAAAGAATAGTTTTGTACTGTTATTTCCTCTGAGAAATATGGACAGTACATTCTATAGTTGTATAATACTAATAAAGTCTCAACCTCTTCAACTATTACCTTGCTCTCCCTTAAATGTTCATGCTCCAAAGTACTAGCTATCTCCTTTTTCCAATCCATATGCATAGTTTATCATTTAACAATTAAATTCTCTGCTGTACAAATATGCCGACCTCATGATTCTCCTCTCACTTAATTAACTTACTCGGCTACACCCTTGGCCTTGGGTGCTGCATCTTTAGAATTTTGTAATAAAAAAAATTAAATTTGAAATTTTAGTAGTACTTTAACTTCCATGAATTGTAGTAAAAGGATTACGCAGATAAAATTGAAAAGGTAACATTAATCTTCAATAGAAAGACTTGGCTCCAAATACAATTAGTTGAACACAATCGAATCAATGGATGTTTGAGTTCCTCAAGAAAGAGTGTTGTTGGTAATCGAATCAATGGATGTTTGCAGCAAATGATGTCTTAAAATAATTGGAACTTTGCCAAAGTCGCTTTTGGTTTTCTAATATTCTCCCCCGCTTGACACATAAACAATTGAATGCCCGAAATTTATACACTCCATCCAAAATTTGTATACACACGAGTTCAGTTCTAAGTTTAAAGGATATGAGAAGTTAGAAGTATTTATGTATGGATAGTTACATGAAGGCTTCGTACCCTTTATAGCTAAAAGCAACACAAAAAACTGAGATAATATATTCCTCCTTATCTGGAAGTTGGAACTGTAGAAAACAAAAAAAAAAAAAAAAAAAAAAGCAAAAAACAAACATACCAGTTGATCGAGGTAGAGGGAAAGAAGATGCTATGATTACGGATCAAGTAAAGTTTCATCCTTTTTTTATGAAGATGATCAAGTAACGTATCATTATAGCACATTGCAGCAATCTATTCCTAGAAGCACATAGTTATATAAGACGTTAATTCAGAAAAATAAGGAGTCAAAACAAAAAGAAATTAAAAAAAGAAAAAGAAAAAAGAGAGATATAAAACCAAAGATGGCTGAAGCAGCAGTTTCCTATGTTGCAGAGCGGCTTATTGATCTTTTCCAAAGAAAAATTGTTTTCCTGAAAAATGTCCAACAAGAAGTTGAAGGTGTGCGAAACGAGCTCATCCGTATGAAGTGTTTCCTGAAAGATGCAGATATGAAGCAAGAGGAAGATAAGGACGCAAGAATCCGCAATTGGGTATCTGAAATCAGAGCAGTTGCCTACCATGCTGAGGATGTGATTGAAATATTCATCCACCAAGTTGAGTCCTTTGAACGACAGAGTTTCTTCATCAAGTGTGCCTTCTATCCTAAGAAGCTATACTTGCTTTACAAAGTAGGGAAAGAAATCGAATCGATCCAGACCAAAATTCTTGAAATATCCAACAGCCGTGAAAGATATGGCATCAGGCATATTCAAGGGCTCGGAGATGGGGAAGGGTCAAGCACAGCACGCAAGAGGATGCGTGAACTACGCCGCTCCTCCCCCTTGGTTGCCAATAAGGACGCTGTTGGTCTGGAGAAGCATGTGAATTCTGTCGTGTCAATCCTTCTGAAGGAGGACAAACGGCTTCATGTTGCTTCAATTGTTGGTATGGGGGGCATTGGGAAGACGACTCTTGCCAAAGAAGTTTATAACCAAGCTCAAATCAGAGGAAAGTTTGATAACCGGGCATGGGTTTATGTATCCCAAGATTATAAACCCACGAAGATCATCAAGGAACTCATTCTACAACTGGCAAATCCAGAAGAAGACAAAGTGAAGATAGTTGATACGATGGACAAACTCTCAGAGGCTGCTTTGGAGGAAATGCTCCATAGGCGCTTGGAAAAAACATGCTATCTGATTGTTCTTGATGACATCTGGACCACAGAAGCATGGGATATTATTGCTAGGTCATTTCCCAACAATGATAAGTCAAGTAGATTGCTACTTACCAGCCGCAGAAAGGAGGTTGCTTTGCATGCAGATGCCCATACAACACCATACGAACTTAAAGTATTGAGTGAGGAGGAGAGCTGGGAACTCTTTATCAAGAAAGCATTTGCTGAGGAAAGAGAGTGTCCACAGGACTTGGTGGACGTAGGGAAAGAGATTCTGAAAAAATGTGATGGCTTGCCACTGGCTATTACTGTCATAGGAGGCCTCTTAGCAGGGAAGAAGAAACAAAGAAGTGAGTGGCAAAGAGTACAGAGAAGCCTCAGTTCATACCTTGTTGGAAGCCAAGCTTATGGTGTATCAGCTATCTTGGCATTGAGTTATCATGAATTACCTCCCCATTTAAAATCTTGCTTTCTCTACTTAGGCCTTCTCCAAAAAGGCAAAGACATCCCCGTGAAGCAACTCATGCACATATGGATTGCCCATGGTCTTATTCAGCAAAAGGGAGAACAAAAATTAGAGGACATTGCGGAGGATTTTCTTGATGAGCTCATTGGGAGAAATTTGGTTCGAGTAAACCTAGTTAAAGCAGATGACAAAGTTAAAAGTTGCCGGCTCCATGATCTCCTACGAGACTTTTGTATTATGAAGGCAAAGGAAGAAATTTTTCTCGAGGTCCATCAGAAAGCAGATGATCTATCTATATCGGTGTCTGAATCTCGACACCATGTCTTTCAATGTCCACCCGACAGGTACAAATATTTGGGAAATTCAAAATCATATATAAGATCCCTTCTATCATTTGATTCATCTGCTAAGCCAGTTAACCTTGATTGTATTTGTACAAGTAGTTTCAAACTTCTCAAAGTGCTATACATAGACTCTCCTGGTTTAAAAGTTATCTCAGAGAGTATCGGGAAACTATGTTCCTTGAAGTACTTAGGCATAGGATGGAGGACACGCATAAAGAAGCTTCCCCGTTCGATAAGTCGTTTGAAAAACTTAGAAACTATAGATATGCCCATGTCTAGGTATTATTCTGTGCTAGTTCCCAATGTCTTGTGGAAGTTAGAGAACTTAAAGCATCTGCTTGGTTACATAGAATCCCGCAGCCTATTGAAGATTGACCTACTCAACAATCTCCAAACTCTAGGCAGCATACCTGTTCATCACTGGATGCACAATGAAAACCTGACAAGAATGACTAATCTCCAAAAAGTTGGTTTACTCATTGAAAGTGTGGACAACCTAGACGTGGATCGATTATGTGATTCACTCGCAGAGCTTGAGAGCCTTCAATCCTTGTGCTTGGAAGTAGAGTATAGCTTACAAATATCTATGTTTGCTGGTTTATCTAAGTTGACTCATGTTGTCAAGCTTAAGTTTAAGGGAAAGTTAGCCTCAATGCCAGCTCATCCTTGTGTATTTCCACCGAATCTTTGTCAGCTGACTTTGGTGGACTCCCAGCTCCATCCAGATTCAATCCAAGTGTTGGAGAAGCTAACCAACTTGTCAACTCTAAAACTAGTTAATGCTTTTGATCTGCAAGATTATAGTATAACAATATCGGAGAATGGGTTTCGTGGACTCAAGTTTCTCAGGGTGGAGCAACTAATGTTTATGCAAGAGATGAAGCTAGGGAAAGGTGCAATGGCAGGACTCAAATGCCTGCAAATCTTCAAATGCTACTCATTGAGGAGGCTCCCAGAAGAGTTGATATCATTGACTAACCTTGACAAGCTGGAGATTAGAGGAATGTCTGAAGAATTTATTGCTAGACTTCAACTTTCAGATTTGTGCAAACTCCAACATATTCCCAACATAGTCGTTGGAAGTACAGATGATGACGAATGGATCCAAGAAGAACTGGAGCGTGCAAGTCTCATTAGAAAGATCAGGACACATGCACAGGTAATAAGAGCAGCAGTTTTGTTCCAGGCAGCGTCAGAGAGGAGTCCAAATGTCAATACTGATTGATTTGCTTATTTTCTTTTAACCTTTTCTGTTATGTGTTTTCTACTAAGCAAGAGGAAAATGTGACTATTACCAGTTCAGGAACATGCATTTAAAAGAAGCATTTTCTTTCTCCATTAATTTTTTTTTTAAAGAATATTTTTAGTCCATCGAATGACGAGGGTCATATCTAATTTTACTTCTCATTTTTGCACTTGGTCTGACCGTCTGAGTAAGATTGGAGTGATAAAAAATGTTTTTTTTTTTTGCCTTAATGCAAACCTCTACCTTATGTAGTGTTACTCTGCCTTAAGTAGAGTTTGCAGTCAAACTCTACTTGATTAGGCAGAGTTTAAGTCAAACTCTGCCTGAAGGTAGCAAAAGGCAAAGTTTTACAGCCTTGCGAATCCAAACTCTATCTTGCGATTTTTTTTAAATTTTTTTATTGAGCGGGGATTCGAACCCAAAATCAAGAAGTTTTAACGAGGACAAAAATTAAAGACCACCAATTTGAGGGGCAAAAATTAAAGACCACCCTCGAATAAGGACAATCATGCAAATTGCCCTCAATATTCTAAGTAGCATCGAGCAGAACAAGCTATTCCCTTTAGTTGATCTATTTTGTTAATAATGTGATCTTAAATGACAATACAAAAGAGATTTAAACTAAACAAAACTATTATCAATTAATTAACAAGATTAAGAAAAACTAACAAACTCTATATAATATTTCAACAAATATAGTTGCATCTTTTAGCAATAAATTATGAAAGAGAGTACCAAAATTCCATTTATAAAATGATTAATCTTTTTTTTTTTTTTGAAATAATATAGATTTTAGAACTTTTTTTTTTATTGAATTTGAGTAAGAAAACAAAAAATAAAAGGTGAAATAGAAAAAAGAAATTCAATATAAAGGCTGGCTAGTTGACCCAACATTAACTAATATTGTTGGCCATTTTTTTGATTTTCCGTAACATGATTGGACAATGGCCTACCATATACAGAACACCAAGAGCAACAAAAAAGCAGCGCTGACGTCGCCCAACGTATTCGATCCCGCATCCGCAGCGTGGTCTTGAACCCACTTCACTGTTGCACCAGTGCCAACCCTTGTATCAAGGGGATTCAAATTTACTATAGTAAATTTAACGAAATTTTTCCCTACATAAACAGTACAGTTACCAATGAAGTGGGTTCAGTTGAATCCACTTGACTCCACGGGGGTCCATCCCTAACCTACGCAACATATGAATTTAAACATCAACATTACAATTGTATTCTACGATTTTTCATATTTTGAAGACGATCAATGATCGTGTCATTAGATCAACGATCTCGATAATAAACCCCTAAAAACCACCCGACACAAATGACACTCCAAATTCTATAATTTAATTGCAATTTAATTAGATTGACAATTTGAGAATTTCACTATTTCAACCTATAGCTAGAGAAGATTGCAAGTTCTGCTTGAATAACTTATAAGAGATCATATTAGTGTTTTCTATCCAACCAACAACCTTTGAAACATTCAACTTAAAATCTTTGCATTTGGGAAACACTTAATTATATAAGAATGAACATAATATATAAGAATGAACACAGCCTTCATTTTTTATATAAGATTAATAAGTAAATTTATCTTATATCAGCAAAAAGATAAAGAAAAAAGGACACTGCAATTGTACAATTACAACTTCGATTTGGTCGAAAACTTAAGCCCAACTGTCGAGCTACTCGGATCTCCGGTAGAGATGGCTTCATCGGTGAGTGTTACGGTGGTTGGCACCAATAGCTTCTGTTAAAGTTTAAACCCTAATTCTGTTAGTTCTCTGTTTTATTTGGACAATTGGGTGAAACATAAGGAAGAAGAAAAAGTATAACATTTGGAATAAGTATTGACCTTGATTGTTACTACCAGTATATGGACGTGATTAGCAGCTTGTGATGCAGAAGAAGCTTCTCCCAGTGAACGAACAATAAACCTTAGAATGTTAGGATCAAGTTGTCATCTTGGGTTTAGACGCTGAAGTTCTGCAATGAAGTTCGTTGCAACATATTGTTCCATAGTATCCTTTTGTGCGTTGAATTCCTGCATTCTTTGTTGCATCTTCTCTTCCATTTCCTCCATTTTTTGGAGAATCATTTCATCAGTAGCATTTAAAGAGGGTTCAAAATCTCCCACTTTTGCTTTCAAGATAGTCTTAGTACCCCACGTCCATCCAATCTTACACGACTTGGATGCTCAGGTCCCATGACTGATGCAAATGCGTCAACTGATTGAATGCAATCTTCACTTTATATTCTCTCTCTTTCAACCTACAAATTAGATTCAAGAGAAGAGAGCTCAAATAAATTAAACTGACTCAAAATTTAAGAACAAACAATTGACCACGACAAATTTCAATAAAATTTTTGTACAAATCTGCAAATAGCATCTTCCTATGAGTCCTTGCATATTTGGGCCGATTCATTCTTCTTGTAGCCACAGCTTCATGTAACTGGGAAAAAAAAGAAGGAAAGTTCCAATGCTCTGTCAAGTAAAGAGTAGGGACATCTTTGTGGCTACAAGTAGAAGAAAACTTGGTCAAGTATACAAGGCCTCATATGAAGATATGATTTGTAAAATTGTACAAAATTACTTATTTGAAGTTTGTTGTGGTCATTTGTTTGTTCTTAAATTTTAAGTCAGTTTAATTTATTTGAGCTCTCTTCCTTAAAATCTGATTTGTGGGCTGAAATGGAGAGAATAGGAACTCAAGAACGTGAAGATTGCAATCAACCCGTTGACACGACCTGAGCGCAGGTCATGTAAGATTGTATGGACATAGGGTACCAAGATTGTCTTGAAAGGGAAAATGGGAGATTCTAGACCCTCTTTAAATGCTACTGATGAAATAATGCAGCAAAAAAAGGAGGAAATGAAAGAGAGGATGCAACAAAGAATGCAAGAATTCAACACAAAAGAATATTATGGAACAAGATATTGCAATAAACATCGTTGCAAAACTTCAGCGTTTACACTCAAGATTGCGACTTGATCCTAACATGCTAAGATTCCGTGTTCGTTCACCTGGAGAAGCTTCTTCTGCACCATAAGCTGCAATTCAACTAATCAATCGTCCACCTACTAGCAATAACAATCAAGGCCAGTACTTATTCCAAATGTTACAGCTTTTCTTTTTCCTTCTGCTTCTTCTTCTACCACTGTTCGCTCTCTGGTGATGATTTTTTTTCTTTCTTGTTCTCTATCTCAAGCAACTGAATGATCTCGATTCATACACGCGACCTGTTTGATAATTTTTCTTAATCATATTAGTATTTTCATTCCAACCAGCAACCTTTTAAACATTCAACTTAACGCCTTTGCAGTTGGCACGCTTAATTATATAAGAATGAACAAAAATTTACATTTTTTTTTAATAAGAATAATAAGTAAATTAATCATATATCAGGAAAAACATTAAAAAAAAAAAAGACACTGCAATAGTACAATTACTTACTTCGATTTGGTGGAAAACTTAAGCCCAAGTGTCGAACTAGTCGGATCTCCGGTAGAGATGGCTTCTCTTAAAGTTGAAACCCTAAGTTCTTGGGCTTTTTTTTTTTTTTTTTTTTTTTTCAGGGCATAAACTCTAATTTCTCGTAACTAGAATGACATATCAGTACAGAGTAGAACTGTTCCAAATCCCTACACGAAATTAAAAAGAACAAGAAAATCAAAAAAGAGAAAAATAAACCAGATTTTCTATAGCTTCCTTCCCCTGGGAGAAAAACCCAAATCACCCACCAAGATTCAGGAAATTTACAGGACTACCCTTACACACGATTATCTATTCCTGCTCTGCCAGCATTTTTTTTTGCAGGGAAAGGAAAAAACTAGGGAAAATTTCATAAAGGTACACTTGGTTGACTTACCTTGAAAAAATATAGTCCAAAACTTACATTGCAAAAATATAATTAAAAATATTTTTATACAATGTTATACACTTATATACAAAAGACAGATACATATAATTATATAATATTATACACAAAAATACACACTTATCCACAAAAGAGCAATATACAAAATTATATCAAAAAATTACAAACATATTCAGATTATTAATACCAACATATACAAAGACCTATACCAACATATACAATCATATACATTGAAAAATCTTTGCCAATTCAAGCATATAGCTCTAAACACAAGCTGAAATTAAATATTCTATCTAATACACGCAAACGGAAACCCAGACAAAAACGAACAAATAAATCAAGGAGAAGAAAAGAAAACTGAAAAGAACCACATTGGATTCCGCAACAGAACCCTAGTTTCATCAAATTAAATTTCTGAAAAAAAAGCCCCAAAAAATTAAAAAGCAGGAAAAAGGATTTTGCTCGCTTTTTTTCCAGCATTATAACCGCGAGTGCCATGGATCAACACAAACAGAAAAAAGTCAGAAATTGTTGCATATATCGAGTAAATAAACAGAAAAAAAATCATGTTACATAAGGGAGGCCGACAGAGTGAGTGAGACCGAGGAGGAGAGAGAAAAAAAATTGGGTCATTTTTTTCGTAAGAAGTGAAAATATAGATCAATTTTTGGTAGTAATTAACATGCAGTGTAATTTTCAAAAAACTATCCATGCAAAAGAATTATGAAATAGAGCGTACACAAATGTAATAAACTGGCTTTACCCAACATCTCAATCCACTCTAAAATCAGCCATTCAGTCGCTCTGCAATGCCAAAAGGCTTAGAGAAGCTCTAATACTTGCTTTTGACAACCCCATCGAAGCAGACTATATTATTTACTCAAATATAGAGTCTGTTTGGATGAGCTAATGCCTGCAGCTTATAAGCTAAAAAAATAAGTTGGGTAGTTAACTTATTATTTTTTGTTTGAGCTTATTTTAAACACAAAATGACTTTAAACTGGCCAGTCAAACACTCAAAAAAACTAAAAACAGCTTATAAGCTTAAACAAAAAATAATTTTGAGTTTAGATTAACTAAGTTAAATGGACTCAATTATTTTTTTAGCTTATTTTAAACACAAAATGACTTTAAGCTGGCCAGTTAAACACTCAAAAAAGCTAAAAACAACTTATAAGCAACTTATAAGTCAATCCAAACGGGCTCATAATTCAGCTTTGCATTGACTTAAAGGCTCGTAAGCAGGGTCGTTTGGTTCACTCCCATCTTATAACTGCTGGGTTTCCTTCAAATGGGAACCAAGTTGATCATTTTCTGTACAATGTCTGATGACATGGTGTCTGCCCGCAAGGTGTTTGATAAATTGCCTGAAAGAAATGTGGTCTCATGGACTGTACTTATATCTGGGTACTCTCAGAATGGGTATTCACAAGAAGCACTTAATGTGTTTGTTGCTATGCGTATTTACTTATGGAAGCGTCTTGAGAGCGTGCACTAGTGTGTCGTGTATGAATTTAGGAAAGCAAATACAAGGATGCATTCAGAAAAGTAGGTTTGTGGATAATTTGTATGTACAGAGTGCGTTGGTTGATTTTAATTCTAAGTGTGGAGAAATGGAGGATGCTTTTTGTGTTTTTGAGTCAATGGCAGAGAGGGATTTGGTTTCTTGGAATGTCATGATTTCTGGTTATGCTTTTCGAGGTTATAATATTGATGCATTTCTGTTGTTCCGTTGGATGTTCAGACAAGATATACTCCCCGATTGCTTCACATGGGGAAGTGTTCTCAAAGCATCTGTAGGAGGTGGCAAATGTGGTGGACTAGCAAAAATCAGTATGATACATGGATGTATCATTCGACTTGGTTATGAGTCGTATAGTATTATTAGCGGAGCATTAATTGATGCCTATGTGAAATGTGGAAACCTGGAGTATGCAAATTATCTATACAAGAAGATGCAGAACAAAGACAGGATTTCATGTACTGCTCTAATTACTGGATACGCACGTGAAGGTAAAAATAGCAGTGAGTGCCTGGAACTTTTTTGTCAATTACATCGGAATAATAGGGAAATTGATAGCATTATTTTTTGCTCTATGATCAACGTATGTGCCCATACAGTGTCACTGTCTTTGGGAAGACAACTACATGCTATTGCGATTAAATATCAGAGCAATCTTGATGTGGCGATGAGTAATGCTTTGGTTGATATGTACGCAAAAACAGGAGAAATTGAAGATGCTAACAATGTTTTTCAGCACATGACAGAGAAAAATGTAATATCATGGACGTCAATGATCTCTGCATATGGTGTGCATGGTCGAGGAGTCGATGCAGTTTCATATTTTAAGAAGATGGAGTGCGAAGGTTTGAGCCAAATGATATAACATTCTTGTCTCTCCTGTTTGCTTGTAGCCATAATGGGTTGACTGCAGAAGGATGGGAATGTTTCTGTAAGATGGTTAGACAATATAAAATTGTTCCAAGAGATGAGCAATACTCTTGCCTTGTGGACATTTTTGCACGCGGCGGCTGTTTGAACGAATCATATGCGAATTGCCCTTCTTTTGGGGTGGTCTTTAAATTTTGCCCCTCATATTTGCGGTCTTTAAATTTTGCCCCTCATATTTGTGGTCTTTAAGTTTTGCCCTTAGCTTGGATACCTGAGGTTCTGGGTTCGAACCCCCGCTCAGGCATAAAATAAAAAAATAATTTCGCAAGGCAGGGCTGGAGGGAGTGTATGCCAGATCCGGCATAAAGTCCTTAAGGAAAAACTAAAGTTATGCCGGAGGGGGCATAACTTTTCCTCAAGGCATAGTTTAGTTATGCCTTATGGGGCAAAACTTTTCCTTAAGGAACTATGCCTTATGGGGCAGACTTTTAATTAAGGCATAACCAAAAGTATGCCTCATAAGGCAGAACTTTTCCTTAAGGCAAACATTTAGTTATGCCTTAAGGAAAAGTTCCGCCTTATGGGGCATACTTTTAGTTATATTTTATGGGGCACACTTTTAGTTAAGGCATAACTAAAAGTATGCCCCATAAGGCGGAACTTTTCCTTAAGGCATAATTAAAAGTTTGCCTTGAAAAGTAAAATAAAAATAAAAATATATGTCTCAAGGCAAAGTCTGCCCCCTCCGGCATAACTTAAGGATTGTATGCCGGATCCGGCATACACTCCCCCTAGCCGTGCCTTGCGAAATTATTTTTTTATTTTATGCCTGAGTGGGGGTTCGAACTCAGAACCTCAGGTATCCAAGCGAAGGGCAAAACTTAAAGAACACAAATATGAGGGGCAAAATTTAAAGACCACCCCAAAAGAAGGGCAATCCGTGCAAAAAAATGTGATTTGCAGGATGAATATAAAGCCTAGTGCCTCTCTTTGGGGTTAGGTTCTTGGGGCATGTAGCATATATGGCAATATGGACCTTGGAAAGGTAGCAGCCGGGCATTTATTCAATATCGAATCTATGAATGCTGTTAGCTATGTGGTTCTAGCAAGTATGTATTCTGCAGCTGGCTTATGGGATAGCGCTTGGAATGCACGAGATGTCGTTCAAACGAGAAGGTTACCAAAAGATCCTGCTTACAGCCTTTTTCATTCTGGCAATGATATGGTAGCACTTCTTCCTACTGGCTGATACATGAAAATGATCCAGATCTTCTTAGTAATGTTTCATACTACCTGGACTTTTTGAAAGTATGTTTTGGTAGTAATAGTTCCAGCGTGCAGTGATGATGCAATGAAGCTATGAATAGGTATACGTTTTTACCCGCTTAATTGCTTATGCTTCTTACATGTCTTGTGTTGTCATTTTTACTCAAGCTCTGTGATTTAGTTTTGGAGATAAAATGAAAACCTTATACCTTTTCTATAAGAAATTTCAGTTTTTGATGTAGCTGTATCTTTAACCTTCTAACTTTAGCCTACTTCAAGTCTAAGTTATTGTAGCAGATACCTCGTGGACTCTCCCGAGGTGCGCACAAGCTGGCCCGGACACCACAGTTTAAAAAAAATAGCTAAATTTCATTCTCAATATTTGTAGGACTTGGTTCTACTTGAACACTGCAACATTCCCAGTTTAGCTATTTTGATATGGGCTATGAAAAGTTGAAATACATCTACAATATTGTTCTGATTGTTCTCAGGTGAAAGCCGATTTGACAGAGAGATCAGCTAAACTAGCCGACGCCATTGGTGATGATTCTGATGTGGTAATATGTGCTACAGAGACTTCATGGAAATTGTTGGAACCTTGGAAGGTTAGTCAACTTCAATCCGCAAGTCTTTTACAGATCCTTTACACCTGATCTTGATGATCAGCAATGTGAGATGATTTTGTGATAGGCTTGTTATGTTTGTGCAATGCGACGTCTTGTTAAGGTTTCAGTACTGAAATTTTAGTCTTATTAGCTTCAAACTTACAGTGGTAGAGCACTGGCAAGTATGAATCCACAAGAACATGTTGGTGAATTTTATATGGCATACATGGTCTTTTTTCTGATAAGTAATTAATGGCATACATGGTCTTTTGGAGAGACCTCATAATCTTAGAAGTTTTTCAGTGCCCAGAAAAGGAAAACGTAAAAGATTGACCAACCTCATAGCAACTGGAGTTCAAATTTTGTCGCTTAAATGGACTGGCAATCAAACAAGTATCCCTCTTGATGATGATAACAGTTGTTATGATGGTGGTAGTACTTAATGTTTTGTTTGTTTGCTCCTCATATTTACTCTATTACACCTCCTCTTTGGTCTTTTAGCCAAGCACGAGGTAGTTGCGAGTAATTCAAACTCATAAGGCTTTAGGCTCAATTTTTTACTGTAGTGTGACACTTCTTCTGGCATCAAGATATTTATCTTCATCATGTAGTTTGATGGAAGAAAAGAGGATATTTGCATGTGGAGTGAACATCTTGAATGCATCGTTTTATTCTCCTACTTTCTAATTTATTATTTCCTTTTCAACTTCTTGTTTACTTGTCTGCAGATTTTAAAAAGATTGTTAGGACAACCATAACAAAAACACCATGAAACTTAATGCATTCCTTCGCCATTCATTAACTACAGTGGATATCGTGTGATTGAGGTTTTATAACAGCAAGTTGTTTGTCTCCAATATCTAAAGTTAGTGATTTGACAGGCCATTCTTGGGAACTTTCACTCTGGAGCTTCTTTCTGGAGTTAAGTTGAAGCAGAGATTACTGTATCAGCCTTAACTCTACCCTTTTTAGCTTTAACTTGGGATCTAGAAGCATTAGTTGGTCTTGGTCACTACCCAGTGTAATCCCACAATAGTGGGGTCTGGGAGGGTAAGATGTACGCAGCCTTACCCCTACCTGGGTAGGGAGGCTGTTTCCGATTGACCCTCGGCAACCCTCCTCCTTTATCCGGGCTTGGGACCGGCAATGTGAGCGAGCTCACACAGGCGGAGTTATCTAGAAGCATTAATTGAAGACATAAATACGGTGCTGGGCAATTCTATTCAGAGAAATGCTCCAAAAGGTACCACTCAAGTGTATTTCAGCTTTCAGTTCTCTGATTTGCTGATAGCTCAACATCTGGTCATACTATTGTTTTGTTCCCAATAACCTAGGTATCCCAATGATTAGGCACCACTCATCTTTCTTCTTTCTGGATCTTTGTCGTCAGAATTTTTGGTGGTATTCATTTTCATTTTTTTATGGGTAAGAAAAGTGAAGCTAAAGTGAGATTAAACGGGGTTGCATTGCCTAATCTCCCCACCTTGCTTGTGATTGAGGCGTAGTAGTAGCTATTATGGCATTCATTTTCATGTCTTATGTCAATGAAATAGAAGAAGTGTTCCTTATCCCAAAAAAAAAAAAAAAAAGAAAAAAAAAAAAGAAAAAAAAAAAAGAAGAAATAGAAGAAGTGTTACATGACCTTCATTAGCATTATCCATGTTCACATGCAGATGTTCTATAACTTTTCTTTTCAGCTGTGACCCTCAGCCTCATTCTTTTCTTTAATTTTGATTATGGTGAAATTCAGCTAATGTGTATCCTATCATTGTTTTATTCATTCAGGTTGATATTTTTGGCACAATGAACCTAGTGGATAGTTTTGTTTGCGACTATGCGCTTATGGAAAATACCTTGGATTCATTAAAATTTCAGAGTGATTTCGAGAATTTGTTCTGTAAATTTATCAAGCCACTGTCAAAAGAGTTACTTCTACCATTAAATGTTCCTGTAAGATCTTGACTCTAAATTCCTTTAATAGTTCGAATCACTCTGTTCATATGTTCTTCCAAAATCTAATAATTCATATGCCTTTATACTATCCAATCCCTCTGCACAGAAATAATATTAATTTGGTTGGGGCTATCTTCTATTTGATTGCTTTGTTCGGATTTATTCTTCAGATGTGCTTCAATGTCAGTGTTCTTACTATTTGAGGCACTTACCAATTTAGACTGAAATAATTTCTGATTCGTCTCGTCCAGTGGCATTCTCTTCCTTTAATTTCATTCTTTTACTTGGTCCCTTGGTTTATACTTGTATCAATTTTGTCATTTCATCTGGATGCAGATATTTGATTTGAGAAAGCAGTTGAGCAGAGCATGGCAACCAACAGGCATGATAATACCTGGGCTATGGAAGTGTATTTGTGAAGTTTCAGAACTTCATGCTTCATGTTGCTCGTGATCTTTGTCATGACTTTAGTCTTTGTCATGGTCGTACAATCTTTTATTGGAGTGAGTTCATCTCATTTTGTGAGTTGTGATATCCTTCTTGTTCCAAACACTATCGATTTCTATTTGATGTGTGACATGTTGTATAGAAGTAGAAATAACCTTTTTGATGTACCGGCATGTGTGCAAAATGCGAACACTACCGGTTTCATTTTGATTTGTATCATGTTGTGTAGAAGTAGAGATAACCTTAAATATGAATAATCTGCATTGATTGCAGAGAAGCTAGCAATTCCTTTTTGTCCTCAAAGTCAAGATTTTAACTGACATGCCTCTTTTTGTATAATACAAGTGTTGTTCAATTTTGCCTTCCGAAGGAGGTTTACTTTACCATTAATCTGACGGCTTCCTCATGAACCGAACATCTCTCCTTGATGTTTTGCATTTCCTGCTTCTGTTGTAGGTCTTGATATGTACCAGGCACAACAATTGCACTTGTCAAATCCTTTGTGTTCATCTCGTTTGAAATTTTAGAAAAGTGGTACATGCAGTATGAATAGGTGAAGGTGTCGCGGAGTCGTGGACTGACCAATATTGGCTGGAAAAGCAAAATCTGTTTATCTAGGGTAGATGTGTTGATTTGATTCATTGAAGTCTTGGAGATATCGAAAACACTCTGGGGGTAATCACTGAAAAAGTTGAAGCTTTGAATAACAAGTCTCTCGGTTGTGAATTTTCTTATGATGTGGTATTTCATTCCGTTTCTTTGGGATCTCTCTTTTCATTTTTCCTTTCGTGTGCACGCTTGGAGGAAAGAACACTTAGTTTTAATTTCTTGAGAGTAAAATGTTATCCTCAGCGAAAAATGCATGGTGGAGCTCTTGGCATGAATTTATGTTCCCACTACTGATCTTTTAATAATAATGGTTAGACTTGGTTGTTTATTTCAGATATACAGCTAAGCACATGAACAGTTGACTATAATGAGCCCAGTATCTCTAAAAACCAGTTTTGAGTACTTTAACTTTGTGCAACAAGTTGCCGTGTCACTACGTATCTTGTACTTGTATTCTGGGGAACAGATTTGGGTGCCTTTTGGTGTTAAGCATCTTACAAGTACATGTGCTGTGCTTAGGTTTTATCCCCTGTCTCTCTCTTTCTCTCCACGCGACAAGTATTTTTGGATCACTAGCCACAGTGAATTTCTTTTTGATTCTTCGATGTATCTTACAAGAACAATTTTTGTAAGTAAATTTACAGGTCACAAAGTATAATCATTAAATTGAAGACCCGATTTCTCATTTTATGATTGATTTGTTAACCCCTCTTGGTGATGGTACCACAGCTCTCAGATCTAGGGATCTGTTGAGAATGATTTTGTTAAAGTGGCTGAATTCGTTGATGTTTCTTTGAGATTGGCCCTTAACATCAAGGCTGATACCAAGGATCAAAAACTTGAAATAGTATTGAAATTCTTTATATTTGGTTAAATTTTTTTTTATTGTATTGAAATGGGCATTGCAAATGTGGCTTTCATCTGATAGAATTCCATCTTTGCAATAAGCATACGCTCTTCAGTGTCTATTATTGTATCAAAGCTGGAGGAAGTGGCTTCAAAGAGTTTTAATGCGAAGAAAAAAGATGGAACTGTGACAAAAAGATCAGGGGACACGACAAGATATTCTTTGATCAGGCTTGAAGACTTCTCTTAAAGATATTGTTTGGACATGGCAAGGTTGTGAGCAGCAGCAACAGCAAGTTGAAAATCAAGAATGAAATTGATGATGCATTGTTATCTTTTTGTTTGTGGCTAAAGTCATAGATAGACCCTCAAACTTGTCCATATTTTTCACTTGGACCCCTCAACTGAGCGGCGTACCATATGAACCCTTCAAGAGTACCTTTACTGTGTCACTTAGACACATCGGTCTAACATTTGAAATAAAAATTTGTGCGTGTTATGACGGGCTGCCAACCTGTATTTGCTACCCAATTAAAATTTACCATGTATTTTTACAATGCCACGTATACCATTAACAAGGCTTCATCCAAAACAACCCAAATATACATTTACGTGACCCCATTTGAACCCAATTAATTCCTTAGATTTCTCAATTAAAATAAAAATAAATCTCTCATTCATCTTCTTCCTGCGCCATTACCACCAATGTGCCGACCGGATCCACTAGTTCACAACCACTGTCTCCGCCACCTCCTTCCCCAAATACTTTGTATAAAACTGCTTCTTCCTCTTAAATGCTTTGTTTTGTTCAAAAAAAGAGGAATCAGATTTGGGTCCTTAAAATAATTCCGACCATCTTCATGATGAAATTCAGGCCATCTCCATTTTTTCCGACAACGAACGGAAAAATCGAGCATTTCACCTCACCATAGACCTATAAGATACCTCTATTACACTCTTACCTCCAGTTTCACAGAATAAACGTACAAAAATGTCCTATTAATTAAGAGACTCTAATATGCATTACCATATGATCTAAAAATAATAATTTAAAAAAAAAATGGCTGCTTCCTAATTTTAAATTGTTGATGGAAAGTATTTTTAATTGATTTGTTGAGTTGAACTCGAGCTAGAGATGGAGTTGAGAAGCTTGGAGGTGAATAAAACTTGAGACCGCCATTGTTGGTTCTTTGGATTTGACTGTCATGGCGACTCTGCAAGGAAGAAGAAGAAAGGGTGGCGTGGGTGGGTGGGGTGGGGTGTAGAAATTAGCTTTTTCCTTTCCTTTTAATACATTCACGCGCTCAATGTCAGTGAATTCCACGCAATGTGCCAAGCTGGCCCGCGGTGTCCAAGTGACACAATAAAGGTTGTCTTCAAGGGTTCATATGGTACGCCGCTTAGTTGAGGGGTCCAAGTGAAAAATATATACAAGTTTGAGGGTCTATCTATGACTTTAGCCTTTGTTTGTTAACGGAAGTTTCATTTCTTTCTTGTCTATTTTTTTAAAAGGTGGAGTGGGGTGGGGTAATTGGAAGTTTCTTGCATATCTTAGTATTTTTTTTTTGATTGATTTACCCCCTGTTTGGATGGTGGTTTCCCATGGTTCATTAATGTATGGTTTTGTACGAAACCATATTTATTTTCATTGTTCTTAAAATTATGTGGTATAGTGTTGTAAACCCGTGGTTTATCCCATGGTTATATAACCATGAAAAGTTTCAATTTTTCTAACCACGGAATTGGTGATTTTTCCGTGGTTATGTATTTCATTTTCCCATTATACCCACCTTCCACCATTCACCCCACCCCCGCCCTACCACTCATCCCCACCCCCACCTTCCACCATCCACCCCACCCCCACCTTACCACTCACCCTCACCCTACTACTCACCCCCACCCCCACCCTTATCTCACAACCACCCACTGCCCCTCACCACCACCCAACCCCACCCCCACAACCACTCACCCCAATCCCACCACCCACTACCCCTCACTACCACCCACCCCCACCCTACCAGCCATTACGTCCACCCCCATCCCACAACCACCAACCTCACACCACCCACCCTTCCACCACCCCCACTCACTACCTACTTATTTTTTAAAGTTCTTATTTTATTCTTTATTTGAGTTTTATTAATATATATAAACTAATTTTTAACTAAGAGTTAAGGGTATTTTAGTAAATTATCAAGTTATTATACAGTACCATACAGTCAAACCAAACAATACAAATGTTATTAAACAACAACAAACGATACAGTCTATCCAAACATTGTTTTCATTAATACAGTACAATACAATACAACACCATATTGTACCATACCATATTGTACATTAATGAACCACGGGAAACAACCATCCAAACAGAGGGTTAGATGTTTCTGAAGTTGGATGGCAGCTGCTTCATTAGAGTATATTATACAGATCTAATAGGGCGTACCCAAAAAATGATGATGAAGAAAGTTATTTTCTCCTCTTTTTGTTACATTTTCCTCTGTTTTTGCTTGATAAGTAATAAAGAGAACTATTTCATGAAAAGTAGACATCCTTTTTTAAGTATTACTCGATGATAAAAGCCGGTGCTAGCACGGGTCCAACATAAAAAATAGTACCACATTTTTCTTTTTAATCTGTCTAAAAAAGAATGATGTATTTTTATGTTTAGAAATTATTTAACTTGAAACTTCTCCTTTTACCATTAATGAAATGATTTAAATCCACACAAATATCTATGATTTGTTTTAGACCACAAGTTTCAAAGATCTTTCCTTTTTTTTTAAACTTCGTGCCTAGTCAAACTATGTCACGTTAATTAGGACAGAGAGAGTACCTTTTAGTTGAAATACACCGTCTCGGCATCTCCTACCGAGTTTCATGCCATCATCTCTTTCTACTCAACAACACTGAAAAACGCTTTCATGTATTAGCATCTGTTGTAGTCTTAAATTTTAAGTATAGACCAACTACATCATTTTAAGAAAATATGTGTATACGTTTCTTGACCGTTTATATTTCGTCTTCTTGATGTTATTCCTCATTATTTGTGTGAGACGTATGTGTCTAAACTTATGCCCAAAGGTATAAGTTTTAAATTTTGTCGTTTTATGACTTCTTTAGCGGTTTTTGTGTTCAATTTAAATCATTATTTATTTTTTCCTGAATTTCTCTTCTTTAAATTTTCTCCAAGCGTACCTTTAGCATTTTCTGAACTTATTATCATTGTTTAAATATCCTATTTTTTTATTTTACAATTGTCTCTTACTTCTTCACATGGACCCCACTTTTTATTTTTATTTTTTAAATTTACTATTATAGAAGAGTGGGTTAACGACCAAACCCACTCTTCTATAGTAGTTAATTAAAATGAAAGAAATAGTAAGTTTTCTTGCTCTTCTCATTCTCCCCTTCCTTTTCTTCTTTATAAAAAAAATTATGTTGGCACTAAATGTATACATCATCATATATGCAAGTATTACACCAATACTAAAAAGCTAAATATTAATGTGCTTAAAACTTGCTGAGACAGAACAAAGGCTAGTATTCTAGTTGAACCACTAATAGTGGAGTAATTGTTCAAAGTATATAAACAGATGTTATCAGTTAATTGGTCCATTACTAGTAGACCGTATAAATGCCACAAGGTGCCAAATTCAGCAATCAGTTTCCAAATACAATTCGAGCAATTATGTCTTTCAGTAAGCCCACCACATATTTTTTAAGAAGAAACTTAAGGAAAACAAAAAGAAGAGAAAAGCTTGAATTAGTTGGTAACATCTGAACGTGTACATATTTCATAGCTAGATTTTGATCCACAATTTAAGCTTGAAGGGGCAAGAAAGAAAAGGAGGAGAAGATGAATGAACTAACCTGCAGCCGCTCCCAACCATTGTGAATTTTTTTAAAATAAACTTGAACCCGCCCTGCATAACCTTAAAGATTTACCATCTCGCATAAGCTCCAACCTGTCTCGCCTTGTTGCCATCCCTAAGCTGAGAACACAAACCAAACACTTTCTCACGTCTATTGATCAGTTAGTGTGCAATTAAAAATTTCATGTCTGCGATGAATTGGATGCACCACTTTGAGAAGGTAGATGAAAAAGGATACTAAAGAAAAAACAAAAGTAAATGATGAAGAGAAATTACTCTTGTTGAGAGTCGAACTCAAGACCTCCCGCTTACTAAACGGGTGCTCTAACCAACTGAGCTACAAGAGCTAGGGGACTATGACTTTCAAAATCTTTAAAGAAGTACTCTTGTTCAAAACAGAAAATTCAGAACATGTCCGGACATATTCATTCTTTAGTCGAACAAAAACATGGTTTACCCTGCAAAATTCCTTTCACTAGACTTATTAATAATAGTGTTTACTTTCAATCTCATGCTACTACATATCCACCTTCGATTTTTGTGTTATTACAAACCAATGCTTCGTTTCTTTGAAAGGAGATTCCTAGTACACAACATATACAGGATAGCACGTAGAAGCTGCCAGTACTTATCTTTTCTATTAGGAGTAATATTTTTGTCTTTATTAAAAACTTTCAGACAGAATATATGAACAGATAGCGCCATATGATATACATCAATGGACGTTTATCGATTTATATTTTTATTTTCTCCCAGTGAGATTGTGTTGAAGATGCTCAACTTGGGATAAAGCGACAGCTCTTTTACATTTCTGAAAATTCCTGATAATGGGAATCACAAGCGTCAAAAGCGTGCTAAGGCCTATGCTCTGGGGTAAAAAACTTACTCGCATCTAGTGTTTACACTAAATCAAAAAATTAAATGCATGACATGTATTTGTATATTGACTTTTAGCATTTCATTAATCATATTTAATGAACATGCATCTTACCTCATTAAATCACTTAATTATAGTAAATTTACAATGGTGTAAGCACCTGTACGGGTCGGGCAAGTATTTCCCTGTTAAGGGAGCATACACTAATATACTACTTAATTCTATTCTTCCTCTTGTTCTAACTTCTAAGGTCATTTAATAGAAACGTAACGCTCTCCTTATACGACGAAATAATAAGGCTAGAATACAAGGATAACTTATGGGCTTATTTATAAGTAAGTAATCACTTTCAGTTAAAATATCAATTGCCAACATGCATAAAAAGATCACAGGCGCAAGCCAATTAACTGCATGAAAATCATAAATCAAAAGGCTCACAGTGAGTGTTCTGTATCCCTGCTATTTTGGTTATGCATGGTTTCGTCATTATGAAACAAATTTAACAATGATATTAACTACAGTTTAATTAGTGCTAATGTCATTCGCTTCCCTTTTCTGTTAATATCCTTCCCCTACCAAATATATAAGTATCAAATAGATAACCAAATAAATAAAATAAAAACAAAAATGCATGAACTTGCCGAGGCCCCTAAAATTGCAACAAACAACAATAACCATACATTAGCTCCAATAAATTGAATCGGCTATATGAACTCCTTATTGATCATGTTTCTCCATTAAAATTCATTTTCAATATTATATCCATTTCAAAGATTAACCTACTCAAATTTTTGGTTTAGTCTTTAGTACTATGTCATATTCATTATAACTATAAAGTGATGGAGAAATTATAATTAATTTGTACTGACTCTTTGATTCATGCCGAAGCGGCACTAGTGGATGAGAAGGGTTAAATATTCAGGCTGAATCTTCGTTGAAGCAAGTACAACGTAGCGAGGTCTATCCAATTACACACAAGTATTCTCAATCATTTCAATGTAATTAGACTAAAGAAAATTACAAAATATTCTTAAACTCCATGGAATTACAGTTCTCGGGTACAAGTCTAATTATTTATAAAAATTATGTGAATTTAGGTATTGATTCCTTAAGGTTTTATTTTTTGCAGCAAACTGTAGTAACAAACAAATAAAATGTTTTCATTAATACAATAATCAGAAATATATGAAAAAAGCTGTGGTAAAAGAATAAATATGTAGCTCGACTCCAAATAGTACTATAGTGTTATATAAAAGGTGGGACACATAAATTAAATTAAACTTAGTTCATACAATTCAAACAAAATATTCTTTTGAACTCTTGTACCTTATACAGTTCGGCAAAGTTGATTGTTCGAGAAAATTTTGTTTTACATTTAGCATTTTATGTACTAACTAATATCTCTAGTAACTTAATAGTAGTGGAGTAAATGTTATTAGTAAAGTTTTAATTAACCTGATACACGTGATGAAGAAGACCCATACTTACCATTTTACCGCCGCACGCTTTGAGACTGACAAGGATACAATTCAAACAAAATATCCGTTGAAACAACAAGTGAGCATATGAAATTACATTTCTATCCTTATAAAGATTTGTTCAACACAAGGGGATGTCTACATATAAACATCGCATTCGCCACACATGCCAAGGCTACACTGAAGCAAATTAAAGTTAATGTCACCTAGAGTAGAACACTACAACCATCAAACCAAAATCTTTTTTGTTTTTTTTGTTATTTTGTTTTTTTTATAAGTAAACAAGAAATCAAAATAATCTATCATAACCTAATTAAAAAAACTAACACCCTTCTACGATAATAATCACAACACTTGTCGACCAAAAAGCAGTAATACACTAGCTAGCTAGAAATTGCTGTTGAATTTCACATTAAAGATTTGAGTGACCTAGCTTTGATGGGCTTACGGGCTCTTTTAGTCTGACAGTTTTCAACTTGATCATCCTCGTCTTCAATATAGTCAAAATTACCTTCATTATCCATTTGAGAAGATGAAGATTGTGCCCCGTAACTATCACTAGAGTATATTTCACCTGCATTATTATTCTTCCCACTCGATGGACCTCTTTTCTTGCCCCATAAAGGACCAAAACCAGAATAATAGTAGAATTCCGAAGACGACGATTTCTTAGGTCGATGGGGGCGGCCACGAGAACTCGGAGTACTGTTAATTTTGGCGTCGGAGTTGTTAGCAGTAGTAATAGTAGAATGAGGTGAGTTGCTACTACTGTAATTCTTTTTCACTTGAGCAAAGTGGTGCTCACATAAAGTATGCCCTTTTTTTGCTTCTCTACTGCATTGCCATCCTTTCCCGTCATTCTTGCAACACATAGTTGTAACATTATTATTATCTTCATTTTTCTCCAACCCTACCTCCCCCATCTCCTCGTTTTGCTCTTTCTTAAAATCGTCGATATCAGCAGGTACATCAGCGACATTATTACTGTTAAAATAATTCATCCCTTTCATTTCTGTATTATCATCGAGCTTCATTGACGTGATGCTACATAAAAACAATATAACGCTAACTCAACATTACAACCAATTGCAATTCAGATAATCCAGCTATCTATATAATATACCCAACTGGTACGCCAAAATTTCAAATCTCCTAATTATCGTTTTCTGAAATATAAAAAGAAATAAAAGATTCTGCTAGTATTTAAAATTGGTTTAATAGTCGAAAGTTACCTCTGCTCTGAATCATAAAAGGTCCCATTTACGGCGTAGTTATCATATCCATCCAACTGCAGCAAAGTAAATTAAAATAAAAAAGAAATTTATCGAGAAAGTTCTTAAAAGAATACAAGCTGTGCAGTGGATAATAGGGCAAAACAGTGAAAACCCACGAAACAAATTGAACAAAGAAGCTTAAATACACGACAAAAATGGTGAGATTGAGATTCATTAAGCAACCCTAACAGACACTCTCCTTAAAACCCTAAACCACAAAGCTGAGCCACAAAAAAAAAAAAATGGAAGAACATTGAAGAAACGATATGGGTATTGTATAGATCTGGTAAAAGGGGAAGAATAATAATGAGAAAATGAGATTTATTAGACTGACCTGATGAGGAACAAATAGAGTTTGCTGGTTAATATGTTGTTCATCTAAGGGAAATGTAATAACATCCCATGGTGACTGGTTGAGCTGACAATTAACGTGGGTCTGTAAAACGGTACCGTGTTGTTTGAGAAATATAGAAGAAGCATAGTGGAGCGGGGAAATTTTGGCATGCTTCCTTATTCTCATGGCTGAAAAACTCTCTCTAACATAAATGAAAAGTATTTTTTGAAGGGTAGGCACGATGGAAGCAGATCCAAATGGGTCTTATTTTATTTTATTTTTGCTTTTTTCTTTGTTAACTACTAGGGGCCCAATCAACTTTATGTGTTTTTTGTATTTTATTTTTTATTTTTCCATTTTGGAGTTTGCTCTTGCATCTTTTTGCAATGGAAAAGGTCAAAGATACTCATTTGCTATAAGCAATATTTTAATTTATTTTTAGTTATACTTTGAGTTATTTATACTTTTGTTGTTAGCACATTGTAATCATATTTATCATCGACGCCTTTCTATCTATTGGCAAAGGAAACTGGGAATTCAAGATTTTGTTCTCTCCTCCGTACATTTATTATATTGTAATTGTTGCTTGTCAATTTGAATTACATCAAAGCTCTCTATGAGGTAGGAATAAGACCTACATACACTAATTTCATCAAACTCCACTTATGAAATTACAGAATGTATGTTGTTGTTATTTTAGTATTTGTCATTGACCTTAATATAGCTCTAACTTGAAGTTTAACATTGGGTAATTTAAAGGGACAATTTAAATTAGAGGGTTGAATTTGAACATATTTCCTGAAAATATTTTGACACGTGGAATCTGGTCGAGTCATACTAAAAACTCTGTTAGAGTAGAAGAGAAATACATGATGATTAAAAAATGGCAAAAAGTATGAAATATCTCAAAGTATAACGAATTGTAAAATTAAAATATTTTGTATAATAAATAAGTAAATTTAGACCTTTTCCCTTTTGGATATAATTTAATTCGTTTCATTTAATTATCACCATTCTATAAAAAGCAAAAAATAATACAAAATTAAGTACTAGTTAATAAATATAAATATATAATATACTTCATAATGATCATGCTAGTCTATCTTGTTTGCAAGTTCTAGTTTCTCCTCAATCTGAACAGATAAATTCACAGAAAGTCACATAATGCTAGCGCGCACTTTGATTTAATCTAGCGTGATTAACAATAGCCATTTATGGAGCTTTTCTTTTGAAGCATCATTGGTCGTAGCTGTCAAAATGTAAAATCGGGGTGATTAAATCAGTTACTCCAACTTTTAATTACCTTCCTCGACAATCAAGTGCTACAATAACTACAAAAGTTTAAGTCAACTTATTTTTAGCCTTTTACACAAATTGTTTTTAGTCGTTAAATCTCCCGAAAAATCTTTTACATATAAAAAATTATTTTCTTCTACTTAAATTGTAAAGGCTTATAATGTATATATAAAAAAATGTATTAATTTTATGTGAATGTGTCTGATTAGATTTAGAATTTAAAAAATCAAAGAAGAATTTAACATATAAACCTTTAGGCGGCCAGGTAAGTTTTCTCAAATATGACAAGAATTGTGAACACCGCGTGCGAATAAGTTTTTACCTAAGTCAAATATGTGCAAAGTATTAAAATTACCCTTTTAAATAAGTGATGATAAAAGTTTTATATGTCTTTTTACTTTTTTTCGCCTTATAAAGAAAACTTTATATCAAGTGGATCCTAATAAGTCAAATTATTAATGGTAACTTATATATAGTTTCTACAAAGGGAAATGTCTCATTTTTTGGAGAAAAGACTAAAAAAAAAAACAGGGTAATGTATCAGATAAAATGAATCATAGAGAATCTTGGTAAATAGGTAAAACAGGGGATGCATCATGTCTGAAAAATACTAAGCATGAGTAAGAAAATAGGCATATCAAAGTGAATATTACAAGAATCATAAGAAATGAGCATTTGGAAATTTCAATTTCTAAAATTCGAAAGTAAATAATATCAACTTGTGACTTTTCCAAGAACTCTTCGTTTCAGAGTATCTATTTTCTTATTTAATTTTCCCTTTGGAAGCTCTCATAACAAGGTCTATCTTTAGTTGTCTTTTCAATATACAGATATTTTGTTTTGTTTATAATCGTGATGAATCAAGTGCCGTCACTAGGAAAATATGTATATTTCCCCTTTTTCTAATGAAGACAGCTGCACACTATATCTTTGTCTAATATCCGTAGGATCTCAAAACAAAACCAACATGGAAAAAATATTTTTTCTTTTTGTCTTGGATGCTTTTCTCTTCTGTTTTCGGTTAAGGAGATTAAATGTCGGTTAAGGAGATTAAATGTAACAGCTGAATTAAATTTACATATTGATCATTTTATGTTATTCATGGCATAAGACAACGTTTTACCTTTTTCTAAATATACATAGAACAGAATGTCTACTTAGTCATTTGCACACTCCTTAGAAATATTAACTCTTACAACACAAAAAATAAATAGATAATTTGATTAAACTACCCCTAATTAAATAGATATTGAATTTGATCACATAACACTTACTAGAGGCAAATTCGGAAAAAAAAAAGGTTAATTTTTTCTTGATTTGATAAGTGGACACTTTTTTTGACCCAAGAAAAAAAGGTTAAGTGAACACTTTTTTTTATCCGGATGGAGTAGAATCTATAAGATATAATAAAGTACTCCCTTTGTCCCATATTAGTTGTCTTTTTTCGCTTTTCGAGAGTCAAGTTGACTAATCTTCGGAACTAAATTGAATTATTCCCTCCGTTTCGCAACAAGTGTCACCTTAATTAAAAAAACATGCATATTAAGAAACCAAATAATGCAATGTGAAGTCTACTAAATTACCCCTACATAATAAGAATAAATTGTTTTTTCTTCTTGATTAGAGCATGCACAAGTAGTAATCCTTTTGACATTGGGTGTAACACCTCGTGCATTCGGGCTAAGATTTGACTCGTAAGACGGGGGTATAATGAACCCAATTTGAGTAGTGTATAAATGGTGTTTGAAACACAATCAAGACGTCGGAAGATACACTACAGAGTGTGTTTTCAAGTGAGTTTGCACTATGTCTCACTTAATATGAGTATACGGAAAAATCTGTAAGGAATTTGGGAATGTTTCCTTCTTGAAAGTTGTAGATCTTTGAAATACCTTTCCAACGATATATTATGGAGGTCAAACAGACATCTGTACAAAAAGTTATGCTCATTTTACTAAAACAGTGTTCTGTCGATTTATGGTGGAATTTATGGGCCGAAAAAATTATACGGACCGCAGATTTGGGCCGTAAAACTGGTCCAGAAAGCCTAAATCACTGTAATTGATTTACGGTGGGATCTAAGGTCCGTAAAATAGGGTGTAAAACAAGTCCGACGACAGTTTTAAAACTTCGTTTTAAGGCTTTTTCACTTCATTCTTCACACCCCCAAGTCCTAGAACGATCTTCTATTCTCTCCTATCATCAAGAATACCAAGGTAAGCCAATTATAATCACTCCAAGTCAATTCTAATATATATCCTTGTAATCTAAATAAGAAATCATCATTCCTAACCTAAGGTTTTCAAGAAAACCCATCTCAAGGTTCAAGATTCAAGATTTTGGAAATCTTATTCAAAGTTCAAGTCGTTAGTTCAGGTTTTGGAGCATTAGCAGGTATATAGAGTTGCTATCTACGTGTGAGAACATCATTGTCCTTCCCCGCGCCTCTTAATCCATAAAGTATGAATCTTTACGAAAACTAGGATTTTTACACCATGATCATAACAACCCTAGGTCCATGTCCATCAATATATTATGTATGAATTGTTATTATTCTATCATTGTGTTCTTAATAACTCCATATAATTATTGAGAATTTGTCCGTAATTCATGAACACCCATATCTCGTATTCCATGGGTTCTTGCATGCATGTTTTTAAATAAAAATGTTTATTTCATGAATACCCTACATGTCTACAAGTTTTCATGCAGTTGTATTATATAATTATCTTCATGCCATGATTCAAGATACATACATGCTAAATACAAGTTATTTCATGAAACCATGTTTACAAGTTATTTCGTGAAATCATGATTACAAGTTATTTACAAGTTATGTCACGAAAGTCACGGGCTTCTTAGCCAACTATATCATGTTCATGTTTTTGGGAGTTGCACAAGTTACCGAGAAGGCTCAGATAGCCTGAAACTACGTAACCACCGTAGGACAAGGATCGCTCTGCCCAGTTATGACGATTCCTTAATTTACACTGAATGGATCCATCAGGCACGTTACCACCTTATACCCTGGCAAGGTATAGGGGCTCTGCTGGCCGGCGAGGTACCATACTCCACATACTCACGTGATGATATCATGTTGTCGGTTTATGAAATGCTTTCCCTACTTATCATGTTTTACTCATATTTTATATTATATATGTATTTATGTTCATGCTCATGACCAGGTTTCAGTTTCACGTTCAATTCTTATCTTTATTACTTCATGTCCCACGTTTATTTCATTCAGTTGCTTTACATACCAGTACATTCAACGTGCTGACGTCCTCTTTCTATTGCCCGAGGGCCTGCATTTCACGATCCAGGTAAAGATACACAGGACGACGGATCTACTTCATAGGACCACTCACATATCAGCTTTTGGTGAGCCCCATCTTCTTCAGCGTTTAGTCAACTCTTTATTTTATGATTAGCTATGCATCTAAGGTATGCTGGGGGTCTTGTCCCAACGAGTATATTTTCCATGTTCAGACTTATGTTAGAGGTTTCATAGACTAGACAAGTCAGTTATGTCATGTCATACTTTCGGAGTCGCATAGCCATTTTGGCTCATTCATGTTATTTCTGCACTCATGTTTAAACAAGTATTTTGATTAAGTATTATGACTTATTGCATTTTATAAAGGCTCATCATGCATTCACGTTACATTTCGCTCATGTTATACCTCATGATGATTCAACAAGCCATGTGGTTCGCTCGGTCACATGCAGTAAGGCATCAAGTATCGTGTTTCACCCAGGCCATGGTTCGGGGCGTGACATTGGGAATCCAATAATACAAGTTACTATGTGGCTTTTCCAATCATCATTTAGATGTTACTTTAACTTGTTAGTTTTTTTTTAAGGGTAAAGTTGGAAAAAACTAGTCGAGGTTTATCTTGGTTTCCTAAGGTGACACTTATTATGGAATAATTTCTTTTGGCTATGGTGACACTTATTATGGGATGGAGGGAGTAGGTTAATTCAATATTTTAAAATTATAATTTAGATATTAGAAAAGCTATATGAAAAGTAGTACAAGTTGCAATTCTTCTCATATCAATATGGTGAAAAAATATATCTCAAAATATTGGTCAAAGTTTATACGAAAAAGGGCCTAAAATGCCCTCGAACTATGGGATTTGGTACAAAAATGCCCCTGTTTACCTTTGCTCTCTAAAATAGCCCTACAGTCAACCTATTGAGCCTAAATTGCCCTTATTTTTTATGTCAGGGGTATTTTTGGCCTAATGGATGGACAGAAAGCAATAGTGTACCAAATCTCATAGTTCAGGGGCATTTTAGACCCTTTTTTCGAAAAAATAATTAATTAATTATTTATTTATTATGTGGCACGTTTTAATTGGTTAGTTTTAAAATTAACCTAAACTAATTATATCCCAACACAAAATTTGGATCCACCTCCGACTTAAAATGGTTACTGTAGCCACATCTGTCCCCACCGGCGGGCCACCATTAATCTCCACCGTCCTTTCCTCTATTGAAACAGCTCAAAACCTCCATTAAAACCACCGTCGTAACAAAGCTCATCCAAACGGCCCATCGATCCACCATTAAATAGTCAATATTCTTGACAGTGTTACGGTGGTGGTTTTAATTACCCTTAATTTCACTTGAAACCCAGTAACTATATAAGGGAAATTCATGGGAAAGTTCATGTGGCAAAAATGATTACCCTGAATTTCACTTGAAACCCAGTAACTATATAAAGGAAATTAATGAGAATGTTCATGTGGCAAAATTGATTACCCCTAATTTCACTTGAAACCCAATAACTATATAAGAAAATTAATGGAAATGTTCATGTGATAGAATGATTATCCGGAAATATTCATTTAAAAAAAATATTACGCTTCATAACTACACATGAGAGAACCATCCATCTAGTTCAATTAATAATTTGTTCCTTTAACAGATTTAGATTATTTGTCTACATAGAACCACCAGCCAAGAATATTGACTAGTTAATGATGGCTTAATGGGCCGTTTGGATTAGCGGTGTCACGATAGTGATTTTAATGGAGGTTTTGGGTTGTTTCAATAGAGGAAAAGACGGTGAAGATTAACACTGGCTCATCGGCAGGGACAGACGTTGCAACAATCACCATTTTAAATTAGGGCGGGTTAGGTGGATCCAGATTTTGTGTTGGGATATAATTAGTTTAGGTTAATTTTAAAACTAACCAATTAAAACGTGTCATGTAATAAATAAATAAATTAATTATTTTTTCAAAAAAGAGCCTAAAATGCCCCTGAACTATGGGATTTGGTACAATATTGCCCTCCGTCCATCTATTGTGCCAAAAAACCCCTGCCATTAAAAATAAGGGCATTAGGCACAATAGATGATGACAGGGGCATTTTAGAGCGCAAAGATAAATGAAGGGCATTTTTGTACCAAATTCCATAGCTCGGGGGCATTTTAGGTCCAGGAAAAGTTATTGTGGAAGAGTAATGTGGGAGAAAGAGAGTCCTTGTGACATTTGTACTTTCAATGTAAAAATGATTACTACATAGTACATACTTATTCAAATCCACAGGCTTATTTTTCTTAGACTTCCTGATATAGAAGTCATCTTTAAATGCTTTTACGGTTTTACCAAAATTAGTAAATTCCACACTCGCTCACTCTACGTTCGCTGGCTTTATTCGGTTAGATTTAGCTGTCCTTTTTGAAAATTATGTTAAATAATGTTTTGGACCAAATTCATCACTTCTTTACATAGATGAAGGATTATATCGGTCAAGAATATAAATATAAATATATATAGACTATTTTGATCATTTCTCTGATTAGTCAATTTTAATTTTCAGAACAGACATGATCATCTGTGCATGGGCAATTCAAACGGCGGTATTAACTTCCTCTCATTAGCATTAAATTTGCGATTTTGCAGCTTGTCAAATTTACTCTCTTCTTTTCTTTGAATTTGTTTTTAGCAATACACAAAACTGTATGCTGATCTGAAAGTTGAGAATCTTGAGGTTTGAGGTTCAATTCCTAAATATAAAAATACAAGATGATTTATTTTCATTTGTCCGACTTTTGATGGATAGAGTTACCCTATATACCTATGTTGGTGGAAAAATAATACTCCTTTGTCCCAAAAAGATTGTCTTCCTTTCCTTTTTAGTCTGTCCCAAAAAAATTATCCCTTTTCTATATTTAGAAATAATTTAACTTTATGAGATGATTTACCGCTATACAAATATCTAAGATTTGTTTTGGACCACACATTTCATAAGTTTTTCTTTATTTCTTAAACTTGAAAGGACAATTTTTTTGGGATGGAAGAAGTAACAAGTACTCCATCGAGGTAAGCGTAAGCGGAACGAATACCACAATTATAACAGAAAAGGAAAGGAATGTTAAGGAATTGATGTTTGAAGATTTTGGAAGCTTTTCTATATCCAAATTGTCAATGCTAATCCATGTTCTAAGCACATTAGTTATTATATATCACTATCACTATCTCTCTCTCTCTATATATATATAAAATCTTGGGGTCTTATGTGATCGTATCGTCTTATCTTTTTAAGGAAACAAACGGGAATGATCTTTCTGTGGTTAATTTTGTTAAGAAATTAATTGGACAAGGAATTAAGCAAATTTTATATAAGGAAAGTAGATAGGATGCAAATCAATAAATGGTACATACATTAGGTGTAAAAAAGAATGCAATTATATAACTCTCAATAATAATGCACCAATTAATTAGAATGACCAAGACAGAATGAAAAGAATATATCATATAGGGGTTGATCATCAGAAGGAGAAAGCGGCAATAGAAGCAATAACAGCCATTAGAAGTGGAACAAACAAAGTTGCCCCTTCATTCTCCATTGAAGGTGAAGGTGAAGGTGAAGGTGCTTCTTCTCCTGCAGCCAAAACTCCAATATTCCCCAAAGCCACAAGCATCATCATGCAAATTGTGAAAACCATAGCCAACTTCTTGAATCCCTCCATTATATATATATATATATATATATATTGATTCTCTTAATTACAATTTCTAAAAACCTTTTTTCTTGATGAAATTGGAACTTGATAAGAAACTGATAGTTATTTGCCGGATTAAGGATGTCCTTTTATAATGAATCACTAAGAATTTTCCAGCTACACTCTTATTGTTTAAGTCTAATATCAATTTATTTTACTGATGTGCTGGGATGGGGTTTGTTGGGTGCATGATTACAATAATTAATGTTTACTTTGTTAACTAATATGGTCGGAGATTTTATTTCTTTTATGTAATAATTGATGAACTAGAATATTATTATTTTTGGTGAATAAACAATTTTATTGATACCAAAGTAGGATTTACAAAGCAGGACAGGTGCAGACCACCTATCTTCTCAAAATAACAAACCAGCCTCACAACTATGCAAAGCTAAACAAAATTAGTAGCATCTATTACATTTCTAATCTATCATCAACAGAAGTAAATAGACTAGTACAGAGCACATACAATGACTACTCCCTAATCATATAGCATAAGTAAACTGCACTGATCACCCAGCAAAGGAACTCAAGGCATGGAATTCAGTGTTGCCAATGGGCCTTGCCACTTCTTGAGAGACCTTCCTTGTATGTGAAGATGGATTGCAATTTCCCTACAGAGTTTTTCACCATTGTAGATGCTCTTGTGGAACCTGATACCATTTCTTTCCCTCCCGATGGAAGCAACAGTCATAGCAAAGACACAACATATGATTTCCTCTTTTCCAGATCTTTTCTTTGCCCACTCACATACCCATTTTATCTCCTCAGACCAAGCTCTGATTTTTCTCTGGATGCCAAGCTATTGCAGAAGCCTTTGCCATAGAATACTGGTAATTGAGCAGTTGAAAAACAAGTGATCAAAGGTTTCAGTTGGATCATTACGAAAAGCACAGTTCAGAGGAACATGAACACCAAATTTCAGAAGCCTTTCCACAGTAGCAAGTCTTCTTTGTAAAGCTAGCCACATAGTGAATTTGTGCCTTGGATGGATACTGGGTTGGAGTGTGAGAGATTTACGGGGGACTTTAGCATGTAGTGGGATCATAGACGCATACATTCTCTTAATCAAGAACTTCTCCCCTCTAACAACAGTTGATAGTCTAGCTTGGAAGTCCTCTTGAAGCGTAGGTGATTGCATAACATACTTCCTAGCCTCAATTATTTGACAACATTTATATTGGTGTGTCTTCTCTGATATACTCGTATTTGTATTTATTGTCTATTCATCATCATCTGTCAATTGGAAGCCACGATAGAGTGCCCTTTTTATTCGTTATGTAGTGCACTGGACTCGATGAAAGACAAAGAGACTAGCCTTTTGAAGTGAAGTAATAAATAGAGTATATTACTGCTCCCTCGGTTCATTTTACGTGTCCTTATCCAATATGAACTTTGCACACGTGATCTTAAAAAATCATAAATGAAGTGCATAATTTATTTTGATTTTCATATTAATTGGTGTATAGATTTAATGAACTTAGAAAATGATTTAGAATGAATAATTAATGTTAAGAATAAAACAACAAAAATAATTTTTTTTTCTTGATATGCGAAAGTAAATAGTAATAAAAGTGAAAGTCTATTTTCGGTATAGTGGACAATTAAAAGTTGTCACGTCCCAAACCTGAGGAGGCGTGGCCGGCACCTGGTGCCTCATTAGGTCCGAGCGTACCAATCTGTAGCTCGTATAACATGTGTCTCAATGAATAGCTTAGGCCAATGAAGCCGATCTATAAGCGTACGTGGTATCACAACTTCGGTCGACAAGGGATACATTCAAATGTCTGTAAACAACAATCAACTTAACCAAAGCGGCATCATCCTGTCATATATAACATAAGAAATCGTTATGCCGGCCGACAAGGCCACCATACTGACACTATAGGACATACAGGATATGTCTACAAGCCTCTAAAGAGTGACAATTGTATTATGGTCGGGATAAGATCCCGGCCTACCCATCATCTGTGTATACACAAAACTCTGGACTTGGTAACTCCAAATGACATGGAGCTTACCACACTAGCTGGTACTCAGCAAATTTACTGATGCGGTCCCTTCGGCTGCCTATCTGAACCTGCAGGCATAAACACAGCATCTCCGGCAAAGAGATGTCAGTACGAAATAATGTACCGAGTATGTAAGTCAACTGAAACTGATATTGAACTAAAGTAGAAGATAAACTGAAGAGTCAATAAAAAAATATGGCTATATGTAACTACCTCTATCATCAAACAACTAAACAACACAATATCAAACTACTTAGCCTCATGTATGGAATCTAGACATGTGTAAATAGCCCCCGAGGCAAGTGCATAGCCTCGAAGACACTCTATATAGCCCCGAAGGCAATCTGTATATGTGTAGCCCGAAGACAATCTGTGTTTGCATAGCCCCAAAGGCAAGCGCACATCTGTATAGCCCCGAAGGCAACTATATAGTCAATAGCCTTGAAGGCAACATGTGAATAGATAGCCCCATAAACAAGTGCATACTTCTATGAACTCAATAATCATTTTTTCTATCTACTAACTATATAAGCAACTATGCTAGTCTGAAGGTAAACTCATGACAAGGGAAACTACTATGAAGCTATCAAGAACAATATAAAGATAAGATCTTTGTGGAGGCACTTCTTTGTGCTCTTATTCAGGACTCGCTTGGCTGAGGATTCATGCCAAAATAAAGAAAGGGAATGTCCTTTACTACCTTGAATATTGACCCTTCAGTAACTATGACGAACAGCTCGTCCACCACATGTTAATCTCTATGAGATGACAATAGCACTACTATGAAACTCAAGGAAACACAACAGCAATTGACAAGCGGCAAGCTTGCTATACGATTAGCTAAATGACGTTTCTCCGAACCCTCCTTCTCGCCAAACTCATAACATCAATAACAACTCATTTATCTAATCATAAACACAGCCTCAGCACCTCAACACAACAACAATAGCCCCAAAAATACGACACAATGACACCCAACGACTAGTTTGCAACTTCTGATCGCTATCCCGTGAATTCTATCAGTAGAATATATGTAGAATGCTCATAAGACTTATAAATGAAGGTAGGGAAAACCTTTACATACCTCTAACTATTTCCGGACTAATAATAATACCGCGAGTTTCCAGCAACAAAATGAACGTTAATCTCACCGCAACGAAAAATGAAACAACGAGATCAAAGCGGTGAGCAACCCAGTATGTTGTTCTTGAGAAAAAATATACTTTGCCTCCTCAAAATTTAAACTTACGTTGCTGCCAAGAATTGATGTTGTGAAAAGCCAAAGTTCAATATGTTGAAACATGCATATGTATATATATTTAGAGTTGAATGAAAATTTTATGTGTAAGCAACAGTTTTATCTTTTTCCTCTTTGGGAAGTGGGGTCCACCATTTAAAAAAAATTCCATCTTATCCTAAAGGGAAAATTTCAATCTCCTTCACATTTTGCTTCATTTCATTGATTTCCCTTCAGGGAAAATCTTATCCTAAAGGGAAAATCTTGGTTGCTGAAATCAATCCAGGTATACTATTTTTTTATTAATAATAAATAGAATAAAATAATTATTATAAAAAAATTAAAATAAAGAAGATAGTCATAATATTAAAAATATGAGGGAGATCAGTGAAACGAAATAAAACGTGATGGAAGGTGTCTGAAATTTTTTATATCCTAAAAGTGTCACTATCTAGGTGCATGCAAAGTGAGTCATTGCCACACCCTTGTGTGCTGCCACGTAGAAGCCCACAAAATAACACTTACCCATTTAATTCAATTAATACCATCATTAATTTTTTATTCTCCCACTTTGTTTCCACATTTAACTAATTATTCACATAATTAATTTTTTGATCACGATTCACTTAAATAATAGATCATTGTTGGCACACTACATATACACATTATCATCATCATGTAATATGGTACTAGTCCGTAGCCTTTTTTGACACACATAAAATATTATTCCAATTACCGTCATCCCACTTTTAAGTCTTTAAATAATTTCAGAACATCGTCCTTTTATATATTGAGTTCTTTATCTACATATTTGAATATGGCCAACAATTCTCCGGGGCTTGGGTCCATTTACATAGGTCGAGCGGTTCAAACCATAGCCCGAAAGTACGGGGTATTACATTGATGAAACTTATACTCTTAGATTCGTTAAACCTCCAACATTCATGTCACTTACTTATCACTTGTTAAAAGTAGCATAAATACTTATAACCTCAAAAATAATCTTGTCCTTGAACTTATATTGATTATTTTACGACAAATTCAATGTACAAAAGTACGGGATGTAACAAAAGTGAACGGAGAGAGTATGTATTAGATTATCCTCAAATGTGATATATACTCTTTTCGTCCCAATTCAAGTGTCTTAATTTGACTTAACACAAAATTTAAGGAACAAAACCAAACTTTTAAATTTTGTGGTCCTAAATTAAAGAATTGTGTATTGTAGTAGATGTGCCTTGAATCTTATTATTTTAAACTTGTGATGCAAATCAAAAAGGAAACTAAGACATTTAATTAATTGCGACGGGGAAAATAATAGGAACTTACTCGTACTTTAATATAGTATTTACTTTAATAGGAGTCAAAATATTACATTTTGTATAAGATTTTTATCGGATGTTCCCAATGATACATCAAATTGAGTTTAAATTTACATATAGTTTGTATACGTGATGTTTATAATATCAGGTCATCATTATTTATCATAGCATGTATCGTTACTATTATTTTGTAAAATGAAATATCTCGCATTTTGAGAAATTTGCATAAAAATATTTTTTGGATAACTTGATAATGCAATTTTTTTATTGTGACAATTGTTTATCCGGAAAATGGTTCAATTGAATTTGTGTTTTTAGTCAAGGACACATGGATCAAAATGACCAGTACAACAAATGTAATAAGCTATTAAAATTGATATAAACGATATATAAGCAAAGTAAAGTCTAGAATAGCCTAATGCTTATTCCCCAGCCAAGCTTGTGATCCGAATCATAATAAAGTAAAAGAAGAACTTAAAATGGAGTAATTGTGCAATGTATGCTATGTATTCCTCCTAGATTTAGTGTCCTTTACAATGGGATGACAAGCCCTATTTATACATAGATATGGGGTACTCACCCCATGAACCATGCTTCTGCTAATAATGTGCAGTAATACCGTAATAATAATAGACAATTAAGAGGACCATATTAATGCTGGTGGAAGACACAGAGCCTGATAAGTAACAGCCGACTGTTCGTCTCTCTTCCGGGGCTATTCCAACGGACCTTGTTATATCTCCATAAGGCTTCCTCCGGAAGTGTTTAAGCTGACTCATACTTGGATCATGACTCTTGTCACATGTCATGATGACACTGGTCCAAATTTAAAGATTTCATTCCGTTTCTTTGGGGTCTCTTTTTTCATTTTTCCTTTCGTGTGCATTTTGTTTGTTCACACTTGGAGGAAAGAACATTTAGTTGCAATTATCTTGAGAGTAAAATGTTCTCCTCAGCGAAAAATGCATGGTGGAGCTCTTGGCATGAATTTATGTTCCCACTACTGATCTTTTAATTATAATGGTTAGACCTGGTTGTTTATTTCAGATATACAGCTAAGCGCATGAACAGTTGACTGTAAGTATCAAATAGATAAACAAATAAATAAAATAAAAATAAAAATGCATGAACTTGCTGAGGTCGCTAAAATTGCAACAAACAACAATAACTATACATTAGCTCCAAATAAATTGAATCGGCTGTACGAACTCCTTATTGATCATGAATCTCCATTAAATTCATTTATTGTCATTTCAAAGATTAACCAACTTAAATTTTCGCTTTTAGTCTTTAGCACTTATAAGTATAGTATGTTAATAGTCGTTATGACTATAAAGTGATGGAGTAATTGTATTTTGTACAGACTCATGCCGAAGCGGCACTAGTGGATGCGAAGGGTTAATTATGAGGCTAAGTATTCGTTGAAGCAAGGATAAGAATTGAATTTACATTTTTATCCTTACTTTTATTTGGTCAACTTAGCGAGTCTATCCAATTACACATAAGTACTCCCAATCATTTCAATGTAATTTTTGACTAAAGCAAAATACAAAATAATTTTAAATTTCATGGAATTGCAGTACTCGGTGTATTGGGCAAAATGTGGAATATATACAGTTATATCAATACGGGTAGGACACGAGGCATAGATGATAAGTCATAAGGCGAATCAGCACTGTTACCACCGGTGGTAACACCGTGGTACCGGAGAAATACAATGGCCGGAAGTACAATAGCTCAGGAAGAGACTCCAACGATCTGCCGTTATAAGTCAAGCCAGGCGTTACAGATTCGGTGCAATCAGACTTTATGGCTCTCTTCATTATTCATTATTACCCTGCATTCAATGCTCATTTTGGGCAGGGGTATAACACATGAAATATGTGCCCCTAACTCTTAGAATAAATAGAGGTGATCATTGCCATTGTAAGGACACGAAACACAAGATAATATACTCAGTTCCTATACAAATTCTTTGCATAGATTTTTAATTTGATTGTGTTCATATCAAGCTTCGGTGCCACGACTAGATCGAAACGAAGGAAACTGCGTCCAGAACAATCGACTACTGCCCAGGATTTTTCCTTATTTCTTGCTTATTTAGGCATATTTACATTATTTCTATATGAATAGCCCAATGTTACTAGTCACTCTGATCTATGTGTCCCTGATCACGTCTATAAATTCAATTGAATCGTTTTACGGGTAAACAGTTTGGCGCCCACCATGGGGCCGGAACAATTGTGGTTATCATTATGACCATTGTTTGTCTTACTAATCTCTCTTAAGTTTCTTATTCCACCTAAGCATCAATTTCAGGTATGATAGGAGTTAGCGACAACGCCGACGTTGCAAACCGACAGGGCTTTCACCTACTGGGACCATATGGACAACCCCTTGCAACTAGCTTGCAACCACCTATCGCAGGTAATTAAACAACAGAAGGAAAGCACAATCTCAAAACAGAAATAGACGACGTCCTTAACGACGAACCGATAGCGGAAACCATCCGGATTCTGAGGAGGCAAAATTAAAAGACGATGGCAGAATTAGAGCTGCTGAAATAGATCAACGAGGCCCTCACGGGTGTACCGGTGGAACGGGTTGCGGCTCCCATCGGCACGTCTTTGACTGCAGCTAATGTAAACGCCACCGATGGAAGTAGGCAAATTGTGGGAAGGAATGGAGACACTTCCGGAAGAGAGTACGCTCCCGATGATCCCTTCCAAGCTGAAGTCAAGCGATTCATGAGGGAGATCATAGGGAAGATGGACTAAACCGCCAAGAAGGCTGAGAAGAATGCAAAGGAGTTTCAGAAGTGCCTCAGTCAAATTACCGGGACACCTCCGGTCATAGAGGAGCCCGACTCTAAGAAGTACAGTCAGCGGAAATACATGCTGGAGTTAGCTTCAAAACTAATCCCGATGCGGTTCAAAATTCCTGATATTTCTAAATACGACAGGATCACAGACCCGCAGGAGCACATTACGACCTACACTATGGCGGTCAAAGGCAATGGTTTGCAAGAAAAGGAGATCGAGTCGGTGCTGATTCCAGCGAGACTCTCACTCGAGGGTCCTAGACATAGTATTCCCAGCTTTCAGAACACTCAATCACTTCCTTTGCCATGCTGGCCGATACCTTTATCAAAGCTCATGTCGGTGTGAAGAAGGTAAAAACCAAAAAGGCGGACATCTTCCGTATCGCTCAGGAGAGTCAGATGGTCTCAGGGGTTTCCTTACCCGCTTTCAGAAGGAGCGTATGCTGTTACTTGTCGTACCGGACGAGTGGGCAGCGGAGGCTTTTACTAAGGGTTTGAACCCTTTGAGTTCAGATGCTTCCCGAAGGCTCAAGAAAAGCCTCCTGGAGTTTTAAGCTATAATTTGGGAGGATGTGCACAATCGTTAAAAATCCAAGATCCGGATGGAAGACGACTTGTTGGGGGATCCCTCTGCAGACCTCCCCCCCCCCCCCCTCCCCGACAAAGACAGACACAGGTATTGGACCAGACTGGAACTCTTTGAAGCATCGCTTTCAACCCTATCCGCCACCAGAAGCTACTAGTGGTGGGTTCGACTATCGGTTATTGGAGAAACCCGATGGAAGTAAAAAAGACAATTTGGGGAAGAACAAACGAGGGTTGCAGTCGTAGAACAACCAGGTCGGTCTTCCTCCGAAGAGGATGGAATACCCTAAGCTCGCAGATTACAACTTCACTATTAGAGAATCCCATATGGTAGATGAGCTGAAAACTCATCCGGTATCATGCCCTCTTAGGTCGTTGCAGTTTGAACCTAGCACGAGGGACCAGACGGCATGGTGTGAGTTTCATGGAACCCCCGCGCACAAAACCACCTATTGTAGACATCTCCGTAAGGAGGTAGCTAACATGCTTGCTAGGGGATATCTCCGGGAGTACTTGAGAGAAAGAAGGAGGAAAAATTATGGAAGGGCCAACCCCGCCGAAGAGGAGGACGCAGCCAATATGATTTTCGGCGGATCCATGACAGCTGGAATCAGCTTCACTTCATTAAGAAAAATGAAGATCTCGGTAACACGAGAAAAGAGGACTTGGGAACTTTAGGATGAGAACGTCATTGCTTTCTTCGATGAGGATACGACGGGTATCATTTTACCACACAACAATGCTCTGGTCATCACCGTACTCATTGGGAACTGTAAAGTCAAACGGGTCATGATAGATCCAGGGAGTTCTGCTAATATCCTACCATGGAAGGCAGTGGATGAAATGGGGAATCTTGAGAAAATGTTATCGGCAGCAAGGACGCTCTCAGGGTTCAACATGTCTAGCGAGACCACCAAGGGCAAGATTGATTTGCTCGTGGTGATCGGCGGGTCACAAAATCGATAAAATTTCACGAGACTAGCAGTGACATGCAGATTGGAGGGGAACAACCAGCTTTAGGGGATATGTTCGCCATAGAAGAACTTGTAGCTGCGGATAGTCCAAGCAAAGCCATTGTATAGCAATTACAGGAGCTAGGTCCCGCATCGGATGCAGATCAACAGACACTGACAAGGGGCGAGGCCGACACGGGGCCTGAGAAGGGTGGAGATCATTTTTATGGGGTCCCAAGGTACTTTAAACTGCCGAATGACTCGGATGCTACAAAATCCACTATCGAAGAGCCGGAGCAGATTGCACTACATCCAGACCTTCCGGATAGAAAGGTATACCTAGGCACGGTGTTAACCCCGAGCTCAAGGACACAATACTCTCTTATTTAAGAGATAACAATGATTGATTTGCTTGGTCCCATAAAGATCTGACAGGTATCCCGTCGAACGTAGTGACCCACAAGCTCGGGTTAGACCTCAGCTTTCTACCGGTGTGCTAGAAGAAGCGTCCCATAGCGGAAGTTCGCAACAGGTTTGTTAAGGAGGAGGTAACTAACTTGTTAAACATCGGGTCTATACGGGAAGTCAAATATCCGGACTGGCTAGGCAATGTAGTTGTAGTACCTAAAAAGGGGAATAAGTTTAGAATGTGCATAGACTTTAAAGATCTAAATAAAGCATGTTTGAAGGATTCATTTTCGCTACCAAGTATCGATTAGATAATCGACGCTATAGCCGGACATAAGGTAATGAGTTTTCTCGATACATACTCCGGGTATAACCAGATAAGAAAGCACCTAGAGGATCAAGAGAAAACATCCTTCATAACTAATTTAGGTACGCATTGTTATAACATAATGTCTTCCGAGTTAAAGCATACTAAAGCCACTTATCAGATGCTCGTAAATAAAATGTTTGAACAACAAATAGGCAAGACCATGGAAGTCTATATACATGTTGGTTAAAAGTCTCCATACCGGGGACCATATTAGTCATTTGCAGGAAACATTTGCTTTCTTGAGAGAATACAACATGAAGTTGAACCCCGAGAAGTGCGCATTCGGAGTTGGGTCCGGAAAATTCTTGAGATTCTTGGTCTTTCAAAGGGGAATTGAGATAAACCCAGAGAAAATAAAGGTCATCGATAATATTTCGGACAAACTGGAAGACATAAAGGCAGTGCAGTGACTAACTGGTCGAATAGCCGCCTGTAGCAGGTTCATATCCAGATCTTCGGAGAAATGCCACAAGTTCTTAAATGCCGCAAGTTCTTCTCTTTGCTAGAAAAGAAGAATGATCTCAAATGGATATCGGAATGCTAACAAGTGCTTCAGGATCTCAAAGAATATTTGTCCCCCCCTCTGCTTATGTCCAAACCAATAGACGGAGAGTTTTTGTTGGTCTATCTGGCCGTCTCGGAGGTAGCAGTAAGTGTCTTTCTAATACGAGAAGATAAAGGTACGCAATTTCCTGTTTATTACGTTAGTCAAGTCATGTCGGGGGCCGAAATGCGGTATCTCCTTTTGGAAAGATTGGCTTTCGCCTTCATAATGGTGTCGCGTAAGCTCCAGTCTTATTTCCAATGCAACCCGATTACCATGGTGTCCATTTTCCCATTAAGGAACGTGCTCCACAAGCTTAAATTTTCAAGGCGATTAGCAAAATGGGCGACAAAATTAAGCGAGTTCGGTATTGAATATAGGCCCCGTACTACGATCAAGTCCCAAGTACTAGCGAAATTTGTGGTGGATTTCAGTTCGGGTGTGGCCTCTTAGGCTCAGAAGGAAGCTTCTTTGGTTCAGGGGGCTACATCTGGAGTTTGAACACTCTGCATAGATGGAGCGTCCAACGTGAAAGGCAAGGGGCTAGGTGTGGTACTCTGCACCCTCAATGGGGATGTTCGAAGGCAAGCGGTTAACAGCGTGCCTCTAACTAACAACAAAGCATAGTATGAAACTTTGATTGCAGGTTTAGAGCTAGCGTAAGGACTTAGCGCGGAAGTCATTAAGGCAAAGTGTGACTCCTTACAGGTGATAAATCAAGTTCACAAGATGTTCGAGGCCAAAGAGAAACGCATGCTAAAGTACCTAGAAAAGGTTCAAAGGGTGCTTGCCCGGTTTCAAGAATGGACGGTGGTCCACGTCCCAGAGAAGAGAACGTCGAAGCCGATACTTTGGCTAACTTAGGCTCATCCTTGGAGTCAACAGGCTCGAACTCAAAATCCCTGGTTCAACTACTACACTCAGCAATGGATCAATCAAGATATAACGAGGTCAATTCCAAGAGGCTGGTTTGGGACTGGCGGAACGAATTCCTGGACTACCTTAATCATGGGAAGTTACTCGGTACTGCGTTATTGATGTCCTGCTCTACCATAGGTGTTTTTTAGCCCGATGGCAAGGTGAACAGGCCCCGAGGAGTCGGATTATGTGGGAGGTTCACGAAGGTATTTGTGATAGCCATTTTGGTGCAGAGTCACTCACCAAAAACTTGCTACAGGCTGGGTATTATTCGCCTCGAATGGAGGATGATGCCAAGGCGTTCGTGCGAAAATACGATAAATGTCAACGGTATGCACAACTGTTACACCAACCAGGTGAAAAGCTGCACTCGGTTATCTCTCTGTGGCCGTTCATGAAATAAGGGATGGATATAGTAGGACCGTTGCTGGCGGGATTGAGTTAGGTGCGATTTGTGTTAATGTTAACAGATTATTTCTCTAAATGGGTCAAGGCGGTAACATATAAAAAGGTCTGAGAAAAGGAAGTAATCGACTTCATTTGGAACCATATTATCTGCCGGTTCGGGATTCCGAAAGAAATCACTTGTGAAAACAGCCCTTAGTTTATTAGAGCTAAGATCATAAATTTTCTCAAAGAATTGAACATCAAAAGAATCACTTATTCTCCCTAACATCCCAGTGGTAATGGTCAGGCAGAGTCAACTAACAAGACGGTCATCCAAAATTTGAAGAAGAAGCTGGAAGATGCCAACGGGGAGTGGCCGTTGAAGCTACCAAAAATGCTGAGGGTTTACAAAACCACGGCAAAATACAGTACCGGTGAAACACCTTTCTCCCTTGTATACGGGACGGAGGCGTTGATTCTGGTAGAAGCCAGAGCTCCTAATCCAAGGTACGACTGGGCCCAAGAACAATCCAACAATGAAGCAATGCTGGTACAGTTGGATTTGCTGGAGGAGCACAGAGACCTCGCGTATATCCGGATGGTTACACAAAAACAAAGTATGGAGCGTTACCACAATCGTCGCACCAACCTCTGGCATTTCAAAATCGGGGACTTGCTGCTACGGAAAGTAACACAAAGTACTTGAGACGCAAATGCTGAAAAATTGGGCCCAAATTGGGAAGGCTCGTACAAGGTGATCGACATTGCTGGTAAAGGATCATATACGCTAGAGGATGGAGATGGTAACCAGGTCCCTAGCAATTGGAATGTTAGTTTCCTCAAAAGGTACTACGCTTAGCGGGAAGACTGCGGCCGGTGGTGCTGCACTCTTTTTCCCTTCAACCAATTTTTATCCCAATTGGATTTTTCCTACAAGGTTTTTACTGAGGTAGAACCATTAGGCTGTATAAAATGTTTGAAACTTCATTCTTTACTTCCAAACACTGGAGAGCTATACATATATATACACGGAAGTCTGAAAAAAAGACGATTGTGGCTATGGTGGAAGTTTAAAGTTTAAAGTATAATCACCGGGGACTGCCCGAATGGAATAATTGTACGCATGTAATCGGACTGACTACACTAGATGGCAGCCAGAGTTTTACAACATAAGTTAAACTTAAAAGAAATAAACAAATGTTTCCTTTATTAAATATCGTTGCCATAGTAAGCAAGTACCTTTGTAATGTTAAACAAGATACTTTAAACGGGTACAACTAATGTCATATCAGAAAACTTCATGCCAAAGCGAATAGGAGACGTCCTTTTCTAAGCACAGAAAAATAAGGGCCCTCTCTTATTAAAAAAAACTTCTAATAAAGAAGGTTGAAAGTTCGGAAATCGGTACCAAGTACGGTTCGGACATCTCAGTAAGGTAATCGAAATTATCAAAGTCCAAGACTGAGATAAAAAAATTGGTACTTTCTATCTGAAGGCTTGGGAGGAAAGAGCTACAGGAAAACCCGACCTTCGGAGTTGTAAGAGCTGAAATTGTTCTTTAAAACAGATAAAAGGAACACGAGAAGTATTGCAGAAGTTTAAAGTCTTCAGAACACTGAAACATCTATTATAAAGTCTCTCTGGGTTCGTAAGACTTGGGGGCAAATGACAACTGCAAGGCTAGCAAGAAAAGTTATAAAAACCATCCTTCACGGAAACCTTGATACAAAACCAAAACGACAAACACCATTGTTCAAAACAAATTAAAACAAGGGCATGCAAGCCTTGAAATAAATAAAGCATGAGACACACAGGCCCGTCAGAGTTATCTGGATTCAAAATTTAAGGGGAGGACGGACCACCTTAGTAGGAGAAGCCTATTAACCTTCACTCTCGGAGCTGCTGTCCTCCAAAGATCACAGGTTTGCCATAGCGGACTCCACGGCCACAAAATCTACGTCACCATATAGCAAGGCCTTTGATAGGTCTAACTTCTTATCCAAGGCCTCTTGATAGACTTCAGAACAGAAAGATCACGTATCAGGCTAGCCTAATGCTCTTGGGCAGCCCTGCGTCGCTGGAAGCTCTCCCACCTTTTTTGGAGACGGGGTCGAAAAGCCTCCGAACATCTTAGCTGGCCCGGGCGGTTTCCAGCTTGCTTGTCAAGCGGCGAACACGCACTTGTAGGCTTTGGAATTCGGAATTCTTTTCCAGCATGGACCTCTTTTCTTTGTCTAGATGTTGTTTGGCTTTATCGTAACTAAGTCGCAGATTCGCGACATCTTATTCAGAGCGTTTCAGCTTCGCGGCGCAATTGGATATTTTCAGTAGTTACGGATTCTGACACTTGCATCTTCGCCGCCTCGGTGATTATGAAGGCGGTGGAGGTATTGCATGAGAGGATCAGGTTGGCAAGCCGATATAACATGACCTTCATGTTCGAAACGGAAGGCCCTAGGAGTGGAAGGCTCGCCGGTTTTATTGGTGCTAAAGTGCAATGGTAAGGGCTCAAGGCCGGTATGCTCCGAAGGGTCTGTCGGTCCATCTTGCTTTGGGAAAGGGCTTCCGATCTTGCCATTCCAGGGGTCGGGGGATTTTCATCCCCACCATCAAGGTTGATCATGCCCTGATTTTCTTGCATATCGTTTCAAGCCTCAACAAGGCAGCACCGCGAACGCAGTCAGGAGCCAATCCCGTCTGTCAATGGTCTAACAATTTGCAAAGGACTCCAGATTCTGCGTTTTCGGCCTCCAGAATGTCGGGTGGTGGCTGCATAATGTTAGAAAGGGGGGTAGCACTTGAGGGGATCCTCCGGACCGATGATCTTCGGGTAAGGATTCCTGAGTACAGCCGTGAAGGTAAAACAAAGGAAAAATGCGGGGAAATACTTAAGAACAAGGGTCAACGATTTACCGTGGTTTTTTCCTCTCCACCATTCCGCGATCAACTCTTCCAAGTCCTGATTACCCCTACAGTGGCTCTCAGCAGGTCCAGTACCCAATCAAACATTCCTGGTACGAAACCCGAGGCCACAACGGCAGCTGTAGGTTTTGAGAAGGTTTTACGGTGATAAAGGCAAATTTGGATCGATGAAGGGAAGGTTCTAGAACTTATGAGTATTGTTCCACATCTTTGGAAAGGGCTTGAAGGAGGCATGGCGGAGAAGATCTATTCGTATCATCACAAACCGATCTCACCAGCCCCGGTCAAAGTCATCTTCGATGCTGGCAATTAGTCTACGAGAACCACGAAGGAACAAATGGATCTTTGCCCCCCAAAACAAGCGCTGAGGGTAAAGTTGCATCAAGTGATCAATGGAGAAGGCGAGTCCGACGCGGTCAGTAAGTTCCTGAATGCAGTACACGATCCTCCAGAGCTGAAGGGAAAGTTGGCTTAGCAAACTTGGTACCTACGACAGAGGGTCTCGATCAAACATGGGATCAGTAAGGTGAACTAGATGGCGAAGGGTTAAGTATGAACCATGGAATACCCCTCTACATGCTTAGTCATTCTGCCCTCAGGACCAACAGCGAGGGCCACGACCTCCAGACCCTAATTGCAGTCGACATAAACTTGGGGTAGATCCTCGTCGGTTATCAGGGAGTTAATCTCGCCTACAGATTCATAGCGGGTGACTATACGAAAATTCCTCCTGTGTACATAATCAATGGGCAGAATTTCTGTTACGAGGGATCTCAAGTCAGTTGCTCTATTCATGGTTGCTTCAGGGCTCTTCTCCTGCCTCGAAGTTGAGGAATTATCAGAAGAACGAGAGAAAGAAGGAGCTGAGTTTGTAGGGTTTTGGGCAGACAAAGCCATTGTTGAAACTGTAGTTAGTATTCTAGAAATGGAGGTTTGAGTCTTAAGTAGAGAAAATCTAAACTTCATGCAAGGAAAGAAATACTTTTCTCGAATGGGAAGATTGGGAAAAGATTTGAGGTTTATATAAGGAAGAAAATCTCTAAAATCTGAGAAGTCGAGGAGTCATCAGAGACGGCGAAACGTCAACGGTCGATTTCATTGCCTCTTGGTGCTTCAGTTGATTGGCACGACGTTTGAGGTCCTAGGACGTTTCGGGATCCAGCGAGTCTTGAGTAAATTTGAAGTCTCTTCCACTTCCCAGGAAAATCTGTTCGAATCCCTAGAAGTGGGGGGACTATTTGTATTGGGAAAAATGCGGAGTATGCAGTTGTATCAATACGGGTAGGACACATGGCATAGAGGACAAGTCATAAAGCGAATCAGCACTGTTACCACCGGTGGTAGCACCGTAGTACCGGAGAGGTACCATGCCCGGTGGTGAAGTATAATGGCTCTGGAAGAGACTCCAACGGTCTTCCGTTATAAGTCAAGCCAGGCGTTACAGATTCGGCGCAATCAGACTTTATGGCTCTTCATTATTCATTATTACTCAGTATTCAATGCTCATTATGGGCAGGGGCATAACAGATGAAATATGTGCCCCTAGCTCTTAATATAAATAGAGGTGATCATTCTCATTATAAGGACACGAAATACAAGATAATATATTCAGTTCCTATACAAATTCTTTGCATAGCTTTTTAAATTTATTATGTTCATATCAAGCTCCGGTGGCACGACTAGATCGGAACGAAGGAAACTACGTCCGGGACAATCGATTACTGCCCAGGCATTTCCCTTATTTCTTGCTTATTTACGCATATTTACATTATTTCTAAACGAATAGCCTAATCTTACTGGTCACTCTGATTTACGGGTCCCTGACCAAGTTTATAAATTCAACTAAACCGTTTTACAGGTAAACACTTGGGTACAAGTCTAATTATTTAAAAAAATTATGTGAATTTAGGTATTGATTCCTTAAGATTTTATTTTTTGCAGTAAACTGTAGTAGCAAACAAATCAAATGTTTTCATTAATAAAATAACCAGAAATATTAAAAGTTGTGGTCAAAGAATAAAAATGTAGCTCGACTCCAAATACTGGTACTTTAGTGTTATATAAATGGCGGAACGCATAGATTAACTAATACTTAGTTCATATTTTTCAAACAAAATATTCTTTTGAACTCTTTTACCTTAGATATTTCGGCAAAGTTGATTGTTCGAGAAAATTTTGTTTTACATTTCGTACTAATTAATAGTTATAGTACTTAAAGAGTAGTGGAGTAATTGTTACTGATATTAATTAACCTGATACACGTGATGAAGAACTCCCATACTTACCATTTTACCGCCGCATGCCACACACTTGGGACTGACAAGGATACAATTCAAACAAAGTATCCGTTGAAACAGCAAGTGACCATATGAAATTACAGTTCTACCCTTATAAAGATTTGTTCCAACACAAGGATGTCTACCTTTAAACATCGCATTCGCCACACATGCTAAGGCTACACTGAAGTAAATTAAAGCTAATGTCACCTAGAGTAGAACACTACAACCATGAAACCAAAATCATATTTTTTTTATAAGTAAACAAGAAATCAAAATAATCTGTCATACCCTAAGAAAAACTAAGACGATTCTAATAATAATCACAACAGTTGTCGACCAAAAAGCAGTAACTCACTAGCTAGCTAGAAATTGCTGTTGAATTTCACATTAAAGATTTGAGTGACCTAGCTTTGATGGGCTTACGGGCTTTTTTAATCTTACAGTTTTCAACTTCATCATCATCCTCGTCTTCAATATAGTCAAAATTATCTTCATTATCCATTTTAGAAGATGAAGATTGTGCCCCGTGACAATCACTGGAGTATATTTCACCTGCATTATTATTCTTCCCACTCGATGGGCCTCTTTTCTTGCCCCATAAAGGACCAAAACCAGAATAATAGTAGAATTCTGAAGACGACGATTTCTTAGGACGATGAGGGCGGCCTCGAGAACTCGGGGTACTGTTAATTTTGGCGTCGGAGTTGTTAGCAATAGTAATAGTAGAATGAGTTGAGTTGCTACTACTGTAATAATGCTTTTTCACTTGAGCAAAATGGTGTTCACAGAAAGTATGCCCTTTTTTTGCCTCTCTATTGCATTGCCATCCCTTTCCGTCATTCTTGCAACACATTGTTGTAATATTATTATCTCCGTTTTTTTCCAACCCTAGCTCCTCTATTTCTTGGTCGTCTTGCTCTTTCTCAAATGCGTCGAAATTAGCAGCAGGTATATCAGCGACATTATTATTGTTAAAATAATTCATCTCTTTCTTTTCTGTATTATCATCGAGCTTCATTGAAGTGATATTGCTACAGGAAAAACAATGCTAACTTAAAATCACAACCAATTGTATTTGAGCCAAAATCCAACGAATAATAACCAACTGTTACGCCAAAATTTCAAATCTCCTAATTATCGTTTTCTGAAATATAAAAAGAAATAAAAGATTCTACTAGTATTTAAAATTGATGTAATAGTAGAAAGTTACCTCTGCTCTGAATCATAAAAGGTCCCATTTACAGCGTAGTTATCACATCCATCCAACTGCAGCAAAGAAAATTAATAAAGTTTATCGAGAAAGTTCTTAAAAGAATACAAGCTGTGCGGTGAATAATAGGGCAAAACAGTGAAAACCCATGAAACAAATTGTACAAAGAAGCCTAAATACACGACAAAAATGGTGAGATTGAGATTCATTAAGCAACCCTAACAGACACTCTCCTTAAAACCCTAAACCACAAAGCTAATACAAAAGAGCCAAAAAAATGTAAGAACATTGAAGAAACGAATTGGGTATTGTATAGATCTGGTAAAAGGGGAAGAAAAATAATGAGAAAATGAGTTTTATTAGACTGACCTGATGAGGAACAAGTAGAGTCTGCTGGTTAATATTTTCATCTAAGGGAAATGTGATAACATCCCATGGTGACTGGTTGAGCTGGCAATTAACGTGGGTCTGTAAAACGGTACCGTGTTGCTTGAGAAATATAGAAGAAGCATAGTGGAGCGGGGAAATTTTGGCATGCTTCCTTATTCTCATGGCTGAAAAACTCTCTGTAACATAAATGAAAAGTATTTTTTGAGGAGTAGGCACGATGGAAGCAGATCCAAATGGGTCTTATATGTTTTCTTTTCTTTTTTTCTTTTTTCTTTCTTTTAGGGGCCCAATCAACTTTATGTTTTTTTTTTTTTTTTAATCCCATTTTGGAGTTTGCTCTTGCATTCTTTTTGCTCTGCGAAAAGGTCAGAGATACTCATTTACCAGAAGCAATATTTTTAATTTTATTTTGTTATACTTTTGGTTACTTATACTCGTCTTGATAGCAAATCGTAATCATATTTGTCATCGACCTTAACATAGTTCTAACTTGAAGTTTATTATCGGGTATTTTAAGCGACAATGAAAATTAGAGGGCTAAATTTGAAACTTTTTTTAAAAAATATTTTGATATGTGGGATCCAATTAATCCGTATTAGAGCTTGTTAGAGTAAAAGTCAAATAGATGACGATTTCAAAATGGCAAGTGTATGAAATGTCTCAAAGTTTAACAAATTGTAAAATTAAGATACTTTGGATAATAAATAAGTAAATTTTAGACCTTTCCCTTTTTAGATATAATTTAACTCATTTCATTTAGTTATCAAAAACTCTATAAAAAGCAAACAACAAAAAACAAAATTAAGTAGTTAATAAATATAATATATATACTACATAATGATCATGCTAATATATGTACTAATGGGCACTTTGATTTAATCTGGCAAGTAACTCTTAATTAACAATAGCCATTTATGGAGCTTTTCTTCTGAAGCATCATAGGTCGTCGTACCTGTCAAAATGTAAAAGCGAAGTGAGGATCACAAAAATCAGTTAGTCCAACTTTTAATTACCTTTCGACAATCAAGCTGCTACAAAAACTACAAATATTTAGGTCAATTGATTTGTATATAGCCTGTTATACAAATTGTTTTAGTATGTTAAATCTCTCGAAAACTCTGTAGTTTTACATATAAAGAGTTATTTCTTCTGCTTGAATTGTAAAGGGTGATATTATATATAAAAATGTAATTGGCAACCTAAATAAGTAAATCTAACTATCCAGTCTTAATTTTATGTGAACATGTTTGAATAGATTTAGAACTTAAAAAATCCAAGAAGAATTTAACATATAAATTTTTACCCGGGTGGGGTTAGTTTTCTTGAATATGACATTTCAACAATTGTTAACACCGGATGCGAATACGTTTTTTCTAAGCCAAATATGTGCAAAGTATTAAAATTATCCTTTTAAATGAGGGGTGGTAAGAATTTCACATGTCTTTTTACTTTCTCTCTCCTTATAAAAATAAACTTTTATATCAAGTGGGTTCTAATAAGTTAAATTATTAATGGTAACTAAGATAAAATAGTTTCTAAAAAGGGAAAAATCTCAATTTTTTGGAGAAAGACTAAAAAGAAAAGGTACATAAAATGAACACAAAGAATGGTAAAAGGCCAGCCGGGTACACTAAGCTCCCGCTACGCACATGTCCGAGGAAGAGCTGGACAACAAGGGTCTATTGTGCACAGTCTTAGCCTACATTTCTGTAAGAGTTGTTTCCACGATTTAAACTCGTGACCTCCTGATCACATAGCAACAACTTTATCAATTACGTTAAGGCTTCTCTTCAAATCATAGAGGTAGGATTAATTAATAAATAGGTAAAACAGGAGATGCAACATGTATTAAAAATGATATGCATGAGTAAGAAAATACGCATATCAAAGTGAATATTCCAAGAACCATAAGAAATGAGCATTTGGAAATTTCAATTTTTAAAATTCGAAAGTAAATAATATCCAACTTGTGACCTTTCCAAGAACTCTTCGTTTCAGAGTCTCTTTTTTCTTTATATATTTAATTTTCGCTTTAGAAGCTCTTATAACAAGGTCTATCTTATTACTTCAATTTACAGATATTTTATTTTATTTATAATAGCGACGAATCAAGTGTCGTCACTAGGAAATTACGATATTTCCCCTTTTTTCTAATGAAGACAGCTGCACACTATATCTTCGTGTAATATCCGTAGGATCTCAAAAATAAAACCAACATGGAAACATTATTTTCTCTTTTTGTCTTGGATGCTTTTCTCTTCTGTATTCGGTTAAGGAGATTAAATCTAATAGCTGAATTAAATTTTACATATTGATCATTATGTTATTCATGGCATAAGACGACGTTTTACCTTTTTGGTTTACCTTTCTGTAAATATTAGAATCTACAAGATAATACTTGTAACATTTGTACTTTGAATATGAAGAAAATGATTACTACATACTTATGTAAATCATAGGCTTATTTCCCTTAGACTTCCTGATCTAGAAGTCATCTTTAAATGCTTTTACGGTTTTACCAAAACTAGTATATTCCACACTCGCTCACTCTACTTCGCTGGCTCAATTCTGTTAGATTTAACTGTCCTTTTTGAAAAAATATGTTAAATTTAAGGTTTTGGACCAATTTCATCACTTCTTTACATAGATGAAGGATTATACATTAAGGGCTATATTGGTCATTTCTCTGATTAGTCAATTTTAATTTTCAGAACCGACATAATCAACTGTGCATGTGCAATTCAAACGGCGGTATTAACTTCCTCTCATAAGCATTAAATTTTAAATTTTGCAGGTTGACAAATTAATCTTTCTCTTCTTCTCTTTCAAAAAAAAAAAAAAACACACACACACAAAACTGTATGCTAATTTTAAAATGAGTTGAAAATCATGAGGTTTGAGGTTCAATTTCTAAAGATAAAAACACTAAGTGATTTCTTCTTATTTGTCTAAGCTTTGGGGGATAGAATCATAGAATTACCCTATACCCATTGGTGGGAAATAATTCAAGTACTCCCTCGAGATACCCCTAAGCTAACCCGGATATCACAATTATAAAAGAAAAAGGAATTGATGTTCAATTCGAAGATTCTGTGTTATATCCTAACTGTCAATACTAATCCATGTTCTAAGCACATTAACTATTTTATATCACTGTATATATATAATCTTGTTGTCTTATGTGATCATATCGTCATTTCATATCTTTTTAATGAAACAAACGGGAATGATCTTTCTGTGGTTTTGTAATGAAATGAATTGGACAAGGAATTAAGCAACATATACAAAAGGAAAGTGGATAGGATGATATTATCAATAAATGGTACATACATTAGGTGTGAAAAAAATGCAATTATATAACTCTCAATAGATAATAATGCACCGATTTAGAAATGATCAAGACAAAATAAAAGAAATAATATATGATATAAGGGTTGATCATTAGAAGAAGAAAAAAGCGGCAGTAGAAGCAACAGCAGCTATGAGAATTGGAACAAACAAAGCAGTGCCATCATTCTCCATGGAAGGTGAAGGTGAAGGTGCTTCTCCTGCAGCCAAAACTCCAATATTCCCAAAAGCTACAAGCATCGTTATGCAAATTGTGAAAACCATAGCCAACTTATTGAATCCCTCCATTATATTATTGATTCTCTTAATTATAAATTTCTGAAAACCTTTTATCTTGAAATTGGAACTTGATAAGAAACTGATGGTTCTTTTGCAGGATTAAGGATGTCCTTTTATAGTGAATCACTAAGAATCTTTCCAGCTACACTTGTATTGTTTAAGTCTAATACTCCCGCTTTTACTTGTCCACTATGGACTTTGCACACCTCTTAAAAAATAATAAATGAAGTGCATATTTTAACATGATACTCATATTAATGGGTATATAATTGTATTGAATTTGAAATGAGTAATTAATGCTAAGAGCAAAATAGGAAAAAATAAATTATATTTCTCTTGATATACGAAAGTGAAAATCTAATTTTAGAATATCAACAAGTAAAAGTGAACAGAGGAAGTATCAAATTATTTTAGTGATGTGCAAGGCTGGGTTTGTAGGGTGCATGATTACAATAATTTGGTGCATGATTACAATAATTAATGTTTACTCTCTTAATTAATATGGTCGGAGATTTTATTTCATTTATGTAATTGATGAACTAGAGCTTGACAACATTTACATTGGTGTGTGTTCTTTGATATAGTTGTATTTATTGTCTATTCATCATCATCTGGCAAATGGGAGCCGCGTTAGAGTGCCCTTTTTATTCGTCACTAGATGGCCTATGTCCGTGTCCAGATTATAGTGCATTTATGTGTATGTAATTGTGTTTGAATAGTTATTATATATATAGAGAGAGAGTATATATGATGTTCAAAACATGATTAATATAACATTGTAGTTTGTGCTCCGTATCTAAAATTTTATTATATTAATGTTTGCTACGAATACAAAATTGGCAAATTTATTAATATTTTTTAAAAGAGAAGACTTGTTTAAAAGGAAATTATTTTATTTTTACCAAATTTTGATTTGGATAATTCTAATTCAAATTATTAAATTAATTTTACATGTTTAAGACGAAACAAAGTAGAAATTGATTTTCTATTTAAATGAAGAAATACTATTTTTTAATTTTTGGTAAATATTCTCGGTTTAACTCATTTTACTTGTCATGTTGTCTTTTGCATGGCTTTTTAATAAAACGCCAATTAGAATTGTAATTTGACTAATATACCTTATTCGTTATTTGATCTCTATTTGATATATATTTTTTTTACGATATTAATCTCTTTTTACATTTATTAGAAAAAGAATAAAAATAAAGAAGTAATTAAATTCTATCTTATTTTAAAATATAAATATTTTAAGTATATTTATTTTAGTGAACATAACAAATAAATGACATGGCGGAATAAAAAATACAACAGTTTAATATCTAGATTAGATCTCAGGCTAATATAAAAAAAGAAAGAAAACTGTATGGTTTGACTACTTAACTTTTTGAAGAAAAGCAATTTCATTTGCTCCCACTAATGGATTGATACGCATGTGGCAATGAATCCATCATTATTGACTTAGTGAGATACTTTGGAAATTGCATAAATATTGTTTGATTTTTTAATATGGAGCGCACTTTGTTTTTTGGACATTATTAATTTGTACTATTTTTATGCATATATATATATATATATATATATATTAGAATTATGGGGCCCCCACTTTTTTTTTGACATTATTAGTTTATACTATTTTTATGCATATAATATATATATACATATACTATGTTCAAAACACGATTAATAACATTGTAGTTTGTGCTCCGTATCTAAAACTTTATTATATTAGTGTTTGCTACGAATACAACTGCACTTTTTTTTGACATTATTAATTTGCACTATTTATATATATATATATATATATTGCCTGATTTTGTCAATATGGGATACTATGTTCAAAACACGATTAATATAACATTGTAGTTTGTGCTCCGTATTTAAAATTTTATTAGTGTTTGCAACGAGTACGCACGTGGCAATGAATCCATCATTATTAACTTAATGAGATACTTTGGAATTTACATGAATATTGTTTGATTTTTTAATATGGGGTGCACTTTTCTTTTTGGACATTATTAATTTGCACTATTTTTTTTAATATTAGTTGTTGGTTAATATATATGGGGCCCACAATTTTTTTTAATTAAATTGGAACGGATATATTACTACTATATAGAAGGGCCTACAATTTTTTTTATGTTAGTTGTTATTTAATATATATGGGAATATATATACATATACTATGTTCAAAACACGATTAATATAACATTGTAGTTTGTGCTCCGTATCTAAAACTTTATTATATTAGTGTTTGCTACGAATACAAAGCCAACACTTTTTTTTTAACATTATATATTTTTTAATATGGGATTCACTTATATATATATTGCTTGATTTTGTCAATATGGGATACTATGTTCAAAACACGATTAATATAACATTGTAGTTTGTGCTCCGTATTTAAAATTTTATTAGTGTTTGCAACGAGTACGCACGTGGCAATGAATCCATCATTATTAACTTAATGAGATACTTTGAAAATTACATGAATATTTTTTAATTTTTTAATATGGGGTGCACTTTTTTTTGGACATTATTAATTTGCACTATTTTTTTTTAATATTAGTTATTGTTTAATATATATGGGGCCCACAATTTTTTTTAATTAAATTGGAACGGATATATTACTACTATATAGAAGGGCCAATAATTTTTTTTTTATATTAGTTGTTGTTTAATATATATGGGGCCCACATTTTTTTTTACAATTTTAATTTTTTTTTATGGGCCTGTTTAATATGGAGCCCAAGTTATGTTTTATATATTGTTAATTTATTATATTTTCATAATCTATGTATTTTTACATAGATTATATACTGTTATGAGGTATATCGTTATACTGTTATGTTTTAAAAGATTGTACCCTTTTCTGATTCAATTATGAAAATATAATAAATTAACGTTAACTAAACAAAATTTCATTAATAACGATGTACATTTATATGATCAGTAGGATGGCATTAGCAACTGAATGTCAAAGACTCAAAAGGTATACAATAGCACGTGTACAAAGCTACAATAGTGATCAGGACTGAAATGATAAACTCATATGGGGCCATTATTGTAAAGGGTAGTAAAGTCTTCACAACCCAAAAATAAAGAAGCAACTACAGTACCAATCAGGAAAAGCAGTCATGAGTTACCAAAATATCCCTGTACCATATTTCTACTATATGGACGACCAAGGGCAAATCTGTAATTTTGCTTAATTATAAAAGTGCTTCATGAAAAGTAAGAACCAAACATTATACTCCTATAAAATAAAATTTGTGTCCTTGGACGTGGACCCCTACTCCACATAGATAAATGGAGACGTGAGTCCCGCATTATTAGCTTACTTTCGATTAACTAATCTCATATCTCCTTTCTTCCTTGTACCGAGACAATTTTGCTTTCCGTTAAAATTTTAATCAATACCTCTGCCATTAATTAATTTTATCAATCATATAATAATATTAAAATTGGATTGTTCACTAAAATTTCAAATAGTAGTTCTTCATTAAACAGAAAGTTAAATTTGTATTTGTCCATTTTAAACATTTGAAATTAATTAAGATATTTGAATAATGTAAGTTTGATTTAATTTAATAATTAGCCCAATTAAATTTGACAGAAAACTAAGTTTTCTTTCACTCCAACGTAAATTGACAAGCGTACGTTTACACTTTTAAATTAATCAAATCAATATTTAGTTGATTATAATAGATTGCTAACTTTATTTTTTAAGTTGTCAATTAAGCAAGTTATCTCTTTTTTTTAAAATATGAATAAATCCCATGAAACATTATATTGAGGAATTTGAGTTTTCGTAAACTATATATTTGTAGGAATAGTTAATAGAATAAAGTTTTGAATATACAACTTGTTGGCAATTAGAGAAGCAAACAAATTTAAGCGATTAATATTTAGAAAAGGATAGAAAAATAACAAAAGCATAATTGTAATTTGAGAAATTACATAACCAACTAACATTGACAATACCAAATTTTTGAAATAAAAAAAATATATGGGCCAAGAAATTAATTTTTTATGTAAATATATATCATAAACTTAGAAAACTTCGGTAAAAGAATTTAAAATTCAATTGTCAGGATAGTTTAAATGAATCACAGTTATTTGAGACTATATGTGATCTTTTAAAAAAAATTATATTAATAGAAGTACTAATTAACTATATGTCATTCTGCCATGAAAAAAGAACCATAAATAGAGGTTTGTATCATGCTAACGGTCTTGCCGTTATCAATTAAGATCAATTATGTGTTAAACTTCATATGATAGTCAGGTGCGCTTCTTAATAACTCTAATTTCTACTTGTTAGCAATAAATTAAAAGAATTGTCTTTCAAGAGAATAACATATCAAACTTGTTATATAAGATATAATTCATTCTAACAATCAAATCATCTTATGATTATTAGGATCAAAATAAATTTATGTTATTATAGTATTATGCGTAAAACGCAGATTAAATTTATTTTAGATTGTGAGTGCTTCACATCTTACATATGAATATTTCAATAATTGATGCTAAAAATAGTTGAAATTATTTCTGGGTTAAGTTACTTTATTGCTTTAATTATACTTAAGGTTAGGTTAGGAGTTAGGACCAATCGAATGTTGGTCAAAGTGCCGTATATTTTTTGTGAATAACTTTTAATATCTTCATTTTAATTTTTCTGAAATAGGAAAAATAATAGCATAAACTTTTAAATTTTCTGTATATGAAATTGATTTAAAATCTAATTGGGCCCGTGCACGGGCCTTAAATTATCTAGTAAATTAAGAAAAGCAGCTGGCAAATAGGGGTGCCCACGACGGACGACGAAAACTGACGACGAAAAAGCACCAACTGGTGCTTCTATATATTTAGAAGAAATGTAGTGCATTGGACTCGCTGAAAGGCAGAGACTAGTCTTTTGGACACTCCTTCCGGGTAGGGATCTAATAGTTCAATTAGTTAACTATCTGAATTTTCACTTTGTTGGTGAGGATTCGAATCCCCACATTGTAATCTCCTCTTCATTTTTCCTTTCCCTATCCCCTATGTAATAGAAATATATATATATATATTTTAAAAGGATACTCCCTCCGGATTAAAAAGAGTGTCCACTTAGCATTTATTTTTTATGTTCAAAAAGAGTATCCACCTATTAAATCAAGAAACAATTAACCTTACTTTTTTCAAATTTACCTTATTAAGTGTTAAGTGACCAAATCTCAATACCTATTTAATTAGGGTATTTTGGTCAAATTACATATTTTTATAGAGGAGTTGGTATTTTCTTAAGAGGTGTGCAAATGATTAGTACGAATGAAATTACGTAATATCTATACTCTACTCCCTCCAGTCTCATATTACTTGGTCACTTTCCCTTTTGCACGCGACTTAAGAAATTATAAATAAAAGATATATTTTACTATCTTACCCCTATCTCTCCAATAAATACATTCTTATTAATATTGACTATTTTCAAGAACATTTAATACTAAGGGTAAGATAGAAAATATTTTGTTAATTTTATCCTGGTTTTATAAATGAACAAGTAATTTGGGACATATATTTTTAGCAATGTGGCCAAGTAATATGAGACGAAGGGAGTAGAGTATATTACGTAGTTCTCAGTCCTCAGTTTACTTTTACTTGTCCATTATGTAAAAATAGATTTTTTACTTTTACTTATCCACTTTCGCATATCAAGAGAAAAACAATTTATTTTTCTTGTTTTATCCTTAGCATTAATTACTCATTCTAAATTATTTTTCGAATTTATTAAGACTATACATCAATTAATATGGGTATCATGATAAAATAACACTTCATTTATTATTTCTCAAAGAGTATGCAAAGTCCGAAATGAACGGAGAAATATTACACTGAATTTCTGAAATGTGATATAGTAGAAATTTACTCGTATTTAAATATTTACTTTAATAAGAAGTATTTAAATATGAGTCAAATTGTTAATAATTTGTATAAGATTTTTATCGGGTGCTCCCAATGAGACTTCAAACTGAGTTTAAATTTATATATCGTCTGTACTCTGTATAAGAGATTTTTATACTATCAAGTCATTATTATTTATTGTAACACATAAATATATATATTTTTTGTAAAATTAAACATCTCACATTTTGAAAATGGACCTAAAAATATTTTTTGAATAACTTGATAATGCAATTTTTTTTGTTACAGTGATAATATATACTCCCGCCGTTTCAATTTATGTGAATGTTTTCGGAGTACGAGGGTCAAATTTTATAACTTTGATCACAAATTTTGATAAAGATTTTTTAAATTTGTAAAAATAAAATTTATATATTTAGAAACTACATAAAAGTACTATAAGTCATGATAATTTATAAATAAAATAATTTTAAAAGATGTAAGAAAAATGTGGTCAAAGAACCACCTCATAAACTCCCCAAATAATAATAAATTCACATAAATTGAAGCAGAGGGAGTATAAGTTAAACTAAAGGGAGCTATTTCTCCCGGACATCCAATGAATTTGAAAATAGTTGATTTTGAACTTTTTGATCCTCATTTATCTTATGAGCAAACTTTCAAAGTCAAAATTAAAATAAAATTTGAAATTTTGGATATAAGCAAACGATGTCAAAAGATCCAGACTACTCAAACCTACAAGGAAATTCTATTAGAAATTAAAGATTGCTAATCTTTTTTGATGACCATTCATCAAATAATTGGAGTAATTGAGAGAATCCTCATTATCCATTTCCAGTAAATTATTTGCAAAAAACGACTTAGAGCCCGTTTGGATTGGCTTATAAGTTGGCTTATAAGCTGTTTTCAGTTTTTTTGAGTGTTTGGCTGGCCAGCTTAAAGTCATTTTATGCTTAAAATAAGCTCAAAAAAATAATTGGACCCATTTGACTTAGTTTATCTAAAGCAGCTTATAAGCTGAAAACAACTTATAAGCCAAAAAAAATAAGTTGGACTACCCCAACTTATTTTTTTCAGCTTATAAGCTGCAAACAGCTTTAAGCTGTAAGCCAATCCAAACGGGCTCATACTCCTTCCCCTTCAAGTTATGTGCTAATACTTTTCAAGTTATGTGATACTTTTCTAGAGTCTAATTGACTATTGAAGTTAAATTGAATTATATTAACTCAATAATTTAAAATTTAAATTTATATATTTAAAAATTACATAAAATGTACTATAAATTACAATTTTTATCATACTAATTTATTTTTAAAAAAAATATCTTAAAATATTAGTCAAAGTTCATGCATTTTGAATTTCGAATGACAAAACTTATCACATAAATTTAAGATAGAGATGTAGTAATAATTAACAATTAACAGTAATATAGGAAAATCATCATTTTATTTATTGTTAAAATATGAACAAGTAGACAAGAACGAAATACGTACTAAAAGAAAAAACAGAAGGAAAGAAGAGCAACACCAAATGTCATCCATGCACAGAAAGAGCCCTACACCTCACTGACACTGCCCCCTCCTTCACCGTTCTCCACCGGTGTGTCCACCATTACCACCTCCTCGTCCCCATCTCTGCCTCTCAAACTAAACGACAACGACTTCACTGGAACCAAGAACCTCCCTGTAGGTGGCACCCACAGATGAATCAATCCTTGTGGCCTTCCAGAAGGTCTCCAAACTTGCACCGCCAAGAACTGTATAGGATTAATCTCCAAAAGCAGCTCTGAGGTATCTCCACCGCCCTTCAATACATCCGATAGCAAAACTCGGGCACTCCCTACAGGCTTCTCTCTAAGGTGGCCGTGAGCGTAAATGTCCACGTTTAAGGCTGCCATGATGTCGTTTTCAAGCAACTTTTCGTGGAACTTCACCTTTACTACCTGGTTCCAAATGGGGTTTGTCCCGTCGTTGTCGTTGTGCTCTGCTACCTTGGTTTTTGCCACTTGGACGTTCCTCTCTACGTAGACTTCGGCGTAGGTTCTCATCTTGGTCAAGTGCTTCACGTTTTTCAGGTCCACTGCAGAATATATGAGAACTTCTATCTCTCTTAGCCGCTCCACCGGCCTCCGCCGTAAATACGAGTCAGGCATTTGGAGATGAATTGGAACTGATAAAGAGACCTGTGCGAGTGATTTGTCGAATGCCTGCTTGCTTTAGCCTTTTTCGGTGAAGTTATATATATATACCCACAACTTGCACCGACTCGCCCAAATGATGTGGAAGTTTTTGATTGCATAATAATTTTATTTGAAACAATGAGTATTACTACTAATAGTGGCTTAATAGGATTTCCATTTCCCGTAATTAATTTTTCTCTTTCGTTTTTCGCCTATCAGATCACCACAATATAATCTAATGTCAATTTCTCTTGAATGTGTGTATGATAATAGAATGACATGCTACATTATTTTGCGCTATTATATGTATTAGGCTAATGTTAGAAGTAGTACATTATTCTTGCGCTATTATTAGCATTATATTTCATTATTCTCCAAATTCACAAATCACAAGCAAGACATGAAAAATGATTTTCATTAACCTATTTGAAAATAACATTATAGTAATAAATACCTTTAAAGCTCTAGGGAACGATGGGTGGGGGTAGAGGAATAATTATGGAAAAGGAAAATGTTGTACCATCAAAGACTCCATGGCCCAATGGATAAGGCGCTGGTCTACGAAACCAGAGATTCTGGGTTCGATCCCCAGTGGAGTCGGTTTCCATTTTTGCATGCTACAGCATTTCCAATTTATCCATCCTTTTGCGCATCAAAAAGTACAATATCCGCTGAATTTGGCCTCAGCATTAGCACATGCCTAAACACTATAATAACGAACATTTTTCTTTTCTCTAGTCAGTAAAAATATGAGACATTCAAGAATTATTTTTTCCGCCAAATTACAAAACATTTGCTTGTAAATGATACACAGGCAACGAAATCAGGGGAACCTTCACAAATTTTTCCTACATTGGAGCATTCTTGATATAACAATTGAGCTCTCCACTCGATGATATAGCTGCACTGAAACTTGAAACTACTTGGTCCCTTCTAAGAAAGTCCACAACTTCAAGGTGCAAGATGCATCCCGCCATTAAGTTGCCAACGCTGATGCTTTGCGATCACTAACCTCAGGCTTGTTCAAATGAAGCAGAGATTTAAACTTCCAACCTCAAAAGCACCTGTCAGCCAAATTGAAGATGCACAAATGTCATGCTGATAGAATTATGGCTAATTGTTGTAATAAGCAATATAACAGTCTTCTTGGGGATGTGAACGGGATTTGGAGTACCAACCTAAGAAGAAATTCGAACGGTTGGGAGGTAAATACGGCTGCTGAATTCTTCAGTCTTTTACACATATCAGCAACTAAATAACACAGGAGCATAACATGGATACAGAACACTAACAGAGTCCAAGTCCTTGGTCATGGAAGCAAATCTGGAGATCCAAAACTCCATCGGAGGTAGCTTTCTTTACATGGATTATGAGTAGAGAAGATTGCCTCACTCATGAGGTTCTGAAAAAGAAAAGTTTTGCCCCATGTAGCAAACATGTTTTGTGGGAAACATTATGACAGCATTTGCCGCTTCTTTTTGCACTCCAGGTTACCATGCAATTGTAGCAGCTTTTATTATGTTCTGAATGCAATCCGTCATGCCAAGGACAACAAATGATATTCTGAAACGCTGGTACAGAAAAGGCCTAAGAATGAGGAGTTTACTATGGTGGAAAACTATACCTCAATGTATTTGGTGGCCTGATTGGCCCGACGTTGCTCGGACTCTTCAAAAATGCTAGCAGGTGTCAATTCCTCCAAAAGTAGTGCATTTTTGGATGATCAGACACGAGTGCAGCGGCAATTTTGGAGAGTCCAAGCAACATAGGTTAGGATCGAAAGGAATAGAAGACGTTTGAAGATTTTGCTAGCTCCATCAACAAGATAAAGTCTAACTGTATATTTTCGTTTAGCTTATTGTGTCAAATGTAACATGTAATGAGGCTGAAACAGTTCTAGAAAGTAGAAACACAAGAATCCCTACAAAATTAGATGGGGAATACTTTTGCTTTTTGTTTTTGCTACATTGCACAGTAATAATAGCACATCCTTTGGGCTGTTCAAATTAATAAAACTACTTTACCTTCTCAAAAAAGAGTATTCTTGGAACATGACTTATCAAACAATCAGCTTTCTATAGTTTCAAAAAAAAAAAAAAAAAAACAATCAGCTTTCTAAAGCTTAATCTAGAATCAGCAATACCTTACTCCTCCTAAGTCCTTCATATTAGATTACATGAATAATACAAAAGGGTAATCGTAAATATTTGCTGATTTTACAAAACTGATTCCAAACATGCCTTAAAAAAAATTTAACACATCACAATCCAGAATTCAATACACTGCCAAAATCACCAAGGCTTATAGTCTAGTAGTGTCAGAGAGAGTCTTCCACATGGTAGGAGTGGGTTTGATTCCCAATATATCCCCCGATGTAGAAATTGTACCGTCAAATATGTTCAAAGACTTGTAAGTTCATTAACACACACAAACATTTCAGTAACAAGAAATCAATTAGTCCCAGATAAGTCTTCATACCACTTCAATTTTTTTGAATGATTGTCAATTGTGAAGGTAAATAACAGACACAACTGTTGAGGCCCAAAACACCCATTCTTCATGATGTCAGTCAGTAGGAAACCTATAATCTCCCGGTGTTATTTGGTGACTACAATAAACCTGAAGCTTATATTCTGGTGAAAATTTTCTGCACATACAATACTCCATAATGTAAAAGATGACGAATTCTTCCAAATAGAATGGTGTCACCAATCACCATGAAGTTTATGGAAAGCTGGTAACAATATCACAATATTCAGATGCCTAAGCGGAAAGGAAAACATTATTGTCAATTATAGAAGTTAGAAGTTTACCCCTCTAGTCTATGTCTGCTCTGACTTGGAAGCCTTCAATTTCTCAATCTGCTTGCGGAGATAAGCCTGCTTTAGTTTTTCTCGACGTGCTGCAACTTGTTCTTCCCTACGGAGCTTGAGTTCTGATGCTTTTTCCCTTGCTTGACTTGCTTCTTTATGAACTTCCCTGAGAACAGCAACATGCAATGCAAATGTAAGTAGCTAAATTTTGTGCAGATTGAATATAGTAAGAGAAAAGAGACTGATGAAGCAATAAGTGAACTTCTTCACAAAACATTAACAATAATTTTTGCACTTCTCTACTTGAGTTGAGGGATCAAATTCTTTGCTCAATTAGAAAGTTACTTCTCAAGCAAACTACCCGAGAAAAGGGAGGGAAAAGTAAACAAAGACAAGAATAGGAAGGAGGAAAGGGGTTTCCTTTAAGCTGACAATTAAGAACAAGCTAATACCTAGGATGTCATAGCTCCCAAACTCCCCATCACCAAAACTCAGTGTCTTGTAATTTATTTTATTTTGATGAATACTGTATAGTGTTTCTCTTTTCTATGTTTGTTTATGCAGCCCTTCTGTGTTTGAGCACATGAGCAAGTACCGTTCTGACCATTGATAAGTTCGTAATTCTTCCATCACAATTCAGTAGACGTTTTATTTTCCAAAAGCTATTAAAACTAATAATGCTATGCATAAAATGAATCAGACAGGTTTATGAGTTACTGCAAAGTCTTGCAAACATCTTAAACAGTGTAAAACACAGGAATTAGTTTTTTCTATTTAATAAACCCATAGAAACATCTAAGCTCAAAATAGAGTGTATAATTAGTGATACATACATTACAAAACGCTTATGTTCACTTCTGTCGAATGTGCCAGCTTGGCGGCCAAGTCCTGCAGCTTTTGTGTCTGATAGTAGGGAGGCATCATCATCTCCATCTTCATCTCTTGGATCAGGGTTAGAAGTGTCATGCTGTTGAAGCTGCTCAGAGTCTCCCTGATCCTGCCCCTTCCGAAAGAAATCAACACAGTACTTCTCTTCGTCCTCCCCGTCAGAAAGCTCACCCCTCACCAGCTTATCATATAGCTTAGCCTTTCGTTCTAAGGCAGCATAGCTTACTGATCCATCTTTAATTGCTTTCATCTCAAGCTTGTCCCTTAAATGAAGGAGAAAATAGACATGAATTAAGCCTTTATACACAGGCACAGAATCATAATATTAACATCTAATGGACAGTCATGCATATGCCTAAAAACCCTCAAGGTTGCTTCTTCTCTATTAAAACCAACTTCTCCCCTGCAAGGTTGTTTATTCTCTAATTTAATTACAGAGTCTCCACTAACCCCTACCTAAAGTTGAAAAAGAATACCATGTATAGAGGGAACTTGAAATGGGAGGATAAAGCAATTTGCTACGGGCAGAGACTGAGACGTACAAACATGATTTGATTCTTATAGCCCCCTGTACACCCATATATAGCTGGAGCACCTATGAGCTAATTACTCTAGCGTATCAGATACTATGAATTATGCCCACAGGCCACCACTCTGCTTCCGGTCCTCTACCCATTGCTTGACAATTATGCCTAAAACAATATGAATACCAAAAGTGTAAGCATGTGCAGGACTTCAGCAAATTATCCCAAAATAAGATATTATCCAGTTTCACCTCATGACTCAATCAATCAGAACAAAATATAAATTTGGCCCTGATTTCCCAACCCCACAATTGCATCAAACAATAAATTCTACACGATGACTTACTAACCACCATCCTTTCCCAGTTCCAATCCTACTACCAAAGCCCAGAACTTTAATCACATATACAACTGCAAGATGTAAAACACTTTATAGTATCAAACTATGATTAACACATTCTTATTTGACCAACATAGATTCCAACCTCAATTATGAAAACCCAAAATCCTGAACACAAAAATTGAAAAAAAGTAGTACTACTAATTGACAACCAAAAATAGGGCAAGGGAAGCAGAATTTATACTTAGCCTCTCTAGCATCAACCCCAGGATTCTTAGCCGAATAGGCATTCTTAGCAGCTATCTTTTTCTTGGCCCGGTGGATATCCAGATGCGAATAATTCGGGTCAGCAGCACAAGGGAGATTGGTCTCTTTAGCAACACGTTTGGATTCTTCTTGAGATTTGTATAACTGGGCTTTAAGTTCAAGGATTGAAGAAGCACCTACGCCTTCAATTGGTCGGATCTTTTTGGGCATGATGGTGGATTCTGTTAGCCATCCTAATGATTCCACAACTACCCTTTTCTTCGACCCTTCTTCCCCCATTGATTTGTATGCACAAATTCACACACGACCCTTTTTGGGTTTTGATGGTTCTAGATGTTTGTTTCTTTGCTTCTTTCTTCTCGCTGTTGTTTGGGTTTTGGGTTAGGATTGAGGACGGGGCAATTCTTAGGGCCTCTATTTGAAATACGACTTTTTATAGGGGCTTTCTGAGAAATCAGAAACTTACAGATACATATATTTTTTTTTTCCTTAAATGTTTTTTATTGCAACAGAGGAGAGGAGAGAGAAGGAAAAGAAAAGGGGATGCTCGGGGGTAGTTTGGTAACTTTGGTTGTCGGTTCGGAATAATATTATTCATGTATTAAAATTAACATAATTAATATAATTTTATAGTATTATTTTGTAAACTCAGCACACCGTGTGCGACGTTTAGTTATCATATTATGGTTTCAAATCAATAAAACAAGTACTCCTTTTGATTCCATTTAGGTGATTGTGTTTAATTGCGCATAAAATTTAAGAAGTAGAGATTGAAACTTGTGGTCTAGCATAAAATTATAAATTTTTGTGTGCCTATAAATCATCTACTTAAGGATAATATGAATTTTTTTTAAATTTAAATTATTACTACTCTCTCTGGATCAAAAAAGAGTCCACTTAGCTATTTGCAAGCCTTCAAAAGATGAAAGTTGCTGAGATGAGAATGTTGAGATGGATGTGTGGCCACACCAGGAGTGACAGGATTAGGAATGAGGATATTCGGGACAAGGTGGGAGTGGCCTCGGTGGAAGACAAGATGCGAGAAGCGAGATTGAGATGGTTTGGGCATGTGAAGAGGAGAGACACGGATGCCCCAGTGCGGAGGTGTGAGAGGTTGGCCATGGATGGTTTCAGACGAGGTAGGGGTAGGCCAAAGAAGTATTGGGGAGAGGTAATTAGACACGACATGGCGCAGTTACAGCTTACCGAGGACATGACCTTAGATAGGAGGGTTTGGAGGACCCATATTTGGGTAGAAGGCTAGTAGATAGTCTCATTACCCTGCCTTATTAATAGTCGCATTATCGTAGTATAATTTCTTGTGCTCTAATTTATGCTATTATGCTATTATCTGTTATTTCCTGTGCTTTGATTATTCTATGTTATCTGTGTCGCTTGCGTTACTTCATTTCATTTCCATATCGCTTTGAATCTCTTAGCCGTATCTGACCTCTTTTTATGTTTTTATTGAGTCGAGGGTCTCTCGGAAACAGCCATCCTACCTTGGTAGGAGTAAGGTCTGCGTACACTCTACCCTCCCCAGACCCCACGTTGTGGGATTTCACTGGGTTGTTGTTGTTGTTGTTAGCTATTTGCAAGCCCCTTAAAAAAATACTAACGTCTAGATAAAAATAGATAATTTGACTAAACTACCCCTAATTAAATAGGCATTGGGATTTGATCATATAGCACTTAATAGGGATAAATATGGGAAAATAAGATTAATTCTTTCTTGATTTGTTAAGTAGACTCTTTTTTTTTTATCCAAAAAAAGGCTAAGTGAACTCTTTTTTTATCCGGATGGAGTATTAAATATACAAATGTGTCATTCATTTTCATAGTGACTAAAAAAATATAGTATAACATAAATTTGGACGGAGGAGTATAAGTTATGAATCAATTTTTTTTTTTTTTGCAAGACCCCATAATTAATCCCCATATAACTAAATAATGTGTTTAGGCCTCGTGTATTTGCACTTAATGGAGATTTGAAGCTAAATAGTTCAAACCTTAGGCCATTAGGCAGCATTAGCTTTTATTAAGATTAAGACGTCTGATTCTGAATGCACATCTGAATAATTAAGATTGTTTGTTTTCAACATCTAAATATGCATAATTTATCTATTTGTAAATATAATAAATACACAACTCAAAAAAAAAAAAGTAATTAATAGTAGCAAAAAAAGATTAATCAATTAAACTCGTTATTGGATTAAAAAAATGAAACATTTATGTTCACTACTAATGGTGGAAATAGCTTGTAATGGTGATGGTTGGTGTTAAGCTGCTATATATTTAAGGCTAAACCCATCGCCAGCCCCCTTTGATCGTCCAGTTTTTTCACTTGAACACCTCGAGTGACCTTTGTTCCATTTAGATACCTTAGGTGAGCAACTGATGTTTCATTTAGACACTTTTTTCGCAATCAACTAAAATTGCAAAATGAGTGTCATACACTCGCGAACGACGTGGCAGGGTGACTAATTAAAATAGGACATGTGGCAATTGGGTGCAAAATAATAATTTAAAAATCAATTACAAGAAAAAGAAAGGAAAAAATTATTTTTCACCAAAATAAATAAATAAATTACCTACTTTTCTAAACCCTCCCCCACCTACCCCACCCCTCCTTCCCCCTTTCTACACCTCTACTACTGCTGGGTACAATTTTTTTTTTCTAACGGCTCCATTTTTATTTTTTTGTTTTCATTAGATTTTGATCCATTTTGGAAGCATATAATTCAAAATTTGGCACTAATCTATAGCCCCATTTATTTATTTATTTATTTTTGTTTTTGCAGTCCTCCAATTCGAAAATTTGATTTTCGAATTTGAAGCTTTAAGTTACGTTAATGGCAAGTTCCTCAAATCTCAACCAAACAACACCAAATTTCGGATTCGAACTCCTCTTGACGTTTCGGTTCTTTTGAGATATCACCACTCAAAATGGAGCTCGTTTGAGGCAACTCGAAAATTCAAATTGGAAGCTTTGAGTTTCAACAATGACGGCTTCAGCTTTCTTCTTCAATGAAGATATGCTACATTCGGGAAAAAAATTGCAGTCGGGAAGGTTGTGTTTTAAAAGAAAAAAAAAATGTGACCTCCATGGAAGGAGCTTAGAAGCTCGGAAAGAGAAAATAATTAAATCAATTAGGCGCGCTAAATATTGTTCTTAAGAGCATTAAGAACTTGGTCATGACGTATTCAGGAGTTTGGTTGAGAATAAGTTGTTTGAATGATTTTTGGAGCTGGGTTTGACAAGGAACATATTGCACAATGAAAAAAAAATTGCAACCAGTGGTGGTGTCAATTTGTTAATTTGCAGTGGAAGGGTTTGTCAATTTGTTGTCACTGTTATGCCGGAAAATTTATCGGGTGGTGGTGTTGCGGTGGCAAGTTGATGGTTTATGGTGGAGGAAGTGTTGGAATGAAAGAGAAGGAAGAAGAAGACATAAAAAATAAAATAAAATCGTAAAATTAAGCCCTTCACGCGCCTGTTTTGTGTGAAGGTCACAAAATTTTCCAACTCAGCGAAAAGTGTCTAAATGGAACATCAATTGCCCACCTAAGGTGTCTTAATGGAACAAAGGTCACTTGAGGTGTTCAAGTGAAAAAAGTGGACGAGCACAGATGTCTGTCGATGGATTTGGCCTGTATTTAATTTACTTACAACATATAAAATTTAAGTAAAAGAATTACTAAATATTATATCAATAAAATATTTTAAAAAATATTGCTAATATAGCTATTAGATCAAACTTCATAAAATATGAAAGATTGATACATAAATGAACATTTTATGTTAGATTAAAATTGGAATATTTGATTGAAAAGCTCCACCAAATGAGTTGCATATGTGGATTCTCTCTCCATCTCGTCTGCTGCCCCTTGTTGACACCCAATTTTGTCCCGCCTCTCTTCCAACCTATTTTACGCTTCTAACATTTTTCTGGAAAATTAAAAAATATATATATATATTATATTTACTATAATTATTAGCCTTTTATCAAAGCCGGTGTTTCATTATTATATTACAGTTACTAATTATTATTATTATTATTATTATTATTATTATTATTATTATTATTATTATTATTATTATTATTATTATTATCATTTTCGGCATTTTACCAGCTCACGCACGCGCATCGCATTTATCTTTGCATAATTAGAATAATAGTATTTATTTACCGTGGATTTTCAAAAAAAGAAATATATTATTGCACGACTATTATAACACCATATAATCTTATTACCCGAGTCCTAATAATCACACATTTTTGTATTAAGCAATATTCTGTCACCCTTGGTATATCATTAATTAAAATGGGTCTTTTATTCAAGTTCAGAAGCCAAACTATTTCTTGCACTCAGTCCGTATTTTTGATTTATCGGATTCCAAATCAAAGTCCAATCAACTCATAAATATTTTCTGACCAGCCTATATTTTTTACCCTAATTTTTAGATCAGTCCGTGTTTTAATTCGCTGGCCCACTCTTTTAATACCCGGTCTAAAAATTGACCCAGTCCACAAATGGACCGGGTCTGACCCGTTTTACACAAAATAAGGGAAACCCTCCCTCATTTTCCCTCATTTTTTTTTCCATCACCGCCGCGTCTCCTTCACTCTTTCCCCCTTTCCTCTTCCTCTCCGCCGTCTTCTCCACCTCCCCATCGTCGCCTCCACCACACCACGTTACCACCCACTTCATCTCTGACACCTCCCATGCCGCTCTACTTTCTTCTGCCACTCCCACCATACCTTGTCTCCACCCACGCTCGCTGTCACCCTCACTCAACCTTGTCTCCCCGCTCCTCTAAATAAAAAATTAGTTCGCCCCATAAGGAGGGGCTGGAGAAGCGAAACCCCCCAGAATCTGATGTTCCCTTTTGATTGTTGAAAACCCTCCAAGAACAGAGAATTTTTTTTTGGTATCGAGAAAACCCCCAAAAGAGCGAAATCTTTGATTCAGAAAGTTTCCTCAATAACTGATTTTCGGTTCAAGGAATCCCTTGCAAAGTAATTACTCAAACAATTTTTTTTCGTCTACTCTGCGTTTGTCGCGAATTCGAGTCTCGCGACATCGAATTTGAAGTGTTCGAGCGTGAATCGAAGGCTCCGTACTCACTTCGCTGCCTCCGAAAAAGGTGAACTTCATTCCTTTTCCTCATTTTTCAGTTTATATGTAGTGTGTTTATATGCTTAGTTTGCTATTTAGTTTAATTGTCATTAGGATATACTTAAATGTTTCTACGATGTAGCGTGCTGTTTCATTTGGTTATTTGCCGTTAGTTTGTCTTCATTATGTTTACTCGTCCAGTTTTGTGCTAGATATAAGAGTTATACCATGCGAGGTTTAATTTGCCTTAATAGGGTCAGGTGTGCTAGCTTAGTTGGTCGTTAAGCATGCTGATTATAGTTAGATGAACAAAGCCCTCCTACCTTATTTAATAATGTAAATCTGTTTGGTGTGCCTAGATTAGCTTAAATCTAGCAGGTCTTATATGATTATTTCATTCGGTTAAGCATGATTATGCGTCAGTTAGTCTAGTTTTTCTTCATTTAGAAGATTTATGTGGGTCTGCTTAGTATGCTTACCTGATAACTGGGATGAATTGTGCTCCAATCAAACATGTTCATGTTGGTTTTGGTTGCTTTAAAAGAAGAGATGATGTGGCTGTTCTGAAGTGTTTTCTCCTTTTTCATACTCTAATATTTTGTCCCATTGATTAGAATTCTTAGATGAATCTAGGTTAATATAAGTTGGTAAAGAATGGGTCATTGGTTGTTCCCATTTCAGAGCAACACAAAATGCTGATGGTTGAGCTTGGAACTGAAAATGCTCATCTCTAAGTATAGAATGTTGATATGAACCAATGTAGACTAATTTTGTTTAAGAAAGATTGAGGAAAGGAATTTCAACTCTGAGTCATGTATCGAACTGTTTCTACTATATGACTATAACTCACTTTCTGTTAAGAAGTAAGGGTTCAGCACCTGTTAGAACTTTGCGTTTATAACTTAACTACATGAATGTTCTCTTGCCCTACTCTATTGTTTAGATTATTTGAAATTATTAACTTATTAACCCTTCTTCTGTCGATAGTTTATTATCCTGTGAGCATTTGGTCTACAATGAATAAATGCATCATTGACTGTGTTAGCCGTAAAAAATAGTAAATGTGTTTAGGAGTCTTAAGGGGGTTGTGCTATGCTCCATTTTATTTAAATTGATCTAAGCTCATCTGGGAACTTAAGGGCTGATATGTCTAATGATATACTTGACTGATGTTGTGTGCCCCTATTTGCCATTATATGATTCATGAATATATTTGCATGCTGTAAACCTCTGTTCGCTGTTTTGTTGTGCATAATCTTTCCATTAAGAGCACTTTGTAACTGGTTTTTGTACGTGACTATATGTTTCAATACATTTATACAGGAGGTATACTTTAAATATACACAGTATATATATAGTCTACTGATTTATTTTGAGTTTATACTTTACATGTTAACATTATTCATTCATCATGTACTGATTATTTTCCTTCTCTTTCATTTTATGCATGACCTTCGCATACGAGTCCGAGGACTCTTCTTCCGCATTCAATGTTGGGCTAAAGCCCAACGAAACTCTCTTATCGAGTCAGCCCCATCAGTTTGCAAGAAATGATATTGGGCTAAGGCCCATACGATAGCAACAGTCCACAGCAGAGGAAACAAATATTGGGCTGTTGGCCCAGGCAAACAGCTATCAATCCGAAAATGGGCTGAGCCCATTTAATTCTTTCCCCTTCTATTTTATTTTGAGCATTTAAGTTGTGTTGTATGACTAACACTTTTGTTTGTTAATTTAGATAAACTTTAGCAAAATTAGTGGGTTTTAATTTAATAATGGGTAGTTAATTTAAGGAAAAACCAATTAATTCCATAAGGTTCATTGTTATTGATTTTCAAAAGCATGTCTTTATAACATAAAAAATGTATATTCTATATCCGTTCTTGCTCTATAATTCACCCTGCAAACAACTTTCTAGAACTCACGTTGTAATGCGATATATTTTCATATATATATAAATGTAAATTCAAGTATATTTTATGAACATATTTTCAAGAATTATTGCATAATTTAGTTAAACAGAGTTAATGAAAGAGAAGAAAACTCACTTTTACATTCTGTTTATAAAAATAAGTCTAGATTTCTCTATATTGCCATATTCATGTAACCTAATCAAAAATTCAAATTTGTTAAGCCCTTTCTCAAAAACTATCACATTGTACGCAAACTATTACATTTTTATACAAATCTTATGTTAAACAGCATTTTATTTAAAAGTTTAGTCATATTTATAAGTCTTCTTTAGATGGCATTTTTATCTTAACAACGCTTGTAAGTTTTATTTCATGAAATTATCACATTTCCTAAATCTTACTAAATACTATCTTTCATTTAAGGCTTCATCCATATTTTTTAGAATCTTCTTTGTACGTGATTATGTTTTTCTATGAGTATTATTTTAAACAACACTATTATACTTTCGTCTAAACCTTAACAGACATTCATAAATCATATTTTCAAAAAATGGCATTTAAAGTCTCTTTTATACAAATTATTATATTTTCTGTAAATCTTATTTTAACTAACATTATTTTCTTTTAAAAAAACTTTAGCAATATCTTAAAATCATTTTCTAAATTTTAAGCATTATATTTACTCTCAATTAATTAACCTAAGTTTGGTCGGATAACCGTAAGTTAACGAATTCTAAAGGATGCCTAACCCCTTCCCTTTAGGATAATATAGAGCCCTTACCTAGAATCACATTGGTTAAGCAGACTATTAATTGAGGTTTGGTTTTAACTTTGCCTTAGCTAATCTAGGTGTCCTAATTCACCGTTAAATTAATTAGGTGGCGACTCCTTAAAACAAAATAAATAGGAATCACCAATACGTCATACCCCTAAAATCAAACCCGGTTAAAATGGGGTATGACACCCCTTTCTTCCCCATCTCCCTTGTTATATGACGGGTTCACATAGACCCATCAAAATTTCAATGAAAAACAGAAAACATTCTAAATTTTTCATGAAATAAGATAATAAATGGAGTAGTGAAAATTAAGAGATCCAAAATCATTGAAGGTTGAGGATCATAAATTTGTCATGATATTTATTGTAATACTTTGGTGTTAGACAGAGAGGGTGGATGTTCTCATGGTATTTTTCACTTTCAATGACAACCCACATGAAAAAAATGTCGCTTCACTAGAAGAACAGATCGATTTCGAGTCCCATTAAAGCTACAAGAATTATCAGTGTTTATCCTATAAACAACAGAGAGTAGCGGGAGGAGATTTGTGGAAGGACTCTGTGGTTTGATAAAGAAAGGGTTGTATTAAAACCGCGTGTTTGATGTATGAACAGTTTGAAGACACCTTCCCAGTTCCGATCGAATCAGAGGTCTTCAGACACAAAAAGTGATAGAATAAAAAACAAAACAAATGCACTTAATGAGTTAAAAATTTAATGACGTAGATTCAGATTCCCATTAAGTGAAAATAAATGAGGCTAACTGTATTTATTTAGATTAAGATTGAAGTACTTATTTGGTTTGAATAAGTCTTAATCATTAAGATCTTAAATAAAATTTTAATATCATTAAGAGGTATTTTTGTACTGACAGCTCCACCCCCTACCCCACCCTCTCCACCACCCCCATCACCCACCTAGCTACCCCTACCTACCCACTCCCCACCCCCATCCTCATCCCACTACCACAAACTATCTCTGCCATCACAATCACCACCACTGTCAACCACTACCATCCTCTCCAACCACCAACCAAATCTGCCCTAACAACCACCACCGCTATTAACCACTACCGTTAGCCGCTACCAGACCTACCACCTCCATTAATATAGTCACATCAACAGTCACCGCCACTACCACCACTGTCATCATTGTCGCAGTAACTATTAGCCACTATCACTACTACATTGAATCCTTACCAATCATCTCTACCATCATAATTAGCACTATCGCCAATTGTCATCAACACTATTGTCAACCACTATACATTTTCAGCCACCACCACCAACATCGTCAATTATTAACGTCAACCAATTCCACAATCATAACCACCACCACCGCCACTACCAACTACTACTATTGCGTTAGTCATTACAACACCAACCACCTCCACCATCACAACTATCGTCACCGCCACGACCACAAAGCATCTTCATCATCACTAGCTAATATAAATGTTTCATTTTAAATAAATACATTATGCACATTCAGATGTTGAAAAACAAACAGTCTTAATCATTTAGTGTTCAGATCTGGAGACAACATCTCAATCATTCAGATATCTTAATCTTTAGGAAAACAAATGAGGCCTAACACATGCATAAAGTCTTAATTTTCATGAAAAGAAATGAGGCCTGACACATGCATAATCGTTTGGTCGGAGGGATACGTTATCCCCATGTAGATGGATTGGGTGAGGATAAGATGGGATAACTTATCCCACCTTCTATAACCTTTTATCCCATATAGATGGGATTGTGTGGGATAACAAATGAATTATCCCAGCAACCAAACATAGGAGAATTCTAATCCTATGACTAATAATTTCATCGCATCCTATCCCTCCTACCAAACGACTCCTAAGTCTCTAACAAGCAACCAAACAACTTTGGGGTCGTTTGTACATGTGACACTTTGATAATGGTTCATTCCCAAATATTTACATTCACTCACCAAAACTAGTGCATCTCAGCTTATATTAAGAAAAAGTTGAGTATGTCAAAAATAACCCGTGGTGAACAAGTCACAACTTATCCCACATTCTATAACCTTTTATCCCATATAGATGGAATTGTGTGGGATAATAAATGAATTATCCCAAAATATGTACATGTGACACTTTGATAATGGTTCATTACCAAAATATTTACCTTCACTTACCAAAACTAGTGCGTCTCAGCTTATATTAAGAAAAAGTTGATTATGTCAAAAATAACCCGTGGTGAACAAGTCACAACTTATGATGCCAAACGGGTTCTATAAAAAAAGCTTTGACATTTGCCCCCATGCAGGATCGAACTACAGACCTCCAGTTTACAAGACTGGCGCTCTACCACTGAGCTATAGGGGCTATGCGGTTGCAAGTAATTTGCGTCTCCAAATGGTTCATTTTTTGTGTTAAAATTTTCGTTTTCCATCTCAAAGATTCACACTGGTTTCTTTTCTTCTTGGAGGACCTTTTGTGGCTATATAACAAGACTAGGTGCTTATGAAGTTCTTTTGGCACTGATACTGGCAAATTTCATTTGAATTTTCTTGCTCATGGACCGATTTCTTGCTCGTGTTTATTTATGTTTTTCTAGCTCATTGTGCCTAAAGAAGCGAAAGATGGCTCCAACTGGGATCGCCATATTCAGAGGTTTGTATATCAGTCACTAGCTTACTTGGAGTTTCGTTTGCTCATATCTGTTGTTATATGGTCACACTGAGAAATTTGTAGGTCCTGTCTGGACAGGAAAAAAACTAAAAATAAAAGAGTGAAATTGAAATGAAATAAAAAAGGACTGAAATAGAAAAAAAATGTTTTCAAGCTCCTCCCATCAAACGTAGTTTTCCTCAATTGTATTTTTGTTTGTTGGATTCTCTTTTCTTTTCTTTTACTAAACGGCAAGCAATAGAATATGATACTTTATGTATTTCATTTTTTGTAGGTAGTTTTGTTTTTTGGATTGTCTATTTGGTAGTTTTGTTTTTTGGATTGTCTATTTGGACATGTTGGAATGAATTATTAGTGAATACGTCCTTCCTATAAATAAATTCTATAGATTTGAAAAGTATTTTAAAAATGCCAAATCTTGGAATGCTTTTCGGTCGACAATATTCTAAATCTTACATAAAAGGCTCAATCAACCATCTCTTTTTCCGTCCATGTGAAAAAAAGAGAGGAATATGATTAATGAAAGTTTGAAAAAAAAAAAAAAAACATATGAAAGGTTACATCCCTTGTATGACTACGACTGCTACTACAAAATGAAATGTAAAAACACTGGAAATGAAATACCACTCAAATGAAACCAACTTTCCCAGTGAAACCGCTCGGCTCAGATCAGTGGCAAGTGCAAAGAAATTAGCACAGTTCATTTATCAGCAAGAAAAGAATATGCAGAAACTTTGGAACACATATAATTAAGCAACATCTCACATTAGGCAAAGGAAGAATGATCAAAGGAACCAAAATAAATATGGAAAATGGTGAATACATACTGCTTGTACATGAACCATGTAAAATACACATTATTCAGAAGATAGATTATATGTGTCTGGGACACATGGAAAGTGAATGGCAGATAGCATTGGAGAAGCCAAAAGTTCCACAATGTTCAAGTAAAGTTTTGCTGAACATTTCATCGCTTCTTATTGCCGGTTGCAACTTCCCAAGCTTGTAAAATGTGGTTCACTATGTCCTCTACGCCAACCCCATGCTTCACCTGCAGTTGAATCAACACATTCATATTGCAATAGGGATCAGTAGACGAAAAGGACCCTGGGACCGTGGGACTTATTGCTGTTCGTTTAAGTGTCTCTCACCTTTTCCTTTTCAGTTTATGAAGTTTCTATATCAAGGAATATTATCAAAGAAATCTATCTGAACTAGAATATTTATGTTATTTGGTCACTAAGCATATCTAATCGCATCTTTATAAACGGAGATTCTGAAGCTTCCCCACCTTCATCAAACAACTTCAAATAGACGATGAGGGAAATGCCCCCAAAGAATCACGCAAAACTACAGCAGAACAAAAGATGCATGTCTGACATCAAAACAATTTCTTTCACTGTTGCCTTGTGTCATTGTATAGTTACTTATTTAAGAAAGCAAATGTAACATGGAATGCTAAGTTGCCACAGAAAATATTCAAATTGCAAAACAGAGCCAATACAACTTTTTACACTGATATCAGTCCCAAAGTGAGCAAACTATTTTGACTAGCATGGAAATTGAGGATCAATTTCAAAAAGTATTGTTGTGATTAAGTTTACTGAATATCAGAAGAGTATAAAGAATTCTAATCAAATGCAAACAATTCAAATGGTACTATATGTTTGGTTGACTTTTTGGAGATAGAAAATAGTTTATTTAAGAAAACAGGTCAATCTATAAATTGGACAAAGGGAGTAATTTCTAAACAGCTTGTACAGTTTCAGAATTCACAAGAAAAATCAACGAAAATTCGCATCATTATTTACTCTTCAAATAAAGGAGAGTTATGAGCTGCAACTTTCGTAGTGCTCACCAGCAACACACTCCAGAAAGTAAAATAAGGCACTTCTATAAAGAATGAATAATATCAGTTATTTGGTTGAGAGTGTTAATCATAATAATAAGAAAAAATGAATAGGGCCGAGAACGTTAATGAACCTGAGCAAAAACAAAAGGACCACCGTCCCGCATCCGAAGTGCATCCCGCTCCATGACAGACAAATCAACCCCCACAGCTGGTGCCAAGTCGGTTTTATTTATCACCTAGTAAGAACCAAATAACAATTTGACCATGTGTATACAGAATTTTACCATTGATAAATTTTGAAAGTCAAACGTGCAAAATAAGGAACATACAAGAAGATCTGCTTGGGTAATTCCAGGACCTCCTTTTCGAGGAATTTTATCACCAGCGGATACATCTATTATGTAGATTATGTAGTCAGCGAGTTCCCTACTGAAGTTGGCAGCTAAGTTGTCTGCAATGAAGGAAATTTCATTTAATGACGAGAAACCTAAATTGGATTGGGTTACATCTGATCATAGTGATATCTTGTCTTCTTATCAAACCAAGTAAGCAGTGATGTAAGATGACCATTATTTTATATAAACTTAAATATCCTTATTAATTTGTGTGCGCAAACAGTTTCTGTGACCAATTACCTCCACCAGATTCACAGAGTAGTATATCTGCTTTGTACAAATTAGAAAGCTCCTCCAGAGGTCCAAGATTAATGCTTATATCTTCCCTAATAGCAGCATGTGGGCATCCTCCTGTTTCCACAGCCCGAATCCTTTCCTCCGGCAATGCTCCATGTTTTATCAAGAACTCTCCATCTTCTTTTGTGAATATATCATTTGTTACCTACAAAGAAATTGCATCTTAACTTTGACAAATATCATTCTATATCTTAAAACCAAAAAGTGAAGATTTCTTGAACATAGAAATTTTTGAACATCAAAGACATGCTTGCACATAACTTATTTTCTGTCAAACCAACAAATGTCTAGTAAAAGTCCCTAAAATTTGGTTCAAAGTTTCTGCAGATGCCAATCTGTGATGTGTAGGAACGAGTTGTTTAATCATGAAAGAACAAGAACATGCAATTGTAGAATAAAGAATGATGTTATGCCACTTGAATGACTCAATCAAAAGGCAAATTGCATGAAATCGCATCTTCCATCTAGAATATCTATTTAACTATAAAAAAAATCTAGAACTTCTAATGATGAGGTAGAGAAAGGTATGAGAACCATCAATTAAACTTTAGCTTCGTACTTCAAACGACAAAGGGGTATCCTCAAGTTCCAAACAATTGTGCAGACTAACACGCGTTCATGAAGCAATTATGTAAAAGAAAGAAATTATTGGTGGTACATACTGCTGCAAGACTGTATTTTTCCCTCAAGAGTTTGCATAATGCCAGCATTAGAGCTGTTTTCCTGCATATGAAAGAACATTCAGTCCCTCAAACTCTCAGCAAGTTCAACCGAAATTTTACAAGCTAATTACACGAGAGAGAAACTAAGTGCGGGAGAAAAGGAATAGCAAAAGCTAATATACAAGAAAATTCAACTCACTTCAGTACATTATGAACTGAAAAGGAAAATGCACGTGCACACAGACAGATGCACATACAAGAGAGAAAGGTGTGCAGTGGCAGACTTGGGTTCTAAAAGTTTAATTTTTATCTATAAAAATGATCCATTTTACTTGGGTTGCTTCACCTGAAAGAAAATCCTACTTATAACAGATACCAAAAGCTACTCAATGTCATCCTCCTCGTTCTGCTCTCATTTCTCAAAGATCAATTTTTCTTCTTCACTCGTATCATCCTGTTCGCCAGTTACTGCTTACCCCTTCCCAAAGAAAAGAAACAGAATAGTTCCCGTTTTCTTACGTTAAAAGCTCAAATTCTATACATCATATGGAAAGCATAGAGAGCTAAACAAATGGAATAAGACTAGAAAAGAGACCGGCAAAATACTTTGAACTCATACTAAAGAACTATAAATATTACTTAATATATTGAAACTAAAATCCTATGTAGCGCGAACTCTCTAAAAATGCTACCACACCAGCGTCAGGTCCCTTTTATAGGTATTTCTGGAGCGTCCAAGCAACATAGCTAAAATCTTGCACATTCAGATTTCAAGCTTAGCACAAAAAAGCAAGGATGGTGACCACACAGACTAACATAAAATTTTGGTTAGTGGAAGCAAATAATGAAACCCCTTTTACTTGAACACACATCCAAAATAAGCATTAATGAAAATGAAAATGTGAATTACTAGAAAATTGAGGGAAAACAAGAAGTACCCAGTACCAACAGGGCCACCAATTCCAATAGTAAATGCTCTTTCACTAAAACTCCTGTCAATAAGTGGAGGTGCTCTTCTGCTAAAGTATCCAGGTGAGTATATTGGTTCATGAGAATGAGGAGCCAGCCCATCATGGCTATGGTATACCTTCCCATCTGCACCTACCCATGATGTTGCTTTTGTCTCCCTAATACAAATTAAGACAACTATTTAATCAAGAATCAACCAAAACAAAAAAATGACAGAGTAAGTTTGTGAATTTAATACTCATGGCTATGTTCATGATGATGATGGTCATGGTCATGCATATGGTGATGTGAAGAAGCCATTAGAGTGGAGATTCTCACAGACGGTATCTGAGCTTAGAGTGGAGATTCTCACAGACGGTATCTGAGGGGAACAGGGGAGAGATAAGATTCCGAATCTACCGCTGTAGATAAAAATATTCCATGAAGATTTATCCGACTGAATCTCTTTATTGGGAATAGTTAGAGAAAAAAAATCTCAAATGGTGGTCCCCTTATATTTAAGAGTTAGTTGAGTCCGGAACCAAAATGACCCAAAAAAAAATAAAAAAATTGAATCAAAATATCCCAACAAAAAAAAAGTTACCGGACTACCTTTAGCGCAGTAATTTACTGCGTTATAGTGTCCGTCTTTTTTTTTTTTGCCCTTTTGGTTAACCCTTCTTCCATTACACTTTTTAAAGTACTTTGACCATAGATTAATCATGATTCGGAACCCCGAAACTTCAATATTTTATATAGAACCCTACTTATTTTTGTGTGATTAATAAGGTAGGATCAATATATTAAGGATACACAAAAGTTCGGATGACCGTTTTAGTGGTTGAAAAGTGCTCGAACGCCATTTTCGTTTGAAGGCTTGGTGTCATTAGCTTGAAGTTCTTTACGAATACTTAAACTTGTTCATTAATAATTAATCAAAAGTTAGTCAAAATGGCAGCATTCATTAAAAAAAAACACACTTAATTAAATTGCATCATTCATAACCTTGAGTAGATGAAAATACTTAACATACTAATATTCTTCAAAATAACAGCATCATCATAAATTAAACTTAAAACTAAAATCATAACATTCTTAATCATCATCAGAGTACAAGTCCTCAATATCGTCCTCAGAAAAAATATTGGCGGTTTCTTAAGACACATCTTTTTCCAGTAGCAGTTAGTTCTCTACCGGTTGATGATGCTTGTTCTTCGGCCAACTTTAGTATGTAAAATCTACATCGTCTTGCCAGCATTCTGTTGTTTTCTTTTCTAATCCTTTGCACGGCAAGCTCGCAAGTTTTTGGACCTACTTGAGGCATGGTTAAGGAGTACCTTGTTAGGATTGGAGCGTTGAGATTTTTCAAGTCGCGAACAAGACGTTCTGATTCGACAAGCCGATGGGACCATTCTCGGCGTAAACCGCAATAATATTCCCGCGGATCTGAATATTTCACACTGCAGAAATCATCATTACGCTCTATAAGAAGGTGGGGATTTAGCTCATCTAGTTTGAAATCACTGGTATCACTCGAAAAACTGCTATGATTTGAACTCTCATCATCACTGCTATTTGGTTCTTTTGGAAGGAGTAAAGACCAAGCTGAGTTTCTACTACTCGACATTGAATATGGTGTAGTCTAATAACAAAAGAAAGGGATACTTATATAGTTGCAAACCCCTAAGTACCCTCGGGGAGGGGGGGGGGGGGGGGTCTTTATGACCCTACCTACTTACCTTATTATAAGAAAAATATTAATCTTCATCGGATATTTCACAGTCCGAATCCCACTTGGATCTAAATCTTGTGCTACCATGTATACCATATTATACCCTATGGTAACGTATTTGCATCCGATTGTTCTATTCGCGAAAACGATTAAGAGCAAAATTAAACTCTTGTGGAGTTCCGCGAGGCATTGACATAGCACCTTTTTTTGGGCGTTTAAGCCATACTGACGCTAACTTGTGCTCTAGTGCTACATCCTCTCTAAAACGCCAATCCCACTCCTCTCTCATTTCATTGTTGTATTCTCGATTGAATCTGTCGTTAGGATTATTTAAGTAATGAAAATCATCATCATCTAGTTCCCAGGTCCTACCCATTGCTTTAAATATGGTTGCTGGAGTGAACGATATAACACGACTAATATCTCTAAATTGGTCAAAGAATGACATAGTAACTCAATTTTGTGTGACAACTATTCGTCAAATTACGTTATATAACACTTAAAGTTTGATTCGAATTATGACGTTTTTCTGTTTGACAGTTGAGGTGACAATACACTGCAGCAGTATTTACTGCGTTATACTGTCATAACGCAGTACGTCATAATTCGAATCAAACTTTAAGTGAATACTGCGTTGTGACAAAATAACGCATTATTTTACCGCGTTATTCTGCCGAGACCTGACATAGCGCAGTTAATTATGCGTTATGCAACACTCCATACTTAATTTGATTTGACGTAACGCTGCAAGACACACTAATTGCACGCATGCGTTGGTTCTATATTCAAACTTCAAATCTTATTAATACCGAGTTCGTATAAGGGAAAAAATTCTAAGTTTCATCCAATTTTTAACACAAATTCTAAGTTTCATCTAGTTTTTGCATTTTGTATTCCTCCTAAATTATTCAAAATATGGTAGATGTTCCAAAAATTAGAGTTTCTTTATTCTGGAACGGACAAATTATATTTGAGGAAAATAATTTGCGCTATGATTCTCTCCCAAAATACCATATTAAGTTTCCACTTGACTTAAAATTCTCAAAACTACTCCAAGCCTTGTATAATAGACTACAAGTTAGCAGAAGTGATTTTGATCTAAATATAATTGGAAAATATCCAATGTCATTTACGCCGCAACGTGTAACTAGTTATGGACAGTGATACATTCAAGACGATGGTTCTTTGACTGATTATTTGAAGGCGCCTTATGATTATAGGAAATGCATAACTTTAAACGTCCTTGAAATGTATATAGAGAAGGTCCCCATTAATCGACTTGAATTCATGGCTAGGGCTCCTCGGGAAGCCCGAAATAGACCTTGTCGGGAAGCCCCGTCTATAATTCAGGCCGAAGTCACTCAAGCGGAACCTACTTATCAACACAATTACCCTGACATGAGTACTTATGAAAGCATTTTGACTAGCCAAATGCCTCTGGATAGTTTAAGTCAGCAATTTGATGGGCAGTGGTAAATATTCATTTTTTACAATATTATTATTATTATTATTATTATTATTATTATTATTATTGTTATTATTATTATTATTATTATTATTATTATTATTATTATTATCACTTGAATGCTACTAATGATGTCGATTATAGTATTTAGAGGTTATACACCTGATATGGATCATATCGGACGGTCTCCTCAATCGGGATGGATGAATCAGGTCGGAACATCCTCAGCCTATCCAACAACTCAAAGCGATGGTCCTTCCTCAAGTTTCGGTGCAGTTGATTACTATCGGTACGTCTATTTTTTTTTTTTTAACATCAATAGTATTAAATACCATAATTTCTTATGTAGGGAGAATGTATAGGCAAAGGCCTGCTATGGATGGTCCGGATTATCCGAATTATATAGTGACATCATCCGGCGATAGTGAGGAAATACCTAATGCGGAGGAAAGTGACGATGACCAAAGTGACGATGAGATTGAGGTTGGAACTAATCCTCAACATCAAGTAGAACTGTTGTAAGACATGATGAACAGTCCGGCACAACAGGAGGAACTGAATTCACAGCAACCATTTGAACAGCAAGAGTCGACTCCGGTTCAGCCGTAAAGCCAATTTCAATAGCAATAGTCGACCCCGATTCAGTGGCATTCCGATGAGATCCCCTATCTTGATCATCTTCAAGATCGCCCAGATGCCTTTGTCTTTACTAGGGATGATGATCATATTCGGCGAAGTTTGTGGAAAGAGCCAGTGGATCTTTTAAAACAAAATACTCATATTGAAAAAGGCATGATTTTCAACTCAAAAAATCATTGCAAAGGGCTGTGACGATTTATTGCATCTAGGAGATGAGGGAGTTTAAAGTTGACGATTTCACACGAAAACTTTAGCGATTGGTCTGCAAGCGAAAATATCAAGGCTGCGAATGGATGCTCCATGGTAAGGAAACTGCTGAAAAGATATGGACTATTTCAAAGTTCTACACAAAGCACACTTGTGATATAGGTGACCTCCCAGATGATCATTGCAATATAGATACTAATTTGATTGCGCGTGTATTAGTTGGCCACATTGGAAAAAACCCAAGGTATCCCCTTCGCCTAAGTTTATTTTATTTTTGGTGTTAATATAATGTTCCTCGTTGTTATATGCTGATATTTCAACTTTTTCAGGTTCCCTATTAAAGATTTTATTACAGCCGTCCTGAAAGTATATAGCAAAACTGTTACTAGGAGGAAGGCGTATCTTGGGCGTAGGCGTGCACATGAGATAATCTACGACAATTGGGAGGGCTCCTTCAAGAAGTTGCCGAGATACGTGGCGGCTCTACAACACTTCAATCATGGTACTGTTGTTGAATGGAAGCTCAAATCGAAGCCTGGTGTGCCCGTAATATTTTTGATTTTGTGTTTTGGGCATTCAAACCATGCATTGATGGTTTTGCTCATTGTCGGCCTGTAATATCAATAGATGGAACACATGTGTACGGGAAGTATGATATAAAGCTGCTAATAGCAGTTGGAATGGATGCAAATGGAGCAATATTCCCTCTAGCTTTTGCAATTGCAGCTAATGAGAGCATTAGTACGTGGGGTATGTGTTACACCCCGTAGGTTCGTACGTGAAAATTTATAAGTGTTGGACGTTCTAAGTATGGATACTGGAGTTCCCTTCAAGGATATATGATATTATATGAACTAATCCTATGGTCATGACAATTTACGTTCATATAATAAGCTATGGGAAACTCCGGGACCAAGAAAATCGAAGAAAATAAATTTGTCAAAAAATTGGAAAAAGTTGACAGAGTTTTGGGTCAACTTTGAAGGGTATATCTACTAGTACATTAAGAGTTTTAAGGTGTTTCAAAAGCCTAAAATGAAGTTCGTCGAGTCTAGTTTCCAACGCAACAAACCGCTCATCGATACGATATCAAAATAGAGAATTATGGACGTTACAAGTTCAGCTGACCCGAGCAGAAACGCGTGCTACAGTAACTGCTACAGTACCAACCTGCTACAGTGCTGCGACAGTACCTGAACCACACCTATATATACCCCTCTAACCCATTAATTTTCTTGATATTTCACCATTTTCTCATCCTCCACTCTTCTAGATAACTCTTTAGAGTTCTATAACTTTCCTTAACTTTCTATAATTTTCCCTCATCTTCCATAATACTCCATAATATTTCATAACCTTTCCAAATCATCAAGAGAGAATATTAACATCAAAACCCTAAGGAAAATTTATGGAAGATAATTGTTCTTGTTTCATCTTAAGGTGGTGTTGAACTTGATGTTGGAAAGGGTGAATAAAGTGAAGTTCTTCTACTATAAGGTATGTTCTTGCTATTATTTACATGATTAAGATGATATAAAGGTTTAGAAATTCTTGGAAAAGAAAGAATCATAGGAGAAAAATCATAAAGAGTTGAATATAATTCTTTGATTATGGTATTATGGATGTTGTTATGGTTGGTTTGAATATTGGAGAAAGATCGTGTGGGATGTTTTATGGAATATATTGGTATTGATATGGTTGATGATGTTGCTGGTACTGTTTGGGAGTTATTTTGGTATTTGGAGGAGGTAAAGAATATAGGGGAAATGCTGCCAAAATTTCGGCAGATTCTAGAAAGATTTATTTGAAGAACTAAGACAAGTGTATAAAGGTGAGTCTAACAATAGTATAAATTTTCTTGAATATAGATTTACGAGCCTGGGAGGAAAGCGTTGAGTAGTTAAAGTTAAGGCGACCAAAAGGTATGTTAAGGCTAAACCCTTTCTTTTTAAAGGCATGATTCTTTCATTATAAACCTTTGTGCCATATCCATAATATCCGTGCCTCTACAAATTATAGAAGCCTATGAATCTCATGATCCTTATGATATTATTGAGCTTACTCACGATCTTGAGACTATTCTTTGTGATTGATCTCATCTCATAAAACTTGTTCTTTCGAGGTGAGATATAGCCATGACGGTTCTATTTTCAATGCTATTTAAGTTCATGATTCTCGAGACTCCCATGACATCGTCAACTTCACCTTAAGATAGTTGATCTTCTAAGGAAGGATATAGTGATAATGATAATGGTAATGATGATGTTGATTTCAGTTATGTATTTTTATGTATATGTGTGTATGTATGTATGTATGCATTGCATCCCATTGATCAGTTGGGCATAACATCGAGTCCCGCAAGGGCCGAGTATGGATAACACCGAGTCCCGAAAAGGCCGGATACGGATGTGACAGATGTATGTATAGTAAGTGTATGTGAATGCATATATATGTATGTTGTGTATGGATATGTATGAAATGTTTTTCCTGTAGATGAGTAGTTTACATGACAGAGACCTTAAGAAGAGTACGAGGTATAATTACATACTTTATCTTATGTTATCTTCATTCTGATATCATACTACTAATCATGCCTTACATACTCAGTACATTGCTCGTACTGACGTCCTTTCTTGTGGACGCTGCGTTCATGACCATAGGTGTAGATAGATGAGACGAGGATCTTTCATCGTAGGCTGCCTTCAGGTACCAGTTTTGATTGGTGAGCTCCACTTCTTCTTGGAGCATTGCCGAGTCTGAGTCTATATATATATATATGAATTGTGTTAAGGGTATGTCAGGGGCCCTGTGCCGACTTGTATACCTCAGTCATGTTCATAGAGGCTTTGCAGACAGTTCTTGTGTACAGCTTAGTTGTATTATGCCGGTTGTTATGTCGGCATCATGGGTACATTGTACATATATTTGTGCATGATATAATGTTCATATTTAGCCCTTAGACTTATTTTACCATTCGAGATATGAAGGACGAGAGTTATAAGTCGGTTCGCTCGGTTCCTGTAAGGTGCCAGGTGCCAATCACGCCTTGCCAAGTGTGGGGTGTGACAATATGTTTTTGGACTACTTAAGGCAACACATTATTAAGGATCGCATGGGAATATGTGTGATATCAGACAGAAATGCTGGCATATTGCACAATATGTTCAATTTGCAGGGGTGGCAGTCACTCTTTGCCTACCATCGTTATTGTTTAAGGCATTTGAAGGCAAACTTCCAAAAGGCATATCGAACCCCAGCACTTTGCAATTGGATGTGGGCGGCTGCAACAGAGCATCAGGAGAAGAAGTTTAACCTGCAGATGGACATTATTAGGCGGGCGAATGAGGAAGCCTTCCACTTGTTGAATGCAATTGACAAAGACAAATGGACATTACACCAGGATGAAGGTAGGCGATTGGGTATGCTGACAACAAATAGCTCTGAGTCATTCAATGACTTGTTAAAATCTGCACGGGGACTACCTGTCACCGCAATGGTGAGAATGACATTTAAGCAGGTTGTGGAGCAGTTCGTCAATAGATCAAAAGAGGCCAAAGCACATGCAGCAGTAGGTCTAAGATGGATGCCAAAACCGTCCAAACTGTTCTAGTACCACAAATATAAGGCTCAAAAACATGACCGGATGGAATACAACTCTGCAGAGCGCATATTTGAATTCACAACAAGTGTGCACCAAGGTAAAGGAGGTAACGTCCACACAATTTGTGAGATTCCAAGAACATGCATATGCGGCAAGTGGCAATCATATCACATGCCATGTTCTCATGCTTTCAAGTGTTTTATCGCAATGGGAAAGAACGTCTCCCCGTACATGGCTGAGGAATATACAGTTGAAAATTATGCAAGAACGTATGCTGGAAGGTTCTACCCACTTGGTAGTGAGAGTTATTGGCCACCGGATCCATTTTCAATGGTTGCAAATAAAGCATTTATCCGTAAATTCAGAAAGAATGCATACTCGCGTATTCATAATGAAATGGATGTTCCACCGAGGAGATACACTCGAAAATGCTCATTTTGCAATTATGTTGGTCATGATAAGCGCAAGTGTCCCTTACGGCATGGTGGTCAAACTACATTTCGCGGTGGAAGTACCTCTCGTGGTGGAGGAAACTTTTGTGGTGGTAGATCTAGTGGTGGTGGCACATCTCGCGGTGGCGGCGGAAGATCAACTCAAGGGCATTAATTGATGAATGTTTTTTTAAGTTTTTTTCTTACTTTGATGATTGTATTTTAAAAAAGTTTGGGTTTCTTATTAATGAACAAGTTTAAGTATTTTCATCTACTCAAGGTTATGAATGATGCAATTTAATTAATTTTTTTTTTTGTATGAATGCTGCAATTTTGACTAACTTTTGATTAATTATTAATGAACAAGTTTAAGTATTCGTAAAGAACTTCAAGTTAATGACACTGAGCCTTCAAACGAAAATGACGTTCGAGCACTTTTCAACCACTGAAATGGCAATCCGAACTTTTGTGTATCCTTGATGTATTGATCCTACCTTATTAATCGCACAAAAATAAGTAGGGTTCTATATAAAATATTGAAGTTTCGGGGTCCCGAATCATGATTAATCTGTGGTCAAAGTACGTTAAAAAGTGTAATGGAAGAAGAGTTAACCAAAAGGGCCGGAAAAAAAAAAAGACGAACACTATAGCGCAGTAAATTACTGCGCTAAAGGTAGTTCGGTAACTTTTTTTTTTTGTTGGGGTATTTTAGTTCAAAATATTTTTTTTTGGGGTCATTTTGGTTCCGGACCCAGAGTTAGTTTAGTCTTGTCCTTGAATTAGGGGTTTACATGGGTCGGATTAGTTCGAATGTGTTAAATATCAAACCAAACTAATTGCGTTGAATTTTTAAATTTATAGACCAAATTAATAAAATTTGGATTTTTTAACCTCGGAATTTTTTTCACAAAAGTCTTTATACAAAACATATACTAACTTTTACTTCAAATATTTCTTTAGTTCTAGTAAGATACAACTATTTAATTAAGGTGTTTCTTAAGAAAATAACATAAAATGTGAGATGAGTGATGACATTGTATTAAAATATTCAACAAATAAGATGATAAAATCGGTTAAAATAAATATTGTTAATTAATAAGTCATAAAGAAAATGACCATGTCTAAAAATACTAAGTTATGCTAAAATAAGTACGGCTAATAAGTATTAATTATATGACCAAAAATAAATAAATTAAGTTATGTATTTTCACTTTCTAAACGAATTATGCAAAACTAAAGAATATATATCCAACATTATTGTCATTCCTAGTGAGAGAATTGAATTTCTTTTATTAGTGTTGAGTTGGTTTTGGTTTGGACTTTATTTGAGCCACTAACATCCGTAGGATATAAAACTTATTGACATTCAAAATTCTAAGTTCAACCTTGAAATAATATGATAAAAGACAAAAAAAACTACGAAAATAATTTAAGAAATATTTATAACTTACATTACAAATAAATATTTTTATGTATAAAATATTTTAAAAATTAAATACATGTAATGTCGGGTTGGTTTGAATTTTTTTAGATAAAATCAAACCAAACTAATTATGATTGGGATTTTTTTGTTAAACACCAAATCAAATCAAATTAAACCACTAGTCAATTTTTTTTCCTCAATTTATCGATTTGTGCGGTTTATCGATTTAGTTTGGACCTACCTCCAATTGTTGCTGTGACCAAACTTGGTCCTTTGTGTTACAAGACAAGATTGTACACTTTTCAAGAGGAAAGCACGTTATTAACGCGAGGAACAATGTTGATTTAAAGATGAATATTGCTCAGTCTAAAAATACTTGTCAAGTTTTGATTTTCGGGATTAACTCAGATTAATTTTTGAAGTTAAATTAAATGAGATTAATTTAATATTTTAAATTAAAATTTATCTGAAAACTATACGAAAATTATTATTCTTCTCATCTTAAAATATTAGTCGAACTTTATATATAATTTAATTCTTGATAAGCGAAATGTGATAAGTATTTTGGGAGTGTAAGTATCGAAGAGGAGTAAAGTGTTCACTTTTCGAGGGACAATGTAGTAGTTTAAAGTTAGAATGTTGAACGGAACAAAAAGAAGTACTAAAAGATAGTAGTAGAAGATCCTTTTTGTTCACAATTAAGTATATCAAGGACAAAAATAAATAACTTAGCCCTAAAATTAAGGGACCATTTTAGGCCAAAATGTTTGTCCACACAAACAGCTTATTTCAAAACAAGATATTTGTGATTTATATAGATTTACTCGATCAATTATAATTAATAATAAATATTTTCACCTTAATTTAAAGTCTTAAAATTAGATTATTTAGTTTGGTGCAAGTAAGGTTATTACCTTGATAGAGTGCCGTCCCCTAATCACTATAGGACCTTTTTTTGGTTATATTTGAGGTTAATCTAACAATTTTTTTGAAAGACTACACTTTCGATGATTTTGAATTCTAAATGAGCGTTGTTCTTTAACCTTGTGACATATTATATTTTTTCCCCCGTAAGTCGTTATTCCCCTAAAGGAAAAGATCATTTACATCCCATCACCGAGCTTATATTATTTTTTTTCAATTTTTGGTAATTCATTTTGTGATATGACGTAGAAATGATAAATCCAGCAAATAATAGCTGCCTCCAAATATTTTAGAGGAAGATATCTACCCAAGCCAAATGCATAAATACCAAAGAGCCTTTTGAACTTTTTATGCCACACATGCTTCTGTAACAATCTTTGACATTCTTATTTCATATTCTTCTTCTATAACATAATATGAAAAAGAATCATGTTACTTCCCATACTATCTCGTCGCAAAATTTTCTAAAAAAACCATTATCATTAGCATTTATATCGTCACACAATACAAAGGTGATAAATACTCTAATTTATGTACAAGAATACATTCCCTAATCATCATATATCTACTACCTCATAATCACTCTTGAGAAATCTAAAAATCACATTTCAAGGTTAGGAAGGAGGAATAAAGGGTGGTTTTGAATCACTAAATAAGCTTCCTGTTTTATGATGCATTCACATAATTGGTGCCTCAAATAAAAATACACCAAACTCTAGTTCATGTTAAGTGCAAACAAGAAAAAGTGGAGGACTAGGAAGTACAGTTTCCAAAAACATACAACATTCAAGTTTGTTGTAATAATTTGTTGAGGACATTATTTCTAGAAAAGTAAGTCCCTAGTGCATTGATCTTCCTTCCTGACTCAGTTCTGGTAATCATCTTTTGGCCATCACTCTGAGGAACAACTATTTCCACTTGGGGTGTCATAGTTTCATTATTTCCAGGATTGACCCCTTGCTTTTGTATGTATTCCCATTTGTCTTGGAAAAGATAGAAAAATCCCATGAATGAGATTTGAGCTGTAAAAATTATTGTCCATAGGCTTATTGGCTTAGATGTCCTTTCATGGTAGGCATTTAATCCTGTGTAGGTGTTTACGATTCCTGCCAAGCATATTGTTGTTCCAAGTAGCCAATGGAAAAAGTACCATACACTTCTTCTTTTACTTCCCCTGCAGTTCATAGAGGCGAACTCGAGATTTAGAGTTAGTTAATTTAAAGTAAGTGTGATTTCATTATATGTTTATATTTTAAATGAGAAATGGTTTAGCAGGGATCTTGTAGCTCCGTTGGTTGGCTACCTGAACTCTCACCTTGTTGGTGAGGGTTCGAATCTCCACGTTGTAATCCCCTTCCCCTATAAAAAAAAGTTTTTTTTAAAAAAAAATGAGAAATGGTTTTAGTTGAACCACATAATCCCCTAAATCCGCCTCTGTATCGAAATAGCTGCAACTTTTAGAGTACTTGATTTTATCATACAATGTACTCATGTTGACACTATATTTGTTGACTATAGGTACAAAATGCTCAACCGTGCGATTACTGGTACCCAATAAAATAGTAAATATGCATGCAAATTGATCCGAACATCATTGCTACAAACAAAAATAAAATAAAAAAGTAAAAAAGGACAGACAAGAAATTTAGGAAATCGAACTGGCTTTTCCTACATATAATTTGATAATTCTTCCTAGCCTAAGTTCCACAAGATCTATTAATTGTGTCGAAACTTAGGAGAAAAACTAAAGAAAAGAGTTACCTCTTAGGCCTGCGCAATCCCATAAGAAATTGGACATAGATGGCAATATAAAGGGCTAAGCCTATTCCTTGGTGATTGTTGTTGAACCTATTCTCAAAGCTCTTTATTGATAGCACAGCTCCAGCAGTAGCCAGCAGCACTGAGAGCACCTTTTTCAGTTTAAAATATACAAAAAAGAAGGGCAAATCAATTATTGCAGCCAGAAACAAAAGAGATAATATAATTTTTAATTGTCTATTTGTTAAACTAATTCTCATTTCTTGCCACATACAATGGCCATAATCATAGTCAAATCTGTTTCACTTATACTCCCACCAAACTGTGGGCTCACATAAATGAATTTTGAACTTTTTAACCCTTACTATGATTAAAGTGGAATCATTACGTAGCAGAACAAAGTAAAGATCAATTTATGATCATTACTTGTCATGGCTCAAAAGACACATCTATCATTCATGAAAAAGATGTCAATTTTTTTTTTCCAAACAGTTTCAATTTATTTTTCCAAAAGTTGTTCAGAATTTGAAGAATTAGAATTCAGAGTTAAACTAAATATTAATTACCTGAAGAATTGCATGAACATAAAAGAGAACTTTGAGTTTTGTTCTGCTACACTCCTCTGTGTTGGAGAGTCTTATTGTGAGTATTCCAGCAGGCATCAAGAATCCCATTGAAGCCCATAACAAAATTCCATGAATTTCAATATCAAATATTCTCTGAGAATTCACCTGCCAGCATTTTACATGTCAAATTCTCATTCCTTTATATCTTGTTTGGGAACAAGCAGAAAAGAAGAGAAAGGAAGGGAAAGTAAAATATCTTCTTGTGTCACAATTTGTTTCTCAACTTCTCATAAACCAACTTTTCCTTTCCCCTCTTTTCCTCTCCCTGTAAATATGAACAAGGTATGCACCCATAGGTGGACGCAATGTAATTCAATAGGTTCAACTGAACTCTGTACTTTTATATAAGTGTATAAATATGTATGTGTGAAAAATAACTAAAATTTCAATATTTACTAAGTTCTGAACCCATAATTGCAACAATGCAGTGAAAAGTACATAAACATGAACTCATCAAATTTAAATTCTGAATTTGCTTATATACGCAGCACAAATTTGGGGGAGGGCGGAGAGGGGTTGCATACCTTGGGAACATGTTGTTTGATGCTAATCAACTGACTGTTGAGTTGGATCTCTTCATTGGATAAACAAGCAATGAAATGTGGAAATACAAAAAAAGCAAAGACTGAAGTAATTGGTAGCCAATATTTCCTCATTCTTGGATTCTGAATCAGAATTCCAAGAAGAGCTTCAAAAAGCAGCTAATTCAGTACTGAGAAATCTGAATTTTTAGGAAAGTTAGGTGCTATGATGGAAGAGGAAACTCAAGATGAAAAATTGTTTGTTGCAGTGAGATATAGACTTTTAAAACCATGCAGGCAATTAAAGGACCCTTTTAAAGTTTTTTCACTTTATGACATTCTTAACTTTAATACAGTAGTTTTTTTTTTTTTCATATTTCTAATGCCAAACTAGGATAACCAATTGACTTTATTTAATCTAGGTTGTGATGATGGGCATATGGTCTAAGATTAAACTAAAGACATTTCTTAATGTTTTACTAAAAAGACACCTAGTATCTTGTATTAGCTCTACCAGGATGTGTCTTCTGCTTTTTATATAAAGAGGCTACTTTCAGGTCATTGACAAAAAGAGAAATTACATATAGCTTCATGTCTGATACAAATAAAGAAATCATTTTAATCCCTGAAATTGGCACGAAAATTCACTTTAACAACTAAACTTAAGTTGTATTTATATACTCCCTTAACAACTTTCATTTCAATTATTTTCCACCCTAAAAAAATAATACCATTCTCACAAGGTCAGGTGTATTACACTCGCGCCACGTCATTGCCACATCGTTGCCACGTCAGTGCCATGTCAAAAATTACCAACACTTCATTTTTTGTTTTTCTTTTATTATTTTTTCTCTTTCTCTTTCTCTTTTTTCTTCTTCTCTTTCGGAAACAGCCGTCCTACCTTGGTAGGAGTAAGGTCTGCGTACACTCTACCCTCCCCAGACCCCACGTTGTGGGATTTCACTGGGTTGTTGTTGTTGTTTCTTCTTCTTCTCCCTTTTCTCTTTCTTCTTCTTTCTCCTCATCCTCACTCTACTTTAGCAACCACTACGCCGCTGCTACCGCCACCGCCACCGCAAAAAAAAATTATTATTATTATCAGTCCAAATTGGACAAACTGCCCTTCAAAAAAAAAATCATCACCATCATCTTTAACCCACACCTACCACCACCACCATCATCTCCCCACCAAATTCAATTCCTTCTTAAATTAGTCCCACTTACACTCAAATTCATCCAAATTGATTGTTTTGGTTGTTATTTTGGGTCATTATTAGTTTGGACGAACTGCCCTTAAAAGAAAAAAAGTTCACCACCACCATCTTTAACCCACACCCACAACTATCGCCATCATCTCCCCCAACAAATTTCATCCAACTCCTTCTCAAACTAGTCCCACCTACACTCAAATTCGTCCAAATTGATGGTTTTGGTTGTTATTGTTAGCCATTATGATTATTATTAGCAAATTCATTTCTTCCATAACCATTATTCCATAACTTTATTTTGAAAGAAAACAAAAATCAAAATCAAGAAACCAAAAAATGGTGAAAATGAAAAGAAAAGATTGATGAGAATATAGAGAAAAAGAGGGATTTATGGGGCGGAGCTGTGGTGGGGGCGGGGCTGTGGGGTGAAAAATAAAAAGAAGGTGGTGGGGTGTCACGCCCCAAAACCCCACCCTAGACGTGACCGACATCCGACGTCATGAACAACATCGGAAGAACCTAAACCGTGCAATAATGACACTTGAACCCGCCAGGTTCAATATTCGCCTCCAACAGTTTATAAAATAAGTATAACAAATCATGAATATATGAATTAAATCAGCGAAAGTCTTTATTCATCTAATACTTAGTCAAACGTAATACGTGCCCGAGAGTTAATCAATAACTCAACAACTACCCACAAGAACGTATACTATGGAGCTTCTAAGATAAAGGAATAATAGTTTGACTCATTGGGACGCAGCCCGAAAAACTACTAATGAACAAACAAATAAATAGGGTGTCCCACAAACGAACCTGCGGGCTCACCAAATCAGCAGCAACAGTAAGTCATTCCTAAGCGCCTGAAGTGTTAAGAACCTGCTCTTCTCCGTTACCTAACATACCATCAAAAATAACAATGATATGCCTGAATACTTCGTACTCAGTGAGTGTCTAAGGGGCAATAGTTACAAACAAGATATGATGAATAAAATTAATAAAATGATATTAAAGAAAATCACAATTCAAACCCAGGAATAACGTAAGTCAGCAACATTAAAGAGTCATGAAAGAATCCAACAACGAAAGACATATTAACTTAACTCCTTACCATTTACCATGCCAAGCATTTCACTTACGAATTCAATATCACCACAAGCCACTCACAGGCATCAAGATATGAAACAAGCTACTCATAGGCAAACTAATCAATCAATCAATACTCCGGGTTAGGAAACCACGGAGGCTAATCGTCCTCTGGACTAGCACAGGAATAGATACTCCGGGCTAGGAAGCAACGGAGGCTAATCGTCCTCTGGACTAGCACAGCAATAGATACTTCGGTCTAGAAAGATATGGAGGCTAATCGTCCGCTGGACTAGCACAGCAATAGATACTCCGGTCTAGGAAGATACGGAGGCTAATCGTCCTCTGGACTAGCACAGCAATAGATACTCCGCGCTAGGAAGCAACGGAGGTCAATCATCCTCTGGACTGACACAGCAATACTCGTATCGATACGTTAGGATCCATAACGGCTAATCGTCCTCTGGATTAGCACAGCTTTCCCATACAGGCCCAAACACCAACAAAATACAATCATGGCATATTACTTTATCATTAATCATGGCTTAGAGCCGAATCTCACTTCTCAAGTCATCATCTCAAAATAGAGGCATTTCAAGTCATAACCGATTTAGAATCTTATTCAAATCTCTTATTCAATTTCAAGTTCAAGAAACCCATTCAACAACAAAAAAAGTTTAAGGTCCAACCTTTAGAAGATTAAGTTCAATCATCCAATAATGGGAAAAGCGAGTTTCACAAAGTAGTATAGTTCGTATAAGGTTCGATGCGAGTTTGACCCTACACACGCATGACCTTGTCTAAAAGAAATCATCTTTAATTCCAGAATAAATTCCACCAAACAAGAGTTATAACTTATACAAACAATCGAGGAAGGATTCTCAAATACAATTCATGCTTTCACAATATAAGCGTACTTCACAAGTAGACATAGTTGAAAAGATGATTTTTGGAATATAGACATACTTCAAGGAAGATTTTTGGGAAAATCTAAACATACATGAAAAGACGAATTTTGAAATATAGACATACAAAACACCTTCATAGTCAAAAGGATTTTCTGTAAAAGAGACATACAAATTACCTTTATATTCAAAAATGATTTTATTTTTAAAGAGACATACAAATTACCTTTATATTCAAAAAGGATTTTATTTTTAAAGAGACATACAAATTACCTTTATATTCAAAAAGGATTTTAAAAGAGTCATACATTAGGGTTTTGTATGAGAAGTTCACCCTTTTTATTCAATAAAGAACTTTCGAGAAAAAGGCCATATATCCATAATAAGGTTTTTAAAAGAGAGACATACCTTAATTTGTTAAACAAGGTTTAACAAATCACTTTTCTAATGAAGAACACCCAAACCCTAGCTTGAATCACTTTGGGAAGAATTATGTTGCAAACCCTAGGTTTGATCACAAAAATCATGTTAAGAATCATTGGTTTGATGTTAGAATGAATTAGTAATGTTAAGGATTCCCTTACCTTTCATTTGAAGACTTGGGGGAATGATTTTCGTCCTTAGGGTTGTTTAGGAAGTGGAGGAATAAACAAAACAAGTGTCCTATTTATATTTTTCTGGTGAAAACGGGCCGAAGGACGCCTCTGAAGGACGGACCGTCCTTCGTGTTACGGACCGTCCCTTAGTGGAAATTTCCAGAGAGTTTCTGGAAATTTTTGAGACGTTACGGTTCATGTTACGGCCCGTAACACGTGTTACGGTCCATAACGTCTCACTGTAACACAAGCAAAATTTCCAGTGAAGACAGGCTTCAGTAAAACAGGCATAACCTTTTGTACGCAGCTTTGTTTGGGCTGGGCGACCTACCGTTGGAAAGATATTTCAAATATCTACAACTTTCATCAAGGAAGTTTTTCCAAATTCGTAACAAATTTTCATGAAAATCGCCCAGAAGACAGACCTACCAAAACTTAGGCGAATTTAAGAGCCCTTAAGAACTTCACTAGTTGGTTTGACTTCAAAACGACCATCCTCCACCCGAATTCATCAAGAATGGATTCATATAGATAAAATATCATCTTAACACTAGATTTTTACATATTCACACCTAGTTCAAGTTTACGGGGTGTTACATGGGGGGGGGGGGGAGGCTGTGGGGTGAAGAAGAAAGTGGTGGGGCGGGGCTGTGGGGCGTGGCAACGGGGAGGGGGCGACGGGACTGTGGGGCGTGGCAACAGGGGTGGGGAGGGCAGGGGTTGTGAAGAATGGGAAAGAAGGAGAGGATGAAGAAGGAGGTTGAAATTATGGGGCCCATCTTTTTTTTATTTTATTTTTTAATTGTATAATAATACATATATATCAGCGGGTCCACTTTTTGTGTTGTTTACTCTCTTAATTTTTTTTTATTTTTTTATTTTTGTCACATCGGCATTTGGGGTGAAAAATAATTGAAATGAAAGTTGTTAAGGGGGTATATAAATACAGCTTAAGTTTAATTGTTAAAGTGAGTTTTCGTGCCAAATTCAGGGATTAAATGATGTTTTTTCTCTATTAGCAATAACCTCTACTTTTGATATACTAAATGTTACTACAGTAAATATGGGAAACAGAATGTATGGTGATAAGAATTCCTTTTTGGAGAAATCTATGATAATAACGAATAACCATGCCTCAGTCCAACTAAGTGAGTATTGGCTACATGAATGCCTCCACTTCTTTATTTTAACTCATTTGATATAATCATTTTTGAGGATTCACGATGAATCGATAAGTTTTACGCTGGTTGTCAACTTACCGGAACCCTCCTCTTTATTTGGGCTTATGGCCGGAAATGTGAGCAAGCTCACGGTAGTGCATTTTTTTTTTTTTTGGAGAAATTTAGGGGGGGAGGTGGGGTGGGGGGGGGGGTGTTGGCGGCAAAGGGTATAAGAAATTAAAGAGTGATATTGCATCAATAATTGAAGTTGATACTTGTGGCTTTGGATTACTATAATAAGTTACAATAGCATAAGTCATAGCTTAATCCCCCTTATCAAAATGCAAGAGGTTGATAGAAACAGAATGATAGTTAGAGAAGAATTTTAAATTGTCCAGTTATATATAACACCAAAATTGCAATCATTTGGATTTATGGGAGATATCACTTTTCTAACTAACGTTTGAACAAACACCGACCATGTGAATTCTTTACAGAAACATATGCGCATTGCTATTACAAGATTCAACCAAAGCTTGATTAGCAAGTTTTTTCATGTCAGATTATGTCAAGTTTCAGTACAAGACAGGTCAACAGTAAAGAACGGTAATCATATTTGCACACTAGTGGAAAACAAAGATAGGGTGCTTTTGCCCCATGTAATCATATAACAAAACTTCTTTCCTCACATTCATATTAATGGTTTCCAAAGTGTACGATTAAAAAACATATACCTATAAATTAGGTTGTCAAATTTTCATTTACAATATCAATATAGTTTAACTTGCGATATTAGGTTAGTTACCATTTTATTATAGCGAAGATTCACTTGTAATTACCCTAAAAGTAACATGATTGTATAAATACTGATTTTTAAACGCCAAGTGCATAGAACTTAAACTCTTTTTTCAATTATAATAATAAAACTCGCTTCATTCATGATCCGAGCACACGCCATTGTTCTATAGTGAAGATCCAAATTATTTTTGCTTAACAAATATTTCCACATTTCAATTTTACGTAATTTCTCTATCTATTTTAACTATTTTCAGAAACAAGTAATTCCTCTTCTTCCTATTTCACTTAAGAAATTGGTCGAAGGAACTTTAGAAAAATGTATATCATGATATTCAATTTGAAACTCACGAAATATTTGATCTTATTCTTTGTTTGATCTAAGCAGAATGAAAAAGCGTATCCTGTCGAAAGATGAGTGTCATGGCTTGCTTTTACTTAATATTGAGTATACCTTTTCGACTTACCCTCTTTGAATTCTTGATTGAGGATGGTGGAAATAACTGGCCAAGTATACAAGTAGTTATTTCATCTGAGGCATGTCAAACATTGCTGCTAATTTAGATTGACAAAACTTTAGTCTTCTGTTGGAGTAATAATGGCTTCATAGTCGAGATTTCCATATAGCTTTTTGTAGCAAATGGAGAGCATTTTGACAGCTATCCTGGTTTGGTGAGGGGTCACATCCATGTCTTGAATTCCATCATCCTATGTTATGCATGCACTTTTCTCTTTATTTTTTCAAATAAGTTCTACTTGCTAAACCAGACGATTATAAAATTGTGTGGCATGTAATTGGCATATATGAGATGTTGAAAGACCTGTGCAGATTTTGAGCTTCTTTTTACTTTTTCAAATAAGTTCATCTCAGCCCCTTAAACGGCCGACACCTGCACAAAAAATCCAATACCAATGATTCAATGTATAAAGAAAGGTTTCAGCTTTTATACACTAAGATGAATTTTACATATCAAGCTGCCTAAAATTATTAATATGCAACTGTCCATGAAAAAGTGAAATCAATAAAATTACAACACGTTAAAATGTGTTGATAGTATAAAAGTTCTTTATACAGTGTACATACATTAAATCCAAAAAAAAAAAAAAAAAAAAACTTTCAAACCATAGAAATCGACAAGTGAGGGATGGCTCAGTGGTTAAGCACCTCCACCCACGACCGGTAGGTCCTGGGTTCGAGTCACACTGGAGGGTAAGTGTGGAAACACTATAAATCCTCCTAAATGGGTGGGAAAAAAAAAAAAAAATATTCAAGTAGAAATCCACCAAACCTAGTCATTGCTTCTTAGAGTAAAATTGGCTGATAACAACACCCTATGTATTCACCTAAAGCTTTCAACATAAGGTTATTAATTTTTTTTGGAGACTGGTAACATGAAAAAAAGAAAAAAAAAAAAAAACTTATTATTAGCAGCATAACCAATAAAGAGCTTCCAAAAATTCCAAAATGTAGTTTGTTATGAATTTTTTGCAGAAATTTGTTTGGGTCATTCACACAAATGCCCTTATTTGGGGGTGGTCTTTAATTTTGATTCCTCAAATAGCTGGTTTTAATTGTTGGTCCTACGATACTTTAAGTGGCTGAAAATGCCTCTTAGATTCTGGGTCCGAACCCAGCAGAGTATAAAAAAATTAAAAAAAAATCGCAAGGCAGAATTTCGTTGCAAAGTAGGCCTATTCGGGCAAGAACTTCTGTAGAATCCCACCAGAGTGAAAAAAAAAATGCAAGGCAAGTTATGCTTTAAAACATAGTTTCTGTATAGAAGTTATGCGTAAGGCATAGTCTCTATATAAAAGTTATGCCTTAATATCCGGCATAACTTAAAACTACAGAAGTTATGTCTTATAAGGCCTAGCTTGGAACTACAGCATAACTAAGAGCCTGTTTGGATTGGCTTATTTTATGTGCTTTTAAGCCAAAATACCTTTTAAGCACTTTTGTATGGTTTGGATAAGATAAAAAAATATTTTTTTAGAACTTGTTTTTAAGTCAAAATAACAAAAATAAATCAAAAGCCACAAATTAAAATTCCTAACTTATGGCTTTTAGCCCATCCGAACGGGCTCTAAGTTAGATCTCGGGCTCTAAGTTAGGTCTTATAAGGCCTAACTTTCATGAAACCTTGCCTTGCAAATTACTTTTTTTTTTTTTAACTGAGTCGGATTCGGGTATTTTTAGCCATTTTTTAGGCGAATAGCAAAATCAATTTGAGAGGAAAAAATAAAGACCAGCGCGTTTGAATGCCAATCCGCGCAAAGAAATGAATTTGTTTTGGTCTGGAGCATCACCAGGTACACATGATCAGTCACCCAGTTTGCAGATAGCCAAAAACCCATTCATACAAATAACAAAAGGACAATACACACCAATGCTAACAAACTATATTAGCAAGGACTGCAACGATAAAGCAAACAGAAATCCATGCTGGAAAATATTCTAATAACCACCATCATTTGATCAGAACAAAAAGGTTCCCCTTCTCTCTTTCACAATGAATATTAAATAAACTAAACGAAAGCACCAAAATTGCAGAAATCTGAAGTTGCTTCATAATTTAACAGCCGTCATAATTAGCAACCCTATGAAGTAAAAGTCCATCTCAAGCTAGATCTAGTTCTGTTTCTTCCGTCTCAAGCTAGATCTAGTTCTGTTTCTTCCGTCTCAAGCTAGATCTAGTTCTGTTTCTTCTGAAAGTTCATTTCTTTTTCTTTTTTTATAATAGTGGTGTCCAAGTCAGCTTATACGCACCTCGATTATTTTATCGAGCACTATTTGCATGCCACACCCTTGGGTATAGCTTTTTGAGAGTTAAACCTCAATTTTGTTCAAGTGTCAGAATCTTAATACCTGGCCGAAGAAACATGGAAAACTTGAGACTGTTTTCAGAAATTGAACTGTGAGGTAGGAGAAAAGGTTTGACACACCTGCCCATGGAGTATAAGAAACTGGGAAGACGAGCACTATATTAAGATATTTTTAAGAATTTCCGTCAAGAGAACAAGTCACTTTGGAAGGCTACTTTACGTAAAGGTTTATCACCTTAACAAGTAAAGGTATCTGCGAAGACATGCTTCACCTTAAAACATTTACATAATATCTTGAGGGCTTAAGCAACCAAATGAGTAACAACAATTCACAGAGGGTCAGCGACATCTACAGAAAAGTAACATTCAATTCAAAACAGTACTAAACACAGATGTAACAACATAAGTTAGCTTTACATGTCATTGGTCTATGTCCAAAATGAGCCAATCATGGCGAGATCTAAACAGAACTTTGTGAGATGGGTCCGAGGTAATCACCCTCCAAGCTCACAAGTGCTTGGAATTCCTTCTCCGCCTCCACATACCTTGCTCCAACCACGATGAAACGCACCACAGTGTCTTTCTCAATTCTTGACATCTTATCATTCATAAAGATAGGATTTTCTCCAGGCACATACTTATAATCCGACATCTTGAGATGAGAGAGGTATACCTTGTTGGTGGGGCCACATCTCAAAAAGACACCATGCTTCAAGATCTTGTCAACAAACCCTTCTAAGATCTCTCCACGGAATATCTTGAAGGTAACGCAGCTGAATTCCACAGGGAAAAGCACATCACCAGTGTGTTCTCGAACTTTCCCTTCCCCAATCCTCTCCAATGTAGTGACAGCCATAAAGTAACCAAGATTTTTTGAGGCCTTCTTGGAAGCAAAGTCTTCCAAGAGGCGAATAACAATTGCCTTCTGAAGCATTAAACCTTCAACATCAAGGTTCTCAGCAGGGATTATCACATTCCATGACAACTGAGATTTCAAATACATTTTGAATGACCTGTCACAAATCAAAACACAGTGGGCTTTCTCAAGGGAAATATGGGTACAAAGAAACCACGCAGTCACAGCAATGCTAGAATGGAAGTTCAAGGAAAATGTTTTGAATTTCATATGCCACAACCACAAGAAATGCACTGCACATTCACTGAAATTTATCCATCAGGAAAAGATATGTAATCCCCACAGACACTGTTAAGGTGCAAAAGGTATTGGGTACGGAACCGCAAGAGACAGAATGGCACATTAAAATATGGATCTGGACGTTGTGCCCTTAAGGCCTTAACTAGCAGTATCAGCCATCGTTCCCTCAAATAAGTTGCAGAGATTTGCTTGAAACATGACAGGCAAACATAGAAGACTACACGAGTTCACTCCTACTGTATCAGCTTATTCAGCTGATATGAGAATACAATAATGAGGCTGTCGCAATGTCATCATTAATTAGATATTACAAACCCTCCATCTCTAATAAGAGTATTTAAACCAATTTGAAACTCTTCTAAAGATTAAAATTATAAGTGAATACCAGTAATAACTAAACCGACCATCGGAGGTAAAATGGTCAAATAGAGGACACGGAAAGAATTTTTAAAAGAATCAAGTCACTTTTAGAAGCCAACTGCCGTTAAGTTTCTATGCCCAGCATGAGTTGGTACCTTAAGGAAAGAGAAAACACTTTCTTTTCTTTTGATAATCGTGGTGTGTGCGCCAGCTCCACTGATTCCAGGGGATACCTGTCACCTCCCACCAGCAATAGATATAAGGTAACTCAGTCCACCAAGGCTAGGACATATGACAAGAAATCACCTAGTGTTTTGTCACTAGATTTAAACTTGAGACCTCATGGTCCTCAATCCACTTCATTGAACATTAGGCCACACACTTGGATGCAACCATGCAAGAGTGGAAAAACTTGTTGGAACCAATCAAATTATATATTTACAATGCTAAGCACCGATAAAACTTAAATTTATAGTGAATAATACATATATCCATCCTTCTCCGTAATGAGCCGAGGGTCTTCCGGAAACAGCCTCCCTACCTAAGGTGGGGGTAAGGTCTGCGTACACTCTACTCTCCCCAGACCCCACGTTGTGGGATTCACTGGGTAAGTTGTTGTTGTTGTTGCCATCCTTCTCCGTAGGCTTTGGGCAGCATCTGAAAATCAACCCCAACTTTGAATTTACCCAAATGGCCATATTTCAATCAGCTTCCCTTACTAGAATTTTCCGAAAGTCAATCAAAGACGAATACAAAAAGCATAGGCATTTCGCGGAGGCAACAGCATACCCAGTGTAATCCCACAATGTGAGAGGTCTGGGGAGGATAGGATGTACGCAGACCTTAACCCTACCTTTGTGGGGGGGGGGCAGAGAGGCTATTTCTGAAAGACCCTCAGCTTAAAGAAAATGAAAAGTACAATACAGTTATATAAGAGTAAATTAAGATAAGAAAAAGGACACACCGAATAACCAAGAACAATGTGAGGAAAGGATCAACTTTTGGCCCCATATATATACCTGGGATTAGGAAAACTTCCAGCGACTAGGGTAAAATCTGCAGGGTTTCTGAAACAATTTTAGAAAGATAAATTGGGACTTCACCTTTGCTTTTAGGGTTTTAAAGAGTGCGGAACAGTGATTAATAAAAAGGAGGAAAGTAGATATATGTTACAGTAGATCACAGCATTGCATGATCGGAAAGTAACAAGTAAAGGAAACAATTCTAAAAATTCTGAACATAGGAAATAAGAAAGAGCGCAAGAACAACAAAAGAAGCGTGGTGGGTATTTGAAGGGAATGGAGTAAAAGACTAACCGGCGACGGTGGGCACCGTAGGAGAGGTACGGGTACTGAAATTGAAGTATTAGGTTTTTAGTCCGCAAAACTCCTTTGTTATTTTTAATTGAATAGTCAGTCCAGGTGGGTAAATTAGTAGCCACGTGTCTAGTTTATTCAGACGTTATTTTAGATTCCTTTATAATATGGGAGTAGGTCTAAAATAGTCCCTTAATTATATACTTATCGGTTTTAATTCTTTAACTATCCAAAAACTTATCAAATTTGGTCTCCATCTATTTTTTTATACAAACAGCGTACAAACTCATAAACCTTCGTGAGATTAATCATTAAACCATCTCTCATACCTATATTTCTCTCTCCCTGCTTCTTTTTTAAAGAATGAAATGTAGGAACTTGGAGTCAAACTCGGGTATGTTCCTTGGCATTAAAGGATTTTACCACTAAACCACTGATATTTTTTGTTCATATATTTACATTGATTTAATTTATACTATTTTTTCGCTCTAAAAACCGACGGACTCCGTCTCCGTCAGTTTTTTAATAAAAAAATAAAAAATAAAAAACCAACGGACTCCATTGGTTTATTTTAGAAAATAATATTGCAAATAATTATATTTTTTTGCTCATTTTTGTGCAAAAAATAATCGTCGCAGTCCGTCGGTTTTCTTTAAAAAAAAAAGATTTAAAAAAATTATTGAAAAAACCGACAGAATTTGTCGGTTTTTACGAGTTTTTTAGTAGTGTTTGAGAAGAATGGTTACAGAAAATTTGTGTCTGAGTTTGTCTTTTCGAATTTTAGAGACTCCAGAGCGAAACCAGTGCTAGAATGCTTTTTTTTTTTTTTAACAAGATGAACTTGAGGAAAAAGAAGCAGGGAGAGAGAAATATATGTTTGAGGAATGGTTTAATGATTAATCTCATGAAGGCTTATGAGTTTGTACGCTGTTTGTATAAAAAAATAAACGAAGATCAAATTTAATAAGTTTTTAGATAGTTAAAGGACTAAAATCGATAAATGTATAGTTAAGAGACCATTTTAGACATACTCCCATAGATAAGGGACTATTTATGGCCTTTTCTCGTTTGGTACACTTGGAAAATGTTTTCTTGAAAACAAGTGGATTTCTTACTTATTTTCTAATGTTTGGTAACTAAGTAAAAAATATTATCCCAAAAATATTTATATGTAATTTAGGAAAACACTATGCGGGTGGGAGTGGGGGTTCGGGGGTGGCGGGGGGTGGGATGGTCAAGGGGTGGGGATTGGAGGCGTTAGGTGGGTGGGGAAGAGACAATGAACCTGGAGCATCACTTATTGAACTTGTCTTCCCTATTTTCATTAAGAAAGTCATTTTTCTCATTTTTTAAGAAACTTGTTTTCCTAGAATGAATGTTTTTCTCCATACCAAACACACCCTTGAACTATCATGTTTTCGCGAGTTTTACACCCTCAATTATCAGCTGTCTTCTTTTCCTTTCAGGTTGAAAAAGGAAACAAACTAATAGTTGATGTGTATTTTAATAGTTCAAGTAGAAAAAGGAACAACCGATAGTTGGAACGTCGAAAAAACAATAGATCAAATGTTTTTTGCCATTAACTCTTTATATGATTTTATAGACGTTATTTTCACCTATGATGAATGAGAAATTAAATTTTATCCTTTCTCTTTTTATATTCTTTGTTTCCTTCGTCAATTTTCATATCAAGAAGGAAGATTTTATAGCCTGTTTGGCCAAGCTTTTTTTCCCCAAAAGTACTTATTTTTTAATAAGTGCTTATTTTAAAAAAGTGATGTGTTCGGTCAAGTTTTTGGAAGAAAATAAGTGCTTTTGAGGAGTAGCAGAAGCAGTTTTTCAGTAGCTTTTGCTCAAAAACACTTTTTAAAAAGTACTTTTGAGAAAAATACACTTAGAAGTATTTTTTAAAAGCTTGGTCAAACACTAATTACTGCTTAAAAATATTTTTTAAATTAATTGATCAAACATAAACTATTTTTAGTCAAAAAGTACTGAAAAGCACTTGACCAAACAGGCTATTAGGATGGGCTAAAAGCACCGTCTCATTTGTCTCGGCAGAATGATTGGTTGATTCGGTTTCGTTCTGCCAAGAATAGTTAGCCTAATTAATTTAGAAGGAATTGAGTTTGGTTTTATCACAACTCTTCTATCCCATTACTATAATAATAAAATAACGCTGAGCTGGCCAAAAGGAGACCAGAAATACATCAAGCAAGCTGAATAAAGGTCGAGAAGAATTATAGAAAAAACATACAAACTCTTCCTCTACCTCCCCGATGTGGGCGTTTTACGCCATAAAAATTATTCACTTTTTTTCAAAAATTTTTTCACTTTTTTTTACTTTTAATGTTTGGCCATAAAAATTATTTATTTTTTTCCTTGTATTCCGGAATATGAAAAACAAGAAAAACTTATTTTTTTAAAAAAAATCACTATTTTACACTATATTTCACTAAAATTACAATTTCAAAAACTATGGCCAAACGTAACTCCAACTTCAAAAATTCCAAAAAAAGTAATTTTTTTTATATATTTATGGCCAAACGGCACCTTAATCTTTAAACATATTCCTCTACCTCCGTAGAGGTTGAAACCCAACTCCATCTAGTTACAAATGCCAAACTATTCGTGAGACACAACAAAATTCAAAATCAAGTTCTTGAATCAAACCTACAAGTCCATCAATTTCAAGAACAAACTTTTGAACCTTCTAATTATTTGTAGATCTAATAAAATCCTAGAAATTGTAACGCATATCGTCTCTTCATTATATTGTAATTTTTAACCTTTTTCCTTTCTTAAATATCTCAGACACGAAATTTGTGCTCACATATTTCGGGCACGCCAGGTGTGACTTCTCGTCTCTTCTCGTCACATTTCAAGAACACCAAGATGAATCCAACGAAAATCAACCCCAAATCTACCACCAATGCTAACAGAATATATTAGCAAGAACTTCAATGACAAAAGCAAACAGAAATCCATGCTTAAAAATATTCTAATAACCACCATCAGAACAAAAAGGTTTCACTTCTCTCTTACACAGAATCTTAAATCAACTCAACTAAAGCACCAAAATTGCAGAAATCTGAAGTTGCTTCTCACTGTAAATATGACCAAACATGTTACATGAACAAGTTGGGCCTAGTAGCCTTGTACGTGGTCTTGAGTTTCCTAGACGGTGGCCTGACCTTCTGTAACACCAAGGGGAACTTGATCTTGGAGTTATGGAACTGCTTTGTGCTCTCCCTCTTGCAGAGCTTAGCTGGAATGGTGGCCGTCTTTATGATCTGGATGCAGTGATGGCGAACTCTGTGGCGAGAAGCCATCTCAGTGTACATCTGCTCCACACCACCATTCAATGTGGTATCACGGTACTCCTTGTACATGTTGTGATATCCAGTTCTACTTTGGTAACGTAGCCAAATACCGTAATTCTTGATTGTTGTTGGGTTCTTCTCAAAGATCTAAAATATAAACATACAATCTTATAGTTAGGAGGTTTAACGCAATATTATAGTTAAAAGAGACCAAAAAATTGCTGAAATGAGATCCCACAGTTTGATGGAACTGGAAAAATACTTCACAAGAATGAACAAAAATCACCAAATCCAATTTAAACACAGCAGACAGAAACAACTAGGAATTGGTGCATGATGTAGTGCCAATATAACCAAATCATTAAGGTCATACCAACGGTTGCAAGGGATCCGTGGGAAGAAATCTATTTTGCAAGAATAAGCACTGCTACAAGAAGTTCGATTATCATTGACTTTAAACTGGCAACAAAACCAAACTCTTGAATAGTAAAGCAAGACTGCAGGACTGTCACACCAACAGCTTATTAACCACGGTTAAACTTTTTAAAATGATTAACACACAATAAATAAAATTAAAGAACTCCCTGCACCAAAGCATCGTTTCGTGATCAATTAACAGTCAAAACAACAACAGCGCCTAGACCTTAAGCTAGCTGGACCAACTATATGAATACCCGTTGTCCATTTTGTTCCATCTGAACCAGTTTCATTTGAATATTCAGTTATGTTCTCCAACACTAAGAGTTTGCTAGACTTGTTTCTAACAAAGAAATCACCAGCAAGATTAAGAAGGCTCTAAGCAAAAATAAGACCGATGTACATTTTCAGAAGAAATTGGGCTAATGTAATGTACAACTAGACCTCAATTGCAATTAGATGGTATAGCCTATTCAATTTTTTCCTATTCTTTTGCTAACAATTTTGCCAAGTGTGGCCAATATTGTTCAAATGTGTTGGTAAAGCCTTTAAATTTGAACATCTTAACCAACTCAAAATAAAAGGTTTTTACAAAGTTATTGCAGCATTTTCGAACATCCTATCATAGCTGACATTCCTATTGTATAGTAAGAGACCCGTCCATTATCTCCTCTTTTAAATTTAGTGGAAATCTGCAATAAAGCTGACCCTATACTTCCCCCAACTTAATCCTACCACCACCACAGATTTCCTCAGCATTAAAGCTGACTTTATCTTGAAAGATAGATTTTGAGATCCATCTGATCACAGCACAAAAAGAAGGCCATCCTTGTGAAAAATATATACAGCAGACTCACATATGCAACCAAAATATCAAGATTTACATTTGGCTATCCAAAACAACAAATCAATTAGAATCCCAAAACTTTAAATAAACAAAAATCAATTACCAAATACAACACCTTGCACCAAAATTTCTATCATTAAACTACTGATCTTAACATTTCTAATACACATAATCTAAAAACACACATAGAGATATGTATCTATCTCATCATACCTCATTAATAGCTAGCATCTGACCATTGCTCTTCTTCACCTTCTTAAGCTTCCTCAAGAAATACCTTTTTTCAACCAAATCAAGCAAAGCATAAGCATTAACCTGCATAAATACATAAAAAGATCAAGAAGGAAAGAGCTGTATATACCAGAATTTGGACTTAGCACGAACTTCATTGGTAGCCCACAACTTCATACGATAAATCTTGGGATGTTCATCTGTTTCAGTAGGCAAAGCTCTCCCAACAACCTGGTACTGATGGAACTGCAATAACAGCACCAAAAAAACACCATTGTTGAACAAATCTTCAAAGATTTAGATAAACATTGAAAATCTTGGAAACCCATGAAAGAAAAATTGAGGCTTTACCTTGTAGGTCACCATTTCGACACAGTATTGCGTTTGCCGTCGCAGGGAAAGGGGTTTTAAGTTAAAGGAAATCTTATATAAAACCCTAGCTTCCAAGGCTGCTAAATTGGCTGATGTTGGGCTTTAAACTAAACTTGGGCTAGATAATTGTGGGTCATTCACAAGAATGGCCTTTGAGGCGGTGGTCTTGAACTTTTAGCAACATTTTTCTTGGGGACAAAACTTAAAGTTTAATAAGTTTTGCCTAACTTTGCTAATATATAGGTAGCCTCTTAAACTTGTTAGGATAAACTAAACTCTATTTTAATTGAACATCTCAACTCCTAATAATATGTTACAATTAAGAATTTTCAGTTTAAATTTCGAATTTTTTTATTTCAATTTTTTTTCTCGTATTTTTTTATTCGTTTAATAGGTAGTTAAGTTGACTGCGTCAAATATGTCTATCTCCTTTAATTATGCTCATTCTCCTCAATAAGCCGTAAAACGCCAAGCACTTAGTCCCCTAAAAGAGGTAAATAAACTCTATTTTTGCGTGTCCAACTACACAAATCGTGCATAACTTCTGCCAAGGGATGTTCAAAACAAAATCATAACCGATAACCCAATCGAAAAATAGATTTATTGTCTTATTGGTAACGAGTTATCCGATTAATGGTTGATGAACATATTGGAATTTATAATTAACCGCTTAAAAGTGCGGGGTACGAATCACTTAATTTCCTTATAGGATAAGCCGTTAACCTGTTAAGAATGGTTAAGTTCACATTATATATACAATAAGATGGTTAAGTTCACATTATACCTTTTGTACATATAAATAGTTTAGAAAGGGGAAAAAGGGTCAAATTTATCCTCCAAGTATGATTTATAGTTTAAATTTGTTCTCCGTTAAAGTTTGGGATCAAATTTTTTCTCCTCGTTAGGATGCTTGATAAATTTGCCCTATATGGATGGAAGTGCGACTTGAACTCCACAACACAAAAAAATTAGCCACGTAGGCTCCCAACCCCAATTATTTTAACCCGTTTCCCCATCGCATAAAATAATCCAACCCTAGTTCATTTTATTTTAGAAAGAGCGGGAACTCAAGAGAGAACAGAAGGGCCATGTAAAAATCGCTCATTGATTAAAGTTTTCATTTTTTCCAACTGGGGTTTCTTCAATTTGATCAAAGCTTCCATTTTTCCAACTGGGTATCTCTCAATTTGATCAAAGCTTCCATTTTTCCAAGTGGGCGTCTCTAAATTTGATCAAAGAATCCTTTTTGGTTAATTTGGTTCTCAAAGTTTCTTCTTTCACTCAATCGCATTTAACTGTTTGCTATTCTCGTCACTTTCTGTCTGTCTTGCTATTCTCGACATTACTATTTTAAGAAGAAGCATTGCAATTTGCTAAGAACTAGGATATTCATCCCTGAGTCATTTGTTCGTGACTTTGTTTTTTGATCATCACTGTGCAAAGACGAGGACAGTTCCTTATAGAATGTCATTTTGCACACAACTTGCCTTGCCTGACAGGTCGATTTCCACCAATATCGTCGATTGTCCTTCTGCTCTCTCTTGAGTTCCCTCTCTTTCTAAAATAAAATGAACTAGGATTGTATTATTTTATGCAATGGGGAAACGGGTTATGGGCAGTGGCAGAGTCAGAATTTTCACTAATGGTGTTCAAAGTACGAATAATTAAACACATGAAGAAGCCAAAGGGGTTCAACATCTACTATATATATATATATATATATATATATATAAATAATTTAACTATGTATAAACAATGTAATTTTTCGTCGAAGGGGGTTCGGATGAATCCCCTTAGGCCTACTTGACTCCGCCCCTAGTTACGGGTTACGGGTTAAAATAATTGGGGTTGCAAGCCTACGTAGATCTTACGGGGCTAATTTTTTTGTTTTGTGGAGTCTAAATCACACTTCCATCCATATAAGGGCAAATTTATTAAGTATCCTAACGAGAAGGGAAAATTTGATCCCAAACTTTGACGGAAGATAAATTTAAATTATAAACCATACTTGGAGGGTAAATTTGACCCTTTGCCCGTTTAGAAAGTATAGGAAGTTAAAATCCTAAAATGTTAAAACTCTAGGAGTAAATAGTTCATGCGTATGTTCCTAACTGGTTTTGCTAGCGATAAGTGATTAGAAAGTGTTCAAATATCATGCTTCGGTTATATTAGAAAGTGCTCAGATTGAGCAGTGAATCTTTTAAATTTTGCCTTTTCTTATTTGACTTTATTAGATTAATTAATAAGCACCGATAACCTTTAAATTCAAATAGAACCTAACCAATAAGATAAAATTAAAAACCATAAGCCGAACTGAACTGTTAAGCATAAATATTCAACCGAACCACGCAATAAGCACTCCTACTTCAGCCTGCCATGGATTTAAGAGAGATATATTACTTAAAATTTCTTTTCTTGATTGTATTGTTTAAAAAACACAAGGAAAGCACAGAACATTCGAGCATGAAGACAAATTCACTTTAAAAGTAAATGTACGTCCAAGTACCAACTACCAAAATATGGTAGTCCATTAATAGGTGTATTCGACCACTAACGCGGTAAAACAAGAATCAAGATTGTCGATGTTTCTTTGTAGAACCTTCCACTTGTGTCTTTGAAAAACTCTATGGGGAGTGCTCAAGGATAAGGCTTTAGCCAACAAACTAGTTCATCTGGACTCTCACGCATATGCGGAGAATTATAATGTATTCAAAGAAGCCACAATCTTTGAAATTGTCAACTTCTTCCTAATGGAGCAGCCAATTTTACTCTGAATTTGCAAAAACTTAGAGCGTAAAAAGCTTACGATTCTGTAGAGTGGCCATTTCTGGAGCAAGTACTGGCTGGTCTGAATTTTCCAAATGCATTTGTGCAATGGATCCTGTTTTGTCTTAGAACTATTTCATACTCTGTTGTGATCAATGGGAAACCTTCTCCTCCATTTGAAGCAAAGAAGGGAGTAAGGTAGGGGATCCAATGTCTCCGTATCTATTTGTTTTGGTCATGGAATACCTTAGCAGGTTACTGAAGACTCTAGATTGGGATAAGAGCTTCAACTACCACCCTAGGTGTGCCAAGTTGAAGATCATTCAACCTGGATTCGCTAATGATCTTCTTCTATTTTGCAGGGGCGATTTGGAGTCTGTAACTAAACTCTTCAAGTGCTTTAAGTTGTTCTCTGAGGCTTCTGGGATGACTGCCAATGTCTAAAAGTTCGATATATTTTGGTGGTGTCAAGGATGACGTGCAACAAAAAAATCTGGACATGTTGGGGTTCTCTAAAGGTAGCCTTCCTTTCAAGTATCTCGGAGTGCCGCTGAGCACTAAGAGGCTGTCGATTATGCAATGCCAACCTCTTATAGTGCCGCTGAGCACTAAGTGGTTGTCGATTATGCAATGCCAACCTCTTATAGAGAAGATGATGGGCAGAATCTCCACCTGGACAACCAAGTTTCTCTCTTATGCGGGGAGAACACAACTTATCAAGAGTGTGCTATTTTCAGTCCAAACCTATTGGTCTCAGTTGTTCTTACTCCCCAAGAAGGTGGTTAAGGTGATTGAGGCAATATGTAGGAACTTCTTGTGGTCTGGGAGTGCTGATGTTTCTAAAAAAGCACTGGTCTCGTGGGATAAGCTATGCAGCCCAAGAACTGCTGGTCGTCTGAACATTCTTAATATCACAGCATGGAATAGGGCAGCTATCGTCAAACTATTATGGGATCTTGCTCAAAAGAAGGATAAATTGTGTGTGAGGTGGGTGCATAATTATTACATAAAAGATAAAGTGATCTGGGAAGTAGAGGCTAAACAAGCCTCCTGGATCATCCGGACAATACTCAAGCGAAGAAGTTTATTTGGTACACAGGAATGGATCTTGAACAATTCCAAGCGATGAATGGATGCTCTATAAAAGAAATTTACTTAAAGTTGCTTGGCACATTCCAAAAAGTTCCCTGGAGAAGGTTGGTTTGTAATAACTATGGGGCTGAAAAATGGATATTCATACTAAGGCTGGCTGTTCTTGAAAGGTTGTGTACTAAAGATAGGCCAGTTGTGTTTTATGCCCTGGTGGTTGTGAACCTCTCCCACACTTGTTCTTTGAGTGTCCCTTCTCGGCTGAATTGTGGCAGAGCTTGTTGAGGTGGCAAGGGATAACCAGACAGGTTCTACCATGGAGAGAGGAGTCGGCATGGATCAATAGCAATGTTAAAGGCAACGGAGCAGCTGCAATAATATTCCGAATGGCTACGGCATGTTTTATCTACCATATATGGCAAGAAAGGAATTGGAGGATATTTCAACACAAGAGCAAGAGTGTCCAGGTCATATGCAGAATCATTGTCCAAGAGATACTCTTTGGAGGTCAAAAATTGTCCAAAGTAGCAACTAAGTTGCAGGCCCTCAATTTTTATCCAATGTAATAGTGATTAGGCAGGGCCAATTGTAGTAGTTGCTGTTCGTTGTTTGGTTTTCTTGTGGAGTGGAGGCTGCTGCTTTGTGGCCTCCTTGAGTTGTAAAGGATCACTTTGGTTAAATAAATCCTTATTAACCGAAAAAAAAAAAAATTATACTCCGAACACACAAACCTCCAACTTAAATATGCATCTCTATTGGGGAATTTTTCAAAAAATATACATATCACTGCTGGAGCAAACCAAGAAGTACCACAAACATTAATAAAGAGGGAAGTGCAAGTTAAGGATAAGAACCACGCAAGTCAATATTCGCTATACAAATTGAGAATAAGAGACATCATACAAACAAAACCAATTACTAAAGTTGCCCTTTCCTTCCTCTGTTTTCCTTTTTTTATAGAGACCGCCACGATAAGTTACATTTTGCAGCCTGAATAGCCTCACCAGGAATGAGTTGCCTTTGTCACGCCAAAAGTCACAGCAATCAAAGCAAGCATGGCCTGATTTACCAAACAAATAAACACAGTCAGAGGCTGATATTGTATGAGAAAAGAAATTGAGAAATAAAAAAGTAATGGAGTGATCGTGATGATATTGTGCTTCTATTGGGTACTGCAAAAATCAGAAAGCTAATAGGTGCATAGCTACAACTGCTTGGGTGGTAATAACAAACCATTGTTTATCCATGATTATCTTCCCCCTATTTGTTTCCTCAACTTCATCCCCTCATCTACCCTCAAGTTCAACCCCAAAAGAGTATGCTTGACACTAAAACAGATTACTCAAGTATTCCTCGGCAAGCAGAGCAACATTAGTGCACAAGAGTAATAGTGCAGGATTGCTTATTCGCTCACAAGGAAGGCTTTTAAGTGCCACCTAAGAAGTTGCACTAATTCAGAATTAAACTGCACATTACTTGGGTGCAAATCCACGATCAGAATAAGAAGATTGAACACATGAACATAAGACCTTAAGCCCCAGCTTGCCTGAATATCAGTCAGCCCTAGAAGGAAAGGTAACATAAATTATATAATAAAGAAGCCAAAAACTCATGCAACTGTCAGATTAAGACTTCGGCTCTATCGAGAATAAAGGCTATTGTTGAATAATTTGTGAGATTGCTTTCCTCACAGCCACATAGGAATGGCAATATGATGATTGGGCTAATCTGGCAGATTGGAAACATCAAACGTGCTGACATGAAAAGGGGCTAAAAAAATTGGGCCGAGCAGGCTATAATTTACATTATTAGGACTGCTCTTGTGTAAGGTAAATATCAATAGAAAAGGGAAATCCAAGTGAAATGAAGTAAAATTCAAGGTAAGTAAGTGGCTCACATCAAAATATAGTTTTTGATGACTCGGGTGAGAGAGGCAACATCAAAAATATAGTTATTCAATATCAAGTCCACTTACATTTTTTCTTTTCCAAATTTAAAGCTGCCAAAAACCAAATTTTAGTACTCACCCTATTCCATTTTATATGGCAAAGTTTCTTGAAAATGGACAACTCCTTGCAAACTCTATAACATTAAACTTCATATTTTACCCTTAATGACATGCTCTTATATCCATAAGAATGACAAGTTCTAATGGTACTTTTCTTATGTGCCAAAAGTCTTCTTTTTCCCTTTCTTATACTCCGTACCCTATCAAACTGAATAATTTGTCTAATTGTACCCCAACAATATTGCTCAACTTGACTCCTAGAAAAACATACTATGCCCAAGAATTTGTGACAAAGGGATACAACCACCATACAGTTGCAACCCCCCCCCCCCCCCCCCCCCCGAAAAAAAAAAAAGAGCACTTACTACCTGCACATTATCCATCCCAAAAATGGGAGGACTTACTGGCAACATTATTTGTCTAAAACACCCAAGGTTTGAGAATTAAAACAAGTTATATAGCATTCAAACTTCTCATTTAACCTTCCCACTTCCACTCTATCCCAACAACGGAAATAGGTCCAAACACAGCTTAAGTCTGTTCCTTTTTTTCTCCGTTTCATCTCTTGGTAAGTGGTAAATCATATTTAATATCCTTTTATCTTCATAATCATATTCATCCTTTTCTCTTAGTCAGATTACATAACTATTGTAGAATATCACGAAGAGTTGTAGAATATGTGAAAGGAAACCCAATTTTAGGATCACTCATACTGCCAGTGCAAAGAAATGAGAGCATACTTGTGACATTGAGCCAGTATTAAAAGTGTGAGGCTAACATAGCCATGCCCGGAGAAATCAAAGCATATAAATATCTGCCACATATTAATTTGAGAGAGAGAGGGGGGAAAATTGTACCCCTAAAGTGCATGCTATAAGTCCAGGCTTCTCTCTGTAATCAATCCGTACACACAGAAGAAGAAACGCTCCAACGTACCAAGGAATGGTACCAAGAAAGAAACCAGAGATGAACCTATCAAAAAAGAAAGAAATCAGAGATGAACCTTGCAAACGAAGTCATAAATATTTGAAAGTAAGCCAACATTGAAATCTTAATCAATCTTTAGAAATCAGAGATGAACCTTGCAAACGAAGTCATAAATATTTGAAAGTAAGCCAACATTGAAATCTTAATCAATATTTACATGGGTCATAAATTGAGTTTGTTTATGAAAATCTGATCATTGACACGCCAGAAAGAGGTAATTAATTAGCAACTATTACATCAGGCTTTTTGATATCACTGAGTTGTTATTCCTGTGCGCTTTTACATTGTTTCCCCATCTTCTAACCTACCAATCTTTATTTTAATATAGATTAAGACTCTGAAGACGATAATGAAAGAGCTCTAAAACAATACTAAAAGCTGAGAACGAATACATATATCACATTTTTTGCATAAAATATAATTTTTACCAAACTGACCACAATATATAAAGAAAATTAAAAAATAAGGGCTCAAGGAAAGGTACAAGAATAGGAACTTACAACAACCAGCCGATCCCCATACCACAGCAAGGAAGGCGGTGCTCCCTTACAGGTCTACCTTCAGCAACAGCATAACCTAAACCATAGTGAAGCAACATAATGAACATGATGTATAACGTCTGACAGTAAAATAATGTTTTAAACAACCAAATATTTCCGAAGTACCAATTAGAGCATAAAAAATTAAAAAGCATTTTCAAAAGTGACATTCCTGAAATTTTCCGAGACAACATATATAACTAGTTGTCTAGTTCAACATTCTTCCTGTGTCAGTTTTTCTTTTTACTAACATTTTACTCTGCTTCTACAACTTTTAAATGCTTTAAGAAAGTTGACAACGCCACATACTCCCTCTGTCCCATTTTATGTGGAAGTGTATGACTAGGAACAAATTTTAAGTGTTTTTTTTTTTTTTTTTTTTGATTAAGCACCGGGTGTCCGGGTCTCTTTGAGCCCCGACTAATCCCGGGGGTGCACAGGCCCTCGGCAAGGAGTTTCCCGCAAGTACACCACGGGTAATTCAGGGTTTTACCCCAGTCCGATGGCCCTCAGAAATTGTTTGCACCCAGTGGGTTTCGAACTTGAGACCTTGAAAGGGAGCAAACCCCAAGGCTCAAGCCAATTACCACCAGGCCAACCCCTGAGGGTTTTTTGATATGTTAACTAGGCACAAATTTTAAGAAATTAAAGAAGTCTTTGACATTAAGCAAAAGACACCACAATAAAATTATGAAAATCCTGAACTCCATGCATTTTCTGACAGCCAAAGTCTAAGGTGGACTTTCTGCTTTTATCATTTTCCTTCTTCTACTCTTTATTCTTCAGTTGTTTTGAAAAACACTTCTCTTGCACTGAGGGTTTATCGGAAACTGCGTACCCCCACAAAGGTAGGTGTAAGGTCTGCGTACACCCCACCTCCCCAGACCCCACTTATGTGATCACACTAGGTATGTTGTTGTTGTACTCTTTATTCTTCAGTTCACTTCTCAAGCAACACAATCTTGATGTCTTAAAGAATCATGAAGTTACTCTGAAGAAAGTGAATTATCCATAACACATCAATCATTACCCATACTATTGGATCTTCTCTATCTTTTTTTTTTCTTTTTTTTTTTTCTTTTTTTTTGGTTGGGCGGGTTTGGGAGGGGGGGGGGGGGGGGGGGTCGTCATTTTTTTCGTAAGTCCTATCAGAATTTCACCTTCCTCCCACTTTACACTTTGATCTCCACTTCAGATGAGAAAGTACACCAATATTTTCCAATTTGCTTCCAGCCCCTACTCCGTTGGGGCAATTTGTTGTTTCCAACTTCGAAACTCATTGGATAACAAATACGATACAAATGACCGATGTGTGCCTATTGAACCAAAGCGCTGAGACTGATTTGCTTTCCTTATTATCTCCACAAGAAATTCTTTATTTAGAACTTTATTCGCATTAGAAGGTGCAGGAGTAGGAAGTAATGACAATCATGTTAGCAAGTAAAGAATCTAAGAAGACAGTAGATTAAAACTAATCTCCCTCCCCTAACAATAGATACTGTCTTTCCCAGATTGAGAACTTCCTCTCTGCCTTTTTTTTTTGTGAAATTATTTAAAAAGGTGGAGAGGAAGTTTTTTGATCCTCTCCGCCTTATCAATGACGCCCGATCAGGCCGAAGAAGATTGGTAACCAGCTCCTACAGGCATCCCCAGGATGTGGGCAGGACCCAGTATGTGACACCACGTTTGACTAATCATTAAAATTGATACAAAAAGCTCTTTACAAAATTGACATAAAGACCAGATACAACCTCAACGATCATGAGAATTCTTAAGTGATTCTCCTCTGCAGCACACATAATCAAGGTATCATCAACTTAGAGAATGTGTGACAGCTCCATTGAGATCAGGCTCTGTCTCCCTAGACTGTCACCTTTTAGCTAATTATGATGAACGGCTTTATAGACTATTTGCTTAGACTATTTGCTAAGTCCTTCCATGACTATTATTAAGAGAAAAAGGGTGAGGGAATCTCACTGTCTAGCCATTGTGAGCTATGAGAAAAACTGCCGGAAAACCATTCATAATCACCGAAAGCTTTACTATGAAATAAAGAAGGGAAAAGGAACAAAAATACCCCTGCCGTCTTCAAACTTCACACAACCCCTATTTGGATGGAAACCCCCAAATCCTCTTAAATTACCCGATTTCAAAAAAATTACCCACTCTCTTTGTTGACCCGCCCCTACCCGCCTATCATCATCATTTGAAGCTTCTTTCATTTGAGTCCTTTTAATCCACTTCTCACCAGAACCTATATCATTGAATATTTTCAACACGAACCTCCTGTTCACATGATTGGATTCGGAGGCCTTCTTGATGTCTAGCTTTTGTATTGAATATATGTATATTTCTTAGGTTTTTAGTTTGAGTTCGTTATTTTCTATGTTGTTGTTTAGTACAGATAAACGGAATGTGTTAGATCTAAAATCACATGGACAGTAGTTGTCTAAAGAGTACTAGTGTACTACAATCTCTCTAAATCAATAGGGACTTAGCTAAGGATAGAATTCAATGGAGGTAAAAGCACCATGTCGTGATACCAACTACGTGTGCCCCACTTGATAGAGCTAAACCTACAATCTGCATTACCAATCCCCTTCTTGTAATTCCCAATGACAAAACCATATCACACCATAACCAATCACACTTCTATACCCTCTATTCCGTTCCCAATTACTTATTAGTACACAAAACTGTACCTTAACGAATCAATACAAATTCATGAAATATTATTTTAAAAGACGGATGGCATGTTGGATTAAAATTCCCAACTTTAACTTAATCGATGGAAACAAACAGAATATATCAACAAGCATAAGTTACTCCCACCATCCCAATTTATGAGATTGCTTTTCGTTTTTTGAGAGTGAATTTGACCAAACTTTAAAGCTAAATTAGATTAGATTAACTTAATATTTTAAGAAATCTATATATTTAGAGACGGTTTGGATGGGCTTAAAAAAAACAGCTTATAAGCTGTTTTCAGCTTATAAGCTGCTTTAGATAAGCTAAGCCAAACGGACTCAATTATTTTTTTGGGCTTATTTTAAGCACAAAATGACTTATACTCCAACTTGTTTTTTTTTTTTAATTTTTTTTTGACTTATAAGCTATTTCCAGCCTATAAGCAAGCTAAGCCAAACGGGCCCAATTATTTTTTGGGCTTATTTTAAGCACAAAATGACTTTTAAGCTGGCCAGCCAAACACTCAAAAAAGTTGAAAACAGCTTATAAGTTACTTATAAGCCAATCCAAACGGGCTCTTAAAAACTAAGTTGCAACTTTTCTCATATTAATTTGGAAAAAAAGTACACCTTAAAATGTTGGTCAAGAGCTTGAATCTCACGAAGCGAAAAGTATCATATAAATTAAGACAGACGGAGTACTATATGTATGGAAGTGCCTGTAGATATTTGAAAATGTGAGAAAACAGACCGTGAGGAGTTTGATAAGCATGAGGATAGTAATGAGGAGGAGCACCGGAAGCACCGGGTGGAGGAGTGGGCTGAGGGAAACCGAACACCGGTGGCTGAGACTGTGGAGGCGGAGGAGGTGGATGATTGGCCACTCCTTGAAACGTACCGTAGTAATAGTTTGCCGGTAAGGGTTCGCCGGTTGCCGGTGAGGCCCTGTTCTTCCCGTCTTCTTCGACCATACTTTCCCGGGATAGAGATCGAACAACGGTTTCGGGATTAAAACGAAGTCGTATTGAATCAGATCGTTAAGGAGACGTGATCGGCGATTTTGCGGTCTCGGGTTTGTTTGGGGGAATGGTGCGCTGATGGTTTTGGTAATTTGGTTTTCAGCTATGGCTTAGCTGGTAAGTCTCATGCCAACACGTGTGCACATTAAATTTGTTTTGGTACAACTGGCGAGAGGACCAGAATAAACAATTAAACAAAAGAGAGGATAAAAGCAAAACAAGAATATATTACACTATCTGCCCCCTGTAATATGACCCCAATTGCAAACACACTTCCTGTTATTTTATACTCAAACCTCTAAAATATGAATATTCTACACAAAAATTCCAGCAAATACTCTTCGGCAAACCAAAATGCTAGAAAATTTGTCACCATTGTCAATCTTACTGACAAGCTTTAAAATAGAGTTAACTGTAAGCTTCTAAGTGTTAAGGGATCATATGGTCCAGAATCAAGTTATCCTGAAATTATAATCAAGATTATCAATTTCACCTTTTATGTGGGATAAATAATCCATGATTGTGGTAAAAAATTATCTTGATTTTAGCCAATACCCTCAATCAAACATGTAGAAATTTATCTTGATTTTAGCTAATCCCCTCAATCAAACACATTATATATTTAATCCTAAATATTATACTTTAATCCTTCTAACCGAACGGCTCCTAAATTGTAGCGTGTAACAACGTTTTTCATGACTCGCAAACATCTGGTTTGATCATAGTCGCACCAGAGTTCACATACAAAGAATTAAAAGCCAAACAAAAAGGCAATTACTTGTGGGGAGGAACAAAAATTGAGTGAAGAAGACACTTAGGAACACACTGAAAGATGTTATGAAGCATAAAACAACACAAACAATGCTATACGCAAAACATGAACTCACCATTGTTTAATCAAGTACTAGTTGATTAAGAAAAAGTAGTTGATTAACAAGAAGGTACTAGATGATCAGTGCAATGTACAATAGATATTAGTTGACAATCTAATCAACAAAGTAGTCAGATATCTGCATTATACTCCTCTTTAATATAAACATCAGAGGAACCAGGAACTACATACATTGCTATTTCCTAACTAAAAAGATATCAAAAAGTTTTTCATGTCATCTCAGATATTAGCAAAAAGGGGCAGCCAAAATGTCTTTCATGCAATTCTAGACAGCCAAGTCAAGCTGCCGAGGGTCGTCAGTGGAAATGACCTTCAAATTTATGCCAACCCTGCATTATCAAGAAAAGAATGTCATTGAGTTTTCCAACTATCTTTTTTTATCAAGTTAAAATGTAATAGATTTGAGAGAGAAATCCCGCACACAAAGTATATGCAAAAGGTAGAGCATCTTACAACAAAGTATGCTTCCCATAAATAGCATCCATTCGACAACACTAGTTAAATTTCAAAATAAAAAGATATACAAAGACAAAATTGTTCCACTAAAATGTACTACCAAAGATTTTTCTACCCCATCAAATGCTCTCCTATTTCAATTTTTACATAATGTCCACATTAGTACCAGTGGAGGCTCTTCGCATGCTCTCATTGTCCTTCTGAAGTCCGGTACTAGAAGCTGTTGGAATATAAGCTAGGCTATTTATGAAAATTGTCAAGGGCACAGAGAGAGTGGAAGATGGAGATAAACATAAGAACTCGCTTGATACTATATTAGATACTCCACTCATAAATGACAACATTACTTATAGGTGCGAACGAGACTGCTAGACTCACATTTTTTAAATACTTTCACACACAATGAACTTGGTCACTTTGAAAACATAAAAATGCACCTGGATAATATACTTAGAAATTGTAAGTGTCCCATGGATAATGCTAATACATACAACCTAATATTTTCTAGAAAATCAAATTTACATTTCCAATAGAAACACCTCTGTTACAGTCCCTGGTGCCACTCATTCCCACTCCGAACATGCTCTTCAGAGACCATGGACCAAATAGCTAAGAATATTATGTCTAGAACAAAATCCTCAAGTTATGACAAGTCAATTCGTTACCAACAAATATTGTGGTGGAGTGGTAAGAACTCCACCCTCATTAACTAGAGGTCTCACATGCGAGCTCTCAATGAAGTTCCCTTTGGTAGGGAGCTGTTTACTATCCGAAGTGGGACTCCTTAGCGCGAATCGGATCAGTCGGGTCAAAAGAAGGTACACAAAACCGGATAAGAAACCAAAAAATAAGCAAGTCAATCATTTATTAAAGACTACTTTCGAAATTGTTATTAAGACTACTACAAGACACAAGCCAGCCAAGGAGGAAAGACGGAGGATGCGGAAGCGTGAGTAGAAAGCTTATAAGCCACGGGAAAACAAAGCTGGACATTGAAGCTGAAAATCCCCAAAAGTGCAACTCGAAGGAGCAAATAGTAACGTAAATGAAAAGGAGATTCTTTTATATGAAAGAGCGGACCTCAAATACTGGCTGTCAAAATAAAGCTATATCGTTGAGCATTCAAAAGTTAAGATATGGATGTGTCACATACTCACATTCATCAAATATGGTAGTTATGACACAAGTAGCTTGAGCATTCAAAAGTTAAGATATGGATGTCTCATTCTCCATTTGAGAAAGAGAGTGCATATTCATCGAAAATGGTAGGACACAGTACCTAAGCCTCTCTTTGATATAAGCTTTATTTAATTAACATCAACATCTATAAGATTAAAACCCACACTTGTATATACAAGTATAAAGTTCATGAATCAGGAAATGAGGAAATGTTTCAGAAAGACTTACCAAAAACAAGAAAAAGAACATCTAAATTTGCAAAAGCACTGGCTCAATTGAATAGAAAGGGAACAGCATTGTTGCACTCCCTGGCAGGACTTGGTTCTATTAGGCTTTTTCTTTTTTCTTTTGAAGCCTTGGCTTAGTTAGTGAGATCCAATACAAATGCATTATATCCCTGAAACTATGTTTTCCTGCTCTTTCTTACAAGTACATAATGGTCAGAACGCTTATGGAACCAGCTACTCAGTTCTACAGCGTTAGCAAATAGAAAATTTCATACATAGATATAAAACTCAAGGATCTGACAATCATATGATATCAATTCCTTGTTGTTTCATCATGACCTCAACACAACTGATGCTCCAAAAATAGAACACTACAAAGGCTAAAAGCTTCCCATGCGCATTTAGATGTTTCTGTTGACAAAAGATTTTATATTGTTACAAAATAAATGGAGTGAACAGGGAAGTTGAATCCTTCGGGCAACAATCTTCGCACACAATGCATATTTAAAGCAACCCTAAATCTTTTCAAACAATGCCCATGAAGTTGTTTGGTTGACTAACCAAAAAATTGGACACTGAAAATAAGAGAATGGCATACAATGACAGACATTCATATTGTAACTCCACACCACGAAGTTACTTACAAGAACACGATTTCTCAGATGGAAGGAAAAAGAAAACTTGTCAGGTGGGTATAGATGCTTCTGAAATCACAACAGCAATTCACAAACATCTCCACTATTTTGTTAGAATTAAGTAAACAAATCATAGAGTTAGTTCACATAGTAAATTAAACGATCATAGTCAATCTGCTTAGTTTCACCAGGTGCCTGTAACATATACATATGCACGTAAGCATAAATAAAGCAACAACAACATCTCAAAGAGGGAGTTAACAATCAGCACAAAGCAAGCATATAGTAACTTAAAATGTACTAATTGGAAAGACAACAATTGATCACCGTACTTTAGGAAGTTTTCACGTGCTAATTTATCTCTAGCAGTTTGCTTCTTAACTGGCATCATTCCTCTGATCATAACTAGGCTCTCTGAAAAGTTGAAAATCACGGATGAACCACTCTTAGCATTATCGATGCAAAATTTTGTCTTAACAGAACCAGTCACTGGATCAAAGAGTAACAACACACCATTTTCATTCTCAGCTACAATGTCACCATTCCTCAAACAGCCAATAATTCTGTCAAACCCAACAACCATTTCAACATTGCATTTCTTACTCCAACCATCTTCATCATGCATTACCCAAACATCAACATTATATTTGTCTGTTTTCACCCAGATTAACATACCAAGAGAATCCTCCAAATCAACAAGATGCGCCTTAGTCTCCACTGTTATTCCCGGCATAGGTAACTTCTCAAATACTTTCCTACTCACATCAAAATACACCAACACCTCACGTAAACCATACTCATCCTCTACCATAACACTCCAATAAGGTACCCCTTTAATGATCACATTGCAATTAAACCCAAGAGCTCGAAACCCCACCTCATTTTTCAGCTTCTTCCAACTAAAACTCTTTGTAGAACACATTTCCACCTCATCAGGAACCCTAATTACTTTTCTGTAACCCAAAAGACTCAAAATCAAGAAATCATTCTCTTGTGAATCGTAAGCCAACCCTATGGATACACCAGAGTGGATTCCCACGAGGGGTTTCTTCTTGGAAAGCTGCACATTCCTAGACTGCCTCATAGCTGGATTCCAAAGAGTGATCACATCACCCCAAGGTGGCTTACAAAGACAAACAATACCATTGCATGAACCCACAACGGCCATTTCTTGAAAGAAAAAAGGAAAAGGGTTATCTAGTTCAACAACTGATGATTCAAGCGGGTTGTATAGTGAGAGTACACGATCAGAGGACTTGACATGTTGGGTGTGTATGAGAATGGGTGAACCAGTGGGATGTAAAGAAGAGGAATGGTGGAAATGGGTGTCTATGAAGTTGGGTTTGGAAATGAGGTTTCGCCATGGTTTGCAAACGGACCTGAATTGTAAAAGGGTCTGTACAGGGAGACGAGAAAGTATGTTAGAGATGATTTCTCTTGGGAAAATGCAGTTTGATGTTGGGTTTAAAGGTCTGGTCTTTGGTTTCTTGGAATTCCCTTTCCCTTTCCTTTTTCCTTTGCCTTTGCCCTTAGCCATATTTTGCTAGGAAGTTGAACACGAGAAAGGGCTTTGTGAAATCGACAAAGAGAACTTTGGGGATGTTGACAAGCCTAGTCTTGGGAAAGAAGAGGGAAAAAGGTTCTAGAGGTTTTGCTTATAACAATTTGAAAAGATTGATAAGAATTTTAATAACGACCATCTCGTCTTAATGCTTTTCACTTGTTAAGGATTAAAGTCAGTAAGAAATTAAGTTCAAGTCAAATGGATAATAATGATATTTTGGAATAGCAAAAAGACTTACTAATGTAATTTAATACTAAATATAAGTAAGTAAAGTAATATTGTGGAAAAGTTTCAAGCAAAATCACTTTGATAAAGTAATAGCCAAAGAAGAGATTAGGATAAAGGAGTATAAGACAAGTAGGTACATTCTCTTCCTCTACTTGTCCTTCGTGTCTGCAGTAGGGAACACGGTTGCCACGTGTCCATTTTCCTAAAAGAAGGTATTACTCCAGTAACTATTTAACTTTAAAGCAAGTATTTCCTTTGGAAATTGAAACATTCTTTTTCGTAAAGTTGCTGTGTTTGGTCATTTTAAGTTTTGTGAGTTTAAATTGCCACACTAATTTTACTCAAATTTAGTTATACTTACGTAAAAATTACCATAACTTCTATTGTATAATTTTAAATTAAAATAAACTTTGAGAAGAAAAAATAGAAATTACATTAAGTAAGCATAAACTATTAAATTTAACTTAAATAGTTAAATGAATTCACCCTATTTAGGCTATTGTGGCCAAAATAATATGACAAAAAGACCTTATTGTTAAGTTTTCAGCGTACAATACTTTGATTATTTGATAAGTAGCTTTGCATATTTCCTGAAAAACTGTTTTGAAAATAAACTAGGACTTACTAAAAATCAAATAACTATCCAAATACTTTAGTGTTTTGGAAAGCAAGTATTGGACATCACACAAGCTTTTCAGGATTCAAAACCAATAGAGACAATGAAGTACCGGTGTGGTGGTGGTCAAATTAAGATGAAGTTATGAAATCCTATTTTCTTGCCAGAAAATTCAAAAGATTGATTTGAATACTTTTGATCCTTTCCTGAAACCAAAACCGGGAAGATGAGAGGAAGAGGGGATCAAAATTTCTAGAGACGACACAAACATTTGTTTAGTGATATCGTGTTCTTGATGTTCATATCCTTAACATATGTTCAAATAATATAGATGAAAGTGCATTCAAAAAATTAGGACAAAGAAACGATTTATATTGCCCTTATCCAGAAAGCTTTTTGTAAGAAAAGGAAAAATTGAAGGGCAACAAAAAAAGTTGTGGTATCAATTGGCTTTATAAAAAGTAATTTAAGAGCTCATTAATTTGGTGAAGCAGTCCATAACAAATAGAGATATCTTTCTACAGCATAATGGTTGTTTTTGGTCAAACAGCGCAAAACAGAATCAGATTCTTTTGGAAGCTGATCTATAGGAATAGAATAGATCCTGATTGCAAGACTAATTTAGCAGGGGTGGCTGTACTTTACCAAACACAAGATAACACTTGTCTCTTTGGCACAATTATAAAATTATTAGGCTTACCCTCTCATTTCTTTCAGAGTAGAACTTTGAACCTTTCACTAGTAAAAGAAAACATGCGCAGAAGTATGCGTAATTCCTTCTGTTATATATGTACAATATATGGTGGAAGAATCCACATTCACTGGAATCCGATATCATACATAAATCAATATAAAATGCAAAAGTGACCGCCCAACCCCCATCCCTCTCCTTTCTAGGCCTCGGGAGGAATATTTTCTTCTCTTTTATGAAGACTGGTTTCTCAAGTGTTGCCTCTACACACACTTCATTTGCTGCAACCTCTCATGTGCACCTAATTAAGAAACTTAGAGAAAAAGAAGTGACGAAATGAGAACATATTGGTCCTTCAGAAAGAACTCCATGGAGAGAAACCATTCGTTGCAGCACCATCCCAAGGCCTTCCATGTATTCGGACCTCGCCACGTTTCTTCTCCTGGATGGAGAGAACTCATCAGCTCCAGTTGGTTAGTTCCTTTCCATCCTTAATTTCTCATGCTACATAGGATGATGTATTACGGATTATTTGTCTTTATTCATTTATTTGAAATTAATAACGCCGAATCAGTTTATATATACATGAACCTGATTGAAGTGAAAAAACATAAACGTGCAGGAAGGATGAAAGCTACAAAAGAATAGTCATGGCCTGCTTTGTGCAATCAGTATACTTGCTTGAGCTTGACAGACAAGAACATAGGAGCACAGAAACTGGCCTTGCGCCACAGTGGTGGACACCCTTTAAGTACAAACTAGTTGAACCCCTTGTAGATGAAAGAGATAGCTCTATATTTGCTGCAGTTTTGGAGTGGGATCAAGCAGCAGCCCTGGCTGATTTTATACCAATAAGACCAACTGGTGCACCAAAAGTGGTATTAGCCATCAGAGGAACACTCTTGAAGAACTCCACAATAAGGAGAGATATTGAGGATGATCTACGTTACTTAGCGTGGGAAAGTCTCAAGGGATCCTTCAGATTCGACAGGGTCTTATCTGCTCTAAGAACAATCATTAACCTGCAAGGGAGCAAAAATGTGTCGATCACAGGGCACTCGTTAGGAGCTGGCTTTGCTCTTGAGGTATACAAAGCGTTAGCTGCTGAAGGAACTTGTGTAGAAGCACATCTTTTCAATCCACCATCTGTTTCATTGGCCATGAGCTTGAGAATCTTGAGTGGAAAAGCTGGATTTGTGTGGAAAAGGTTCAAATCAATGCTTCCTTCTAACTCTGAGAATCAAAGCAAGAGCGTCGCTGATGCTGCAGAATCAAGAATAACTTCAGAGCTCAAGCAAATGCTGCCTATGCCTCATTTGTATGTTAACACAAGTGACTACATCTGCTGCTACTATAATTACCCAGATGGAGAACAAAAAAGTAGTTTCAATGGTAATAAGGATCAGAAAGAAGAAAAACCTGCTGGAAGTGGGCTAACCGGTGTAAAGCTTTTTGTGGCGTCAAAAGCAAAGCAGAGGTTTCTTGAGGCGCATAGGCTGAAACAATGGTGGTCTGATGACTTGGAACTCCAAATAGCTCTCAATAACAGCGTGTTAATAAGTAGGCAGCTCAATTCCTTATACACCATTCAAGCTCCAAAACAAACTCAGTGCTAGAGTCTTTAAAAATCTCAGGCCTTTGGCACTTCTATCCTTCTTTTCATTCAAAAGTGGATAGAAAACACTTCTGCATTTCTTCCATTAGGTTCAAGTGATATTGACATATGTACTTGAATTTGGGCTGGTAAAGATTGAAATTTCAAAACATAAGATTGTAAGGCTTGAGATTCTGCACTTGACTTATGAATGAATTGATTAACCTCCTACAAACATTTGACTTGCTAAAACCACATTTGCGATCTTGCATATAAATTTGGAGAAACATAGAATAGAACTAATAAGGCATACATGACCTGCATTTTGTGCAAAAGGTTCAGTTTGCATATCCATGGCAGATTCAGTTAATGAGATCTACACACGCTATGGCATTTAAGTAGAAGTTGGCATCAATCCAGCACAAGATTTCTTTGATCTATACACCTACAAGGCTACAAGTACTTTTTCCTTTTGGACAAAATACTTGTTGATTGTTACTCTCTCTTTCTCCAACTAATTCCCTAGCTTGTGTTCCAAAATACAGAATTGAACAGCATAGCAGTTTCTTCTTGTTTATCATCACCCAAAAGACAACGTGTGTCTTTTTTGGATAAATGCATGATGGGGCCAAGCATATTTTGCTATGATTCACCAGATGACTGGTGCTAAACAGGGAAAAATAGATGTGTTGTACATTAAACTACTAAGCATGTATTTGTAAAATGTAATAACGGACAAATGCAATGTCAAGTCAAAAGCAGGTAAAAACAAGCAGGAAAAAATGTACCTGATTCAGCAATCTGTTTGAACTTCAAAATAACAGGAATACTCTGAGAAACAAAATTGAGGATTAATAAAACATACTGTTTTACCATCTGTGAGATCACACTTAAAAATTAAAATGTCCTATAACTCCGAGTTCTCAAACATAATAAACTCAATAAAGCCATAGGGAGCGATAGGCACTCGAAGTGAACGTATCTAATAAGTACTCAATATCACAATATTCTGCCAATCCAACAATAACATACCCAGTGAAATCCCACCAAATGGGTTTGAGACTCTGCCCAATCCGATGAATTAAAATTTTGATATAAACTAAAATTTCATATAAACATATATCTCTATGAAACTTTGAAGGGCCCAACACGTATAATTAAGAGGATTTTAGAAAGGAAAATCGTATTCAAATACTTATTTTTTTTATAAGGAAAGTTGTGTTTTGTTCTTAAAACCAGTGTTTTAAAAGATGGGGGTGAGACGAGCATTTTATTAACCCAGGGCAAGCGTAAGCCTTGAGGCACGGAGCGTAAACCCATGAGTATTTAATTTTTAATATTTTATAAATTAATAAAATGAACATATTAATAAAAAAAAACACTTAAATTATTAGAAAAAATCAAAAAAATTAGTAAGAAAATGTATATATAGATTAACAAGCTAACACGTGCACGAATCCCAAAAGAATTTTTTTTTCTTGAAAAAGTGAATGACATAAAGATGCATTACACCTATAACATTACTATGATGGAACATAAAGGGTTGTAAAAATAATACTCTATCTTAATAATTCAAAGATAAAAATGACAACAATACAAAGTTATTGTTTAAAAACCTAAAACTAAATAACAAATTAAAATTCATTATAATATAAATAGTCAGTATGGAGTCTTCATGTCACGTCCCAAAATACCCCCTAGACGTGATTGGCACCCAGCACACACCACCGGCCAGGCGAACCACATTTTCATATCTTAACCATAATTTTGCCGCATCAACCAAATTAAATAAGCACTCAAATAATATAATAATTAATTACGGATAATTAGTGTCTCAAAATATTAACCAAATACTCTTTGCCCAAATCCCACACTAGACCATGGAGCAGCTAAGAAAATTACAAAAGACTCGGGTTTGTAAATCCCAAAAGAAAAAAAACATTAATAAATAAATAATAAAGACACTTTTGGTAGCCTCCACCAACAAAGCGGCGGCTCACCTCAACCAATAGATTAACTCTAGCAAACTCGTAAGCTACTAGCTTCGTCGTCACCAATAGTATCTGCATGGACATTCAGGTAAGGAGTGAGCTATATGTAACTATAACCCAGTAAGATCCTCGACCCGCCACTCTAAATACCCTTGGAACAAGTGTTAGAAAATACAAATACACAACAAGCACTTTATATTATGCACAAGAATTTTATATCGTAATATAATATCTGACAAGGTCTAAACAATCGTTTATCAAGAATAGTATATATCTCAACACAATTTACACTAAGGACCTGTCATAACAACAGTTAAAAAATTTATCAACACCACGAATCCACAACAACATACACAATGCATCAAATATATCAAGAAGCATACACAATGCTCGAGAAGCATACACAATGCCTCAACAAAATCAAGAAGCATACACAATGCTAAGGGGAACATACACAATGCTCAGTAAAATTAAGAAGCATACATGATGCCAAAGGGAAGCATACACAATGCCCCAATCTCATGTCTCACAGCCGTATCACATTACGAAACAATTTATAAAGAGAGTTTTAGAGTATTTGAAAATAAAGTATATGCGGCTGGCCTGAAGGACCACCTATTCTGCCAAACACACGCTCGTCCCAACACATGGACCAGATAGACAAAACATATTTTTAAAACGGGTTTTGAAAAGCAAGTACCCAAAGCTTAAAGTCTCACTTACCTCAAATTCACAATTCAAGCACACTTCCCAATAAATCAAAACTGCATTCTCGAGTCTCCGAATTGACTCAAACTACACAAAAACGGATTTAAAATGGTCAAAACCCTTAGGGTAAACCACTTTTATATTTTTAGAGGCTTAAACGGTTAAAATCAAATTTTAAAGGACGAAAACGCCATTTGGTCAATGTGTTCAAAACCCGACAAGGCATATGTTTTCGGGAAGGCCTTAATGAGAGGATTCCAACGATATATATAGAAGTCTAAAATCCTACACTATTTGCCCTTTCAAATCAATGATTTTGATTGAATAACCCTAGAGTTAAACTTTCTCAATTCCTCAAAATATCCCCATGTTTTCACCATAAAGATTCACCCATAATTATTTAATAAACTTAAATAAAAGATTAGAGTCATTACCTTGATGATTTGGGATGAAAAATTCTTATTTTTATCCTCTCTTTTCCCTTATTTTTTCTCCCTTTCTTTTCTTTTCTTCTACTGGTTTTTCCCTTCTCTATTTGCACGTTCCCCTTTTTTTTTGGTTCCTTTTAGATTGTTTCACGTCTGATCGTTCCATCAGACTTTTAAAGTCTTTTTTTTTTTTGGAAGAATTACTTGATGTAGCTTCTTATAAGACATATTTATTGACAATAACTACCCTTTTAGTTATTTATATTTAGTAACTAATTTACTTTTCTAATTTACCATCCATAGCTATATCAGTAACTGTACACATACATGGTTAAACAAATCCCTTAATAATAGGCATTGACTATTATTAAAATTGATTCCATAATTTTAGCTCCCCTTTCCCTCTTCAACCATGATTCTCCTTCTCTCTTCCCTTTCCTTCTTCAACCATGTTCCATTTCCTTCTTCCACTAAATCCTAAACCCTAACTTCTTGTCAACAACGGCTAACATTGTTAACTTCTTCTTTTCCACTAAACCCTAAACCCTTAATTATTTTTGTTTTCATTAATTAATATGTATATAATTTGTGTATTTGAACCAGTGATGCATATGTTTGCATGTTTTTGTTTTTGTTTTTGTTTTAGAACCAGTGATTAACTGTTTATCGAATACACATACATTCAATTTTGTATATGAATGTTTTATGTACTGGTTTATTTGAAACAATGACGTATTTTGTTGTATGTATTTGTGTATTTGAAATAATGATCAACTGTGAATAAAATACACAGTCATTTAAATTCGTTTATGAATATTTCTATGTATTTGTGTATTTGAACCAGTGATGCATATGTTTGCATGTTTTTGTGTATTTGAACCAATGAGTGACGAATTTTGTTTGTATGTATTTGTGTATTTGAAATAGTGATGAACTGCGAATCAAATACACAGTCATTTAAATTCGTTTATGAATGTTTGAATGTATTTGTGTATTTTAATTTTCAATAAAAACTTGAATACAATTGTTTTTTAAGTGTTTTGAAGTTACAAATCATGTATTTTTTTGAATTACCGGTTTAATGATCGTAGTCTCTGTTTTTGTGTTTCCTTCTATTATTAATGTTTTTGAATTTTGAATTTAGTTACAAAAAGAATAGAAGAGAGAAGGAAAATCATGGTTGGAGAAAGAAATGGAAGCTAAAATTATGGAATAAAATTTACCTTACCAAAAGAAGGTAAGAGAGAAAGATATTAAAAAAAGATAGTATTATTCTTTCTATTAATAAACACCACCGTTAATGCCTAAATTTAAGGGATCTGGTTATTGTTTACAGATTAGTTATGTATTTGAAGACCTTCAAATACACGCGTCCAAATACATATACTAATGAAATGGTAGCTATATATCGTAATATTGAAAATGATAGCTACTAATGGTAAGAACTTATAATAAGATAGTTATTTATGTAAGTTTACTTTTTTTTCCCCTTTCCTTTTTGGGCTTGGCCCACCAAATTCTTTCTTTTCTATTTTTCTTTTAATTTCTTTTAGCTAAAATTACCAAATAAACCCTTACTTAAAAATTGGGTTATTACACTTCAAACAATATTTAAACTAGAGTTATACCAAAAGAAATTCTAAAATTAAAAACTATCTTGAAAAAGATAAATTAAAGAATAAAAAATCTTGAAGAAAGTAAAGCATAAAGAAGGAAATGCAAGCATGAAAGCAGAGTAAGAATAAAAGGACAAAACTTTTTGGTTTGTAGCTTGCACTTTGTATACAAATGTCTAAAGTGTATTTGTTACTTCGTAAATAACAAAGAGAAAAATTATGAAACTCAGATATATATTTAGGAGCCGTTTGGACATGGTTTCAAATCATGTTTGGACATGCAATTTGGATATCTTAAGTCATATCTTCTCTTATAGACATAAAAAACCCACAAGTTATGAAAACTATTAAAACATTCCCAATTCTTATACAATCTTACCAAATGAGCAAGTCATTGTTCATAACAAAATTAATACGTTACTAGAAGGTCTTTCTAAAAAATACAACATCAATTGATCAAACTTTAATTCAATAAAAACTAAAATTTAACATGAATAGTAATGAGGTTGGTAGACATAAACAAAGGTTGGTGGAAGTTAATGAGGTTGGTAAATGATTGGTGCGAGTAATTGTTACAAATATCTATCAACTTATGGGTCAAATTTTATATTTAAAATTTTTGAAACCATGAGATGAAATGCATGTCCAAACGCTGGTTTCATCTCATGGTTTCAAACCATGTTTTTCAAACCGCATGTCCAAACGTCTACTTAAAAAAAACTTTTGACTTTTTGAGATTTTTAGTTGAGAGTTTACTATGAGTTAACTTTTATATATCTAACTATTAAGAAAAAGATTTTTTCAGCAATCGTGGCTGAAATTTGAAAAAAAATGTGAGGCTTACGCTCCAAATGAATGCCCAGAACATTGAGGCTTACGCCTAGACAAATGCTCAGAGATTGCAACTTACGCCCTGCAATACACCTCGATGTGTTTTGATACACCTCGCCTTGAGGCTAGCCTTGGGGCTCGCCCAGAAGCTTAGCTGAAAACTACTTTTAGAAGGAGAAACAGGATATACAAAGTCCGTTTTAAAATGGACAAGTTTCTGTCGTGTCTCCAATTCCGGGCACAAAAGACAAATAGGTTGAAAAGAACAGGAGTGTCCCCTTAATCCTTATAATCCAACATAGTTCTTTTGAACTTTGTTAAACCCTCAAAACCCTGAGAGGCCATTTCCCCTTCTTCTTTGGCAAGACTAGGCTGTCTATTTTGCAAAACCCTTTTCCCAACAAAGAGAGATGCCTCCTAAAGGCAAAGGAAAGAAAGGGAAAGGGAAAGGGAAAGGGAACGGGGATTCCAAGAAAACAAAGAGCACAGTTCCAAACCCAACTCCCCACTTGTATTTCCCTAAAGAAATCATCTGTAAAATCCTTTCCCGTCTCCCTGTGAAGACCCTTTTACGATTCAGTTGTGTTTGCAAGCAATGGCGGAACCTCATTTCTAAACCCAACTTCATTGCCGACCATTTCCGCCACTCTTCTTCTTTGCAGCACTCCGGTTCATCCCTTCTTATAGGCAGCCGTCATCACAAGTCCAATAATCATATACTCTCACTATACAAACCACCTGAACCAGTTGTTGACCTCGAAAACAACCCTTATCCTTGTTTCTTTCCCAATATGTACATTGTGGGTCCTTGCAATGGCATTGCGTGCCTTTTTAATCCACCTTGGGGTGATGTCATCACCCTTTGGAACCCGGCAATGAGGCAGTCTAGGATGGTGGAGCTTTCTGAAAGAGAGCCCATTCAGGGAGTGCATGGGTGGGTATCAGTTGGATTGGCGTTTGATTCCAAGGAAAACGAGATGTTGATCTTGAGAATCTTTTGTGTCGGGCTAACATCTCCAGTCCCGAACCACGTTGAAATGTTTTCAACGAAGAGTCTCAAATGGAAAGAGCTGAAAAATGACATGGTTTTCAGTATTGTGGAGTATACTTGCAATGTGATCGTGAAAGGTGTGCCTTATTGGTTGGTTTGTATGATTGATAAATTTGGAGCGCGTGCGGTGTGTGTGCGCTTTGATGTGGGCAAAAAAGTATTTGAGAAGTTACCATGGCTAGGAAGGTGTAAGCAGCATCAACATCTCGTGGACTTGGAGGATTCTCTTTGTATGTTAGACTGTAGTCATAAAGACAATTGCCATATTGATGTTTGGGTAATGAATGATGAAGATGGTTGGAGCAAGAAATGTACTGTTGGACCGTTATTGGGGTTTGACCGAATCGAAGGCTGTTTGAGGAATGGTGACATTGTTGCTAGGAATGAAAACGGAGTGATATTCTTGTGTGATCCCATAACTAGTTCAGTCAAGGCGAAATTCAGCCTTGATAATTCTAAGAATGATTCAAATGTGATTGTTGACTATTCAGAGAGCCTATTTCTTATCAGAGGGATGCTACCAGTTAAGAAGCAAAATGCTCAAGATAATTTGGCACGCAAAAAACTCACAAGGTTTGGTGATCAATTTATCATTATACTCTAGTTTATGTTACTATATTCTTGCTATGTGTAGATTTTCAGCTCCCGCTTCTAGATGTTGTCATTGCTTCAGAAGTTTTCTTTTCTTATGTGCACGTGCATGTGTTACACAGATCACTCGGTGAACTTAGCACATTAACTCTGTTGTGTTACTTACTGTGTGAATTAATTCTTAAATGACGATGTTTAAATGACGAATCCTATTGTCCCGGTCTGATTGATTAGCCACCTCTCAGCCCCAGGTTTAAGTCTTTCCGCAGAATATTAGCCCAAAACAAAGCTTAATGAAAAGGAAAAAAAACACTGTTCTGGTCCTCTATGCAGTTCTTTAGAACTGATAGAGCCATTTGGCAGCTACCATATGTTCGATTTCTGGATATTTACTTTTTAGCTAATCTTTAAATTATATTCTTCCATTGAGTCTGCACGCATTTTGAGGTTTTACCATAAGAAAATACTTTCACGAGCACACTAACGGCAGTAGTCTGATAACCACATTAAGAGCCTGTTTGGATGGGCTTACGCCTATAAGCTGTTTGCAGCTTATAAGCTAAAAAAAATAAGTTGGGGTAGTCTAACTTATTTTTTTTGGCTTATAAGCTGTTTTCAGCTTATAAGCTGCTTTAGATAAGCTAAGTCAAATGGGCCCAATTATTTTTTTGAGCTTATTTTAAGCACAAAATGACTTTAAGCTGGCCAGCCAAACACTCAAAAAAGCTGAAAGCAGCTTATAAGCAACTTATAAGCCAATTCAAACGGGCTCTAAATTTCCCAGAACTCTGACCATGTAGGAAATGACTATATCAGCAATATTTCTAAATGATGCTTACGGAGGAAACTTTTAGGAAACAGAAAGTACCTGACATCTGTAAACTTCACAACACAATGTTATACTTGTCAAAGAAAACTGGTAGAAGTTCATGAGAGGATGTATATTTTCAGCGAATAAATTTCAAAAGTCAAAACCATTCACTATGCATACATGTTAAAATAAGTTCCAACCGGGGGAAAAGAATCAACAGATACCTATCTTTTAGCTTCTTTCAAATTTCTAACCAACTTATTATCCTACAACACTATAACATAGACCAATTAAATGAAATGAAAAAAGGAAGAGATGATAGAGAATCCATTGAGAAGTTTACATGTATCCAAGGTATTCATTCTTACTATAATACTTCCATAGCATTAGTCCAAAGGTCCCAGCAGATGTACTTGTGGTTGTAACAAACTGCTTTGTGAACTAGTGTAGACACACACTAGCTTGGCGTACCGCTGATTAAGAAAATATTGGTCCAGTTCTATGATCTTTCCTTATAAAAAAGAGAGTTCTATTGATCTTACGGACCCCACTTGTGAGATTACATTGGGTATGTTGTTGCTGGAAGTCAACAGTATGTCATTTTTGTCACAGAAAAGTAGTAATAACATATCGATCCAGCAACTGTAGAGCTATGATAATATTTTAGCGAGGGAAACTTAGAAAATCTATAAAACTTGATTCCTGATTTACTTATCTTCTATGAGACAATTATTTTTCCATTCATTTAATAGCAAGATATTTGCAGTATTAGAATATTTGTTGCCTAAATACAATTTGCTAAATTTCTCCTTTGTTAATTTGTGTATCAGTCTTTGAACAACGAATTGACTGGTCATAATTTTGGCCTCTGTAGACAATTATTATATACTCTACAGTGTGGAGCATGTGTGAAGCGAATAAGTGATGTCAGGCATGGTGCATCTAGGATGAAAATTCACAAGAGAAGCAGAGCATGGAAGTAGCTCCTTTAGTACTTTGTGGATAATATGGAAAGAGGGTGTTTGATGGAGTAAAACTACTTTTTTACAGCTTAGTGGAACATTTTTGTTCTTTGGATATTCTTGGAGTATTTCTAATATTCCAGTTAGTGTTGATGTTTGGATGTTGTTCATAAGGAGACATGCAGTTAGTGTTGATGCTATTAGTAAAGAAACATGCTTCGTTGTAGGATTTCTACCTTTTTCATACATCTTGTATGTTGAATTTTCCCATTACATCAATAAATTTAAGTCATAAAAAGATATTTTGAGAAACTAACAAACATTATTTTTTTAATGATGCAGGGCTTGCCTAAAATTTATTATAGGACAACCCTCAACAATCAGCCTGTGAGCTATATTAGCTTGCACAAGACACCCTGTTTGCCCCTTTTTGGCCAACCTCAGAGATGCCATGAAAAACTTTTGATCTCCTTTTAGTTGGAAAATAGCATGTATGTAGCTTCTGGTGAATTTGTGTTTGTTGGTATAATACTTTTTTTGAGTTTTCTTTCGCTTCATGACATCTCTCTTGTATGTTCCCTTTCCAAGTATTTCTTCACTCAATGCCTGTCCTTCTCAGCAGGTACTTCCTTTTGGTTCGTAGTTATTTGCATATGTGAACTGGTACCTAATTATGATCAAAGATGTTTTGTTCATGTGAATCATGTCCGAAAAGTGCTATATTTTTTTGTGTCCAGAACTTGTTCATGAAGACAAAATGGAAGAACATCTGCTGATTTTCAACGTCTTAAACATATACTAGCAAGAAGACTAAGATAACAAGTGGCTTCATCTTCTGATTTTCAACGTTCTTTGCGGTTATTTTAATATAATGTGTGATTCTCTGCAGTAAAGTTTAGATAAATTCATCTTTAACTTCAGCAGAACGAGCTAGCAGACCTCATCTTTCTGAAAAGGAGAAAACTCTCTATCTTAAAACACAGAGACAAACGTTGCTGTTAAATGTATCAACTCTATATATACTTTTGAACATCTATCTGGTGATTAGACTTCAACAAATGCTCATGTGCAACTAAAACAAAAGTAACTAACATTCCCCTCAGCATCAAATTAGTTGTCACGCTCTTTAGTTGAGTCCGGAGCCAAAATGGCTTATTTTTGCAGCCATTAGCCCAAAATGGTATGCTTTTTTTTTTTTAGACCAAAATGGGTATTTCGTTGGATAACCAACAAAATATCCACACTCACACTGTTCCGGTGCCGAATGAATTCTTGCATTTCGCTACACATGTAGCGAAATGCAATAATTTTTTTTTTTTTTTTTTTTTTTTTTTTTTTTTTTTTTTTTTGCAATTCATGAAAGAAACTGTTTTTTTTTTTTTTTTTTTTTGCATTTCGTTGTGCAATTCACCAAATGCAACATTTTTTTTAGCAGCGCAAACAGCCGTAAGGCGGTTTGGCCGGGCCGATTTTCTAGAAAACCTCTTTTTTCCCTTCCAATTTTAATTTTCCCCCAAATTGGCGGGAAATTTTTAGTTTTCTTTATTTATAATATGATGATGCGCAATAGACTTCAACATAAAAATTTCGGAGTAATGTAGCTGTGAATGTCAATTTCACTTATGTGGTTTCAATTTTTGAAAATAAAGCTGACTAATTTTCTTAACATATAGGATAAAACTAATTTTTTTTTATCCTATTTCGTTTTTTAATACACGAAATGCAAAAAAATAATAATTATAATTTCCTATTTCGTTGGTATATCAACGAAATACAAATATATATATATATATATATATATATATATATATATTTTCCAATTTCGTTTTTAGATGAACGAAATAAAATAAAATAAACTATTTCGTTCATTGATTCACGAAATGCAAAAAAAAAAAAACAGTTTCTTTCATTAATTTCATGAAATGCAAAAAAAAAAATAAAAAAATTCATTAGTTTCACGAATTGCAAAAAAAAAATAAAAAATTGTTGCATTTCGTGAATTGCACAACGAAATGCAAAAAAAAAATTGTTGCATTTCGTGAATTGCACAACGAAATGTAAAAAAAAAAAAAAAAAATCATTAGTTTCACGAATTGCAAAAAAAAAAAAAAAAAAAAAATTTGTTGCATTTCGTGAATTGCACAACGAAATGCAAAAAAAAAATAAAAAATCATTAGTTTCACGAATTGTAAAAAAAAAAAAAAGTTCGCATTTCGTGAATTGCACAACGAAATGCAAAAAAAAATAAAAAATTGTTGCATTTCGCTACATGTGTAGCGAAATACAAGAATTCATTCTGCACGGAATAGTGTAAGTGTGGATATTTCGTTGGTTATCCAACGAAATACCCATTTTGGTCTAAAAAAAAAACATACTATTTTGGGCTAATGACTGCAAAAATAAGCCATTTTGGCTCCGGACTCCTCTTTAGTTGCTGTTGTTGAAAAATAGCGTAAAGTACTGCTTTACGCTCTTCAATATGATTCTCAATCGGTCATAAAAAAATATTGCCTCAAACCAAGAAGGGAAAAGGGTCAAATTTACCCTTCAAGTATGGTTTAAAAACACCATAACACCAGTAGGGTTGTAGAGATGGGTTAAGAGAATTGGGATTGGGAAATGGGTTAAAAAGAGAATTGGGTTTGGGAGTCTACGTGGAGCCTATGTGGATCCGATGTGGCTAATTTTTTTGTGTTGTGGAGTCCAAGTCAGACTTCCATCCATATAAGGGCAAATTTATCAATTATTCTAACGGGCAGGGCAAATTTGAATTATAAACCATACTTGAAGGGTAAATTTGACCCTTTTCCCAACCAAGACTGCTTGTTCTACTTTTCTGTAAAAATATTCTGATCTTAACTAGATTCTCTTTTCCTCTTAAACCTTAACATCTTATTTAAAATAACTATACATACAACGACAAAGGATCACAGCTAGCCTAGATTATGTGAAAGGGAATAATTTTGTCCTCCGTTAAAATTATCTCATTACAGTTGGGAATGTGTGAAATTGCTATTTTAATTCTTGCACACGAAGGAGCTGTCAATGACTTTGTTCTTATAGCTGCTGTTGTGTTGACTGCATCCTGGAAAAATATTTTTTGTGTCCAGATTTCAACATTTTAAAAATATATTTGGCAGCCTGAGATAACAGGTTTAGAATGTTATACAGGTTGTAACATAAGAGGTCTTAAATTGAATAGATACATCTGTTCATGAAATGGCATGACTGTTTTGAAAAGTCATCTCTCAAATTCTACAAATATAAGGACACTCTTGAAGTAGCATATAAAAAAAATTGCATGTATAATATAGGTTTTGTTGTATCCTAAAGGGAATTGCTTGTATTTTCCCAAGTATGTATATGGGCTAATGGGCAAGGTCTCTTTAAGGAAAGTCGATTCTTCACGCCTCAAAGCCGGCCATTTATCTTCTTCAATTATGTTTAACAATCTTAAAGATATATTGTGTAGACGAAGAAGATACTGGAATCTCTGAGGAATTCGAAGCTAGTGATGTTACCTTTTGAGTGTTATTACTCGAAGAGATCGACACCGTATGAAGCAGGCTTGTACAATTGTTGACACCCGCTAATTTCTGAGTGTTCGTATTAGCAATGGGATCCTGCAACACATATATTGAGGTTTGCAAATCTATACATGCTATCTGTTGGGAGGAAACAAGAAAATTCCTCTTTTGAAAAGTCACATTCCAAATTCAAAAGGATGCCCCTGTTTGATGAACTAAAAAAAAAAAATGTATCTTGCATTATGGGAGAATTGGGCAGTAATAAACGCCACAAAATCATTTGGCAATTCTCTGCCAAGGTATTTGACATAGTGTTTGATTCCATTATTAACTCATCACTCAAAGCAAAGGAGTCCGGAGCCAACATGGCATGTTCTTGGAGCTTGAAGACAAAAATGGTATGTCTTCTTTTTTTAATACCAAAATGGGTTTTTCGTTGGTTATCCAACGAAATGTTAACCCCATTTAACGTTTCCGTCAAATGTTAAAAATAAAATAAAATAAAAATTTGTATTTCGTTACATACCTGGCGAAATGCAATTTTTTTTTTTGTATTTCGCTAGTTGAATTGCGAAATGTAATCATTGTTTTTCCTTTTTTTTTTTTTAAGTTTCCTAAAATAAAATTATGAAAATCTAAAATTTTTAGGACACAAAAAAAATCAATTTTCCTGATTTAAAAGAAACCCATTGTTTCAGATATTTTAATTAATTAAAAAAAAATCCAGTTTTCCATTTTTTTTTAAAGCGGATTTAAAAAATGAGATTCATTTTTTCCTGATTCTAAAAAAATCATTTTCCAAATTATTTTTTTGCAAGTAATAAAATGCCATAATTTACATATTTTTTTAAAAAAAATTAGCGTTGATCGTTAGTCAAAGGGCATAAATGAGCCAAAAAGTTGAATTGAGGGGTATTTGTAGCAAAATAGATGAATGAAGGGTATTTTTAGACCTTTTCTAATAGTTCAGGGGCATTTTTGTCATTTTCTGTTAAATTTTTAACAAAATATTTGGGAGTTGACTAAAAGCGCACCACTTATGCAAACATAATGCTCCATGTAAAAGAACAAATATAGTTTTAGGTCCAAACTTAAAGGTAATATACTATTTTGATCCTTTTCTCGAGTCGTGAATTAGGATGTTCTATCAATATTAAAATCTCTTTTTTCCCATTCAATTTGAATTTTTCTCCAAATTGGTGCACAATTTTCATTCATCTTTAGTAAAAATTCAGTGATAAAAAAAATATTTCAAGATGGTAATCCCGTGGTACTGATGTTTTGAATGTCAATTTCAAGGCTCGAAATTCAATTTATGAAAACAAGTTAGATGACATTAGTGAACTTTATAAATAATAAAAAATGTCCACATTGTCACTTTCACAAACTTGGCTTGGCGGTTTAGCCATTCTTTTTTATCCCAACCACCAGGGATCAAACCTATGCGGGTGCATGATTTAGTAAATATTAAGTATATTTTTTGTGTATAATAAATCTTATAAAAAGATCGCAACATATTCAAAATAAAGTTACGCATTAAAAAATAACACACTTAAGGAACACTTAGTGTTTTTTCCATAAAAAGATCGCAACATCTTTTTATATATATATATATATTTTTTTTTTTTTTTTTTTTTTTTTGGCAACACTTAGTGCTTTTTGCCATGCTTCGACCAATGACTAGTCGTGTGTCAAGACTCCAAAACATCAATATTTTATATAGAACCTGATATTTTTTTCCGCGTACAATAATGTAGGCTCAATACATCAAGGATACATAGATGTTCGCATCGTCGTTTTAGGGGTTGAAAAGGTGCCCGAAGTAAGTTTTGTTTGGAAACTTTAGGTTTAAGTGTTTTATTTTTTAATCAAGACATAACTTTATTTTGAATATAAATCTAATTCAATTAGATAAAAACGTATTTAAAAAATATAGGAGAAAAAGTTGTTGTAAATTGATGAAACTTTAAACAGTTATAACTTTGCGCTCGGATGTCCGATTTACGCGATTTTTTTTTATTTTGCATATTTTTCCGAGATCTAGCCGCGCAAGCTGCCGCAAGGCGGTTTGGCTGGGCCGATTTTCTAGAAAACCTCTTTTTTCCCATTCAATTTCAATTTTCCCCCAAATTGGTGAGAAATTTTCAGTTTTCTTTACTTATAATATGATGATGCGCAATAGATTTCAACGTAAAAATTTCGGAGTAATGTAGCTGTGAATGTCAATTTCACTTATGTGGTTTCAATTTTCGAAAATAAAGCTGACTAATTTTCTCGACATATAAAGTTGACTAAAATAACCTTACAAAAATATAACACTTAAACCTAAAAATTCCAAAACTGCTTTATACAAAAAAAAATCTTTAACGTAGAATTTTACTGCATTATTGGACTTAACAGCCCCGTTACAGTTTAGGTTTCGAGAAAATGATCAAAATAGTATATTACATTTAGGTTTGGACCTAAAACTATATATGTTCTCTTACATGGAGCATTATGTTTTCATAAGTGATGCGCTTTTAGTTAACTCCCAAATATTTTGTTAAAAATTTAACAGAAAATGACAAAAATGCCCCTAAACTATTAGAAAAGGTCTAAAAATACTCTGCATTCATCTATTTTGCTACAAATACCCCTCAATTCAACTTTTTGGCTCATTTTTGACTAATTTTTTTTTTAAAATAAACGTGTAAATTATGGCATTTTATTACTTGCAAATTTTTATTTTTTTTAAATAATCTGGAAAATGGTTTTTTTAGAATCAGGAAAAATAAATCTCATTTTTTTAAAAAAAGGGAAAACTGGATTTTTTTAATTAATTAAAATATATGAAAAAATGGGTTTCTTTTGAATCAGGAAAATTGATTTTTTTGTGTCCTAAAAAATTTAGATTTTCATAATTTTGTTTTAGGAAACTTAAAAAAAAAACACAGGAAAAAGTGGATTTAAAAAAAAAAGAAAAAAATGAATTACATTTCGCAATTCAAATAGCGAAATACAAAAAAAAAAAAAAAAAAATTGCATTTCGCCAGGTATGTAACGAAATACATTTTTTTTTTTTAACATTTGACGAAAACGTTAAATGGGATTAACATTTCATTGGATAACTAACGAAAAACTCATTTTAGTATAAAAAAAAAAAAAAAAAACATACCATTTTTGTCTTCAAGCTCCAAAAATGTGTCATTTTAGCGCCGGACTCCAAAAGTGGGCAACATATGAGTCTTGTCTCCATATTAATGGGATTCTGACACAAAACACAGGAAGAAATTGTGGAGGCCAAATAACGACCAACATGTATCTGCTACAAGATTATTTTCTACTGATGAAAGAAGTGGACGACGAATATGGTCGAAATCCTCCACTCCTCGCAATCATAATTGGATTGGCTACAGGTGGAGACCAAAATAGAATACAAGGAGATGGATAGCAAATGTAGATATTAGAAAGTTAGCAAGTTACCGTCCGAAGCATTATTTAAGGAAATATCAGTCTTTTGAAATGTTCAAGGCCGCAGTTACTTTGATTTTGATATGGCAAAAGCGATCACATCAAATAAATGGATCAAGAAGAAAGTGGCAAAAATCGGGTTACTTTCTTAACTATGATTATTATTTATTTATAAATTTCTACCCTTATAATTTCCATAAAATTTGTTTTCATAATGTTAGGGTAGATGATCCACTTGCGATGATCATGAAAAAAAATAAAAATTTAACCCGTTTCTTATTGGGTGAAAATCATTTTCACATTTTCACCCCAACTTTGCTTTAAAAATCAAACCCCCCCCCCCCCCCCCCTCAACTTTGAACGATGGACATTCTCCCCCCTTTATCCTATGCAATGACTATTTCATCCTTTTTTTTTTCAATCATCCATTTAAGTAATATATTTTTATATTATATATAATATTTATTTTTTTAAGTTAGGTATTTATAGATTCTAAGTTAAGTTCATTAACATTTTAAGTAGGATAATACTTTTATGAATTTGTAACAAAATCTAATGCTATTTTTTATGATTGTTATTTTAATATTATATGTAGTAATTATGTATAGATGTATGTACATGCATGTTTGTATATTTAAATTTCACTTCTCTCTTATTCTCTATTGTTATATAATAAATAAACAAGTTTTGGTTGTCACTAATGAAATATTTCTTAAATTAGAATAAAATTTATTTACAGTATAAACAAATCATTTTAAAATTTTGCCTCATTTTTTTTAATTGTTTTTGCATTATATGCATAGAAATATATTTATAAAGTTATTATGACCTGTACTTTTTCATTTGTATAAATAAAAAGTTTTGATTATCTTTAATGAAATTAATTTTTGTTTATTCTGCTAATTTATTTTATTATAAAACATCATTAACTTATATACATAATTAGTATTTCTCACTTTTTTCTTCGCCTAGAAGATAATATTTATTTTTTATAAGAAATTTGTTATATAAATTTAAAAAATGAAAGTATCATAATTTTATAAAAAAAAAAGTAAAAAAAGAAGACAAAAGCTGATAATGTAAGGATAAAATAGGCATTTAAAAAAGTCAACTAAGATAAAGGGGGGGGGGAGAATGTCTAATGTTCAAAGTTTAGGGGTGTAAATGATTTTTACCCAGTAGGAATGACTTATATTAAAGATTATTTGTTACTCCGTTTGCCAAATGAAATACATGGATTGGCATACAATTTGAGTTACATGCATAGAAATATGAGGAGATTATTTATAAAATTGTGAGATGTGATCTAAACTTACATGAATACTTGTAAATTGTCTGCGATCATGATAATGATATTTAATACCATTGGATTACTAAAGACATGTACACTTGTCAATTTGGTTTAAAAAAAAAATCAGGTAACGGAAGTCTTTCCTAATTAATGAAACAAAATTACAGTTGAAATTAATACCGGAAGTAATGGCATTAGTTTATGGCAATATGTTTCCAAAGTTGTGGGCCAAATGATTCTAGTCATCTTTATGCAAAGTAAATATGTTACTTTGGAGTCGAAACGTGAATGGTGATATGTATGGATTCTGATAATGTTGTTAATGAGTCCTAGATTGAAAAGAGTAAGAAAATAAGAATTATCGAGTTTTGTTACTTTTTTTTTAAAAAAAAAAAAACAAGTTTCGTTACTTGCTGATGCAATTTACCTCCGAAATATTCTTTTTAAAATTTGAGAGTACAATAAGAGTTTGAGAATAGAAAATTGCACGTCAAAGAAAAACTTCTAACTATAATTCAATTTATATATATGATTTCATCAATCAATAGCACTAATTTTGTATGACATATACCTGAAAAACGTATCTCTTCTAATGATTGTATTTTTGGAAAGATAAAAAAAATAATTTAAAATATTTTTGACGATGTATATTTTTTATTTTGGAGAGTTGGCGTGACACTTGAACCAAAACATATGTTTATCTTTTCTCTAATTTTGTTTGCTTTTCTCTCTCACTAATGCCATCTAAATATGAGTTATCTTTTTTTATAGAGTAATATTTAGTTCTCGCTATAAAGAATATTTAAACAGGAACTGAATGAGAGTGGGCTTACTTATTTTCTCATCTGTATGCAAGAGCCTAAATACAATCACTAAAAAAAAATATTTAAAATAACAAAGAAGTACCTTTTTATGATTATTATTTAAACAGTATGGAAAGGTACTGAAACCAAGCCCCTTAAGGGAGTGCACTGTTGGGCATCAGTTGGATTGGCTTTTGATTTCCAAGAAAATGATTTGTTGATCTTGAGAATCTTTTGTGTCGGCCGTCGGGCCACTATCTACTGTCCCGAACCACGTTGAAATGTGTTCGACCAAGAATTTCAGATGGAAAAAGCTAAAAAATGAGATGGTTTTTCATATTACTCAGCATGTTAGCCATGATATCATTAAAGGGGTGCCTTATTGGTTGGTTCTTATAACTGATGAATTTGGAATGCGTCCAGTGTTTGTGTACTTTGATGTGGGTAAAAAAGTATTTGAGAGGGTGTAATTACACTCTCCAATTCTCTAAGGGGGGCTGAGAATTGGGTGTAATTACACCCTGTAATTACAGGGTTACTTTTTACTTCTTTTTAATTTTATTTTATTTTAATTTCTTTTCTTTTTAATTTATTTTTTATTTCTATTATTTAATGTTTTATTTTAATTTCTTTTCTTTTCTTTTCTAATTTATTTTTTATTTTTTTATTTAATTTATTTTATTTTTACTTTTTAATTATTTGTATTTTTTAAAATATATTTTTCTTTTTATAGAATTTATATTTCATTTCCTTTCTTCTCATTCCCAACCTTTATTTCTTGTGATTCCATGTAATTGCTCGTATTTTTTTTTATTTTTTTTATTTTATTCATTTAGCATGACCGGGTCAATATTCTAATTTTTGAAACTACATCTCTTAATATTAGAAAGAATGAGTTATTAGCAAACTTGACATATAAAAAGTGACGTTATTAAAGTAGAATTTCATTGTGAATGAGGATTGACTTATATTTTTCCTTTCTTTTTCTTTTGAATTACAGGAGTATTTATTTATGTTACGTTGAAACTTACTTACGTAACGTTAGAATTTGACATAAGAGTATTATGTTAAAAATATTCTTTCGGATTTTGAATTTAGGTTATGTTTTCGATTTTAACATATTTGCTTTAGTTACTATTGACTTGTTATTTCACATTGCATGTTGTTTATTTTTCACTTACAGTTGATAGAATTATTGTCAAACATTTGAATAGTGCTATGGCATTATATTTATAAATAGTCTTTTTTTGTTAAACATCCAATACCATGATGTTCTCATAGAAAAGGTATGCCTTTAATTTTTATAATCAATTAAAATTAAAATATTATTAATTTGAATTATATATCAATTATTTTTTACAATATTAGTTACAAATATATGATTATTAATTAACATATTTACAAGAAACAATGTATTATTAAATAACTAATTTAATATCATTTATAAAGGCACATATTTTTTAAATATTAATTTTAATTTTTTTATAATTAAATTTTATTTTAAATTAAATTAACTGTGTAATTACACTTATGCAACCAAACAACACGCTTGTAATTACACTATAATTACATTATGACAAATAAATAGGTCGTTGTAATTACAATACTGTGTAATTACTACCCTAGTAATTACACCGATTCCAATTACCAGGTGGCTTTCCAAACAGGCTCTAGACCTTCAATCGATCCTCTTAAACCGTAAACAACATTTTATCTAATGTTAATAACTATACATACAACGTCAAAGGATCAGGACTACCCGTAGATTAGGCCAATTTGGCATCAATCCTATACAAGATTCCGTTGATCTACCCTTGCTTACTGCACCTACAAGTACTTCTGCTCGTTACTACTTCTTTTTTTCTTTTTGACAAAGTACTTGTTGATTGTTACTCTCTATTCCTCCCACTAAGAATTCCCTTGTGTTCCAAAATACAGAATTGAACAGCATAGCAATTCCTGCTAGCTTATCATCACCCCAAAAACAACAGGTGTCTTCTTTTGATAAGTACATGATGGGGCAAAACATATTTTGCTGGTGATTCAACAAATGAGTATGGTGCTAAACAGGGAAGAATTTAATGTGGTTGTAGTGTCAAGTCAAAGATAAACACGCAGAATCATACAGGAGAAAGCTGCTTATCTTAAACACATAGATAAACTTTGCTATTAGATGCATCAACTCTATACTTTGACTTTCTCATTATCTCTAGTGGAAGGTCCATATGCAGTACGTTCTTAGATACCTCAACAAATCATCAGAATGCAAAGGAATTAAAAACACCACATAAGGGAGGGTTCCCTTGGTCTGTTAACCTGGGAGGAAACAGACAGATCCTATATTGATGTTTGGACAATGCATGATGAAGATGGTTGGAGTAAGAAATGCAAGGTAGGACTGGTACTCGGGTTTAACAAAATTTTGGGCTGTTTGAGGAATGGTGACATTGTAGCCGAGAATGAAAACGGGGTGCTAGTGGTTGATCTAGTGACTAGTTCAGTTAAGGCAACATTGAGCATTGATAATGCTAAGAAGGGTTCGGATGTGATGTTTGATCAGAGAGCTTAGTTCAGATAGGAGGGATGCTAATAGTTAAGAAGCAAGATTCTAAAGATAAATTGGCACGCAAAAACCTCATAAGGTTCGGTAATTAAGTTATCGTATACTATCATTTGAGTTACTACGTTCTTGCTTCGTGTTGATTGTCAAGTCCCACTTCTAGATGTTGCCATTGCTTTAGAAGTTTTCTTATCTCATGTGGATATGTATGCATTAAACAGGCACTTGGTGAAGCACATTGACTCTGATGCCTTAATTTCCTAATGTAAACTAACTCTATTGATCACTTTAGTTAATTCTGTGCAATAGGTTGAGATGCTTGTGCGTCGCTTTTGTTTTTAACTTCTTTCCATAGCATTAACCTAAAGGCCCCAGCACATGTAGTTGTGATTGCAAGAAACTGCTCCGTAAAGTTCTTGATCCAGTCGAGATGCACACAAGATTTGGACGAAAACCGTCGTTATTAAGAAAACATTGGTCCAAAGAGTTCTATTGATCTTTCGGAAGAGTCTTGATATCTGATAAAAGGATAAACATATAAGTATATAACGTGAAACTGTATTCCCTGGTCTTGGCGCCTTTTAGCTTTTGAGCTGGTCTTAATAATGACTACCTTGAAATACTAAAAGAAAAAATAAATGGATCCTGAAAGTTAATAGTAGGTAATTTTTGTTACAGAGAAGTAGTAAGAACATATCGATCTCCAGCAACTTAGCGAGGGAAACTTAGAAAATCGTTGATCCTTGATACCTGAACTTTGTTTGCTTTATCTTCTTGTTTTTTGGAAGTGTTCACCAGTTTTGGTTTCTTGAGGGGAGGGAGTAGTAAGAGGAGGCCACTGTCTTTCTATTTATTAAATAGCATGATATTTGCAGTTATTCATCTGAAGACATCATGAATATCTGGAAGAGCTATTCTCCTTGAATGCCCTTTTGTTTCCTCCAACTTTACTGATGAAAGTATTAGAATTTTTGTTGCAAACATACAAGTGCCCCTTTCCTCTTTTGTTAATTTGTGTAGTAATTTTTTATCAACGAATTGACTTGCCATAATTTTGGTATCCGTAGACATATTTATATACTGTCTGGTGTGGAGCATATGTGAAGTGAATAAATGATAGCAGGAACTGTAAGAAAGGTGCTTCTAGGATGAAAATGATCAGAAGGAAGAGAAGGAGAGCATGGGAGTATCTCCTTTAGTACTATGTGGACAATTTGGAAAGAGAAATAGAGAGTTTGATGGAGTAGAGAATTTTTTTTGTACATATTAGTGGAATATTTTTGTTCTTCTGATATTCTTGGAGTGCTTCTGATATTCCAGTTAGTGTTGATGACTGGATGCTATATACTTAAATAAACATGCTTTCTTGTAGGATTTCGGCATTTTGCATATATCTTGTATGCTGGATTTTCCTATTCATCAATAAAACTGACTCACAAATTATATTTTGAGAAACTCACACATTCGTTTTTTAAAAATTTATGCAGGGCTTGCAGAAACTTTGCAGAGACAACCCTCTGGTGAACTAGCTTGCACGAAAAGACACCCCGTTTGCCCATTTTTTGCTTACCTTAGATGGATGAGAAAACTTTTGACTGTCGTTTTAGTTGGTAGGTGGTAGCATGAGTATGTTGTTTCTGCCCTGTCTATTTTACAACCCTCTGATGTTTATACTGAAAGGATCTAATTCTGATTATCTAACCGATTTCTATCACTTTTTGCACTCATCAATTAGTCTTTTGTGAATTCATGTTTCTATACAATTTCTTTTGAGTTTTCTTTCGCTTCATAACATCTTTATTTGTGTTTCCTATTGAGTTTTTTTTTTTTTTCCAGTCAATTTCTCTCATTCTCCTTAATTACGTAGTTCTTTTTGGTTCATAATTTTTTGCTTATGTGAATTGTCCCGCCTGACTATCAGAAAATGATATATCATACATTTTGAACATCCCAAATATAGTTGGGAATGTGTGAAGCTGCAGTGTTAGTCCTTGCAGACAAAGGAGTTGTTGATAAGTTTTACACTGATGCTTACAACTTGTTGTCAATTAAGTTTTGGTCATTGCACCTGTGTTGTGTTGTTGCCTGCATTGTGGAGAAATACTTTTTCGTGTCCAAAAATTGTAAATGAAAACAAAATGGAAGAACATCTTCTGATTTTCAACGTTTAAAAATATATCAGCAGAGCAGCCTGAGATAACAACTGGCTGCATTGTGCCAACATGTAATAGAGAAGCTGCGGAATACAAAAGCGTAGAAACAGGGGATAGAAAGAACTATAAAATGACTTCATTATGCCAAACAGAGTCTAAATTTGAATAAGTTTTCAAAGTGCCTAAAAAGTTTTACAGAGTCTAAATTTGAACAAGTTTTCAAAGTACCTAAAAGGTTTTTTGCAACCCTGCTTTGAATTCTTGTTTTCTTTGAGCCGAGATCGGAAACCACTTTCTCAGCCCCATAAAAGTCGGAGTAAGATCTATGTACATCCTACCTTTCTCAGACTCACTTGTGGAAATACACTGGGCATAATATTCATTTATACGAACATTGTATGCTGTAAAGGAATAGCATAACAAATTGAACTGGTGAACTCTATATCTTGTTCTGTTTTAAAAAGATACTGTGCAAATAGGACATCCTCTTAACGATGTTGAGTTTTAGAAAGAAAATATCGTGGCTCGCCGACCAACATTTCTTTAAAACCTATTTTATAAAGGTAAAAGGGTCAAAAATGCCCCTTAACTATTGACAATGGATCAATTTTACCCTTCGTTCGTAAATGGGGTCAAATATACCCCTGCCGTTAATGAAATGAGTCATGTATACCCTTTAAAACTAACAGACCTCCATGTCATAATTTTACCTTTTTTTAATTTATTTATTTGTTGGCTGTCACTGTGTAATAAAACATTCCCCACCTTTTTTCTATACTTAAATCTTTTTCTTCATCTTTGAAGAATTCTTTGCAGGGTCCTTCAATCTATTCTGACTCCTCTTCCGTCATCCTTTTTTGTCAAGGAAGTAATGAGCATTTCTTTAATTGGAATATCACCTCCTAATTTTCTTACTTCCAGTATTTAGTTGTGGATTCATCGACATTACTCCAACTTGACGAAACACAACCAAACTGAACTCTTTTTTTTTTTTTTGTTCCACTGAGAATCGAATTCAAGCATTCCAAATTTTCATCTCATTCAGAGGAAAAAAATAAACTGCAAAAATAAAACTATAAAAAATAAAACTGCAAAAACTTTTTCACTTTTTTTGAAATTTTTGAAGTTGGAGTTATGTTTGGCCATAATTTTTGAAATTATAGTTTTTGGTGAAATGTAGTGTAAAAACGTGAAAAAAGTTGAAAGTTTTTTAAAAATAAATTTTTCTTGTTTTTAGTATTCCGGAGTAGAACTCCGAAAAAAAGTAAATAATTTTTTTGGCCAAACGCTAAAAGTAAAAAAAAGTAAAAAAAAAAAATCAAAAAAAAATGAATAATTTTTATGGCCAAACGCCCACTTAGACTCCAAGCTCATCTGGGTCAAGTTGACAACTTTCTCTCTCTAATATACTATATTGCTTTGCTTTACTCCTAAAACACCCACCTCCTTGTGTCAAGTCATCCTCATTTCCTTTCTAATCTAATGTATATATTATTTCAATTTCAATACGGAAGCAAATGATCCTAAAATGATTTTTCCGTCAAAATCAACATTTTCACTCATATTTATACTTCAATATAAAATTGTTTCCTTGAATTTCTCTCTCGCTCTCATCCCGGTATTCCGTTCAATGGATACAATATTCAGAAAAGTTTAGCTTCAGGAGGTAACAATGGATCTACAACATTGTTGTGGTGCACGGAGGTTTCCCAGTAAGACTGAAATCCAACCATTGAAAGATAAGAATTCTTCAAAGATGAAGAAAAAGATTTAAGTTTAGAAAAAAGGTGGGGTATGTTTTATCACACAGTGTCAGCCCCTGTCAGCAAATAAATAAATTAAAAAAGGGTAAAATTATGACATGGAGGTCTGTTAGTTTTAAAGGGTATATATGACCCATTTTATTAATGACAGGGGTATATTTGATCCTATTTACAAACGAAGGGTAAAATTGATTCATTTTTAATAGTTGAGGGACATTTTTGACCCTTTTCCACTTTCCTTACATAATTAAGGTAAGGGGAAGATTTTAGATGGTTTTTGACTTTTTGTCTATTGAACTCTGACAAGAACTTTCAAAAGGAATGTGCACTTAAGTAATCCAAAATCATCTTTAAGGATCGGTGTAAGTTGTCATAAATTGACTATTTTAAGGATGCTAGGATGTATAACTACCCAATCTAACTAGAAGATTTAATCCTTTAAATTATGAAAGAGACACTTAACTCACATATTAAAAAGTCAATATACATTCAAAGAGAAACTTCTTAATAGTAGAAAAAATGAAGATGATGATGATGATAATCAAAATGATAATGACGACGATGAGAAAATAGTTCTTAATTCATACTTTTAACTCTTAAATTTGTCACGAATTTTCTCTTCCACTCCTCAGGTTTACTGTTGGCCGAATACATATTATGAGCCCGTTTGGATTGGCTTATAAGTTGCTTATAAGCTGTTTTCAGCTTTTTTGAGTGTTTGGCTGGTCAGCTTAAAGTCATTTTGTGCTTAAAATAAGCTCAGAAAAATAATTGGGCCCATTTGACTTAACTTATCTAAAGCAGCTTATAAGCCAAAAAAAATAAGTTAGACTACCCCAACTTATTTTTTTTAGCTTATAAGTTGCAAGCAGCTTATAGGCATAAGCCCATCCAAACAGGCTCTATAACTTGTACAAAACAAATCTAAGATTCCCTTACCTTGTGTCTTTTAAAGTTGGTGACATAACACGCGCCCGTTACATGTCATAGAATTTTTTTTCTACTTTTTTTTTTTGACAAGGAAACCCGCAGTCGATATTCTTCGGATGTGCACAGGGTAAATTCTGCTCCTATATAATAATCCGCAAATCACACATGAGAGCCCCGTGTGACGAGCTCGACCCAGAGTGATCTTTCTCTCCGCCAAAACCAAAACTAAATTCATTTTGTGGAACCCCTTTTTATGGAGATAGAAGTACGAAGGACCATAAATGTGAAACTAATTTTTTATAATTTTATCAAAAATACATTTACATATCTAATTGGAAATTCATAAAAATTATTATAAAGAACAATATTAAAATTTGATAAATTATTGTAAAAAGCATTTGACTGGTTAATGTGTTAATAATGATCATTTTTAGAGATGAATAGCTTTTGCGGAGACACTCGACTCTTCGTGAATTCATGTCTTCGACTAATACGTATCTAGTGTTGCTTGTATTTAATTTTACTTACTCTACGAGGCTAATTTTTTTTCTTTCTAATAAGATTTATGTATTCAGTCTGTTATATCATGTCGACATAATTTTATAGGCACCAATTATTTCTTTGGAAGTAAATGATGTTAGATCATGTGCTACTTTAATTTGTTTCGTCCTTTTTGTTTTCTTTCGTTAATCCCTCGCAACCCTCCCTCCAACCCCGAACCCCACACCCCAGAAAAGGGACCAAAAAACAAAAAACAATCTTTACATATCCTTGTGAGACGGCTTGGCCCCCTTGACCCTCGGAGCCCTTCCAAGTTTGACAAAGCGGTGAGTCTGGAGCCTAAAGGGTATAAAAATACACGATATAAATTAAAAGGGGATGGCCAAAAATTTATACCAATTTTGTTTTCATCTGTCAGACAATCACCAAAAAATTTTAAAAAAAATAATTAAAATGTATAACGTGGATCAGTCCACGTTATACAATATCTGATACATTAGGTATATGTTAAAGTCATTTCAGTTTTAGACATGGGCATGAGATGTTCATTAATATCCAATATGTCAAGTCTAAAGAGTGTGCTTCATCTTTGAAGATCATGACTGTAGCTGTGAGTACTCGTACAAATATATTTTGTAAAACGTGGACTGATCCACGTTATATAAAATATATTGTATAACGTGGATCAGTCCACGTTATAACTTCATTAGTTTTTTTTCCCCCGTTTTACAAATACTTGGTAAGACGTTGCCTCTATTTAAATCATATTCGGCTGTATTTTTAATAAAAAAAAATTATTGATTTTTTTAATTTTTAAAGCATATAGTTAATTTCAGTGATTAACTCAAATAAATATTTTAACACATGCAATAATTAAATATGTGTTATTGATTTTTTTAACACATGCAATAATTAAATATGTGTTATTTATTTTAACATATTTATTTTAACACATGCAATAATTAAATATGTGTTATTGATTTTTTTAACACATGAAATAATTAAATATGTGTTATTTATTTTAACATATCTAATTATTGCATGTGTTAAAATATTTATTTGAGTTAATCACTGAAATTAACTATATGCTTTAAAAATAAAAAAAAACAATAAATTTTTTCTATTAAAAACACATCCGAATATGATCTAAATAGAGGCAACGTCTTACCAAGTATTTGTAAAACGGGGGAAAAAAATTAATGAAGTTATAACGTGGACTAATCCACGTTATATAATATATTTTGTATAACGTGAATCAGTCCACGTTTTACAAAATATATTTGTACGAGTACTCACAACTAGAGTCATGATCTTCAAAGATGAAGCACTCTTTAGACTTGACATATTGGATATTAATGAACATCTCGTGCCATTGTCTAAAACTGAAATGACTTTAACATATATCTAATGTATCAAATATTGTATAACGTGGACTGATCTACGTTATACAAAATATATTGTATAACGTGGATCAGTCCACGTTATATTTTTTAATTTTTCGGTGATTGTCTAACAGATGAAAAAAAAAATTGGGGTATAACGTGGATCAGTCCACGTTATACCCGTTTTGGTATATAAATTTTTGGCCATTCCCTTTTAGTTTATACCGTGTATTTTTATACCCTTTAGGCTCCGGGCTCTATAAATGCACCTCCTATATAGATCAAGATCATAATCAAAGTCTTGACTCTTTTTTTTTTTTGGCTTTAAAGACTTTATTATGAGAAAAAGAAATAAAAAGAAGTAATGCTACCAAAAGATTTTAGGAAAGCAAATTATTTATCCAAAATTTTAGAAAATTCCTATGAAACAAATAATATTCCGCTAATTATTACTCTGATCACTTGATTTGATGCATTCTCTCCCTCCACCTCTCTCTCTCTCTCTAATCTTTGTATGCTACTTTGTATCAGCATTTTATTTATGTAATTCTTATTCATAAAACAATGAAAACCCTCTGAACAATGTCGATCTCTACGCGGATCCAATTTTTTTATATCATGGGTGCTCAATTATTTTTAATTTCGAAATTGCTGCATAGAGTGGGTGTTAAGTGAATATTTTGAATGAATTACTAGATTTTGTATATAAATAATAGCGTATGTCACAAAAAGCAATGGGTGCTTAATCACCCGTAGTACACTACATAGGTCCGAGAGAGGAATCCAAACAAACTTTGGTGCAATGTCAACTTCGTATTGTTACTTGGACAGCCCCCTAATTATTTATTCATTAAAAAGGATCACAAGCTATTATCATAAATTAAACAAATCCAAATGCATCAAGCATAATAATTATTTCAAAATCATTGCAGTTGGTGAGAGAAAGAGTATTATGTCTGCACAAATATAAATGTCTAAGTTTTTTCTTACAAAAGATTGCACTCCTATTTTTTTCCTTTATGCATTCTTTAAAAGTAATTTTGAACTCCAGAACCCCTAAAGTGTGATAAAGCTAAACTTTCTTCCATCATTCCATGTTCAGTGATATCCTATAACTGTCCCTCAAATTTTTCCTTTGTTTCTTTTATATGTTGGACACTTTGGATATAATTTTTATTTAAGGTATGTTTGACAAGTTAGGAAAATAAGTTTTAGAAGTAGGGAAGAAATAGTGTGGCTTTGATAGAGTAATTAATCTCTGTCCTTAACGAATTTAAGCCTCCCACTTCGTTGCTGCAGAGATGGTGGTAGAATTCATTCAAGATTTACAAAGCCTATGAAATTCAAGTTTTAGCAATTAACTTGAATTTCCCACAAGAACATAATTGTGTTTTGTAATGAGTATTTAGAGAAGAAGAGAAGAAATTAGTATTATGTAAATCCTCTCTTTGTTTTGAATCAGTACCAGGTATTTATAACACCTTAGGAATCTGTTCGCAGCAGACACGTCTGTTCAAAGGCGACTTTTCGTAACAGACACATCCTTTAGGAATATGCACTACAGCCATAAACCCAAAACATTTTAATTAATTTCAGACTTAACCACAGAGTTTTAATATCTAAAAGAGTAACTTTCTTTTCTCGCCAAAGTTCATTTTTTCATATAGTCCCATCAACACTAACTATTCTAACAATCCCCCGATTAGTTAGTGATTGATGTTGTTTAAAATTTATGCATATAGTAGGTGTCTTTCAATTTAAACCTACTACTTGTATAAACTCTCAAGAACTTGTCAAAATTGATGGTTAGATTAAATTCGATTAAACCACAATTTCTGTAAGACAAGACGGAAAAGCTTTATACACATAAATGTACCAATTACACAATTCCTTCACCGTGAGTTTTAGCACCTGATTATGGCCTTGCGCTACTTACTCAATTCATAAACACTTGACCAAGTTTGTCTCCCAATTTTGACCGAAGCGGCACCGCTTCAAGTGTTTATATAGGTGAAGTCTTAAACCAAGTCCTTATCTGGGACTTACCAAGTCCAAACCCTGGACTTTACTTAGTTCTTAATCCGAAGTCTGGTTACTTCATTAAGAGTACTTTTGTACTTACCCTCATTTTCGTAAGTACTAAATTCCAATACTTGCTAACAGTCACAAAATAACTTGTTGTTACCTTTTAAATCTTCAGTATTGTTTAGTAGAGGTAAGGTTCCCATTACATGTGACAATTTAATTTTCTCTTGAGAGCATTTTAGACGTCAATGGGTTGGCATAGTTGTTCAGACATGACATAAAGCTGGTGATAATTCTACTAACATTTGGTTGTCTCATACACGATTCAAGCAATATGTCTACTTTTTTCATTTTTTGCTAAATGTCTTATACATAATTGCTTCACTATCACAGTGTAAAGAGAACATTGGCTTCCGTTGTGGCCACAACTTTATAATAACTTTTCCATACATTTTGTCTCTCTTTCTGCATCTATAAATTCAAATTTTATAAAGAAATGTGTAACCCACGTCTAGTTCTTAGAAGCTCACGAAACTGCTTCGCCATCCAAATTAGGATCCAGTCAGACACTAACTTATTATCATTTACACTACTTATCCAACTAGCATTACAATATCCTTCAATAAGACAATCAAGTATCCTTATGATACTTCTCCAATGTTCACTTCTAGGATTATGAGCATATTTTGATAATTACAAATAGCAACGGTAAAATCTAGTGCAATTGAATTACCACTGCACTAGCATAGTCATATTGACTAATAAATCTTTTCAAGTACTCAATCAATTTATGAAACCAGCAAATTGAGTATAAATTTTCTAATACCCAAATGATTAAACACCTTGGAAAGAACATAAAATGAAACCCCCACTACATATTTTGATACCTAATAGATAGTATCAAATTCTCTCAAATCTTTCCTCTTAACTTGCGAGTTCAAAACTTCTTAGTTTCATTCATGTCTTGCATATTAGTTCTTATAGCATATCACCAACATAAAGATATACTATCACTTTTTCATCATTTGTGAACCTGAAATCCATTTATCCGCTCTGTTATGTTTAAAATCATTTGATAAAATTATCTTATCAAATTTTCTTACTTTTTGGAGCTTGTTTAATCCATACAATGACCTTATATAACTTTCTTCTTATTTTCAGGAAGCACAACTTGAAGCCATTGCTTCACGTCTTTTGATCCTCATCCAGATTCAAGACTGTTATAGTATTTTCTTTAATACTTTTGTACTCCCTTCAACTACAACATAATTTGCTTGAGAAGAAATAAAAATCAGAATTTAAATTCTTTTTTTCAGTAAGTCTTTCACTCCTCTCAGGTTCAATGGGAGATTCAATCTCTTTTCTTTATCCAAAGAAGAAACAAGCTTCGTACTACATATTGTCCAGAGTAAATACACTCTTATTCACAATTAACGTAGTATCCTTCTGACTTACTACGTTATCAATGGTAGTTGTAATATTATCTTGGGTTATTTTACAATTAGAAACTTCTATATTTATAAATAAATTATTATCCTTCATTGGAAAATATTTCACTTCCTCGAACACTTTGTAGAATTTTAATTTCCTTTTCAATGGCTTTCAACTAATTCTTTGTACCCCGTAAACATTTCAGCAGTTTGACCTCTTGTTCTTATCAAACTAAGAAATGTATATCCTTATTGATCCAAATTAATACAAATATTATTTCATGATCTCAAGAATAAATTTTTAAGTCTTAATATAAGTTTAATTCATGTTTTACTATCTTAAAAATAATCTTCATGTATGCTACCAAATTATATACCAACTAATCAGTTTCATGGTATGCAAATAAAATATATTTTGAGATCGTCACATAATAAACATCTACCCTAACATTTTTAAAAATTCGAATTTCATCAAATTCATGGAATAAACTGCCTTTTGATGGACTCACTTGCGAAACGTCGGATTCGTATTTAACTCCGTCATCATCATATTAACTTCAAATTCTTCAATTGAAAAAAGTAACTTCTCACGTTATAGATGAATCAAGTGAAACAGGGCGCTACCAAACGTTCTGGTCCAACTCGATTTGTCGTTTGGTCATAGCGGACAGACAATTTCCGCTCCAACTTTCCTCTCTTTATCATTCGATAAAACTTAAATTCCTTAAGATTGTTAGGAAAATAGGTTTTAGTTCTACCATTTCTTCTTTTAATACCTTATTTCATCATGGTTTCACATCAAGCAACAACGCATCTAGGCATACATAACACATGATCAAACTATTTCAAGTGACATTTCCTCATTTTATCTTTTATATATATCATGAGGCGCGCATTTACTTGCACTTTTTAATGAATATACTCATTTGTTATCTTATCTAATCTTGTATGACCGTATATCCATCTTAACATTATTATGATTCATATGAGAATGACACATTTTACACTTAACATTATTATGACTCATATGAGAATGACACATTTTACACTGATTGTCAAGGTACCGCAATTCCCTTTATTTGGGTTTGGGATCGGCACTGTGAGCTCATGATGGCAGAGTTTGTAAAAAATAAAAAATTAGAATGGAAAGACTCGTTGTAGTTTTAAGGTCTGAATGAGAAAAGATATCTTTTGGCTTGTACGATACATGCACCTTTTGGGTTGCAAGTTGCAACTCTTTCATCTCAGCCTTTCATTATCCGTAAATTCAGAGGTCTTGTCTAAGATTTTATACACCAAAAACTGAATTCTTTCTCCCCTCTATATTGTTCTTTGTATTTGTTTTCACTAGTATTCCGTTCTATCCTTGAAGGAACTAATCTGAACCATGTTTTACAGTGAAGGGATTAATTCCTTAAGGACACACAAGAAAATTGTGGGTTCGGAATTAAATTTTATTTGACGTACTCATCTTACTTCATGTTTGTTGGAAGACTAAAATCTTAGTGATTTTCTACTTTCGTTTTGGAGACAAATCTTTGTGATTTTCTACTCCAACTTATTACTCGGTTTGAAGATTAAAAACTTCATCAAGTAAATATATTTATTTGTATTCAATTTGAACATATAAAAATTTAGCCATTTATTAAATATGATTAAGGAAACAGGAAGATAACAATGCTACCTTAGAACCTAAGCAGAAAGCTCAAAGTAGCACTGACATCCAAAGTCAACTTATTCCATTGATATATCAAAACCATTAGCAATACTAGAGTGAAAAACTAAAATAAGTTGGCCAATTATATCACTCCTAAGCCTCAAAAGATTTGTTTTCTTCCAAGGCCTAATTGCCTCTTTTAATTACGTACTAATTTTACAAGCGTCACTAATCATTGAACTATAAAATAAACGCATAGGAAGTGGGACACCAATAAATAGATGAAGTTCCCTTAAAACAAGGAAGTCAAGAAAAAAATTTCTAAGCCAATGCCAGCTTCAATATTACTCCCAGCTTAGGAAAACTCACAACTCACATCACCACAAATTAAATTTGGTTAGGAATTCATGATATGATGAGTTTGTTGCGCTTTGCAAAAGGATTCGGGATTTAAAATAAATGAATATATTCAACCTTTAAGTTTCTGAGGATTGACAAATTCGATGTATATCTCTAAGTTATATATGAAATTATAATAATTTTCACATATATATCGGTTGAATCCATAAACAATATGCTATACCCGTCACGTGAGGGTTGCCCATTGATGTTGGCGAGAATGACCAGCATAATATATGAGTTGCCAATATATATATAAAACGGAAAAGGCTCATAAATACCCATAACCTATTGAAAAAAGCTCATAAATACCCTTCTTCCACCTTTTGGTCTAACAATACCCTTAAGGTTTGTTTTTGACTCAAATATACCCCTCAAACTAACAACTTAAAATTAACTCTTTTAAAAAGCCAAATGACATTTTGTAATTGGTCAATAATAAAATTCCGTAATTTAAAAAAAAATCCAGATTTAAAAAAAAAAATTGCCAGTAATTTAAAATTCCAGATTTAAAAAAAAATTGTCAATAATAAAATTTCATAATTTACATATTTTTTTTAAAAAAAAATTGTGTGGAAACTTTAGGTTTAAGTGTTTTATTTTTTAAGGTTTTGATTCAAGCGTGTTATTTTTTTTAATCAAGACATAACTTTATTTTGAACATAAATCTAATTCAATTATTCTACTATTTTTCGAAAAGAAATGGGTTTTACTTATTCTAAAATTAAAATGTATGACCAATTACATTTTTAAGACGCAAACCCACCCAATTTTTAAGACGCAAACCCACCCATTTCTTTTCAAAAAATAGTAGATTAATTGAATTACATTTATGTTCAAAATAAAGTTATGTCTTGATTAAAAAAATAACATGCTTGAATCAAAACCTTAAAAAATAAAACACTTAAACCTAAAGTTTCCACACAATTTTTTTTTAAAAAAATATGTAAATTACGGAATTTTATTATTGGCAATTTTTTTTTAAATCTGGAATTTTAAATTACTGGCAATTTTTTTTTTAAATATGGATTTTTTTTTAAATTACGGAATTTTATTATTGACCAATTACAAAATGCCATTTGACTTTTTAAAAGAGTTAATTTTAAGTTGTTAGTTTGAGGGGTATATTTGAGCCAAAAACAAACCTTAAGAGTATTTTTAGACCTAAAAGGTGGATGGAAGAATATTTTTAGACCAAAAGGTGGAAGAAGGGTATTTATGAGTCTTTTTCAATAGGTTAGAGATATTTATGAGCGTTTTCCGTATATAAAATATATATAAGTAATTAACTAAAAGGAATAATTTATTTCATTGAATTTCCACACAACCCCAAATGTTTGCCACTCCCTCATTTGCTCCAACAAGCACCCCCAAAGAATCTTGATCATTTGATCAAGTTACATGTATTCACAAATCATTAAAATTAAAAAACAAAGAAAACAAAAAAATGGAAATAACAGATACACATTGACCCCATTCTTGCAATTACTCCTCTTTTTTAATGGGACCAATATGGATGATCAAAATTTAAATTAAAAGAGGACGAAAGAGATGGGAATCGAGTACACCTCTGTGATAGGAACACTTTGCAATCATCCTTCGGAGCAATTGTCGGAATATACGAGATTTCATCACAACCGTCCGTTATATGCCTCTTGAAATCAATCAAAGCCGTAAACATAGCAATAAATAACATCAAATGGTTTATAGCATACCTTTGTCCCACACATGCATGGGGTCCAGCTCCAAACGCTAGAAAATTCCTCTTGTAAACCCGGTCCTCTTGCCTCCCTTCCATAAACCGGTCCGGTTCAAACTTTTCCGGTTCAGGAAAACCCTGAAATGAGGAGTCAAAAACCGAAGGAAAAACAATTGTTCCTTTGGGAATAACGTAATTTTCAGTTAACTGAAACTCTTGACCGGCAATGTGTGGGACCATAGTCGCCGGAGCTCTAATCCTTACAATCTCACGCGCCACCGCTTCCAAGTACTTCATTTCCCTAAGCATCTCCGCCGTAAGCGCGTGATCACTTTCGGGTGACCAGAATTTTGCCACTTCTGTTCTGACTTTATCAAGTACTTGTGGGTGTGAATCTAAAAGCACTAAAGCCCATAATAAAGCTGAAGTAGAAGCATCTTGTGCTGCAAATAGAAAGTCAAATAAGTATCCACCAAGTTCTTTGTTTGTATACTCAAATGGTTTTTGTAAACCATTGGTTTTAGCTTCGTTATTCTCTCTTAAGTTTTCTTGCATCCAAAAGTCAATCAAACATGTTGGTTCTTGATCACTTTGCATTTTCTTTTGGCTCTGCTCAACACAAACTGAAAGTGTGTCAATTAATCTCCCAACAGCTAACCTAGCGTTTCTAAAAGCGAAACCAGGTAAATCAACAGGGAGTTTCATTAACCCAACATTGAAGTAATTATAATCAACATTGAATCTTTTTCTCGCTTCTTCATCCAAATATGGACCAACAAACACAGTTTGTGAAGTATCCAAGTTCATATCACGACAAAGGAAACGAAGTGGGATTGGTTCATTAGGAAATTTGGAAGCTTCATCCAACCAGGACTTAAAGTGTTTAAGAATAATCTTCTGTTGGATATAAGTGTAAGTAGCAAGAGCTTTAGGGGTGAAATTTGGTGCAATTCTACGACGAAGGTCTTTATGTTCTTGACCAAACATGTAAATCAAGTTATGTTCACCGAAGAGTTTTTTACCAAAAGGGTGACCGATAAGGTGAAAAGCGTCAGGTCGGACATTAGCAAAGACCTTGTGAGAAAGGTCAGTTGAATGGATATAGATAATGAATTTACCTATGATGTAGTTAGCAGAGAAACCATGGGTAGTAGATTTGGCTAAAGCTGATTGGATATCCCAGAATTTGGTGGGGTTGGTGACTAAGGAAATTACGTTGCCAAGAAAGGGGAAGACTATAGTTGGGCCTGGAAGAAAACGTTTTTTTCTGAGGTAAGAGATTTGTTCGAGAAGAAGAAGAAGAGCTATGAAGGAAAAGAAATAAGGTGTCCATGGGGATAGTATGACCCAAATGGATGCCATGTGTAGTGGAGTTCTCTTCTTCCTCGACCTCAAACAAATTGTTTTCGATATTGTGATTTAAATGCTCTGTAAGCTTTTTGGTGTTGGGTTTATATAACACTCCCTCTTTCCTATTACGTGTCAAACTTTTTAATTTGACATGAAATCTAAGAAAGAAAAAAAATTGTTAAAATTTGTAGTTTAAAATACTCCCTCTGTTTATTTTTATTTGTTCTGTGTCCGACTTGATACAACTGTTAAAATTAAGTTAGTTCTAATATAGAAAGATATTATTTTTTTTTACGATAGATTAAAAAAAAAAGTGTATGGTATAAATTGAAACCAAGGAAGTAAAAGGGATGAAGGAAGAAAGGTCAAAATGTGAAGGGTGGATCGGTGGGCCAAACAAGTAGCTCAATGGGAAAAAAGGAAAGCTGTGCAAGGAACTCCTGGGAATACGTGGGGGAAAAACCAAAGAAGAGACCAAATTTGAATTGTTTTAGGCAGAAATTTCAGATTGTACAGTGCCTCAGTCATGTGTACTTATCCAGATTGCAGGTGGTCTTGGTCATTTTGTTGTTGTACGGTCATATTGAGGAGGAGGATTTTATTCATTTGAGTTAACGGTCAAAAACATTATTTTTTTACGAGCTTCACGTCTTTAATTATTTTTTCACTAGCTTCACGTCTTTAATTATTTTTTCACTAGCTTCACGTCTTTAACTCTAGATGTTCACACACCTCAAAGGGGAAGACTATAGTTGGGCCTGGAAGAAAACGTTTTTTTCTGAGGTAAGAGATTTGTTCGAGAAGAAGAAGAAGAGCTATGAAGGAAAAGAAATAAGGTGTCCATGGGGATAGTATGACCCAAATGGATGCCATGTGTAGTGGTGTTCTCTTCTTCCTCGACCTCAAACAAATTGTTTTCGATATTGTGATTTAAATGCTCTGTAAGCTTTTTGGTGTTGGGTTTATATAACTCTCCCTCCTTCCTATTTAAGTGTTAAACTTTTTAATTTGACACGAAATTTAAAAAAAAAAAAAAACTTAAAATTTGTAGCTTAAAATACTCTCTCTGTTTATTTTTATTTGTTTTGTGTCGACTTGATACAACTCTTAAAATTAAGTTAGTTCTAATATAAAAAGATATTATCACTAGAGTGTGAACATCTAGAACTATTATCACTAACTCTTTATTTTTTTTACTTGAACTATCATTATCTATTCAATTAGATATATTTTAATACATAAATAATGACAGTTTAGATAGGTAAAAAAAATAATAGAATAATTTAGATAAACAAAAAAAAACATAATTGCAAAAACGCAAAAAAGTGATGATTTAGATATGTATTTTTTATCATTATCTGTGTTCATTTTTGTGGTCCTGAGTTTCACTTTTGGAGAGGGAATTGACAATTGAGAGTCCGCTTTTCAGTTTTAACATCATTGAGAGATACTTTTTGTCTATTATTATAATGGAGTATGGACTAAAAAGTAGCTACCTCAATTTCAATTTTCAAGATGGATTTTGATGTTATGATACATAAGTCAGGCATGTGTACAAATCGGTTCAATCTGAATTTTCGAATCGATTCGAAACAATTTGGATAATATAATTCAATTTCGATTTACAAATGTAATTGTAAAATATTATGATTTAACGGTTCAGATACGATTGACTTTAATTATCAACCAAACCGATCCAAACAAACCGAATTTATATGCCACTAGTGACTAATATGACTAATTTGGTATATGTAATGTGGTGTTGGCGAATTTATATGCTTGCACAAGTTGTCAAGCTCTTGTTTTGCTATTTATATGCTATTATGCTTGCAAGTTTATGGTTTTTTCTTGGTTAATATCTTGGTTATAAGGCTGCAAGTTTAGGATCTTATTATTTTTTGTTATGTTTACTCTAAAACTGAAATGAAATGGTTACTTTTTAAATTTCGAATAAACCGAACAAATCGATTTGTGTAACCGAACCGAAATAATAAAAAACGAATCGAATTGAACCTAGAATAGATCGAGTTTGGTTGAGAATTTTAGAAAGTCGAAATTCGAAAGTTCAACTTGATGATAACCGATTCGTGCACAGGCCTAGCCATATCTGTTAAATAAGGTTTAGGAAAGGATTACCAAAACTTAACCATAACGATTAACGAAATACCTGTTGAGCTATCAGGTTATTGAGTATTAGCAATATAATAGACAACAATGATTAAGTTTTTTTTTTTTTTAAATAACTTTAAGGACCTGTGGGCTGTCGCATAGGAAAGCAAACTACTAACCATATGGACGTATTTCGGGGGTGTGGGGTTGAAATCCAGCTGGTCATAGCAGTGGAGGATTCCAAGACATTTGCAAGAGACAAAGTATCATTGCATGGGGAAATTGCTCTCCACGTTTGAATCTCTCTGTCCAAAATCCTTTCACCTATTGAATCTTAAGGGCCAGTTTGCACACCTCGGTTCCATCGGACATTTATTACCTCTTATTTCTTTTCTACTATTAATAAGTAAAGGCTTGGGTACGACGAAAGGTCATCCTCGTAAGTTTATAAGTAGTAAATTTTTTCTTCAATAGATATTTGTCAGTTTTTAATACCGCTCGTGCTATACTTATTAGTTAGACTTCTGCATACGGCTCTCGAAAATGAGAGCGTTTGACTCAATGTATGTTTAAAAGGACTATCTTATGGTAATATTGACGCAGATTTACAAAAAATACACTCGATCAAGTATCTGACCAAAATTAGATAGTATATATTTGCTATATATTTTCTAACATCGAATTACATTATAATCTGATGTAAAGCTATTTTATCTGTTCGCTGGCGTGTCAAATATGTATATATTTTAAAAAGGTACCAAACAATTTTGATATTTTAAGAGAACTTGTGATGTAACATTTCGAAAGTAGGTAGTTTGTGAACGCGATTGATTGTGGGTTAGTGATTGTGAATAGAAAAGGAATGTTGTCCCTTATTGACAAAATAATAACTTATGCCATCTTTTTTATTTTATTTTAACATTTTTTTTCCTTGATTCGAGGGCTGAAGCAGCGTATTTCTCGAGCGCAGGATGATGTGGACCTCCTTTACTCGATCGCTTTCTCGACATGTCACCTTTTTCGAACTTGGCAGGATGGGGTAGACAGATATAGTACGATTGGAAATTATTACTCCATTTTTTAAACGTTCTTGAATTTTAAATTAGATGGCTATGATCCAAGTGCCTAGTCAAAAAATAGTTAAATTTGTTTTTAACAGACTTGACTTCTTCACCGTGTACTCGTTTCAAGTTTTTTGCTATACTTAAATTTGTTTGGCTTGTAAATCATAAGCAATTCGAGTTCGGAGCCAAAATGAATTATTTTTACAGTCATTAGACAAAAATAGTATGTTTTTTTTTTTAGACCAAAATGGATATTTCGTTGGTTATCCAACGAAATACCCACACAACGTACTGTTCCGTGCCGATGATTTCTTGCATTTCGCTACATGTGTAGCGAAATGCAAGATTTTTTTTTTTTTTTTTAATTTTCCTTTGCATTTCGCGAATCAATTCACAAAATAGGCATTTTAATTTTTTTTTTTTTTTTTTTTGCAATTCGTGCAATTAAATAAAACTGTTTTTTTTAGCATTTCGTGATGCAATTCACGAAATGGATTTTTTTTTTATTTCGTCAATTCAATGAACGAAGCTGATACGAAATGCAAAAAAAGAAGAAAAAAAAAACCTATTTCGTGATTTGATTCACGAAATGCAAGATTTTTTTTTTCCTTTGCATTTCGTGAATCAATTCACGAAATGGATTTTTTTAATTTTTTGTTTTTTTTTTGTTTTTTTGCAATTCGTGAAATTAAAACTGTTTTTTTTTAAATTAAAATTAAAACTTTATTTTGAATATAAATCTAATTCAATTAGATAAAAATATAGGAGAAAGAGTAGTTATAAATTGGTGAAAGAATAGTTGTAAATTGGTGAAACTTTAAACAGTCATAACTTTGCGCTCGGATATCTGATTTATGCAAAAAAAAAAAATTGATTTTGCATATTTTTCCGAGATCTAGCAGCGCAAAGCCGGGCCGATTTTCTAGAAAACCTCTTTTTTCCCATCCAATTTTAATTTTCTCCCAAATTGGCGGGAAATTTTTAGTTTTCTTTACTTATATTATGATGATGCGCAATAGACTTCAACATAAAAATTTCGGAGTAATGTAGCTGTGAATGTCAATTTCACTTATGTGGTTTCAATTTTTGAAAATAAAGCTGACTAATTTTCTTAAAAATTTCGGACCAATTAGTTTTATCCTATATGTTGACGGGAGCATAGATTCCTTAAGAACAAAGATTATTCAATGTTTCTATTTCTCCAGTGCAATTTTTTCCAACAAAAACTGGTTTAAATAGCTAGATGGAATTTAAAATACATATTTCCTGATGTAGCTTATCTAAGTTGAATTGCTAGTTTTAGGTGCAAGTGTGTATATATAAGCGTAATGCATATACATCCCCTTAAACTTGTCCATCTTCTTCAGCTCTTTTCTAATCAAATATGTTCATCACAAAAATTTCAAGCTCGGTTCTGCACTACTGGTGGCAAAAACAAAGTTCATCTGGTTGAGCATGGGGCTTTCATAATGGAAGTCTCAAGTTCGAATCCTCCTGTCTACGACAAAAAGAGATTTGTCTTCTGGATTGAGCTCGTCTCACAGGACTTGCCTAGTACGGGTTATCTCTCCTTTATGATTTGGGGCTATTACGCAGAAGCGCGGGGTTTACCTATACCCGAAGGGTAGCGACTGCGGGATCCTTGTCATAAAAAATAAAATAAAAAAGTTGTACTGAAGCTTTGTTTAAATTATGACAACTGACAAGAGATGCTTTTTGGTGGGTTCTCTGTGGTAGTAAATAGTGAAGGTCGGTTTGAGCTTTTGTTTGGTCGAAGGAGATCTGTGAGGAGATTTTTATTCTTTTTTTATTTGTTGCTGAGTTTGGCGGCTGGGTTCTCTGTTGCAGTCGACAATGGAGGCTGGCCAAATTTCTTGGATGGTCTCTAGGTGGGAAATAGAGATACAAGTATTTCTGGTCAAATGTTAAGAAGGAAAGATTCTTCTTTAGATTATTTAATTTTGAAACTTATCTCCCTTTCCTTTAATGGTGGCAGGATGCTGGAAAAGAACGGAAAGGAGAAGAGTGGGAGGGAAAAGAATAATTTGGAAAAAAATTTGGCCTTAATGCGTTTGATAATTACAGTTTGAATATAGATAAAGTGTTTAATAGGTGGAACCCCCAGATAAGAAGTCTAAATAGAATATCTTGACAAAATCCAAGGGGCTGCATATTATTCAGCCTAAAAATTGATTTGACAAGAATGGATTCAAGCACCCATACTCAGAAATGACATAAAATTCTCTACTACTAGAAACCCAGAAATGCATTACCTACAGCACGGAAGGTATCAGAAAGTAAAGCAGAGCAGATGACTCATTTAAACTATTTACTATTTTTAATTTGTTTTTACCACAACAGCATTTTATTGCCTTCCTCTCCCTTTCCATCACACAAAAAATGCCATCAACATACCGAAGAGACAGGAAAACCATGGAATACTCAACCAGCAAATTGGTTTTAGGCCACAATTCATATTTCTCATAATTGTTTCACAAATTTAACCACAAAATAGAAGCAAAATTTATAGGCAAGACCAACATCAATAGAACTACATAGTAGATGAACAAGATTCAAGTTCATATCGAAACTAAACATTCTCAACAAGAATAAGCATCTGCTTCTTGACAAGAGCAGCAAGCCTAGAGCCTTCTTCCTCTCCTACCACCCTTTCTGCGAGTGCTATCAGTAGGAATTGGAGTCACATCCTCTGCAAATTAATGAAGAGAGTTATGATCATCCCAATTTCACTTCACATGAAGCATTTGTCATGAGGGGTTTACTAACATTAACTGACAGATAATTCTTAACTTTTGATACACAAAAGCTAGAAGGAAGGCTAAACATTACCTATGCGACCAATTTTCATTCCTGAACGAGCAAGAGCCCTGAGAGCAGACTGAGCACCAGGTCCAGGTGTTTTAGTCTTGTTTCCACCAGTGGCTCGAAGCTTAATGTGAAGCGCATTGATGCCAAGCTCCTGTATTCAATAAGACATAATTCAAAGGAGTGTCGGCAGATGGAAACATATTATTCAACTGATGATAGATGGTAAGGAATACAAGAAGATAAGAACTGAATATAAGCTACGACCTTGCATCTAACAGAAACATCTTGTGCAGCAAGCATAGCAGCATATGGGGAAGATTCATCCCTATCAGCTTTGACCTTCATACCACCTATTAGAAACAGGTGACAGCAGAGACTCATTACAGCTTTTCCCAATAAATAATAGAGATAATCATTAAAAGCAGAAATATAGATATGCTTTTGAAGCACTAAATCATCAACGGAAAATCTAGGAACCATTCAAACCTTTCAAGTTAAGAGAATGCGGGAAAAAACCACCCATGCAAACATTTTAGATACGCTTGCTGCACCAGTATGACATTTAGAAAGCAAAGGTTCTGAGTGTCTAAGAGGAAGTAAAGCATAGGGTTGCAATGACAAAGAGGAAGTAAAGGCACAAGGTTGGTTAAATAGAGATTTAGCCTATGATTATTGATTAGAAGTGCTAGGATGCAGAATTTGAAGCAGCACTTAAATAGTCAGAATAACAACAGGCTCATAATTCAGAAATACTGAAATTAAATAGATAAATCTTCAAAGTTTTGATACTAGGTAGAGAATACAGAAGAAGGAAAAGGACATCAAAAGCTAAGCATTTAACAAAAAAATGAGCTTCAATGTAAGGGTGAGTATGGATAGAAACAGTAGTTTAGAAGCTAAGTATGGGAAAAAGAAAAGTTATATTGAAGAATTAGAGGAACTGTATAGTTGGCAAAGGAATTCTCAGTACTAGAACTAACATAGCTAACGCTTCAAAGATTATAGGCTACTTGCAGAGAGACGTGAGAAAGGACAATAATAATTAGGAACAACAAAAAAACTTGTGAAGCCCAACATAACCAGAGATAATGCAAAGGTAACAAGTTTCATATTCTTTCAATTTCCTAACAAAATAAACATCGCCCAAGTGCTATGGGCCATAATGCTTGAGAACAGCAGTAACAGCCAAGAATTATTGGCAAACTCAGAATAAGTCACAAACGTCAACTAGAAGAACACGGTAATCACATTATGCACCGACTTATGATATTAAACTAATTCTCAATCCTCAATAAAAATGTGACAGGAAGTATAAGTGAGACCAATGCAACCTAACTGACGTTGAAAACAAAAGTTGATTTTCTGCCATGCCAGTCGAGGATAGCACTAAGGCATCAAATAATATAAGAAACTACATGGCAAAGCTGTTGTTCAGCTGGTTTTTTGTCGTAGTTAAAACAGAGCTTACAATTGAGTACCTTAACTTTTAATGTATACAAAGCAATGAAAAGCCAGATTATGAGCCTGTTTGGATTGGCTTATAAGTTGCTTATAAGCTGTTTTTAGCTTTTTTGAGTGTTTGGCTGGCCAGCTTAAAGTCATTTTGTGCTTAAAATAAGCTCAAAAAAATAATTGGGCCCATTTGACTTAGCTTATCTAAAGCAGCTTATAAGCTGAAAACAGCCTATAAGCCAAAAAAAAATAAGTTAGACTATCCCAACTTATTTTTTTTAGCTTATAAGCTGTTTGCAGCTTATAGGCATAAGCCCATCCAAACAGGCTCTATGTTGGATTTGAGCTCGTAATTTATAAGCTCCTCAACAACATACCAAGATATTAAAATCTAAATAAGCCTTCTTGTGAAAAGATATAGTCCTTACCAGTAATACGAACCATTGTTTCCCTTCCAGACAAATCAGTCACATGCTGCAGTCCAAAAATCAAAGTCCATAACTACTCGAGACAACGTGACCAGACAATAAAGAACAATGAATTCAATGGTTACCACATACAATGAAAGTGTCATTGAATGACGCAAAAATGTGGGCAACACCAAAGACAAGCTCTCCCTCTCTGACAGAAGGTCCAAGAGTGACAGTCTCTTCTTTTGGCTCCCTAGTCCTCCTCTTCGACTGCAAGCCCAAGTCATCAACATTACAACAAATAGGTAACAATAGAAAGCTTAACACTGACCATTCTTTCCTTCACTTATGCCACTAAGCAAACAATAAATTCCTCAAAAAAAATAGACTAAGTGAAGATTCACCATGGAAGCAAGGGGTTCGGCAGAACTCTCTATATTTGTATTAAAAAATTCATTTAACATGCATAAATAATCTATCAAAAACCCAGTAAGCAAAAAGGATTATGGTATCTACCCATAAACTTAAAATCCTGAATCCGCCTCTGACTAAGGTTCAACGAGGCTTATTTAGAGTTTATGCATCGGTCTAAATTAAGAGAACACCCTCGTCATAAGCTAATTTTTTTTTTTTGGTTTACAGAGCAAAACTTATCCAACCATTATATATGCCTAAAATGTGATGTATCCAATTTGCATCACTTTTCAAAAGTCTGAGAAACTTAAAGTATCAAGATAGTCTACTGGGTAATTCCAATTCCACCAATCCTTGTCCTAAACTGCTGATATCTAGTAAAATAGAGTAAACTTACATGTTTTACACGTGTTTTATTAAGCAAGAGATTAAACAATAACAGAGGAAAGACACAATCTTTTCATTAGAAATCCAGAACAATTACTAATCTAAGAATGCCCAGATCACCCATGGATTGAACTGAAGGTATAACTAATCTAAGCAGGAAATTACATAGAATATATCCACATTATTCAAGTTAAACTAGTGTATAAAGACAAGAGAAACTAGTGATTTAGATAGATTTGATTACCATGGTGTTGTTGCTTATGAGACTTGTGCTGAAACTGTGGGTCTTGAATACAGAGAATGGCGAATTTGGCTCAGCTGCAGCTTTATATTTAGCAGGATGGTTTTAGGGTTTCAGAATGAAACTTATAACTGATATGCTTAAAACAACCCCGTATGTTTCTCATAATGTGCAATTGCATCCTAATCTCTTCCTTTTTCAATCCGAAATTGCACCCATTTCTTTAAAAATTCATTTGTTTCAAATTTATGCGTCTTATTTTCTTTTTTTTGGTTTGTTAATAATATTTTTTCTATTTTGCAACTTTTTTTAATTCAAATTTTAACATATTTAAGAATTAAGATAACAAGATTTTGGTACATTAAATACATATCAATAGTTCTTTGAAAACTCGAGTCGAACCTTATCGAAGCAATTATCAATTTCTTTCAATAAAATCACGAGTTAATGTATCAGATATATATCTTAAATTTTTTAAAAAACCCAAAAAAATATTGAACTGAAGTGAGTTTATATGTCTAATATATATTTTATATATTAAGTCTAAAATTAATGAAATTATTGAATCATCTACCTTGGGCCTCGGGATGGTTTTGGGCTGGAAATGGCCACAAGTAATCATTTTTTTTTTGCGTGGATTTCCCTTCTTTTGGGGCGGTCTTTAAATTTTGCCCCTCATATTTGTGGTCTTTAAGTTTTTTCCTTCGCTTAGATACCTGAGGTTCTGGGTTCGAACCCCCGCTCAGGCATAAAAAGAAAATCGCAAGGCATGGCCGGGGGAGTGTATGTCGGATCCAACATACAGTCCTTAAGGAAAAACTAAAGTTATGTCGGAGGGGCTAGACTTTGCTTTGAGGCATATATTTTATTTTTTTTACTTTTCAAGACAAACTTTTAATTATGCTTTAAGGAAAAATTCCGCCTTATGGGGCATACTTTTAGTTATGCCTTAACTAAAAGTGTGCCTCATAAGACATAACTAAAAGTATGCCCCATAAGGCGGAACTTTTCCTTAAGGCATAACTAAAAGTTTGCCTTATAAGGTAAAGTCTATGCTTTAAGGAAGAGTTGTGCCTTATGGGGCATACTTTTGGTTTTACCTTAATTAAAAGTTTGCCCCATAAGACATAGTTCCTTAAGAAAAAGTTCTGCCCCATAAGGCATAACTAAACTATGCCTCGAGGAAAAGTTATGCCCCCTCCGACATAATTTTAGTTTTTCCTTAAGGACTGTATGCCGGATCTGGCATACAGTCCGCCCAACCCTGCCTTGCCAATTTTTTTATTTTATTTTATGCCTGAGCAGGAGTTCGAACCCAGAACCTCAGGTATCCAAGCGAAGGGCGAAACTTAAAGATCACAAATATGAGGGGCAAAATTTAAAGACCACCTCAAAAGAAGGGCAATTCGCACCACTAGTAATAACAATGGGCAATTCGCACAGATATCCCTATCTTAGGATAGATTTTAATTTTGGTTTCTCAAATTGCTGTTCTTTAATTATTTATCCTTCGACACTTTAAGTAACAAAAAGTGGTCGAATTTTGATATAAAAAATAAAAAAAACAAAAATGGATCTATGAGCTAACTTCTCTCGCGCAAAGTTACATAGAAAATATGCCTGTTCGGCATAGTTTTGTAGAAATTATGCTATCCGGAATAACTTCACTTCTACAAAACTTATGTCTGACAAGGCAGAACTTATGCCGGCAAGGGGAAGTTTCTATAAATTTATGCGGAGCAAATTAGTTACTACACAACTTATGCCGGATAACTCCATTTCTAAAGAACTACACCAGACAAGGCATAGTTCTATGAAACTTTGTCTTGCGAATTATTATTTTTCCGACTCTGCTGTGGATCGAACCCAGAATATCTGATTTCATAGACCAACGAATAAGGGTACTTTGGCCCATAAATTTTCATTAAATGAGAAGCACGAGCAAAAATTAATGACCAGTCCTTATGAAGCACAATCCCGCAAAAAATTGAATAACGATCACTCTCCTATTATTGAAATTAAATTGATTCCAACGATTTAAAGGAGCTAGTCATCGAGGTATATGTTCTTCTCTTCTTCTTTTTTCCTTTCCCTTTATGTTTTTGTGATATTTAAGTCAAATGTCGAAGTCTCTATATTTCTCCAAAAGTTCTAGTGATACTACATTTTGTTTTTCCTTTAAATCTTAAATCCCTTAAATTGCAGATTTTTTTATTAGCAACTCAACAATCGCTCCAAGTTAGAACAATATTTATTTATTTTTGATAGAGTGTTGAATACTAGGATACAAAATGCAATATCCTCTCACATATTTCTAACACTATAACCAAGGAACTTAAATTGATTATTGGATCCCTAGAGGCCAATCTCCATGCAATTTTAGTTACTAACTTCTTGCCAATTTTGCCTAATTTTAGTCAGTTATCAAAAATAGGCGACTAAAGCAAGCTATAACTCAATTGAAGAATAATCAAGGTGAAATGCAGACAGATCCAGTGGCCATTGCTCAAGTATTTGTGAATTTTTATGAAGACCTGCTAGGAAAGAAAGCTCCTAGTAGAATAAAGGTTAAGAGTGGTTTCTTGAAGAATGGCAATATATTGACAAGTAAGCACCAACTTAACCTTCTCAAAGAGTTTAATGAGAAGGATGTCAAGACTGCAATGTTTGGGATTGGCAAGAACAAGAGTCCTGGTCCAGATGGTTATGGGAGTGACTTCTTCAAAACTGCTTGGGAGATAGTGGGAAGAGATGTAACAGATGCAGTATTGGAGTTTTTTCAAAATGGAAAGCTGCTCACGCAGATTAATTCTACTAATATAGCCCATATTCCAAAGTTGGAGTGCCTAGAAAATGCTAGTCAATACAGACCAATTGCTTGCTGCAATGTTTTGTATAAATGTATCTCAAAACTATTGTGCAGTAGACTGAAGGAAGTAGTGAATCACATAGTAGCAGATAATCAGGCAGCCTTTGTGCAGGGGAGGTCCATGCTTCATAATGTACTTGTATGCCATGATTTGCTTAGACATTATAATAGAAAGACAACTACCAGATGTCTAATGAAAATAGACCTTAGGAAAGCATATGACATGGTGAGCTGGGAGTTTCTAGAGGAAGCACTATTTGGTTTTGGTTTCACAGAAAAGTTCATTAGACTCTTAATGATATGTGTTTCTACACCTAAATTCACTATTAAAGTTAATGGAAAGGGGTATGGGTACTTTGAAGGAAGAAGGGGATTAAGACAGGGGGATCCTGTCTCACCCTACTATTTGTTCTAGTGATGGAGTATTTGACAAGAATTTTGAAATGTATGAGTTTGTTGCTAGACTTCAAGTTTCATCCCATGTGTAAATCAACTCGACTTACACACTTGATATTTGCGGATGATCTGATGGTGTTTTGTAAAGGAGAGGTGAATTCAGTAAGTCGAGTAATGGAAGCACTGCACCACTTTAGTGCTACTACAGGACTGGTGGCCAATATGGAGAAATCCAGCATTTTCATAGCTGGAGTTACTGACCAGGTGAGAGATTTACTACTGGCTAGGATAGGCTTTACCCAAGGGGAGTTTCCTATTAGATACTTGGGACTGCCTCTATCGCCTAAGAAGTGGTCTAAGATGGAGTGTCAACAACTACTCAGACAAAATCACTAGTAGAATCTCCACAACATATGCTAGGACACTCTCATACGCTAGAAGATTACAGGTGCTGAATGTTGTGTTTTTTTCCATTCATAGCTTCTGGGGGGCTGCCTTTATCCTACCACAAAGTATTTTGAATGAAGTTGATAGGAAATGTAGAGAGTACCTTTGGGGTGCCTCAGAGGAAAAGAGGAAAACTGCATTGGTCTCATGGGATAGAGTGTGTCAACCAAAGGCTAGAAGAGGACTAATGTGAAGGAATGCAGAACCTGGAATATGGCATCAGTGGGAAAGCTCATGTGGCAATTGGTAGTAAATCAAGAATCATTGTGGGTACGATGGGTACATGGAGTATATATGAAAAATGATACTTGTATCTGGACCCATATAGCTCCTATGGATAGCAGCTGGTATTGGAGGAAAATAAACTCGTTGAAAGTTAAAATGATGGCCTGGTATGTCCAAAACTGCTATAATTTAACTGCCAATGGAACATATTGTTGGGAATAAAATAGACCCGCAAAACAATATTCACGGTATTAGTGATAAACGCGGAACACTAAGTTATGGTTAAATCAACAAGAATAAAATGCAGCAATAATGACACCAAGATTTTACGTGAAAACCCTTCTGAATAAGGGAAAAAACCACGGCCAAGAGGAGCAGCTGATATCACTATAGTAAGGAATTTTACACTGTGTAGTAACGAGTATAAATACTCCTAAGACCACTACACCCACAAAAGAAATAACACTCTTTTGATTTCCCACCTTACTACAATATCACTCACACTCTATTTTTCTTCACAGACTATTTTCTCATAGTCTATGGAACACCTCACTTTGCTCTCACTCAGATGTATTGTCTGAGATTTTGGTGTGTATAGCAAATGATCTTGGTGATGATACAAATGAACCATAAGCCGCCTATTTATAGGAATGAATTTCCTATGATGAGGTAAGCGCTTACATCACGACTATGATGAGGTAAGCGCTTACATCACGACTATGATGAGGTAAGCGCTTACATCACGGCTATGTGAACAAAAGAATTGACTTGTTGGCCAATTCCACAATTGCTACCAATGTGATTTTGTCAAAGGAAGAAAAATCTTCCTTTCTTAAAATATGGGATAGAGGACTGGACCCCACAAATCTCCCCCTCCAGTCCCATTCACCTGAAGGAGGGTACACTGGCTTCTAATTTGAGTGCATGCTGACAAGTTCTTTGCACGATTCGAACTTGTCTCTCGGTACCACCTTGGTCAGCATATCTGATAGTGCGACACACTTCTGCAACTTCGACTGCCATGGTATAGCTCCCTCTGAGCTTCCTCTTAGATACCTGAGTATCCACTTCATAGCTTCCCAATGCTCTTTCCCTGGATTTTCGAGAAATCTGCTAACAACACCGACTGCATGAGCAATATCTGGTCGAGTGCATACCATTGCATACATCTTGTTGGTACGAGTTTTTCGAGCATACAAACTTTCAAGATGCTTCCATAGGGTCCGAGCATGTGTCTCCCCAGAAATATGGTTCAACAAATTATCGTCAACCCACTGTCTAATAAAGCCGCAAACCTGCCGATGCAACAAATTCCACTCTTCATCTGATTTATTATTAGGCTTTTTATTGGCAAAGACAGGTTGATGAAAATTCTTGACATAGAGCAAATCTTCCATTTTGCCCTTCCAAATGACATAATTTACGCCACTCAAAGTAACCATTCTACTAGTGTTGACTTCCATCATTTATCACAAATACAAATACTATTTTATTCGAATACCAAAGTAATTCTTTTCTGATGTGGAAGTTCAGACTGTGCTGCAACCACAGAGCATACTCAGACAGAACCTTGGCTCTGATACCACTTGTTGGGAATAAAATAGACTCGCAAAACAATATTCACGGTATTAGTGATAAACGCGGAACACTAAGTTATGGTTAAATCAACAAGAATAAAATGCAGCAATAATGACACCAAGATTTTACGTGAAAACCCTTCTGAATAAGGGAAAAAACCACGGCCAAAAGGAGCAGCTGATATCACTATAGTAAGGAATTTTACACTGTGTAGTAACGAGTATAAATACTCCTAAGACCACTACACCCACAAAAGAAATAACACTCTTTTGATTTTCCACCTTACTACAATATCACTCGCACTCTATTTTTCTTCACAGACTATTTTCTCACAGTCTATGGAACACCTCACTTTGCTCTCACTCAGATGTATTGTCTGAGATTTTGGTGTGTATAGCAAATGATCTTGGTGATGATACAAATGAACCATAAGCCGCCTATTTATAGGAATGAATTTCCTATGATGAGGTAAGCGCTTACATCACGACTATGATGAGGTAAGCGCTTACATCACGACTATGATGAGGTAAGCGCTTACATCACGACTAAGATGAGGTAAGCGCTTACATCACGGCTATGTGAACAAAAGAATTGACTTGTTGGCCAATTCCACAATTGCTACCAATGTGATTTTGTCAAAGGAAGAAAAATCTTCCTTTCTTAAAATATGAGATAGAGGACTGGACCCCACACATATTCTATCACAAGAAGCTATATGCAGTTGAAGGGTACACAAAGGAAGTTTGAAGTGGCAAGCCTTGTATGGACCTCGGTTGCACAACCAAAGCACATGTTTATCATGTGGCTAACAGTCCTGGGTAGGCTGCTAACTAAAGATAGACTACTGAAAATGCAGATTACTGTGGATGATCCATAGTGCTGTTTGTGTGAGACTCAGAATTTGGAAACAAGCTCTCATATGTTTGTGGACTGCCCATGGTTCTCTGAGGATAGAACTAAGATGCTGCTCTGGACAAATACGCACATACAGGTGGGGGAACTGGCACAAGTCCTGAAAAGAATAAAATTGAAGCACCGGAAGAAATTCCAAAAGGAAGTGATGGCTGCTATATGGGTAGCAATGGTATATCATACATGGAGAGCCCGGAATAGTAAGATCTTCAAAAGGAAGACTATACAAATAACAAAGGTAGCTACACAGATTAAGGAAGAAACTATACAGAGAATAGAGTTGCTGAATACATCAAAGAAGGCATACAGGGGCAGAATATTCATAAATAGTTTATTATGCATTTAGATTGGTTTTTCATTAGCACAAGATGTAAGTAGTCTGGTTTTTGCTGGAGGCACATCTGTGAGGGATGTGTGCTCATTAGGTGTAATTCTTGTCTAGTTAATGGTACTTTCACATGGTTACCAAAAAAAAAAACACATCCATTTTATGCTAGTGATGACGGTTGTCCGTGTAATTAAGTAAGAAGCTCGTTACAATTACGCTCGGCTTTGGTCATAGTTGCATACTCAAAACTTATTTAAATCCATTTAGTTCTTTAACTAAACCTCAAAATCAATTGAAGATAAAAAGTGGATTGGAAGACATAACAAACTAAACAAAAAGGTACGAAGACCTTTTGTACTTTTCAACTAAAAGAATTTAGAATCCCGAATATGTTAACAGTAATATATTCACAACACATCGGACATGAGGATAATTTTAAGATTCTCAAATATTTGGATAACTACTTAGTGCTAGTCAGGTCACAGAGGGTGACCAAAGTACTACATATAAAGCCATTTTCCCGGTAATTCATCATTATGAGGAAAAAGTACAAAGAAAAACAGTCTCCTCAATCTATTCTCTAAATTTGAAGGGAAAAGAGAAAATTTGCAGGAATTAACTGCAACTTGTCAACTATGTAGTCAGAAATTTCAAAAGCAGACCCAGAAAGCTCCATCACTTGGGGTTATACTGAAGTGAGTCCAACATATCCGGCACTCAAGGCTAAAATGCAAGAAAAAACATATGCACCAGCAACAATGACAGGTTCTTTTACTCCACATAATTCGAGGTGGTGATGTAAAGGTGCCATCAGAAACAAGCGGCGTCCAGTTCCTCTAAAATATTTTGTTGTCTTGAAGAAGGAAACCTGAATAAAAAAGTGCAATCACATTTATGAGATAATTGGATACAACCTTCTAATGAAATAGGTGGGGGCAATCAAGCCAGAGGTTGTATGTGCAAGAAGACAGTAATTTCATTTTCATACATATGCCATGCCTATAGAAGCAGCAAAACTTCAACCTCAAACTTGGGCCCAAGAACAAGGAACATATCCCAAGCCACCTTATCTGAACTTATTAGTGGAGAAGGCAGCTTGATTAGTTAAATATATTTGCGTCGTGAAAGATCCTTAAGGCAATTAGGTAGCATATATAAGTAGAGTGATGCAAACTTCTCAAAATATAGAAAACACATTTGTTTCTCTTGTATTAAGGACAACTTAAGCAAAAGTAGATTAAAGGAATTGAAAAGGCATAATTCATATTTCTTTTAAATTCTCCTTAATACCCTCCATGACTATATTTATGAAGAGAAGCACACACATGAAGACGACCAGAAGAGAGCAAGAGAAGAGAAACCAAACTAAGAACCTTAAGTTGCATCCGCAGGTAGGTCGATTGATAGAGACTAGAGAGGGAGTGGAACCGACTACAAGATTAAAAGTTTAAAATAAAGATGAAAGGGGATAAAAAGAGCAATGAATTCCTCTTTCAAATTCTTAAGTACTAACACAAGTAGACTATAGAAACATCTCTATATTGCATAGCTCGAACAACAAAGCCAGAAAGGATAAAGTTACCAGAATCAGAAAATAAGGACACTAAGAAAAAGAATACTTTATTTGAAAACAAACTGATAATTCATCCAGAATTTTTGAGAAAGAGCATTATCCATAGGTAAAGGATTACAGAACGGTTAACAAGTTACCTGCAGTATAACTGATAATGCTTCCAGGACAAAAACACCAGATGAAATGAACAATGGAAAAAACATCCCTGTACAAGCAGCCATAGAAGCTAGTGCAGCCGCTAAGGCTAAGGCTCCTGTATCACCCATAAATATTGATGCTTTGTACCGGTTGTGCAGAAGAAAACCTGCACAGGCTCCAGCCATAGATGCTCCAAATATGGAAAGCTCTGTTTTGGACGCACAAACCCATAATCAGCAAGAATCATGAACATTCAGAAAATGCAATTTTCAAGACACTGCTTCTCTAGGAAATTAAACTGAAATTAACTTTTTTCATCACAAAAATTTCCATGAATAATACCGAACTAATTAATGAAGTCAGTACACTTGAATTGCAATGACCACCACAAGGATCGTTCACACACTGACCAGAACATATAGGAAGCACTGCAATCGACATCGCAATGAACACCAATGTGGCAGTTCCTCCAGCCAATCCGTCAAGGCCATCAGTAAGATTAATTCCATTAGCCATGGAAACAAAGCAAAATGAAGTTAAAAAGGGATAGAGTCTTCCAAGGCATATGAGCCCAAGAGGCGCGGGTAGGGGAACCACTGTTTTCCTGCATGCCCACAGAAGATATGAACCTTAAGTGATATGGAACCACCTTTTATGCATATACCACGTGGAATTTAATTACCAGCTGAGAAAGAACAAATCTGTCAAATATACAGGAAAGCATGTTTGCATCTTCAGTAATAGTGAACTATAAGATTCAAGCAAGGCTTCATAAGCTTCGACTTCTTTATTCAAAATTATTTATGTATTCAAATAAATTGTAATGTTTGAGAAGCTGTGCAAGAAACTTATCTATAAAAAGAATGAGGATTAGCATTATATCCAAAACATCCAGTATTTGTATATGTTGCTAAGAAGATTATCAAAATCAATAACTCCTGCCATCCTTTTTTTTGGATAGGTAACTCCTGTCATTCTTTTATCCACCTGATTTTATTGCAACCTTAAGTTAGACATTTTATAATCAGATTGCAAGTTAAAGGATGCAAATTCAGGATAATTTTTTTTAAGGACCAAAGGTGAACTAGGGACAAATCCAGTTCATTTAGAAACGTCAATTTGAGGAATGAGGATACATGAGCTTAAATCTTGTTAAGATACTGAATAAGAAAACTTGTTGTCAACATAAGATAGATTTGTGAGTTACCATCATAAAAAGGTTGATGAAATTAGTTACAAGAATGTATACATGCTGTAGGGTGACGATATGTCCGACGCATACAGCCAAAAGGAGAATAATGTCCCAGCAGCTACCTGTGTACCAGAGAGGATTACCATCAATCCCAGAGAAACAAGAAATAAACTTATGATTTGCAAACAATACAAGAAAGAAAATAAGGCTCACCTCTAATATGATTCGAAATCGAGCGGATAAGCCAACATTATTATTCCTCATACTTATCAAATCATCAAGTAATCCAATTGCTACAAAAGTTAAAGTAGCTGCAGATGCTCCGAGAACTTCCAGAGAAGAAAACCCAACAATAATTGCAGAAACAATTACTCCAATTGGGACAAAATACAATCCGCCCATAGTTGGAGTTCCTTTTTTACTAGAGTGCCGAGCAGGCCCCTCCTTCCTGATTACAGATTGGAGTTTTAAACTACGAAATAACGGGACACAGACGTAACCTACACAAGACACTGCCACTGCGGAGATGAGAAAGGGACGCATCAAGTAAAGTGGAGCCAGGGGCAGTCTAACAATTTTCCATGCGCAACAATCCACAAGAGAGAGAAGCACCGTCGAGAACATTATGAGACCTATGTTGTTTAGAATGCCATATTTTATCCTGCATATTTGGGTTTGAAAGGCGCTGAGAGAATGGAGAAATTAACCAAAAAAACACCTTGCACAGAGTAATGCTAAACACACAATCTTCATTCCGTCAAGTTCATCAGTGCAATAGTTTTATAGCAGCAAATTATAAGGCACATTGAAACCTTAGAAAGATATACAGATACCAGTTATACAGGTACAGGTAGATTTACTTTTTTCTCTTGTATGCTCTGCCAAGCATTGATAGCTGGTGAGCAGCTCCCGTTATGGAGTTGTCAGCAGGATAAAGCTGCTCCTTGGGCGTAGGCAAATCAACATCCGTGATTGGCTGTAGTATAATATCTCCATCACTGTCTTCACCTTCACTTGATGATAACCTATATTCCATTGCTCCATTATTGTCTCCCCAGTCATGAAGTGAAGAGACCCCCACATCCTGCATAAGAGAAAAAAACATACTCATATTACACTCAACGAACCGAGGGTCTCTCGGAAACAGCCATCCTACCTTGGTAGGAGTAAGGTCTGCGTACATTATACCCTCCCCAGACCCCAAGATGTGGGATTTCACTGGGCTGTTGTTGTTGTTGTTGTATATTACACTCAACGAACTAATATTAGGTTTGTTCCATGGCAGCAGGGGGGAGATATTTTATACTATTTATACCTTCATTCTTGTACACCTCTTTCCTGTTGCTTAAATATTCTTTTACCAGTCATTCGATGGGTCCCACTCCAATCTGTATTAGCAATTAGAATCCTGATATTTCCCATCAAAGAAGAACTCCAATTGGGCATTGTTTGGTTGCTAAATTTTTTGAAAAGGTTTTGCTTGAGGAAAATAGTTACCTAGGGGAAACTACTTACTCTTGTTATCATTATCTACTCTGCTCTCCATACTTCATAGCACTTGCTCCTATCAGCATGAAACATTATTTTCATTCCTTGCTACTTATAATCATCCTGACACCTCTCCTCCCTCCACCAATATGATATTTCACCGACATAATGTATAGACTGAAAAAAACCTAAACCTTTAATTTTCTTAGTTGGAAAGGGGAGCCTTGGAGCAATGGTAATCCGTGGGACCTATAGGTCACAGGTTCGAGCCATGGAAGCAGCCACTAATACATAACACCCCTTGGGCGTGCAACCCTTCCCCGGACCCTGCTAACGGGGATGCTTTATGCACCGGGCTGCCCTTTAATTTTGTTAGTTAAAACGTTTTCATGAAACAACATTTTCTGTCAAAACATTCTACATCCCGCCAAATAGAACAGTACACAAAAAAGAATATCTAAAATCGGTAGAAAGCAAGCATCGGTCTATCTACTAATAGCTAACTGAACAAATAGGAATAGTGAAAAAAAAAAAGGAGCGAAGAATTACCTCATCCATTGCTCGAACTTTAAGAAGCCTACGAGGCAAACAGAAACCATAACGCCTAGCACTTGATCTGTAAATCTATATCGAAGTACAAATTACACCCAAAGACAACAAAAAAGAAGAAGTCATTTTTTATCAATAACCCACAGTATAGTGTTATGCAAAGTCAATATTTCACGTTATTACCTTCAAATGTAAATGAGAGCTTAATTGGAGATAATGAGGATTATTAAAGTTGATCAATAAACGCTCAAATTTCAGATTCAGACACCCTTTACGATTTTTAGAATACCCAAGTCGATAGAAACCAGAATTCAAATCTAAATTTGAAACACAAGACTTGTGAGATCGCATGATTACCATTTTTCAAGATTAAAATCTAAGGCTTATAAGATTTATATTAAAATCAATACCATCTCCAAGTAATGATCTAAACAAACATATAAGTATATAGTATTTATTTGTATATAATATATTGGTTTGTTGTGTGTGTGTGTGTGTGTGTGTGTGTGTGTGTGAGAAAACAAGGAATATGCTAAGTTCAAAGGAGAATGCGTAAAGAGGGAAAAATAAATACGCTATATGGAGTCTGGTGGGTAACACGCTCCAATGAAGCGCGTAAGGAAGGTGAAAAATGGGATGGTCTGTTTTGTTGCGGTGAGGAAAAGAATATTGGATAACTGCGTTTTTTTTTTCTGGACGGAGAATTATAGATTTTGTTCTATAATAAATAATTCTAAAAATTATTGATTCTTACTCTTTACCCTGTCATTTTATATGGAGTCGACTGGACATGACATTTTTAAAACAGTTATTTTTGAAATTTATGGTTTTAAATCAGTTATGATATTTTTATGACAATAAGTGCTGGATATTAAATGTAAATATAAATTAGCTATAAATATAGGTGTCATTTCTAAAAAAAGAATTGAAAGAAATTTCAAGTTTAAATTATCTTAATTTTTTTTTTTTGGTTCTCATCCGGTGTCCGGTATCCACTTTAGGACCCGACTAAATCCAAATTCGTGCTGGGTAATCCCACATTGGGGGACAAAGCACTCCATAACAATAGTGACTCCGTATCCAAAAGGACTCGAACTCGAGGTCTCTTGGTTAAGAAGTAGTACCGGCCACTACACCATAACCCTTGTTGGTTATTTGAAAACTCTTTGAAATGTTTCCAGCAGGTTTTTGTAAGTTACGCAACGTGAGACCAACATGGCCCCAAATGATGATAAGTAAATGTGAAAAGAAAATTTAGTGTGTAAATGGAAAAATACTGACATGAAACATAATCGTAAAATAAAGATAGATCCATAATTTTAGTCTCTTCTACTTAAATTGATATTCGTAGTCACTCACTCCCCTAACGATCCCGCCACCACGCCACGGAATGAGGACAGCTAAGATTGATAATCCTTTGCTGGGTATTGTTTTAAAATTTTCGGTACTAACCATTGGACGACTAATCCAGAGTCGCATCAGGTAAGTCCACTTAAGGGGTACATCGTTTTACATTCTTAATTCACGTAGCTTTTACTGGCTAAAGGAGGGACGCCAACCATCCCAAACCCATTGGTGGTGCTTGATACAAATTTTAAAAAATCTGCCATATTGTCTCCTCTAAATTACTAATCGAGTCGGCATACTAACAACGCAATCCAAGAGAGGATTTGTGTACAATATTAAGTTTACTAGTCTTCCTCTCCTATTGGACAAAAACAAGCAGACATTGCTAGGGAAGAAATTGAGCATTGCTAAGTCGTATCCAAGGAAAGAAAAGAAGTAATGCGCCTCACGATGGTGCTGATCAACTACTGATATTCTAAGTGTTGACAAAGGGCAGAGCTGGTAAAGATTAGATCACTGTTATTTTAGACAAGCTTACTTTTTAGGTAAAGTCGGTATATATCGCTTTTCTTAATGGATCAGCAATGACTAAATATATCTCACCCCCTGGGCAAGTATTTTAAGATACGTTATTAAAGTATGAAGTTCCATTATGGACGACATTTTTATTAGCTTTTTCATCCATGTATATCTGAGTTCCTAAAATGACTGCTTTTTGCAGGTTTTTTCTCGAACATAACTGTATATGGTGTTATTCAGAAAATTGGATTATACATACCAAATGAAGTCATTTTATTAATAAATTATCTTGCCACAATGCAAATTTAGAAAACATCGTCTAAGCCTTCGAATCAACTGCAAAAACCAATGACAGCAAAACTGGCACAAAAAACGTCGTTAATCACAAAATGATACATAGAGCAAATACAAGTTTATATACCTCTGTCCCCAGGAACCCTCAGTTCATTTGCAAATTCGAAGCACTAACCATTGATATTTCATAATCCAAGCATTTTTCACATCGATTGCATAGGAACTCAATCCTCAAACATAACAAATGTTTGCAATAAGACACATTTGACAAAACATCATTAGCTTGGAGATGAAGAAAGGGGTCGGCCTCGTCCCATAGTAAATCCTCTGGTTCCGTCAGGCATTTTTGGACCAGGAGGAGGTTTCGATGGTTCAACCGCATGACTGGAAGTAGTAGTTCCATGGCCTGGCGATGTTTAAACAACAACTATGATCAACTTCAAGGGAGTAAGTAGGAAGCAAGAGAGAAAATAAGTGGTGTCCTTGGAAAAATACCATGCCCATGTATGCCACGCTTGTTTCTCCTTCCACGACCTCGGTTTTTGGTTGGCACCCTGGGCCCATTTTTCTCCACTTGTGCATGCTCCACCATGGGCCCCTTTGATAGATGGTCTCCTTCCTGCAATGGAAGAAATATTGAAAGAAAACGTACTTTAACTTCCCCAGAAATTTCGCTTTTATTGATCCTCAACAAACCATTAAACTGTAGAATATTGCAATTGCTATCAGTGAAAATGGCAGCCAGAAGATTATTTGTCAAGCGAACAACATAAGAAGACAATTCAAGATCACTAAAAGGTTGATCGGTTTGACAACTGGCACAGTGGAAAAGAAATGAGACTTGACAATAGAGTGATTGGTGGATAATCATACCACAAACGGAAAAGAGAGGGAACAAACAGCAGGGATACTTGTTTTACATTGACCCTTTTACTTTTAACAGTGACTATGCTTACTCCCTTCCTTATTTTCCTTTCATATGCAATCAAAACTAGTCTGGCTATCTAACTCTATGCTCACCCATTCTTTCATACTTGGTTTTTAAGAATAATACACAGCCTAAATCCCATTGGCAGACGTGTTTCAAATGAAGGAAACATTTTGTGAGAATCCATAAATTCCCTCTTGAACTTGTTATCGGTTACACCCTTAAACTTTGCAAACAACCGAGTACTCCCTAGTACTCATTCAAAATGTATCTCACACCACTAGAGTGATGCTATGATAGAAATAACCAAATGGGAATAAGGGGGTTTATACAAGCACTAAACAAGTGTTATTTACGCCTAATTTCCTTTGTTCCCCGTTATTTATTTTGTCTTTATTTTCAGCATAGACTTAGAGCTCTACTCTTCTTTTATAACCGAGAAATTCCTGAGCACCAGTGGTGCACGATTCAAAACTTGGTGGATAATGGGACCGCCACTCTAAAATTAAGAGTTCTTCTATATTTTTTTTCTCTTTTTCTTTTAACTGTCAAAGCCATGCCCTGAAATTTTCAACTCAATCTAACCTTTCTCTCTCTCTAAGACCTTGATGAGGCTTTAGGTATTGGAAAAGAACCATAGAAGTTGATTTAAAAATGGAGGATAAAGCTTTTGGTTATTTGTGTAAAAATGGTAGAAAAATCGAGAAGAATTAGAGGAGTCTGTTGTTTTTTCCATAATGGATGTGAGTGATGCACGAGTAGACGAGATGAAATTGGATTTTGTCTCATCGATGAAAAAGGATCAAGTTACGGTGAAGTGCACTGGTGGCATGAGAGAAGAAGATTTTGGTATTCTATGGTTGTTCAAGGCATGAGAATGATTGAGGGAGATGGAGAGTTTCATTAGTATGTTTTTTGGTGAGCTTCCTAGGAATAATCTTTGAGAGCGTGGAGTGATGTTGTCATGGAGAGTGCCCAAATGAGGTTACGGACGTGCAATGTGTGAAGGAATATATGGACGTAGAGATATTTTCAATGTATCAATGAAAGAGCCAGTGAAACAGAAAGTAACTAACAACATAACATACAAGGTCTTTAAAAAGGATTTTTTTTGAGCTCATGAAATAAGGGAAGTTCTTATTTGTTAATAATCATTATGACATACTTATTAAGAATATATACTTAACTATAGTATTGAGTTTAAACAACAACATCCTAACTCCAGCCATCAGTTTTCATCTACTTCTTCCTTCTTTTATTTTTCCATTTATATTTCTTAAGGTACATAATATGTTTAAATATAAACAATCAAGTAGCATTCATCCTTTGTCTCGCAACACCTTACTCATCTGCTTTCTAGACACTAACACGAGTATACTACTACTCATACTCAGCAACTATCTTTGGACATAAATCTAAAGATTGAAAAAGAAATTAAGACTAACCTCTTCATCTTGTGAATCAACGCGATGTTCGCTTGAATGGTTTTCTTCATTAACTGCCAGATCAGATGCTTGGATATTGTTATTCCTATCAGAATCTTGATCTCTCCAGCCTTTCTTACTTTGGCCAGGCTTGTTCTGAAGAGAAACATAACATGTTATACTGCATACACCAATCACAATATTATTCAGTGTATAGGCCCCAAAAAAAAAAGACAAGGAGACAAAACAAATTACAGTTTTCATGAGAAGCTTGACTCGCAAGCCAAATCTCCAATCCTGTTCATCATTCAAAATGGCCACCTGTAAAGCCACCACAAAATGAACGATATCTGATTTATTGAAATGACACGGCCAAAATGAACTAGAATAGGAACCTTGCTTCACACTCACAGCTTTTTCAGCAGCTTCCACTGTGCTATATTCCACAAGAGCATGCAACTACAATGAGAAAAAAGAAGAAGAAATAAATGTCCAACCCATGCATGAAGAAAGAACATAATGCTGCTACCTCAAAGCTTCTCGTTATGATGCAAACACAAACAGCAAGACCAATTGGACCCTAAACGCGATGATATTTCTCATGAACAACTAGGAAAACTAAATTTCTAAATGTAGGTCAACTGTTTTGAGACCCATCCCATGCTTCACACTAGTCAGATCTTAGATGCTCTTGACGTAGTATCTGTAGTTACATACCTTTCCACTGAGCAGCTTCTCAGCAGTAGTGCATTTTCGAGGATTTCTTTCAGTGTGTGGATCACGGATGGTAATATGCTTTACACTGGAAGTTCAAAAAATTTCAATGCCCATTGTTTCTAGGAAAATAACAGCAGTCAAAAAGAAAATAGAGTAAGAAAAAGAAAAAGAAACATACTTCCCAGCCTGGCCAAATATGTGCCTAAGGTTATCCACGGAATGATCCTCAGGTAAATTTTCCACCAACACAGTACAAACCTAAAACATGGTAAGTAGAAGAATTACTTCATCCCAACTATAGTTTAGATTATATTATAGAGTTCCCATAGAAGTATCAATACCTTGGGATCTTTAATCTCACTTAATGGAAGAGGATGAAGTCGCTTCACCTTTCCACCATCAGGACTTACAACCTCCAGAAAAAGAAAAAAGAACAAAGAGAATGAAAGACATAGCATAGGACTATTTACATAAAGACAAATGGATTAAAAGGGGTGTGAAGCAATATTCTTTATAGTCAACAAGAAAAAGTTAGACTTACAAGAAGAGAAGATTCCCTAAGTGCAGCTGCTATTATTGATGTCTCCCTCGTAAGCTTCTTGACTTTTCTAAAAGAAGCAATCACTTTCACCGGGACTGCAAGAAACAGCACTCAGTTGAGATTTTAAGATAAGAAGGTAGTGGAGTGCAGCAGTATAGGAGAGATACTAGAGGATACAAAACATAAAACCCTTACAAGAATAAGAGAACGTGGAGAGGGAGTAGGAAAGCAATTTGAAGGCAGTATCATATATAACTAAATAAACTCCAACACTTACCAAACCCTTCCTTGTCTCTAGTCACATACTTCAGCAGAAACTTGTCAGTAGGTAAATTTTCATCGCTGAAGTAATACTCAACCTGCAAGAGGCAGAATTTCAGCAACATGCTTGGTTATGTCAATTTTCATTTACATTTGAGAACTGGATAGTGGTCGGAAGCAAAATACTGCCATGTAGTTATATGCTACAGATTTTAATACTAATATTTAGCCACTAAGACAGAGCAGCAAACCTATATCTACCAAGGACTAGTAAAATGCTAGAATTATCGAAGGTAAGCACTAATATCTGAAGGTTGTACATAGCAAAATACTCTTACGGGAATACCTATGTATGTACGCGAGCAACAAATGCTCATTAACTAAGTCTTTACAACTTAACTTAAAGAAAGGTTTCAGCAAGAGATAGTGAAATTATGCATTTTGCTATCCTTCTCATAGATGCAGACGATCTTTTACAGGTACCACACAGAAGTCCAGCAAACATTCCTATAATTACAGTTCCTTTGCAACTTTCAACAAGATGTTGCAAGAACTACAATAATACATAGCTCACAAACCTAAAATATCTCAAACAAGTTTAAAAAATTCAATTTTTCCTCAAGTTCTATTCATAGAATTAATAACCATACGAAGAACTTGACAGGGGCATCCAATGATAAAGGAATAAAATTAAGAATCAGATTCTTTTTACTATATATCAAATGGGGAAGTCTCTGAACATACCAAGCGATTCCCATTTATACCTCCACTGTTTCTACCATATATAGCAAATATTTCTAACTTTCAAACATTAATCAGCTAATTCAAGAACCCCCAACTTAGCAAAACACCCAACATTACAGTTAAACCACATACCAACCTACCACATCAATCCAATTCAAGAGTTTCACTTGGAAAAAATTCAGTCAGCATATCTACAGTTAGGCAAATTCAGAGAAAAATTGAAAAGCATCTGGCCGATCAAATCAATTACACAGCATCATCAAAGTGACTTCAAAACTTGACCTTTTAGCTTAAACCCTAGAACTCAACAAAATCACCCAAGAATGATAAACCCTAGTATACATCAAGAAATAAAAAGGGACCTGCTTGACGATCTTGATACGAAGATCATCGGTGAGAACAGTGGGTGTGACTTGGGGATGGAGTTGATCAGACGGCTGAGAAAGATGATCAGAGTCAGGCGATCCAACGGGTGATAAATGAGGATGATCATCACCATCATCATGCGGTGGAGATGGAACTACTACTACTCCTTCACCGTCAACTTCCATTATTATTTCTTTACAGGAGAGAAGATATATGGAAAAATCAAAGGAAAATACACATTATTATTTTCTTTCCTTTTTTTCCCCTCCTTCTTCTCTCAAAAGAGCTTTTCTGGAAATAGGCAACTATATATAGGAAAGATCTATTGATACGAAACTTGTTCACTCTTTTTTTTTTTTTTTTTTGCTTTCGTTACTCAAAGTGAATCATCTAGTCAAAATAAAAATAAAAAGACATTTAGTCCATTTTAGTCAGTTTAGTCCAGCTTTAAAAATTCACACAGTTTACAGTTCATTTTAAATTCTTTATAAAGTACTGCTACAGATTAAAAAAAAAGTGTCCACTCAAAGATCCATTTGACTTAGCTTAAAAAGAATAGTTTATAAGCTGAAAACAATTTATAAGTCCTAAAAAAAAATTTGGCTATCCAACTTATTTTTTTAAGCATAAAATGGCTTATAAGCTGGCCAGCCAAACACTCAAAAAAACTGAAAACAACTTATAAGCTAAGCCAAACGGGCTCTTAGTCATTTGACATTATTTAAGAAAATACTAATTTTAAGCAAAAATAAGTAATTTGACTAAACTACTGCTAATTAAATAAGTATTGGAATTTAATCACTTAACACTTAATAAGGACAATTTTAGAAGAACAAGGTTAATTATTTCTTGATTTGGTAAGTAGACACTCTTTTTTAACAAAAAAAAAAAAGGTAAGTGAACACTTTTATTTATTCGAAGGGATTAATATTTTCCTGTGATTCTTGTACTGCGTTTACCGCATTATTTCGATGTTGTTACTGTTTCCTTCTCTAAATGTTATGTAGTGCTGATAGGATTCTAATTGAAACCCTAGAAATCAAAAACAAAAACAAAGCGGAAATTGAAAATAAAGAGAATTGGGGATGAGAAGATTAGAGATAGAATAAGACTCAATTGATAAAGGAATTATAGGTAAATTTAAGTATGTGAAACCTAAACCCTCTTAATTGATTCCTATCAATCAACCATTACTATTTGAATTCAATAAAAGGAGAAACAACTTGAATTCACAAAGGTGCAACTCCAATTGAAATCAATGGACATAGGTTTGCAATTCCAACAAAGGATTAACACAATTAAAGCTATAATAACTAAGCTTAACAAACTATCACTCATAAGAGGTTTTCATCATAATTCAAGGTTGGTCTAAAATGAAAGACTAAGGCATCTATTTATACTAGGCCTATTACAACAAAGGCTTTAAAGTGGCACTTTGTGAAATTAAACCCACATGAGGCCTTCAATACTCCACATGCCCAATAATTGCAAACCTTAGCCTTGAATTGTATTCCTAGCCATGAGTTGCAACCTTTAGCTATGAATTGCACTTCTAGCCCTCTTTGCACTCCTAACCACTTTGTGTAGTAGCCTCTCTCCCAAGCAATCATCCAAATGTCATATGCCCTCTTATGTGGGTCCACAAGAGGGTCCAACGTTCATCTTAGTATCCACATGCCTTGGATGTAAGTCCTTGAGAGATTTGTGCCATTTGAGATCATATCATCCCCCCTTCTTGAAAAGAATTCGTTCACGAATCCATACCTTGCAAAAGCATAGGGAAGACAAACAACAACGTAGACCTCGTAACACGAGGGTTAGTACATAAGATAAAAATCCTATAGTCATGCCAAGGACACACAAACTTATGGTACAACCAAGTATCAATGAATATCATCAATAGATTTTCCACACATGAGGTATCAAGAAGTTGATTCCTCCACATATCATGAAACGAGGTTAAAGAAAAGAAACCAATGGTCCTAAAATAAGAAGTATGGAATGCTACATTAGTTCTAGAAGTTATGAAACACATTAGATCCTCATTTCCCAAAAAGGATCGACCTTTTATAAGGCTAAGTGCAACATCTAAAGTAAGATCATCCCAACCCAAAATCTAATTCATAGCACTAGTTCCATCCCAAAATGGTCTCACCACCAAATCATGACAAGAGAATAAGACACCGGGGTCATAGACAAAAACATGTCTCAAGTCATTTTGCATATATCCTCCATGTAGGTCAATTGTTAGTTGGAGTAATATCACAAGAAGAGAATCACATGCAAAGAGATGGTAAGGAAAGGTATCACACAAGAAATGAATAGTAATTTGTCAACAAATTTTACCCTTCCTTTTAAGACAATCCTTTCCAACAAGCATGTTATATTCCCTCAAGAGGAGGTTCCCATCACAACGGAAAGGGTCATCACCCCATAGCGGATTCCCATAGATTTTGTGAACCCCAAATATGACTACATTTTTCATGACACAAGACATAGAATTATGCACATCACTATCAACAATCATGTCACTATCAAACAAAACATTATCCGTAAAGAGAAAATATGCAACTAAAACATGAGAATTAAGGCAAGCAAATCCACTCTCAAAAGGAACAATAGAAACACAAGTGAGAACACTAGGTAGACGCAAATCGATTTTGTAAGAAGACTCAATTCGATTATCATAAGGATCAACTAGTGTGTGAGCACTCTCAACAAAGACATCATCATTAATTAGCAACGACTTAACATGTTCCATAAAAGATAAAACCTTATCATTACTCAATTGGCTATTAGTCACAATATGTTCTCCCAAGTTCATTAAAGTGTAAGGATTAGCTTTGTTACCATGTAGCTTATGTTCATAACCTTTGTCACCTTAGTCAAGCCCCTTGCATTGGCTTTCCTCTTCAGAGGAGGTTTGAAATACTTCATTTTCCCAAGGAACTTGGTAACCTTCAAGCATTGTTTCTTTTGGATGATCATCCTCATAAGTGGCTACAAAAGAAACAAGACAACTAGAAGAAGTAAAAAGGTTAGAGGGGTTAGCATATGTTGGTGACAACTCCCTCACATCACTATACTTAACCTTTCCTCTCAACATGCCATTCGAACAAAAGTTTGGTTTGGCAACAATACACTTTTTAACCTTCTCTTGAGTTGAACCTTGTCCTTCTTGAGCAACCAAGGTCTCCTTTTTACTCACCCCGTGCCCCCATTTTGAACCCTCTCACAAAGTTCCTTCATAATTCTATAGTCTTCACTCACTTCGTAGGGAGTCAATAGAGCAAGGATAAATTTCTTACCATCCAACACAAATGAGTATTTGTTAGATCTTTCACCATGTTAAGCATCCCTATCAAATCGCCAAGGCCTCCCAAGCAAAAGGTGACAAGCTTGCATTGGTACCACATCACATAAGATTTTATCTTGATACCTACCAATGCTAAACTTGAGAATAGCTTGCTTGGTGACTCTCATTTCACCACATTCATTAAACCATTAGAGTTTGTAAGGACTAGGATATTTTCTTGTGGGGAATTTCATGTTTTCAACCAAGAATTGGCTCACCGCATTCGTACAACTCCCACCATCAATAATCAACGAACACACCTTGTCCACTATCTTACATCTAGCATGAAATAGATTTTCTTTTTTTATCAAGCTCCTTTCTAGCTATATCACCCATGGCTCGTCACACTACAATAGCAAAGTTCATTTTTCTTCCATTCTCTCTTCATCATCACCATCGGAATCTCCCTCATGCTCACTATTTTCCTCCTCATCATCACAACCAACCCCACCCTCATTTTTCTCATCGGTTCGGTACCCATCTTGTAAGACCACAATTGTCCTTCTATTGGGACAATCACTTGCAATATGTCATATACCTTGACACTTGAAACATTAAGCGGTAAATGGACGAGGGAAGTTAAGTTTAGCATTGTTACCTCCTTTTGCCTTATCTCCAAACTTGGCTTGAGGTGCCTGAGTAATGGTCTTGGGTTTTTCCCAAGTGGATGATTTCCACTTATCTTTACTTTTGCCCCATGATGAAGTTGTCGTATCCTTTGCTTTGTACGATTTTTCTTCTTTCAAGTCCGACTCAACCTGCATCATAGAAAGCTTCCTATAGACTCATATAAGTTTGTAGCCTCATGGGTTTGGAAATTTCACGATTCAAGTTAGCCATAAATCTTATGAGAGTATAGTTCAAGTGCTCCTCTATCTTAGACTTCATCCTCAAGTTTTTAAATTCATCAAAGAACTCTTCAACACTCTTGGAGCCTTGTTTCAACATGTACACCTTTTTATGCACTTCTTGATAGTATGTAGAAGGCAAATATCTTGTTTCCATAAGCTCAATCAATTCATTCCACGTAGGAAGATCAAATATATATTGTTAAGCCCATTCTCGTTTCTTATATTCCCACCAAGTCGATGCATATCCCTCAAATTGGTGAGGAATACCTTGCTTTCAAAGCCTCCGACACGTTAATTGGTGAGGAATATCCTCTCACTTTGCAACTTCCATTCAAGGAACTCTTCCGGATTACTACTCCTATTGAACTTAGGAAGTGTTACTTTGATGGTATTCAAGTTTCGTTCATTATTCCCACGAGCCTCGTGACCTTGCCATCTCCCTCAGTATTTATGACCTTGGAACTTAGCCTCATGGCCTTGAAACCTTGCCAAGTCACCTTGTCTTCCTCTATCCAGATTAGCCATCGCTCCACGTCTTCCTCCTTGACACGTTTCATCCCACCACCTTTCTTGTGGCATCTTTTCATACTCCACTCCATTCAACGGGTTTTGGTATTTATTTTGGAAGAGATCTTGTTGTTGGTTTTGTGGAGGTGCTTGTGGAATATTTTGTGGGGTTCTTTGTGGTATTAGCTCATTTTTGTTTGTTTTGGTATACTTGGGGATAGGTTTGTCGATAGGTGTTTTGGAAGGTGGGCAGTTGAGGTTGTGGAGCTCTTTGGGTAGGTAAAGAGGTGGTAGGGGGATAACACAATGTGTGTACTTCCCGGGTGTAAGGGTTGGGGTAGTTTCCGTGTTCTTAATTAAATCTCCTTCAACTTGAGAATGGGGAGTGCCCACTCTACTTGAGGTCTCAACTTGCACTACCTTCGTCTCCAAACTTTCTATCCGCTCGGTCAATCCTCCCATATTCGAAGTCAATGCCGCAAATTAACAAATGATCATGTTCAATGAACTCACTATGTATGATGGTTCCTCCCCATCTTGAGTACGCTTTCCATGATTAGACATTATAACCTACAAAACTAGCAAACGATGTTAGTAGTAAAAGCCTCACTCACTCATATTGAACGCTCTATCCTTACCACACAACCTAGTATTGTCTCCAAAGTTGGAATAGTAACCAATTCTCCAATCAAGTCACTCGGTTGCTAGCTTAAGAAGAATTAGCACGAACGAATTAACGGACTCAAGAACTAGTTAACAACAGATCGATTATGAGTTGTTAATTAGTTAAAAGAATCAAAGAAAATAAGTTAGGAAAGAGTCAAACCATTTTGACGCTTAGAATTTTTTTTGGAAGTTTTCTAAACCTCATGCGTCGCGTGTCTAACGCACACGAAACACGCTTCTAAAGTTGTGCAACACGCACCCTGATTTTCTGAGATTTATGCAAAAATTTGCCTAGGCTCGTTGAGGGCGCATAGCGGGTGTGACGCGCGTCTGCCCACGGGCGTTGCTCAAGCGAAGCACGTGCAACACATGCGTTCCTTTGACATTTTTCTCAAACTTTGTGCTGATTATTCTAACTTTTTGATGACGTGGGGCCCCTCCAAACTTTGTATTTTTCTTTTTTGGGCTGGCATAACACTTTTTTCTCTTGTACTTGGAAAAAATTTGGATCAAAACTACCTTTTGGGTTTTCTTCTTAACTACGAAGATATGAAGATGCCTATGAACTTGAAGAACACCTAATTTTCAAATCAACTCCAAATCACCCCATTTTCCCTCCAAATTGCAGATCTAGACTCCTAATGAGTAGTAGAACAAAACTCGATACTAATTAAGGCCAATTAAACCATCAATCAACAAACTCATATCTAACATCAAAATTAACAAACAACAACTAATTTTCGATTTTCGATTTTTTTTTTAACTTTTATAGATTAAGAATGAAGAATTGATGGAACAATTCCTCTATCTTGCTCTGATACCAAATAATAGGATCCTAATTGGAAACTCTAGAAATCAAAAACAAAAACAAATCGAAAATTGAAAATAAAGAGAATTGGGGATGAAAAAATTAGAGATAGAGTAAGACCCAATTGATAAAGGAATTATAGGCAAATATAGGTATGTGAAACTTAAACCCTCCTAATTGTTTCCTATCAATGAACCACTACTATTTGAATTCAATAAAAGCATAAATAACTTGAATCCACAAAGGTGCAACTCCAATTGAAATCAATGGACATAGGTTTGCAATTCCAACAAAGGATTAACACAAATAAAGCGGATTAACACAAATAAAGCTATAATAACTAAGCTTAACAAACTATCACTCATAAGAGGTTTTCATCATGATTCAAGGTTAGTCTAAAATGAAAGACTAAGGCATCTATTTATACTAGGCCTATTACAACAAAGGCCCTAAAGTGGCACTTTGTGAAATTAACCCCACATGAGGCCTTCAATACTCCACGCGTCCAATAATTGCTATTATAGCCTTAATTTGCATCCTTAACTTTGAATTGTATTCCTAGCCACTTTGTGTAGTAGCCTCCTCCCTTATGGTTTCCTTTTAAATCTTCTCTCAAGCTATCATCCAAACGTCATATGCTCTCTTATGTGGGTCCACAAAAGGGTCCAACATTCCTCTTAGTATCCACATGCCTTGGATGTAAGTCCTTGAGAGATTCGTGTCATTTGAGATCATATCAACTGCTTCCCATTCCATATGTGTTTTGTGGTGATATTGTTTTTTTGTTTTCTTTTCAACTGCTTTACTTGAGTTAAGAGTCTTTGGGAAACAGTCTCTCTATCTACGTGCGTACACTCTACCCTTAAAAAGTGATTTAATGTAGTTGAAAAGTGATTTTTGTACGGGTTAGGGGTCGTTTGGTTGCAACTTGCAAGTATAAGGTATTATAATAATACCTACGTAAAATTCATCACTAGCAATGCAATGCTTGGTTGGCATTTATATTTCGCACAAAATCCATCATTAAAATGTAGTATTTGGGTGTGATTTTTGTTATCGGCATAAATAATAGAGTACTTACATAGTTATTGATCATTGGATTACTGACTTTACATTACAATTACTAGAGTATTAATTTCTACATAAGTTGTATTTGAAGCAAATGACCTCTCAGTGTACAGAAGGACTTGAAGAGCCTTATCTGTCCCATGTTAAATTTTGTAATATTAACATTTCTTATAATTTACGATATTATACTTATAACTTTTGGTATTTCGAGTTTATCATTCTTTTAATCGAGTAATGTTAAAAATATACAAATGATTGTTTTATTTATCCGTCCTAATGCACGAATGCAAAGTAGGTCATAATTTACAAATGGCTATGGGGCATAATGTAGTTGAGCAAGTGACTTTTTTTTGGGAGAAGGAGGAAGTGACCTTTTTTTTTTTTATTAAAGTGTTTAGAAGTATTTAATGAGCCATTCCATTCCATTGAAATTAAGAATTATTTACTTTTTCCGGATTTTTTTCATTTTTTTCAAAAATTAGTGTTTGGCCATGAAAATTTGAAGTTGTATTTGGAATTTAAAAAACAATCAAAACCTTGTTTTTTCACCTTTTTCACAACCAAAACCTTGTTGAAAAAGTACATTTCAACAACAAAATACTATTTGCAAAAGTTATAGTCAAACACAACTCCAACTCCAACTACAAAATTAAAAAAAAAGTGAAAAAGTTTTTGGTTTCTATGACCAAACGCCTACTAAGAGTACAAAGGCGTTTTTCACAATTGTAGTGACATGAGTGTCACCTCTATAAGGAAAATGATTTCATAAGAGAAATTAGAAATTAAACTTTATAGGTTTTGAATTTTAGGTCACGGTCTTGGATCTTAATAATTAGGTTTGAATTTATTTTGTAGACATATCTAATGATTTTGTAAACACAAATACTAAGTTTAGACCAAAGCTTCATCCAAACCCACATGTTATATATTACCTCTACCCCTGCATGATTTCTCTGAACATTGACAGCAGTGTCAAGACTTAAATTGGAGATGTTACTTTTGAAGAAATTTATGGAGATGATCAAGAAAAGTGAATGCTAGGGCTTACAATACTCAAGTAAGATAAAGCCTACCTCGAACTTCTTGTCAAGTTTATTAAAGAAGAAAACATAGATGTCACCCTCTTAGGATTATAATTGAAGACGGTAAGTATTTATTGAAAGCCAACGAAACCTCTAGCAAGCATATTTGAAGGGAGGCAAATTAATATGCAGATTTTCTGACAACTAAAGATCACAAACACGAAGAAGATTTAATAATTTAAGAAAATGCATTGGAGGAAATAGAATCTCTTTTCCTGACAAATTTAAGTCAGAATTCTATTTACAAATTTCAATGTACCAAGGAAAAATCTCTCTTGAGGCATTGAAAGCATCGTGAGATAAAAAACTATCCACACCGAATGTTTACACAAAATCAATGTAATTTATCATGGTTAAATGTATTAATGAAGTGAATCTGTACATTAATTAATCATGATTAAGTGATAGTCAAGGCCAGCTAGTGGGTGAAGCCACTAAAGCAGTTGCTTTAGGTCTCAACCTTTTGGGAGCCCCAAATTTTACCCACAGTAGACTTACTATATGCGCACATTGCTTGGCTGACAACTGTTTCGTTCAATGACAACAAAGTCACTCAACGAATCAAGTAGAGTGATTCTGCTGGTAGTCCGTCATTCAGGTAAAGAATCACATTGAGAAGCTATAGCCCACACAAGTGTTATAGACTCGCAAATTTTACTCTTTAAACTTTTAAGACTACAGTTCAAAAATCTTTTATTTTTCTTCTTAGACATTATGCCAAGTCAAATTATCACATAAATTGAAACGGGAGGATAAATTTTTTATAAATTAATAGTCTATTTGGCCAAGCTTATTTTTCCCCCAAAAGTATTTATTTTTTCAATAGGTGCTTATTTGAAAAAAAGTGAGGTGTTTGGCCAAACTTTTGGGAGAAAATAAGTGTTTTTGGGAGTAGTAGAAGCAGTTTTTCAGAAGTTAAAAAAATATTTTTTGCCCAAAAGCACTTTTTTGAAAAGTACTTTTGAGAAAAATACAAATAGAAGCACTTTTTAAAACCTTGACCAAACACTAATGACTGCTCAAAAGTATTTTTTTAATTAATTGGTCAAACACAAACTGTTTTTCGTTAAAAGTGCTTTTTTGAAAAGTACTTTTAAAAATAAGTTGATTTTAGAAACTTGGCCAAACAGGCTATAAATAAGTAAAGATTTTGATTTTTAATTAATTCTAGTTTTCTCTCTTTACTTTTCCTCAATAGAAAACGTGTAGATTTTATTTTTCTTGAATTCTCTTAACAGTCAATCTCCTTTTATACCTTTATCATCAAAATGTTTAATAGTACATCTTCTGTAATCAATTTCTTGAGTCATACATTTTATTATTTTAATTTTCTAGTTTTTTCATCGAATGTTTATTAGTTTTCATATTCTTACTTCGCAGGTATATATATATATATATATTTCCCTTTTAATCATCTACTATGATTTTAATTATGTCAATTAAAAATAATTACATTACTAAAAACATATAGGATCTTAGCAGTAAACAAATATTACTACAAATTTAAGAGATCTATTAGTAAAATGGAACAGTTCATCTGGTCTAGCAAATGGAATAATGTTGATAAATGAATTGGCTATATTAACAATTAAAAAATTATTAGAAGAAATTGATTATAAAACTTTTTTTTACCATTTTACATCTCAAAATGCCAAGAATATAGAATTAAAATAAAACCAAATATTAATTTTTCAAAAGTATAAGGCCTCCAATTAAATTTTGGCTTTAGGCCACCAAACTTATTGAGCCATCCCTGGTGATAGTTGGTCTATATTCAAATAGATATCATGCATCTATTAGTTTATTGTAAACACTATGTATGGGTAAGTTTTGACCCTTTCAGGAATACTCCTAGAAAGAAGAAAATTTATCACTTCAAAAATCGTATTACCACATTTTAACAAAAGTTAATAATGCTACACTTATTCTAAATATTCCAATTTTATGCTACATGTCATCTCGAGTAATGGAAAACTCAAAATCCAACACAAATTAAATACTCCTCTGTCTCAGTTTACGTGATATGATTTGATTAAGTACGGAATTTAAGAAAGAAAAAAGACTTTTGAAACTTGTAGTCTCTAACAAATGAGATATTTGAGATATTTGTGTGGTTGTATATCATTTCATTAAGAATAAAAGGAGAAGTTTAAATTTAAATTAGTTTTAAATGTAGAAATATATTTTTCTTTTTGGAACAAACTAAAAAAAAGAAAAAGAAATTGAACTTTAAAAGGTGTCAAGATGGATGACTTGAGAACTTTTACACATTTTTTGGTTTATTTTTCCTTGATACTGAGGTAGGTTTCAATATGCCACTTTATCATCTAATTTTATTCGCCATGGGTTAGAACTCCTTGGTAAAAACACGCCATGGAACTATTAATATTATTTAACCCAAAGGCCAGTACTGTATATCATATGATTACATAAAATGAGTCTGCAGAATCAGCTCTTTCAATTAGCAAGAAAGTAAAGAACCTCCATATGGTACAGTCCAATATTTCTAATTTAAGAATCATCGTTTTACTCCATCGCTATTAAATGATGTAAGTCCTTCTGTGAGACAAAAGAGAAGGAAGAAAAGAATTAAAGTTGGATCATAACAGAAGGAATAGATTGGTTTTCAACAAAATGGAAAAATGATGGTCATATCATTTCAAGGCTAATAAGTAAAAATTAGCTATAATATACCAAACAAGAACCGTATCCATACATACTAGTGTTTTTCTAGAGAGACATATAGATAGTTAAAAGGGCAGCCCGGTGCACTAAGCTCCCGCTATGCGCGGGGTCCGGGAAACGGCTGGACCACAAGGGTCTATTGTACATAGTCTTACCTTGCATTTCTGCAAGAGGCTGTTTGATAGTTACTTGGAGAAAAAAAAAAATCAGCAACTAGTATCCTCATTCCTCACATATGCAAGATGACTAAATTTAAGAGGCAATTGCTGGGTGCAATCAACAATGGAGGAGATTCAAAATATAAAGAAGTAACCACATCTTTATATGTATATAAAAACTAATTTTGACCTTCTATATATCAATGTAATTTTCCGGCGAAGGGGTTTGGATGAACCCCCTTGTAGCCTCCTGGCTCTAGCCCTGGGTGCAATATTGTAATGAAGAAAACAAAAATGAACTAACCTGCCATCAAGTTGTCCTCAAGTTTTGGAGGCTCTCAGGAATACTCTTGAGCTGTTCACACTGATCAATCATCACTTTTCTTAATCTAGGCATTCCTACCCCATCCATCATCAACTCCTTAAGATTATCCAACCCTCTAATCCGCAGAACTTCAAGTTGACAAAAGCCACCATCACAATCCATAGTTTTTCCAATGTAGCAATCAAAGTCCAGCTTGAGGATCTTCAATTTTGGTAGCTGATTCAGCGTCTGCAAAGGGTCCTCTGTCAGCCGATTCTTGAGTAAGGTCAGCTTGATGAGATTAGGAGGGAAATGCTCAGAGCTTGGCAACTTGCTTGGTGAGAAGAAAACGTCCAAGTGCACCTTAAGGAGATTTGGATAGCCTGACAAAGTGAAATTTCCACTTGAAATGACATGTGTAGTATCATTAGATAATCGAAGATTCTCAAGCTTCTCAAAGATAACGTTGTTCTGGTTGTTCAGCACATTTATGGTTTCTCTAGATCCACCAGAAACTGCCAATCTTCTTATGTTGGGACCAACTTTGCACAACCACTTGGGGTTCCAGTAGCATACATCCATTGTCTCCAAAGTTTGGATGTTTGGGAGATTGACTTCAATGGGGTAGTGCTTGGTTACGATGTCAGATTCTTCGAAACCCCAATATCCAACACAAAATCGAACAAACAAAGACAGGGCACCTATTTGGAGATGTCTAAGTTGTTCCATCTTCCAAATGCAAGTTGGAAGTCTAATGGAATTGCAACCTCGTACATCCAAGGTAAGTAGGTTTTTCAAGTTGCTTATACTTGAAGGAAGGCAAGTATGTGAGAACCCTCTCAATCTAAGGTAACTCAAATGGATCAATTTCCCAATAGGGCCTATAACCGACCATCCATACTTGTTGGGGGATGTCGAGATTTTTTTTTGAGACTTGTTGGGGGATGTCGAGATTTCTAAATTGAGGACTCTCAAGAATCCTACATTTGGGAAAATATTTTTAACCATCTGATTTTTGGGGACTTCAATGGGTTCAAAACTAAGAAATGCACAGATCTTTGGGGTTTCAAGGTGACAAGAAAGATACTTGTCCACATCCCTTTGATGTACAGCAAGTCTACGAGGTCCCTCAACACAACAACTGGAGCTTGTAGTGCCTACTATGTCGTTAAGAGAATGGAAGAACTTCTTACCCTTTGCTACCTTGATGCAAAGATCATGAAGCACATTATGGATACGACAAGTTTTAATTTTTCCATCGTACCTTCGTTTGGAGACTTGAATCAGGTTTCTAGCAACCAAATCATTTAGGTAAGACTCCCCAACTTCCTCAATCTCACATTCTTCTCTTCGGGTTATGAATTTCTCAGCTGCCCACATGTTAATCAAGTTGAACACAGGAATTTCATAGTCCTCTGGGAAAAGTGCGAAATAGAGGAAGCAAGGTCTTAAGGAAGCGGGCAAGTCTTCATAGCTCAAACCCAAGATCTTGGAGCACTGGTCTAAGTCTTGCTCGTGATTTTGATGCGTATTCTTTAGCACCCTATTCCAGTCATGTTCACTATTTTCTTTTGCGCGCAAAAGGCTAGCTGTTAAAACAATGGCTAATGGTACGCCGCCACATCTTTTCATCAATTCTCTGCCTATGCCTTCCAAATTTGTGGGAATCCCACTCTTATTATCCTTTGATGCCCTCAACAGAACTTTTATAAAGAGTTCCCAACTATCCTCAGGCTTTAAAGGTTGTAAGTCGTGAATTGAGCTGACTCCTCCAATATACATTCCTATATCACGCTTCCTAGACGTGATGATTATTCTACTGCCATTTTTGGAATTATCAAAGGTAGGGAAACTTGAGGATAAAGCTTCCCATGTTTTGATACTCCAAACGTCATCTAGGAAGATCACATACCTTTTCTCCTTCAGGAATGTGTAGAGGTTGTTCTCAAGGTTCTGCTCCATCTTGTCCTTTCCTAGTCCCACCTGTTTAGCCAACCCAAGAAACACCTGTTTAGCCAACTCAAGTAACACTTCTTTCGATCTTGGCTCTTGGAAAACAGAAACCAAAGCAGAGCAGTCAAAATGACACTTGACCTTATTATACACTCTTTTTGCAAGTGTTGTTTTACCCAAACCACCCATACCGATGATTGAGATCACATCGTGCTCTAGGTTTGTGTCGAGCAACTTTTTCTCCAGCTCCTTGCAATCTTTCTCTAGACCAATGATTTCCGATTCATCCACATGTAGGAAAGATCTCCTTTGATCCGAAGTACTGAAAATTTCATCTTTGTTATTGCTGCTTGAATCTGTGATGTTATATCTCACCCGCGCAAGATCAATGTCTGCAACTTTTCTCTTAATCTCTTCAACCCGAGCAACCAACTTATGAGCGGTGTGGCCATGACAAGAGAAAATCCGAGCAGCTTCTTTGAGACACTGAAGCCTGCACTCTCCCTCGCGATGAGATGCTATTTCACTAAGGTAAGTGTAAAGAACAATTTCGACATCCTCAGCAAGTTGTTCAATATCATTTATCAGGTTTGCTCCTCCATGACTTGATATTTGTTTAGCCTCCGCATCTGCTAGGTAAGATCTCATGCGTCTCATCTCGGTTTCAATCCAACGGATGCTTTCCCGCAAGGACGAGTCCGAAGGCACTTCATTAAACAGTGCATTGCTGGATATTTCAACAGCTTTGTTGATAACTGCTGTGAATACTGTTTCAGCCATGGACAAGGCTGATCATCTGCTTCAACAATAAAACAAGGAAAAACTTAGGCATAAATATGACATGATATTTGAGGAGTATTTTATTATAATTATATTATGAGCCCCGTCACTTTATTCTCTTCCTCCTCTTCTTCCTTCTTCCACGTTTTTTGTCATTTCTCTTTCCCATCTTTCCTCTTTTTGTTTTTTTCATCAATTTTAAAATTAATTCTATTATACGCAGATCAAATTTTTTTAAGATATTTTTTCATTTTATTATTTATCTTTTCCATTTTTTCTTTAAGAAAATCAGTTAAACTCCGTAAAAGTTTAAAAAAAAATAATTGGCACTCAAAAAAAAAAAATTAATACAAAAATGAATGTAGGATGCTTTTAAAAGTAAAATCACCTTAGAAAATTTATTGGAATTCTTTTTTTCCTTTTTCTTTTGGTATATATTATTCAAAATTGCTACATTCTGTACTCGAGAAATTCAAAGTTTTAAGTGTCATCAAAGTACACCCTGAATTTAGTGATGTGTAAAAATCGGTTTAACCGATAAATTAAATCGAAAAAAAAGTTATTGGTTTAGAAATCTATTTGGTTAATAATTTTTTAAGTTCTAAGTTCACTCGATTTCAAATTTTAAGTTCATAAAACTTAGAACTTAAAAAATCATTAACCAAATAGATTGCTAAACCAATAACTTTTTTTTTCGGTTCAGTTTATTGGTTAAACCGATTTTTGCACACCACTAAATTCAGGGTCTATTTTGATGACACTTAGAACTTTAAATTTTTCGAGTACAGAATATAGCTTCATATTTGGCTATTAATTTTTACATTAATTTTTTTTTGAGTGCCAATTATTTTCTTTTAAACTTGTATGAAGTTTAACTGATTTTTTAAGAAAAAATTGAAAAGATAAATAATAAAACGGAAGAATATTTTAAAAAAATTGATCTGCACATAATAAAATTAATTTTAAAATTGATGCAAAAAACGAAAATGAGAAAAAAGAGGAAAAACAAATCACAAAAAACGTGAAAGAAGAAAGCAAGAGGAGGAAGAGCATAAGTGATGGAACTCACAATATAATTATAATAAAATATTTCCTTATATATCATTTCTATTTCTACTATAACAGAAGCATGAGTTTTCTACTAAGGATCGTCGTCCTCATAGGGCTCAATGGGAATTTCAATGTTTTATGCTTACACGTGAATGCTGTAAATTGGCTTTTGGTTGTTTCCTCAATTCATTTTGTAAAGAGCACTCTAGCTGGACATTTATTATTGATTTGTTGTGTAATCTTTTAATAATCTCTTTTTTTATTGCCCTTGCCTTTTTGTCTTATTATTTGTAAATAAGACCATCTTTAAAGCCTTCTTATAAGGCTTACTGGATGGCTTATGCCCCTGCTGCGTACGAGCTCAACACTTTGGATTATAGTGTATTTATGTATATGTAATTATGTTTAGATAGTGATAATATATATATGTACTATATTTAAAATACGATTAATATAACATTATAGTTTGTATTCCGTATCTAAAACTTTATTTTATTCGTGTTTGATACGAAAATTTATTAGTATTTTTTAAAAGAGAAGACTTGTTTAAAAGAAAACTATTTTTCTCTCTTTGAGATAAAATAATAGCAATATTTAAGCATCAGTTGATACTTTTAATTTTAATTCGATTAATTTAAAAGTGTAAAATACTTATTATTCTTATGAAATTTTGATTTGGATAATTGTAATTCAAATTATTAAATTAATTTTACATGTTTGAAATGAAACAAAGTAGAAATTAATTTTCTATTTAAAAGAAAAAATGCTATTTTTTAATTTTTGGTAAATATTCTCGGTTTAACTCATTTTACTTATCATGTTGTCTTTTGCATGGTTTTTTAAGGAAACGTGAATTAGAATTATAATTTGATTAATTTACTTTATTCATTATTTGATCTTCATTTGATATTAATATCTTTTCACATTTATTAGAGTAAGAATAAAAATAAAAAAATAATTAAATTGTATCTTATTTTTTAAATATATATTTTATGTATATTTATTTTAGTAAACATAACAAATAAATGACATTGCGGAATAGCAAATACAACAATTAAATATTTTGAAGAAAAGTAATAATATGAGGTCCATATTTTTTGCTGTGCAATAATTTTATTTGCTCTCACTAATGGGTTAATATGCATATGGCAATGAAACCACTATTATTGACTTGATAGGGATACTTTGGAAATTACATGAATATTGTTTGATTTTTTAGTATATGGGGTGCACGTTTTTTTTTTTTTACGTTGCCTTTTTTTTTTAAATATTGGGTCCATCTTTTTTTTTTATGAGTTTGGGGAGGGTGGGGTCCAGGTTTTTTTTTTTTTTAAGAGTGACTGTCGACGAAACATGGGTAAACCGATGCTTCTATATAGTAGACAAATAGAAATATAATAAAGTATTTCTATCTACTTTTTAGAAGAGTTCGTAATATAAAGTATAAAATGACATTTTTTTGCCCTTAAATAAAAAAGTGGGTGGGACCACAAAGGATTTTTTACTGTTAAATAAAAAAGTAGGACCGAACACGAACGACAATCTTGCCTCTATAAACCAGCTCTTCTATATAGTAGTAATAGTGAAGTAATACATATAATTTATTTTATCAAATTTTGATTTGAATAATTCTAATTCAAATTATTATATTAATTTTACATGTTTAAGATGAAACAAAGTAGAAATTTGATTTTTTTTATCTAAATGAAGAACTTCTATTTTTTAATTTTTAGTAAATATTTTTTGTTTAACTCATTTTACTTATCATGTTGTTTTTTACACGGTTTTTTAAGGAAACGTCAATTAGAATTATAATTTCACTAATTTACCTTTTTAATTATTTGATCTACATTTAATATTATTTTTTCTTTTATGACATTAATCTCTGTTCACATTTATTAAAGTAAGGAAAAAATGAAAAAGTAATTAAATTTTATCTTATTTTAATATATAAGTATTTTAAGTATGTTGCTGTACAGTAATTTCATTTGCTCCCACTAATGGGTTGATACGCATGTGGCAATGAATCCATCATTATTGATTTAATTGTTTGATTTTCTAAGCATTTTTTTTTAACATTGTTTGTTTTTTTAATATGGGATTCCTTTTTTTTTTTTTTTTTAATATTGCTTGCTTTTGTTAATATGGGGTCCACTTTTTTTTTCCGTGAGTTTGAATGTGGTGGGTTTCACTTTTTTTTTTTTTTTCTAATACTGGTTGGTGTTTAATATGGGGCCATGAAGAACTTCTTTTTTTTAATTTGTAGTAAATATTTTTTGTTTAACTCATTTTACTTGTCATGTTGTTTTTACACGGTTTTTTAAGGAAACGTTAATTAGAATTATAATTTCACTAATTTAGCTTATTAATTATTTGATCTCCATTTAATATTATTTTTTCTTTTATGACATTAATCTCTTTTCACATTTATTTGAGTAAGGAAAAAATGAAAAAGTAATTAAATTCTATCTTATTTTAATATATAAGTATTTTAAGTATGTTGGTGTACAATAATTTCATTTGCTCCCACTAATGGGTTGATACACATGTGGCAATGAGTCCATCATTATTGATTTAATTGTTTGATTTTCTAAGCATTTGTTTTTTAACATTGTTTGTTTTATTAATATGGGATTCACTTTTTTTTTAATATTGTTTGCTTCTATTAATATGGGGTTCACTTTTTTTTTTTTTTTTTTTTAATACTAGTTGGTGTTTAATATGGGGCCCACAATTTTTTTTAACATTATTTGTTTTTTTAATATGGGATTCACTTTTTTTTAATATTGCTTGATTTTGTTAATATGGGGTTTATTTTTTTTCCCGTGAGTTTGGATGTGGTGGGTTCCAATTTTTTTTTTAATACTGGTTGGTGTTTAATATGAGGCTCACAATTTTTTTTTAAAATATTAGTTGTTATTAAATATATATAGGGCCCACAATTTTTTTTGCTTGATTCTGTTAATATGGGGTTCAGTTTCTTTTTTTCCCGTGAGTTTGGATGTGGTGGGTTCCACTTTTTTTCCTTATCTTTTTTTTTTAATACTGGTTCAATTTTTTTTAACATTGTTTTTTTTTTTAATATGTGATTCACTTTTTTTTTTTTAATATTGCTTGATTTTGTTAATATGAGGTTTATTTTTTTTCCCGTGAGTTTGGATGTAGTGGGTTCCACCGGTTTTTTTTTATACTGGTTGGTGTTTAATATGAGACCCACATTTTTTTTAATATTAGTTGTTGTTTAATATATATGGGGCCATAATTTTTTTTTTTTTTATGGATCTATTTAATATGGGGCCCAATATTTTTTTTTTTGTTGAGACGACGACGGACGATGAAGAGTGAGTAAATAGTAGTAATATGACAATTTCATTGTAAGAGATGACATGCAAAAGAGCCACAGTATATATGACATTTGGGAACTTCTCCTTTTGAGGCCGCCTTTAAAATTGCTCGACTGTAGAAGTAATATAGCAAGCTTAAATTTCTATTCCTAAAGCATTTTTTATTACAATTGTTAGAATCACATTTTAAAGCTTAAAAATAATTCCAATCTTTTATAAATTTGCTGAAGTTTTGTTTTTAATCTACTCAAGTATAAGTTTACTTGGGAGTATGTGGAGTTTTTAACGTTTATATATAATCCATAATAAATAACTTTTTACATAATTGAAAAGGTATTAATTATTTGTAAAATTTATCCTTAGGTAGATAAGTAAAGTTTTATATAACCAAGAGCTCAAATTAAATTGGTACTTTATTTAACTAAGAATAATTTAGTAAAAATGCTTCTTAGTCTTTCGAGGTGAGTGATTTCTTAAGGAGGTGTGCTCAAACTAAAAATACCTACAACGTGGACTGGAGGAGTACCTTTTACATTATTTGTCCGTATACATTAATTTAGGTAATTTTGGGCAAAATTATCCGTTATTACCGAAACATTTATTAGGTCTTACATTTAAACATATCACACGTCATATGTTCCTCTCCGTATTCTTCTCTCTATTTGTTTTGAACTTCCAAAATATGAGCTTACAAATATAGAAAGTAAAAATTGTTACATGGTGTCATATAAGGTTGAAAATGAAGGTGGCGTTATCGATCAAAATCGGGTTGTCTTTAAAATATATTGTGTGGTTAACTAAAATTAATTTTTTGAAGCATAATATATATATATATATATATATATATATATATATATATATATATTGATTCTTGAGGTTCATTTTAATGAATTTAGGTTATTTCTTTAATTTCGTCTAAAACTAAGATTAAAAATCACTTTTAACTAACATAAAGACTTGACACATAACATAACGAGTGAAAAATTAATACATATCAAAAGAAATCTATTACTCACACATTCATAAAAATACAAAAAATATTATTCATTTATGATCTTTCTTGAGTTGTAATTATCACATTTTATCATGTTAGTTTATAAATATTGAATCATTTGCGTCCCTTTGGTATTTGGGAATTTTCCTACTAACCTTGCTTCCTCATAAATATATTTTTTTTAAATTATCCAATTAAATAATGAAGGAACTTCAATAATTATTAAAACATATCAACAAGATGTGAATAAAAGGAGTTTCAAAAAACATCATAAAATATGTTGGAGTCTTATTATTGTATAAAAATAAAATAATTAATATATGTTGAGGCCGGGCTCCAATATTTAGTGTCATATGTCTCGCCCATTGTAAAGTTTTTCCAAAACAAGACTGGTGAAGACTTCAAAGTCATAAGCAACAAAGGTGACAATTATTTGCCCACCTTTTTCTTTAAAATGAGCCCCATGATCTTTGCAAGTTTTATTGGAATTTAGCTACGAAATGGGTCCTGAAAATGATATCTGGGGGCTCGGATTGATTTTTTTAATTAAACCACCAACCCAGATTAATTAAGTTTCGTCATATTGTATCATTGAGAAGAATCTTTTCTTTTTCGGTTGAGTACTGTTCAGTTTCATTAATTTCCTTTGAAGTAAAGGACATTTTAATTCTAGGGAACTTTATTCGTTTTAGCTTTCTCTGTGGTAAGGAGGCCAGACACTTCATTAAGAACTTTAATTGAGAAGAATCTTTTCTTTTTTCGGTTGAGTACTTTCAATTTCATTAATTTCCTTTGAAGTAAAGGACATTTTAATTCTTGGGAACTTTATTCGTTTTAGCTTTCTCTGTGGTAAGGAGGCCAGACACTTCATTAAGAACTTTAACTTTAATCTTTTTAGAGAAAAGATATCATTTCACCCCTAAACTTGACATGAAAACTCACTTTAACAACTAAACTTAACTTCTAATTATATATCCCCTTAACAACTTTCATTTTAATTAAATATAACCCCAAATGCTGACGTGACAAAAAAAAAAAAAATTAAGAGAGTGAAGAACACAAAAAGGTGAGCCCGCTGATATATATATTATTATAAATTAAAAGATAAAATAAAAATAATATACAATTAAAAAATAAAATAAAAATAAAAACCATCTTCTTCACAACCCAACCTCCCACCCCACAGCCCCACCCATCATCTTCTTCACAACCCCTATTCCACCCCACAGCCCCGCCCCCACCACCTTCTTTCTTCTTCTTCTTCTTCACCCCACAGTCCCGCCCCCACCACCTTCTTCTTCTTCACAACCCCCTACCCCACCCCACAGCGCCGCCCCCACCACCTTCCTCCTCCTCCTTCTTCTTCACAAATCCCTCTTTCTCTCTATATTTTCATCATTCTTTTCTTTTCATTTTTACCATTTTTTGGTTTCTTGATTTTGATTTTTGTTTTCTTTCAAAAATAAAATTATGGAATAATGGTTATGGAAGAAATGGGGTTGCTAATAATAATATTAATGGCCAACAATAACAACTAAAATAACCAATTTGGACGCATTTGAGTGTGAGTGAGACAAACCTTTTCAATCGCCAAAGACTACTCTCTTTTCTAAAATAACCTAACCCTAGACCAATCTTGTATGGCCACGGCGGCCGGCAGCCAGCCACCCCCGGTGGCTGGTCTGCCATCGACCAACTCCACAAACGACACTACACCTACTCTTAATTTTCTATCTGCTTTACAACCACCTCCAGAAGTGGAAGCTTTAAACCTTAAACCTATAACATATCTACATGGGGAACCAACGTTTGCATGGACAAAGAAGGAATTTGAGGAATTGTCGCGACGTCAAAACCTAAAACATACTGTTATTGCAAAATTCTCTCATGGCAGACCAGATTTACATGAAATAAGGAAGTTTCTACCCATTCAATTGGGGATTAAAGGGCAGTGTGATATTGGTTTTTTGGAGGAGAGACATCTTTTATTGAGACTCTCACGACTTGAAGATTATACAACCCTAACATCTGGTGCATTTGAATTGCATTATAGGGGAAGGATATACCCTGTACGATTTCTAATATGGGGTCCATGGTTTAACCCAGAGGAGGAAACCACGATAGCAGTTGCATGGATCTCATTCCCTGGACTACCCACAAATCTATTTGATAGAGAATCAATGTTTACTATGGCACAAGCAGTCGTGTAACACCCCAATATTTTTTTTTAAGAAGATTTTTTTTTTTTTTAGTTACGTTTTCGGGTGATCTGACTTCGGGAGGCCATAACCCCATCAGTGTTTGAGAATTTGGGAAAACTCCCAAAATAAAAGTTGTAGATAATTGAAATACCTTTCCAACCATAGGTCGTGGGCCTGTATGTGACATCAGGATAAAGAGTTATGAGCGTTTTAAGGCAGAAAGGTCAAGCTGGGTAGTGAGTTCGGCCCAACCCGATTTCATGTCGGGTCAGGCCCATTTTCCTTGACATTTAAGGGATATTTTCAGTCTCCCTTCCTCATTTCCAGACCAAGAAATATCCAGAACATTTTAGAGAGAGAGAGAGAGAGAGAGAGAGAACTCCTAGGCTAAGAAAAGCCATTTTGACCAAAAATCGGAGCCCCGAATTCCGAAGCTCGTGAAGAGAAAAGTGTTGTACGTTGCATTGCCTTCAGTTTGAGCCAAAAATCATCTAAGAAGGAGAGTGTTGACGTGGTTGCTGCATACTTAAGGTAAGATTGAGGTCCCTCTTTCATTGTTAACAAGTTTGTTTAGAGATTTAACGAATTAGAACGGATAAAATAGCGTTATAAACTTGTTTATTGTCTTGTTGAGATTTATGGATTAGGGGCTGTTTTAGTTGGATTTAATGGGTGGAATTGGTTGAGTTATGATGTATAATGATTGTTGATGTTGTTGATAAGTTGCTGTTTTCGAAATTGGGAGAATAAAGTGTATGAAAATATCATATATAAAGCGTATACTGGGCTGTTTTGTATGATTTTTGTGGCTATCTTGTGATAATATTTTGGGGCTGTTTTATATGATTTTTGTGGCTGTCTTATGATAATATTTTGGGACTGGTTGGTGGTTGTTTTGAATTGTTTTGTGGGCTGGAATATCAAGGGAGTTGCTGCCCAGATTTTTGTTTTGCAAACCCATTTTTGGATGGGACTGCTGTTAGTGTTTTTAGCATAACTCCCTGTGTAAAGCTCCGTTTTGAGTGATTCAAGATGTTATGGAAATATTTTTCATAGACCTAAAACTTTCATTCAGGCTCTAAAATCCAGTTTTGTCTTTATCTACTCGAAAGGGGGTGATGAAGTACAGGGGAGGTGCTGCCCAGATTTTGTTTTGAAAATCCTACATGGACTGCTGTTAGTATTTTGAGCATATCTTTTTGTACAAAATTGCTGTAGGGGTGATTCGAAATTGTCTGAGACCCTAAGACATATATCTACAACTTTCATTGAGGGCATAAAGTCTATTTCTCCCATTTACCCCTTCGAAACTGAACAACAATACAAGACAGTAGTACTGTCCAGAATTCCTGTTTCGATAGTTTGGGCTGATTTTCATTGATTTCATGTTTAGTTTCGATGTGCTGAGACTCTTAAACTTAATTAGATATTTGATTGTGTATTTAAGGTGTATATGCTCTTATACAAGCTAAGAAGAATTGTTTGACGAACTGGACTTTGGTTGGTCTATGGCGTAGATGAATTGAACTCCTTGAGTTGTGGTAGAACCTGTTGTGTGCTAAAACGCCAAGGTTCGTGTATAAACTTGAACTTGAAATATTTTATTTTCTGAAATTTGAAGTATCTTGATGGGTTGTTTCCTTACTCTTCGTCTTATATTATGGTATGATTACTATCTCAAGTATTGCAAAACTTTCGCTAAATCGCCCACGTGTACGAATTGCTTGATCATTTGGCATTCTTGTTGGGACTTTGTCCTTCTTGTTACGGTGACTTTTTATCGATATTGGCATGCCCCTCGATTCGGATCTTGCCCATTTTGACTTTGGATTTACATTTCGTCTTGACGATGGATTTTCGTCCATTTTCGAGTACGAGTGGAAAGCCACTTTCAACATGGTTCTTGATTCTCTTGATATTAGGTGTCGACCCTTCTTGATATGGGCTTCGGTCTTTCTTGATTTGGGGCTTTGGCCCATCTTGATATTGATTGTGCTTGGTGTGATGGCATGACGTACATATTAGGCGAAATTGGTTATTGACAACTTTCTCGTATTGAATTATAAGCTTTCTTGATACTTGAGCCTTAGAATATTAGTATTGATATTTTGAAACTCTCCAAGGTTTATATTCGATACTTTGATATACTTGTTCACGTGGGCTTATTGTTACCTTATTGAGCCACCTACGACGAACAAGGGAATTAGAGAATTTAATGGTTCCAAGCCCAAAGTTTATACACCACTAAGCTTTATGCTTAGCGATAGTTGTTTTCTATCGTAGGTAATGTGCGAGATGAGATATGAAGATGGCCATTCGGAGTAGACTTTTTGGGAGCCCTTGTGAAGATCACATCTGCATATACATCTAGTTTTTGTAAATTTTTGGGGACTTGTACATGATACATGTGTGGCACTTATGTATGAAATTTTGAAGGCTTGTGGAAAAACAAGACCACTTGCTTTGCTATTTTAGCGTGTGCTTTTAACCCACGTCATGCCATGTACTGGGTTTATATTTTATCTTGTAATTATGTACAAAGGATGATAATAGTTTTGTGAAAATCACTAGTTTGAGTTTTGTGTATCTTATGGACCCGCAATGGTGTTGATTTAAAAATAAAATTTCAAAACGAAGTTTCTTAAATGTGTTGACTATTTGAGAAGGGAATTACCGTTTTAAAATGATACTCTGTTATTGTATTTCATCTAAGAAATTTTTCGGACGGCGCAATGAAAAAAAAAAATGCCGCACTTTCGACCCTTTTTTTTCGCATGGGCCTTTTTCCGCTATTAAATATATTTGTGAATATCTTTTGACATAAGTTTCTTATAAACAACGTAAGTGTAAAATTAGCTTTTGTTTCGTAAGTGGTATCCTCCCAAAAGGGATGCTACAAGTCGGCACACCATTGATACTTGATAAAGCTACTACTAATCAGACGAGACCAAGTTGTGCACGTGTGAAAGTGGAAGTAAATTTACTGAAGGAATTGCCAAATAGGATTTACATCAGTTGTGTTGATGAGGAGAATGGGGAAGTACAAGCAAAATGGCAAAGAATCCAATATGATTATTTGCCAAAATATTGTACACATTGTAAACTGCAAGGGCATGATATATAAGGTTGTTGGGTGGTGCATCCTGAATATAGGCCCAAGAAGGAGGAACCAAGCCGGAGCAGCATGAGGAACCTGAAAAATCCAAGCGGAAACAAGTTAATGAGGATACTAAAGATCAAGCAGTTACCAAACCGAATGGGAAACATTTTGAGAATAATGGTTCTCAACCTGCTAAACCAGTGGCAGCAAGATGGAATGGAACAAACAATTATTATGGGAGGAATCATGGGTATAACAATAAAATGGAATGGAATGTAGTGACACATAAAAAGAACAACAAGCAAGGTATGGAAGAGGGGAAAAAAGGAAAGGAAACAAGAGATAACAAAGAGGAAAATACACACCAAAAGACAGTAGAGAAGGAGCTGAACAAGGGAAATTCTTTTGAGGCACTATCAAAGGTAGATGAAGAAATTTCACTGGAAATATGCAAAGAATAAGGAAATCAACAATTACAGTCATCAAAACCTTTGGTGGAGTCATTTGTTGATAAGACGAAGGAAGAGGGTAGCAAAGCCCCAATTGTGGTGGAGAGCAACTCATCTGATGAATCTGGGGACAAAGAAAACAAGGAGAAAGGCAGCATGTTACAAGAAGCAGTCAATAGCAAGCATGAGCAAACACAACAAATAGTCAAAACACAAGCAGAGTTACCAAAATCTGATGAGAACAAGGAAAAGATCACAACCAGCAATCAAAATACAACTGAAGAAGATCATGTAAACAAAGGAATGGAAAGCAAAGCAATAGAGGAGGAGGGAACTAAAGCAGCAGATGTGGAGAAGGGACAGGGGCAGGGGCAGACTAAAATAATGCAAGATGTGGATTTAAATGAAGTGCCTGATAAACCACCTGATATAAGCATAAGTGAAAGTGTTAAAGAGGATGGAAAGTTGATTCAACAACCTGATGATACTCTTTCATCGTCAGAAGTGGATAAAAGGATCAATAGAGGTCAACAGGGGGAGAATAGGTGTCAAGAAGAACAAATTGGAGAAGCTATGGGGGAAAAATGGATTGCTTATGTGGAGAATAACAAGAGTAAGTATAGTACTGTAGTGGAGGACAGTCAAATGAAAAGTGCACAGTTGACTGGAAAAAAAAATTGAGCATGGAGGCCAGCAACAACCACAGGTTACTACTAATGAAATTGAAATTGGTGATGATAATGAACTGGATGAAGAGAACATAGCACAAAGCATGCAAAAAGCTATGACCAAAGGAGACATATCACCAAAGCAAGTTGCAAACACCAACAAGCAGAACATAAAAAAAAACAATCAGAGGTAAAAGTGTGCCTCCAGCAGGTGTTGGAGGTATACAAACAAGGAAAACAGCTTCCAAATCCAAAGTTTCTCAATGAATAGTGCATTAATATGGAATATTAGATCTGTTAACACTCAGCAAGCTTTTGAAAGAGTGGTGATGTTAAACAGACAGAAAAAGTTCAAGTTTATTGCTTTAATGGAACCATTTCAGCGTCAAAGACACATTGAGATGTATAAATTATGGGTGGGAATGTCAACTGCTTGGCATAATAGTAATGGAAAAATTTGGGTATTTGTAGATGATGAGTATTAGGTGGAGACCCAAAATGATACAGAACAATTGTTATATTTGAAATTGACAAAATTGATTGGAGGCCAAGTCATTTCTATTGTATATGCCAGCACAGATAGGGCAACTAGAGTAACATTATGGAATGATCTTCTTCATATTTCTAACACTGTTAATGCACCATGGCTTGTGGGTGGTAATTTTAATGTTATAATGGATGAAATAGAGAAATTTGGAGGTTTAGAAGTGCCTTTTGTGGAAGTGAAAGATTTCAATCAGTGTATTAATATCTGTCAGCTTACCGATTTGGGATTCAAAGGAAGCATGTACACCTGGTGGAATGGAAGATCAGATGAACAATGCATTTTCAAGAGGCTAGACAGATGTTTAGCTAATCAGGGGCTGCAAGATTTATACCCGAATATTGAAGTGGAGCACCTTAATAAACAGGGGTCAGATCATTCACCTTTGTTGATTAATTGTAAAGAGGACAACAAGATAATAAAAAAGTCATTGAGATTTCTGAATTTCTGGATTGAGCATCCTACTTTTATGGATATGGTGAAGGATAATTGGTCAAGATTTCACGGGTCAGATCCTTTTTACATCTTTCATAGTAAATTGAAGAAGTTGAGTAAAATCTTATCCAAATGGAGCAGAGATACTTATGGTGACATATTCAGACAGATTGATACACTAGAAGAAGTGGTTAAAATTCATGAACAGGAATTTGAAGAGAATCCTTCTGGTGCCAATAGAGAGAGGTTACAAAAGGTGCAAGCAGAACTGATAAAATTTTATGCAGTATAAGAGCAGTTTTGGAAACAGAAATCAGGAATGCAATGGTTTATGGATGGGATAGAAATACAAAAAAATTTCATGCTCATGTGCAAGGCAAAAGAAAGAAGCTACAAATTAACAGAATTCAGAATCAGAATGAAGTGTGGCTAGAAAGAGAAGAGGATATTGCGGTGGAAGCTGTTAATTACTTTCAGCATCAGTTTACTGCAGAAGAAGAGGCTACTGATTTTGAGTTGCTGGATAACATTCCAAATCTGATATCAGCAGATCAAAATAGTGAGCTTACTGAATTTCCTGAAGATGATGAGATTAAGAAGGTTGTGTTTGAGCTTAATGCTAATAGTGCAGGGGGACCTGATGGGTACACTGGGAAGTTCTTTCAGGCAGCGTGGGATATCATATCTAAAGATGTCATCAATATGGTGCATGTTTTCTTTTGTGGACATGAACTTCCTAGATACATTACTTGCACTAATGTAGTGTTATTACCTAAAAAGAAGGAGGTGCTTACTTGCTCTGATTTGAGGCTTATAAGCTTGAGTAATTTCATCAGCAAAGTATTCTCCAAAATTATTCATGAGAGATTGGTGAAGTTGTTACCAAATATTATTTCACCTCAGCGGACTGGTTTTGTCAAAGGAAGGAGCATTATGGAGAATATATTACTTGTTCAGGAGATTGTGCATGATATCAGAATTAGGGGTAAACCTGCCAATACAGTTATTAAACTGGATATGGCAAAGGCTTATGACAGGGTATCTTGGCTTTTCCTAACCAAAGTGCTTAGACAAATGGGTTTTGGGGAGAGTCTAATTGACATGGTCTACAGAATCATCTCTAATAACTGATATTCAATCTTGATAAATGGGCAGGCACAGGGTTTCTTTAGATCTTCTAGAGGTGTAAAGCAAGGGGATCCTCTATCACCTACTTTATTCATTTTAGCTGTTGAATGCATGACAAGGGCACTGAATAAACTACATTATAAAGAAGGATATGTGGGATATGGGATGCCTAAGTGGAGTCCATGTATCAATCATTTAGCATATGCAGATGACACTATCATCTTTACATCTGCACAACCTGATACTTTGCAGAAGATCATGGAAACTTTGACAAATTATGAGAGGATTAGTGGTCAAAAAATCAATAAAGATAAGAGTGTCGTGTACTTACATCACTCTGTTTCTCAGACAGTGGCCAATGATGTGGTTGAGAAGCCAAGTATTCCTAGAAAAGAGTTCCCTTTTACCTATCTACGAGTACCAATATACTATGGAAGAAGGAGGATGTGTCACTTTAAGGAGATCATTGACAAGATACAGAAGAGGCTAAGCTTATGGACTGGCAAGCTTTTGTCTATAGGGGGAAGGACTATTCTTATTAAGCATGTCCTTCAGAGCATGCCCATCCATCTACTTTCAGCTTGCGATCCACCTTCAGGAGTGTTTGCTCAGATTCACAAATTATTGGCCAAGTTTTTCTGGAGTAATTCAGTGGGGAACTCTAGTAAATATTGGATAACGTGGAATACGCTTTGTTATCCTATAGAAGAGGGAGGAATGGGCTTCAGATGCATGCAAGATATGTCCAGAGCTTTGTTTGCCAAGCTATGGTGGAATTTTAGGACAAAGCAATCATTGTGGAGGACCTACATGAGAAATAAATATTTAAAGAGAGTCAATGTTATTTTAGCTCAGTGGAAAGGGGTACTTATGTGTGGAAGAAGATGTTACAGTGTAGAGATGATATCGAACAAGAAATTTGTTGGCAACTTAAGCAAGGAAATTCTTATTTTTGGCTAGACAACTGGACTGGATTAGGAGCATTATTTCAGAGAGTGCCACCAAATTTTCAATATGACTTTACAGTAGTACTGGTGAAGGATGTTCAGGATGAAGGAAGATGGAAAGAAGAGAAACTTGGAGAGATTCTACCTGCAGAGTTAGCTAATCAAATAATTCAACAGGTGAAACCACCTTCTGGAGGTGAGGAACTGGACAAAGCTTATTGGAAAAGGGATTCCAGAGAAACTTTCTCTGTAAGTTCTGCTTATCAACTATTGAGACAGAAGAAAGACTCTAGAAAGATCTATGAATACATGTGGCTGAGTAAATTACCTGTAAAAATGAGTTTCTTTGTTTGGAGACTGTGGCAAGCCAATTTGCCTCTAGATGACACTTTAAAAAAGTGGGAATTCTAGTTTGCATCCAGATGTAGTTGTTGTCAGACACCTCAGGAGGAAACAATTGCACATGTGTTCTTAAGATCAGAAGTGGCACAACAGATTTGGAAGCATTTTAGTGGACCAGCAGGTATTACGATTGAAGGATTACAGTTGTCTCAAGTTATTACAGCTTGGTGGGAAGCATCTGTAAACCATCACATTAAGAGGAGAAACACTTTATTGCATGGTGGAAAGCTGTCTGTGAATAGCTTTAGGCATAAGATTATGCATTCCATTATACTATTTATGAAGGCAAGAAGGAAGAATTTCAAGTATGTTCCTTATAATTGGGTTGATTTATTGAAAGCATTACATACTTATACTCCCAAGCTGAATATTACTCAGGTATGTTGGAGACCTCCGGATATAGGTTGGATGAAATGCAATACTGATGGGGCATCAAGAGGTAACCCTGACAGAAGCTCATGGAGTTTTTGTTTGAGAAATGCTAATGGAGATCTGGTATTTGCTCAGTCTAATGAAATGAAAGAAGGCAATTTTTCTAATACTGAGGCTGAAGCAAAAGCCATTCTGCAGGCTTTAAGACACATGGAGATAATGGAGATAAATCAGATGGTTGTGGAAACTGACTCCATGTTGATGAAAAATGTAATGGAGAAGAAGTGGCACAGTCCTTGACAGATCATTAACACAGTGGAGGAAATTTGGAGGATTATGAGTGAAAGAACTATTTTGGTTTCTCATGTGTACAGAGAGGGGAATAAACTTGTTGATTTTCTAGCAAATTTAGCTCTAGACAGGGGAGATTACACTGCTAATAGCTTTCAGGATCTGGTAATATGGGGAAGGAAGCTTATTAATAGTGACAAGAGCAATATACCATATTTTAGAATCAGGAACTGTAAAGGATGATGTGGTTAATGGTAGAAAAAGTAGAGCGGGATGGGAGAATAAGGAAGAGGAATACTAAACATCAGCACTCTCAAATTCTTTGGAAGGAGAGAATGAAGATGTTATTTTACTCTAACTTGTTGGTTTCATGTGCAGGATTACTACTCATATTTTCAGTACTGTGGAACCAAGCTACACTTGCAGCAAACCACACACAATGGGATAACAACACAAATTTCACTACAGAGAAGAAAAATCAAGCACCACAGGAAAGGGGCAACTCTTACACAAAGTCAAGCACCAATACAACAAGGCAATTAGCGGGGAATATGTGCAACTTGAGCATACACAGACGCAGATCACAAATACAGAGGCAAGCAGTTGCGATGCAAGTACGAAAGGAACAAAACATTCGGGGCAAAATGGGAATAAATAAAATTTCAATCAGGATAATCGATCAATTCATAGAAATACACAACAACATCTATAAGGAACCATACCAACTACAAGATCGGAGCAACAACAAGATGAATCTGTTCCGACACATCACAGAACACAACGAAAATGGAAGCACAAAAGCTAGAATTCAAAGATGAGGAAAAGTAACAAACCAGAGTCATGTGCAACACAAGGATGGAATCAATCAAGAGGACAAAGATGGAAGCTCCACCGGCGACGACACAGGCATCTACGACGAAGGGCCGATCTGACCATTGATATACCTGGCCTACACTTTCTAATTCATGCTAGCTCATTTTGTTTTTACATTTTGTTTTGTCTTTTTTGCTTTGTTTCAGACTATCTCTGTTTTGTTGCTTTATTAAATTAATAAAATAAGCCCTAGGTGATAAAAAGCCTAGTGGCCTTTAAAAAAAAAGTGTGAGTGAGACTAATTTGAAAAGAAATTGGATGAAATTTGGTGGAGAGATGATGGTGGTGGTAATTGGATCCCTGTTGCTAGCTGATTCTTGCATCCATTTTGAACTTGCTTTTTTCTTTCAGTTGTAGTGCTTCACATCAAAAACGAAAATAAAATAAAATTTAAAAGGCAGTTCGTCCAATTTTTTTAAGATGATGGTGATGATTTAGGAATTTTAATAATTGATTAGGAATTAATTAACTTGGAAAAATATGATGAATAAAAGAAAATCTTTGATAAAGATGGGATTTTTCAGTTGGGTTGATTTAAGGAGGCGGTCGTTATGATGGTAGTGGAGGTTATGATGGTAGTGGAGGTCATGGTGGTGGCAGCGGTGGTGGTTGCTACAAGTGTAGTGAAGATAGGGAGAAAGAAGAAGAAAGAGAAAAAATAATAAAATAAAATAAAAAATGAAGATTTGGTAATTTTTGACATGACAATGACGTGATAATGATGGGGCGTGAGTGTAATACACCTCACATTGTAAGAATTGTATTAGTTTTTTAGGATAAAAAATAATTGAAACAAAAATTGTTAAGGGGGATATATAATTAAAAGTTAAGTTTAATTAGTAAAGTGCGTTTTCGTGCCAATTTCAGAGCGAAATGATGTCTTTTCTCTTCTTTTTGGTTTGAAATCTGCAAACAGAGCCAAGTGACAAATAGAAATGTACTAGTACTATTACTATTTATCATGGCACCACAGAAGATAATAGTGTAAAGGAGCCCAGGATTACAGAACCTTAATAAATTAGAACCACTTTCAAATTTTGATTGCAAAATTACCATGACATACTACATTGACATGAGAAGGCATATACACCTGCAATTTAATACATCAAACGATTTTTTTTTTTTTTGATGTGCAGGGGGCATCCGATTCTGAACCTCCCTGCAGTAGTACTACATTGGATACCCATATATGTTAAGAGTGGAACAGAACAATTTAAACCAAAACTAAAATTACCAACCAAAACATAAACCCAAACCCCAAAACCTCGACTCTGCTAGACCCTGATAGTTGAACCCTAACATCATCCACAACAGGTCCACAAAGAGAGCTCATATCATCACTTCTTGTATTGTAATAGATACTATAGAACGCAACACGTGTCCTGTCCGCCTTGGCCGTGAAGTTCAGATTAGCATTCTGAAATGAAGAATTGGAATGGGGAGTGTAATGGATGTTTTGGGCCTGATCACCAGCAAAGGCCATGATTGCTAGTGGTTCCTTGCATGAGTCTCCTGCATGGCCCAACAAAAATGTCAATCTGTATGGCTTGTTGGGCTTGGTTTCAACCATCTGGGATATAATGCCTTCTTTTCCTGAAAGCAATTCTATAGCTCTTTTTCCTTCTGGAACTGTGAAGTGATATGTATCTATGTATCGAACAGCTCGATTTGATTCAACTATCCAACCAGGTAGCGACGATGTTTCCTCGTCAAGGTTGGTCGGAAGCAGAACGCCGAGGGAAGCATTCCTGAACATGAATGGACCTTCTTCAAAGTCTCCATTAAGTACTGCATTATCTGTTCCAATAGCCAATGTAAGAAACAAGTTAGCATTTTTGGTAGTTCTTTACATGTTACATTCTGCTCCATGTTGATCATCTAAATTGTTTCTACTTTTCTGTCTAAACAGAAAACAATAAATGAAAATAGATACAACCTCCATTCCTGTTTATATAATTTTGTTTTTTGTCCATTCCAACAAGAATGACAACTTTCTAAATTTGAAAATAATTTAACTGAAACTTTCCATTTTACTCTTAATAACAAACTTATATAACCATACGAATATTATGATGTATTTAACCGTATATTTAAAACCTCAAGTTTCAAAAATCTTAGGACCACATGACGATATATCTATTCAGATATTTACAAAGTCTTCATTTTTTTTAACTATATGATCGGTCAAACAATGGGACATAAGTTTCAACGTCAGTAAATATTTTTACTCATGACTAAAACATGAAGTCTTTGACCAAAACAGGTTAAACAGCTGGAAATGGGCCCAACAAAAGAAACAGAAGTGACCTTACCTTTGGACTTATCTGGTGCAAAAAGCTTCTTGATAGCAATATCATCAATAATAGGCCCACAAGTTGGGTCATCCTCCATACCAGGATTAGTAAATACGACACGCACATCATCTTCCTCAGCCTGAAAGGCCCACGCGTAAGAATCCCAGCCCTGTACATTATACAGTGTCTGAAGATCAATGGTCTGTGATGCAGGTGGAACAGACACGTTAAGTGACTCTAGCTGAGCGCACGTGCGAGCCGCACTAAAAGTGATTGAGTAAATTGAGCCTTTTCCTACTTTAAGCTCTTGGCTTATCTCAGCGTCGTTACCGAGCCTAACTGCGCGTCTACCTTGTGGTACTATGAGGATCATTCCACCCTGTTTTTGCCCTGATTCAACTAGCTCAACGGTGCCGTTTGATTTCCAGCTTGGGATTTCGGCGGGCCCGTCGGAAAATCCGTCTCCAGATGAGAAACCGCCTGATGGAGGTGTCTCGAAATTACCGTTAACTAACGGACCTGCAAAATCAAAGGTATGAATGATAATCCAATATAGATATAGGGTTGTTTAAAAAAAATGAATTTTGGGTACTTTTAAGCCAAAATAACGTTTAATCATTTTGTAGTGTTTGGATAAGATAAAAAAATATTTTACGCACATATTTTTAAATCAAAAGTCATAAGTTCAGAAGCCATAAGTTATAAGCTCGTTTAACTTTTTTCACTCTTCAACTGTTGTTTAAATTTTTTCCGTTTTGAGGATACTCGGGAGGAGTACATATTTTGCCCTGGAATAGCCCCATTTTGTCGGAACAACAATTAAATTTTGCGGGGTCCTGTTAACTTGCTAGAGCTCTATGTACTTCTCAGTTGTCACAAGGAACTTGAAATATGGAAAGGTAGAATATTTGATTTGATTTTGATGCATCAACAAAGAGGATTTGTGGCCAAGACTCGAACACCGAGATTCTAACTTATCTTGTTGGCATCACACCAGAACCGATTGCTACAAATTGAAATACCCTGACAAAATATGCTTTTCTGACATGCATTTGACGGGAACGGGCAATGAAATGTTTTTTTGGAAGGTTTGTGCTTCAAATGCACACTTCACTAAATAAGCAAATTTACTTAACAATGTTTTCACATTTAAGCAAATATCAACTCGTTGGAGTTGAGATTCAATTGTCTTTGTTTTTTATTGGTGTCCAATGAATTACCGTCTCCTTTAACATATGTATCTTCCTGAGTTTTTGGAATTGAATTAAACTTTGTCCACTGTTTTAACACTAACACATATATTAATGGTGGTGTGCTAATCAATTTGCTCATAGATATCGGATAACTCTGTGCATTAAAATTTTAAAAAATGAAAATAAAGTCGCCTAGTATTATTTTTATCTACCATTAAAATTTAAACCTAAAACATCATGATTGTCAACACATTTCATTAATCATTACTTATACCACATTCTTTTTTTTCTTCAAGTATTACTTATATCACATCCTTGGGTATGAAAGATACTTAATATTTAGCCCACTTGAAAGTCGTACCCAATATTAATGTATGATATGAAGGAACATTCACTCCACAGTTCACACGGCAGAGGTAAGCTCTTTCACAAGTATGGTCGTGTACAGAGGAATATATTTATCCAATTAAATACTATAGGTAAATAGTAGGCTAGTAACTCTGTAGGGCCTAAAATGTAACAATGCTGTTATTGATATTAGTCATGATACTATATATCCTTGCCTCCTTTTCAACCAAACAACCCCTCTCCAACTCACGAAATTTAAGAAATTAAAAGGGACTTACATGTAACAAAACACAAAAAACACAAAAAAAAATAAAAAAATATACAAAATGTTAAAATTATCCGCTTTAATTAAGTGATTTGAGAATTTCACATAAATTTTTATATTAAGTGAGTTCCAACAAACTATGTCATTAAATATATCGGTGTGATTTGTGTTGAGTGAGGACCATAACCCCTGCATTGTCCAAAACTCCTGCGTAGTCATGATTCTTACAGGGTGTCGCCATAACACCTCATGACGATCAACATCAACGATATGATTGCTTATTATTATATTGCCCCTTTAATAACTTTATTTGATATTTTGAGACTAAAGAATATTTCTCCCCACTTCAAAATAAATGTCCAGTTAGTCCTGAATACCTTTTAAGATAAATGCTAACTCTTAAAAAGAAAAAAAATACTCCGATATTTTAATTAGATCACTCTTAATTAAAAACTAGATAATTAAAGTTTTTTTTATTACAAAAAAACTCAATTACCTAAATAGGGGTACATTTTTAAGAAAGAAATTAATTTCTTATTACTTACGTAAGTAGACACTTATTTTCAATAAAATAAAAATGCTATATATGAACCGGAAGGAGTGTAAGATAGTATTTTCATTTGATGCGCACACATTAAAATGTTGCTGTGGAACTTGAGGAAATTACTCTGTGTTTGTGACAGAGGTAACAAAAAGTAAGAACACATATACTTATGATTAAATGTTCCTACCAATGTTAAATTTGAGTCCCAAAATGATTATATGCTTAAATAAACATACATTAAAGCTGAGAACGAAGACAAAACAAATTCTTTACCAGATCTCATACCAAGCAAGTATAAGCATCCCATTAAGTGTATGAACAAACTTATGCAGTTTAATTTGTCGTATAGCTTCAAAATGGGAAATGGTAAAACTGAAAAAGAATAAAAAAACGTACCATCTTCAACTTGCCCAGCAGCAGAGCAAGCAAGCAGAACAAGAAATGCTGTGACCCATTTGCATTTTGTTGAGCTCCAAGCTATTTCCATGGCGACAATAAGAAATTCCCTCTTTTCTATGTAATTCTCACAAGTTAAAGAAAAAGCGCTATCTCTTGTGTAAAAAGGACAGAAAGAACTGAGACAGAGCTTTGAGTGAAGAAAAGGGGAAAGAGCAAATGTCCTTTTTATCCAAGATTCAAGCTCTTCTTTTCTTTTTCTTTTTTCTTTTTTGTTTTGTTTGCCTCAGGCTCTTTTGTACTTTTCCTATTTTTGTTTGCATTTCATTTTTTTTTTCTATCTAATTTACTCCACCAGTTCTAATATTGTTATTGACATGCTAAACCCAGTGATTTAATTAAGACTGAAACTTTAAGATATGTGTTTATATATGAATATGAAAAAGTTGTCACTTTATTTTAATTTATATGACGATGTTTGACTAGGCGTAAAATTTAAAGAATAAAAAATATTACGTGTGATCTAAAATATATCACGACACGTTTATGACCATAAGTTATACTATTATTAAAGGTTAAATAAAAAATTTAACTTAAAATATAATATATAACTTTTTTAACAGATTATAAAAAATGGTACTCATTAACATAGAATAGAAAAAGTATTATTTAAAGTACCTCTGATTATATATTTTTTAGTTTCTTTTATTTGCTTTTGATTGGGTATTGAGCGAGGGGGCTAGGGTTTTTGAGATTCACTTTAACCAGCTAGCTAATAGTTTGCTTTTTGGAGTAACTTTTTCTTTAGATCAATGAATGATGAAGGACCTATGCTTTTCCTAGTCATACTACAATAATAAGAAAAGGTGTTTCTTGAGAGAGGCTTTTGTTAAATCAAATTTCTTCTAACTTCATATTACACCCCTAGATCTTTTTGTTAAGTAGTATAGTAGTACATTTTATCTTCCTTTTGGTCTTACACACTAGACAAATCTCCCATCAAGAAACAACACAAAAAATTATATTCTAGAGAAACCAACTTTGGCCTACCACGCTCCTCTTGGTCCCACTATCAATGGCAGTTTGTGTTGATAATACAAATCATGCAGGAAGGAGGCGAAATGACATGGACGTACATGAGATTTTTTGTTTTTGTTTCTCGAATGTGGTTCGATATAAGTTTTGGAGCTCAGTTAATTTAATTTCGATTAATAAAGAAGTATTCCTACCAAAAATAATTTCATTCTAAAAGTATGAATATGAGACTTCTTGTTTAGATTAACAGGATACTTATCATCCATCACAATCTTTGATGGTGCATAATATTAGGGGTGGATCCACATCATTGGGTGTGGGTTCACTGGAACCCACAATTTTTATTCGAACCTTATATTTATAATTAGTGGCGAAGTCAGAATTTCCACTGAGGGGTTCAAAATATAAAAAGGTAAACATACGGAGAAGCTTAAGGGGATTCAACATCTACTATATATGCATAAAATATAATTTTAACCTTGTAAAAGCAGTGTTTTTTTCTGCTGAGGGGGTTCGGATGAACATCCTCGGCTCTATGTGGCTCTGCCACTGTGTATAATGTGAAACCCTTCAAATATATAAGAAATTTGAGCTGAGAACCCAATAACAACAGACACTGCTAGCTGGGAACCCACAAACTTTAAATTTTGAATTCGCCTCTGCATACTATTGTAACTTATGTATATTGAGGGTTAATACCAAAATCTCAATATATATAGACTTTGAAATGTAATCACTGTAACTGATTAAGAAAAGTAAGTGCTCATGAATATTAAATTGTTTATATATATATATATTACTACTATATATAGACTTTGAAATGTAATCACTGTAACTGATTAAGAAAAGTAAGTGCTCATGAATATTAAATTGTTTATATATATTACTACTATATATAAGGGCAAACTTACGGACTTTTGTAGTCGTCACAAGAATTTTTAAATTTTTTTAAAATTTTTTAATTAATTACTTTTAGGTTCTAATCTTATTTATTTAAGTCAATTTTTTATTTTTTTATTTTGTTTTCAAGGTCTATTTTTCAAAAGTTATCGAACCTCCTACCCCATTTTTCATGTTCTTTGGTTTTCTGTTGGTGCTCGATATCCGCATTTGAGCCCAATTAATTCAGATAATTCGCATTGTATCGCGCCCATTCGGGGGAAGCGCTCCCTCCAAAGATTTTTTTCATATCCATGTTCGAACCCCTAATTCCTAATTAAGGGAGGAGCAGCTCCATCCGCTGCACAAGTTAAATTATGTATTTGTCTTAAAAGTTTATTAACTATGTATAGATTATTTATTTAGAACTAAATAACTTCAGAAAATTAGGATACATAACTTATAAATGTCAAATTCTGGCTCCGCATTTAATTTGAAGTAAATAATTTCATCAAAATGAAAGTTAAAATATTAAAGGAGTGGAATGAAAGTTTTGCTTTCATATATTAAAAATATACTTATATGAAATTTAATTATTACAAACGTAATTACCCACTTGTGGGACTACAATGGATATATGGTTATTGTTGTTGTACACTTGTACTAACACAAATTATATTGTTTAATTAAAATATCTATTTTTATATCTTGAATTTGGGCCCGGGCTTAACACGAGCCTCACATAACTAGTGTATATATATATATATATATATATATATATATATATAGTAATATCGGAGAGAACATATTACCATAAGTAAATTCTATTTATGTGATTCGTGTGAACTTAAAATAAAAATAAAGAAAAAGAGAACAGATGCTGGGGTCTAGGGGTTTGTGTTTCCCGCTTCCAAATTTTGCAGTGTTCATATGACCAAATTAAGGGCATTCACTTTTTTTGGAATTTTAAAATTTTGGAGTTGAAGTTGGAGTTATGTTTAGTCATAATTTTTGAAATTGTAGTTTTTATTGAAATGTAATTATATAAAAGTGAAAAAAGTGAATTTTTTAAAAAATAATATTTTTTATTTTTGAAATTTCAGAATACTAACTTGAAATTGTATTTGAAGTTTTTATGACCAAACGCTAAAAACTGAAAAAAGTGAAAAAATATTCGGAATAAAGTAAATGATTGTGAAACGCCCTCTAAATTACCAAAGGACCATAGAATACAACCCGCGTTTTTTGATTTGGGCGTTTCACTTCCTCACTGTTAGTGGGACCCAAGACAATGTGGGGTCACCGCTAATTTTAGAAATTTGCGAAGAGCATCTTCAAACAAGTGGGAAGTTCAATTATTAATTCTAAATTTATCACACTTAGGGGACCAGAAAGGTATATTAGCGCAGCACCCAAGGTCGTGGGTGGAAATAATGTCAACAATAGTCAAAGTTGTTGAACTTTATAAAAAGCAGCCGAACTGTGCAGATTACAGGGGAAAGACTTTTTGAGACTTCAAAAGAATCCTCCATTCGGCTCAATTTATGCGGTATCATTTAAATAGGAATATAATTTAAGTAAAGTATCCGTTTGACCATAAAAATTAAATATTTTTCACTTTATTTGAAATTTTAAAATTAAAGTTGAGTTTGGTTATAGTTTTTATAAAGTATAGGTTTTAAGTGTTTTTTAAATTTCAAATATAAAAGTTGTATTTGGAGTTTTCATGGTCAAAATTCTGATCTTCAAACAAAAGTGGGGAAAAAATCTGGAAAAAGTGAAAAATTCTTATGGTCAAACGGGTCCTAAGACTTTTAAAATTTATGATTCAAAATAAACTTTAAATATTTGTGTGACTATAAATCATTACGTTAAAGATAAAAGGAGAATTTTAAAGTTAAGTTGCTTATAGTTATGGAAGGGTGACAATTTTTTTGAGATGGACTAAAAAGGAAAACGTATCAAATAAATTTAGACAGAGTGAGTAATTTTAAAGAAATTATCCAATTTCAAATAATAACAAGAGCAAAAAGGCTGCTTTTAATTAAAGTTGGAGTAACTATAGTGGGATAAGCTACTTGACTAATGATAAAGCTATTTTTGTGTAAAAAAAATCAGTGAGGGCAAAATTAATCCATTGCAAATAAGTCAAGTAAAATTGACTCTTTTCCCTTTAATTAATCTGGACAAGTCATTAATATATTACTGCCCAAAAGAAAAAACAAGTGGACCAAGGGAAGTTCAGGTTTTATCGGTCCAATTAAAAAATCAATTCAGAATTTCAGATTAATTTAATATATGATATTATATCGAACCTTAAACACATTATGCACCCCGGAAGAATAATTGGCGTTTGTCCGAAAGTTTTAAAAAAACAAAATAACAGTCTGTATATTTAGTATATTATAAATATGGTATCCATTCACATTATCAATTTTATAGGGATCTATCATTTGAGACCAAATGCCATATTGTGAAGGTTTTCTGCTAGCTTAGCAGGTTATGTTTCCACTTACTCACAAAATGTATATTGATTAATAATTGAAAATGAAGGGTCAGTTTCAACTGCAGTCGACTATAAATACAAAGGTAATATCGAATAAGAGTACTTTATGTTGGTTGGGTACAATCACTACTACAAAAAATTGTAGATATGCAATACTCAAGCTGTCAATTTAACACAAAGATAGTATCAGTTAACAATATTTACTACAAATATGTGTGTATACATGCAATGCTATGCTTAGGCTAGATTTTGATTTACACAACAAAGATTGAAATAATGCAGATTGTGCAATACCAATATAATCTTTATCAAATATAAATATTGTACTATCTTAGAACATTTACTGAGTTACTAACCGAAAATTTGTAATTCAAAAGACATTAAATAAAGTTAGATCACTAGACTATTTGAAAATAATACTCCCTCCGTTTCAATTTATATGAACCCATTTGACTGGGCACGACATTTAAGAAAGAAGAAAGATTTTTGAAACTTGTGATTCAAAATAAGCCTTGAAAATTTATGTGACTGTAAATTATTCATAAAGTGAATTTGTTTCCAAATTAGGAAAGAAGTCATTCATTTTGGCACGGACTAAAAAGAAAATAAGTTCAAATAAATTGAAACAGAGGGAGTAATATATAAACTTGATATTAGACTCAAATATCACAAAGACACAAAGGGGAAGAAAAACAAGGAAAAACACAAACCTTGATGACTTGAAAATTAACCAAACCAATTTAGTTTCAATAGTAATAGAATAGGTTTGAGTGTTACTTGTAGACTGCAGTCTTTTCCATCTAATCCACCCCAAATCCGAATGTTTTAAATCTTAAATTGTTTAATTATTTTAAAACTTAATATATAAGATATTTTATACATACTAGCATAAATTATGCAGTTTGGTTGGGCATTTATTCCATTTCTCTTATAAAATTTATATCAGAACTTACAATTTCATTTAAAAAGCCTAATAATCAATTTGATAATGTTCGGTTTGATCGATTTTCAAAGAACTATTGATACCTCTACAATCCACTCGTTTTGGACCAAATAGTTCGCGAGGATGATTTTTCCAGATTACATTGCACATCTCTTAGGGAAATTTGCACGATTGACCTTATTCAGGGGTGGTCTTTAATTGTTGTCCTTCACCTAATACCCCGAGGTTCTGGGTTCGAATCCTGGCTCAATAAAGAAAAAAATCGCAAGGCATAATTTCGTTACAAAATTAGGCCTATTCGGGCAAAAGTTAGGCCTTAGGGCAGAGGTTTACCTTAAGGCATACTTTTGCCTAAAATTACGCCTATCGGGCAACAGTTAGGCTTTAGGCAGAGATTTGCCTCAAGGCAAACTTTTACCCAAAATTAGGCCTTAAGGCAAAACTCTGCCTTAAGGCCTAACTTTTTCCCGAATAGGCCTTAAGGCAGAAGTTTCGCAAAAGCCTTGTCTTGCAATTTTTTTTTTTTTTTGACTGAGCAAGGATTCGAACCCAGAACCTTGAAGTATTTTTGGCCACATTTTAAGCGAAGGCCAAAAATCAAAGACCAGCAATTTGAGGGACAAAAATTAAAGACCTGCAATCCGCACAAATGGTCTTTGGGCTTTTTGCTGGATATGGCTAGAGTTACCACTTTGGGCTTAGGTATGAAAAGGAAGCAGATGCATATCACATTTGGGCCCCTAGACTTGGAACTGTTTAAGTGCAAATGATGGGAACGTTAAAGCTTTCTGAGAATCGAGAATTCGTCAATAGTACTTTGGCTTTTTCAACCGATCTTCTTAATCAGGTTACAGTTTTGCTTCTTCTACAAGGTAGGATAAAATTACAAATGGATAGGCAAACTTTTGGCTCATCTCAAATTCTCAATCATGTGATGTTTTGAATCTTTGTCATACTAAGTTTATGCCAAATCTCTTGAAAATTATAGATAAATCCTAAGTGCCATCCCAACTTTCTCAATCATGCACTTATTATTTATTAGAAAATTATAGATAAATCTCTTGGAAATTCTTAACTAATAATATGATAGACTGAAATTCTATTCTATATCTTAAGTGTATGAACTCCTCAAAGTTGGGATAAGTATGAATTATATATCTCCTTATCCCTTAGGTTGGGCCCTCAGCGAAAAATCTCGTGAAAACAAACAATCGACCTTTTGAGCCAGAAAAGACGCATAACTTAGGGTGTGCTTGGTGCAGAAAACGTTTTTCAAATTTTTTGTCAATATTCTTTCGAAAAATAATTTTCTTAAAAATAAAGAAAATGTCTTTCCTAGTGAAAATAGGAAAAATAAAAATAAATCATAAGTGACATTACACATTGATTGTGTTCTCTCCATCCTCCAACATACCACATCTTCACCCCCCCCCCCCCACCTATAGACTCCATCCCCACCACCCCACACCCCTACCCTGCCACCACATCCTATAGTACTTATCTAGATTATATGCAAATGCTTTCGAGATAATATTGTTTGCTGAAGCACCCAACACAAGAAAATAAGTAAGAAACTCACTTATTTCCTGAAAAACATTTTCCATCATACCCAGGGGTGGAGTCACCTTGGCCCCTTCGCCGGAAAATTACATTGTATATATAGGTGAAATTTTGATTTTATAGGTATGTATACTAGTGTTGACACCCCTTAACACAATTTGAAGGCTTAGTGTAGCGATTAAGGGGTTGCAAAAAGTCTCTAAGATCACGGGTTCAAACCTAGGTCATGCTACATTTTTTGACACCCCTTAATATGAATTCTGGCTCTGCCACTGATCATACCGAACACACCATTAAAATACTCTCAATCATCCCCAAGACCAAGCGCATGCCGCATGTTATATGTAGCTGAATCTAGTTTGTTGGAAGACTCAGACATGAAAATCAAGAAGCACTTTCTTGACATCGCACATGTAGCGTGTTGTTTGCCTTTTTCCTTTCATACTGATCTTAACTTAATTTGCTGCATGCATATGGTGGTTGCTAACCTGAAAAATTGTCTGGTCCACGGGTGCACGCTTATTGCGCAACATTATCTAAAACTTAAATCATTTAAATTTTGAATGATACTGAATACGCCGTTTAAGTGAGGTTTCGTTTTCCTCCTTTATGGTTTGTCCTAGATATTGTTACTAATTGTACTCACGTTTTTTTCCTTTTTTTCTTTTTCTTTTGTGGATTCATGACAAACAGCGCCAGAACACCACAGATATATCCACTTTAAGTAGTTGTAGTGCTTAAGTTGTACAAAGGTTGACCCCATTGAATGGGGTCGTTGCGCATGCATATTGTTGGGGCAATATGTTGTTTCTGCTCATAAGATATGTATAAGCTAAGATTAATACTTTAGGTAAAACTAATTATTTGCAATCAGTGTTTGTTTATCAGCGGAATTGACGAATGCATATAAGGAGATTCAAGGACTACTGGAATGTAGTTTTAAACCTATTATTAAAAGTAATTTTTAAACCCCGACCCCTTGGCCACCAGGGGTAGATAGAGACATAGAGTATTGTGCTCCAGGGTTCATCATCTGAACCCATCACCTTTGATGCGTAGCACAAATTTATGTGTAAAAGTATACTAATTGCAATATGAACCTATATACAAAAAAAATACAATGAATTCAGCGCTTAAAACCTTAAAAGTTAAACCCCCAGAGCTTAATTAAATCATGAATCCACCTCTCTAAATGCCACTACAATCGGGAAATGTCCAAAACTACTCCGGGGTTAGTAGAAGATTTTTTTGTTTTTTGTTTTTCTAGTCCTACTGCAAGCCAAGCATACACTTTTTTTTTTTTTTTGAAAAGTTTGAAAACAATCCAACTTGCTTAAGAGGAAAAATCTATTTCAAAGATTGATGGTTTCTCGTACAACGATTGTGATCGATAGATTTAATTAGTTGGCATTTTCTGGATTTTTTGACCAGGCCAAGCTACCGACTTCTACCTCTTTTGATTATTGTTAGTGCATGCTTGCTATTTCTCTTTCTCATTTTCATGTTAATTCTTACGCGAATACCCTAATGTTTTTGGGCATGATAATCATTTTTCCAATTTGTGGATGGATTGGGTGAGTCTGTCTTTCTATAATGTTGTACAAGTTATTTGGAGTTTTTTTTTTTTTTTTTGCTTAAACGGAAGGATTTTATTTATATATTAAGGTTCATCCGTAGACATACATAAAGGAACTGACGAACCTTAATATATAAATAAAATCCTTCCGTTTAAGAAAAAAAAAACTCCAAATAACTTGTACAACATTATTTGGAGTTATTCTTGGTATGGTCACATTCTATGGATACTTACTTGCAATTCTTGACATCAAATCATGGAAGAAGACCAACACATGAAGGGGGCATCTTGTACGTGCTTCATCTTATTGGATGTTCAAACACATGGCTTGTGTTGCACAACCCTCTCCTTCACCAAAATAATTGAATCTTTTTTTTTTTACCGACAAAGAAAATCGAATGAAAGAAGCCCTTAATTTAAGCTTCACCTTTTCAATAACATAATTTACCTAACAATATTCGCCCATGTAAATAAAATCAGATTCGGATATTAATGCATATACTTATCTTGGGATCCGAAGCATGGATGAGAAAAATTAAGGAATGAAAATTTTCAAAAGAAATTCTCCGAAGAGGAATATATATGTAAAATGCATGTCCCTCCAAGATAATTTATATTATAGTTTTACCCTCTTTTGCTTTTCAAAAACCACAGTCCCTCTTTTTAGTAATTTTCACATACTCTATTTTAATTTGGTGCATGACCAAATAACATCGATGTATGTCTTGGTCTTATGGATATACAAAATAATAAAATGAAAAATGGTCACATTTCCAATCATTTTGCACTTAAATAGTTTCTTATAATGTTCATTGGTGAAGCCAAAGGACCACAAGTCACAACCCAATTATAGAGGAAGATAAGTCGACTTTCCTCGATCATCACTATTTAGCAGTTAGCTCCAAGAATATGCATTATTTGTCTTGTCTAAAGTTCGGCAAATTAAACAAAGAAACAAAAATAAACACTCATTTTCATCAAGTTCTAAATTTGCTTTAGCGATAAAAAACGAATTTACTCTCATCCCGTAAAATGTCTTTTCTTCAACTTATTGAACTTATACCTAATACATTACTTCTGATTGTGCTTTTGATTGTTGGTTGAATGGTCACTTCTCTAATGATCACGCGCGTAATTAGAACTAAAATAACTGAAATCTAATTGTGCTCAATGTGCTACATATTTCAATGTATGACATGCGATGATGCGAACAAGCTCATTTTAGGAACGAAAATCAATAAATTCCATACGTAGTATAATTACTAGTAATTAAGGCAAATATTATGCTACGTGTGATTGGTACTTTTAATGAGTTTCTGGGGTGCTTTTTTAAAGACAACTCTGGAAGTTTATGTTGAGAGAGAAGTGACTTAAGTTTTAAATCTTTGTTTTAAGTGACTCTTTTGAGATTAACGTTAATGATGTATATATTAAAATTTTCTCTTATTTACACTACACACCTACCTAACTTTCATTCGCCTCCTCCTCCACCTATTTCTTTGAATCCTACTACAACAACAACTATAACAATAAGAATCCCTGGCACAACGACAACGACAATTAAATAGTTATTGCAAGTTGCAACAACTATGCGTTTGCAACAATCACCGGAGTTGTTGGATTTAATGTAGAATCTCCTTCACATGTTCGAAAATATCCTCACAAATCTTCTCAACAAATGCAACAACAATCTGCAGAAGAAGAGAGGGAACCAAAATTTAAACTTAAAAAATCTGAAAAGTGTGTGTGTATGTGAGAGTTCTCTTTACAATTTCAGATATGTTAATATTTGCCCGCCCCAAAATTTAGTAATTCTAATCAGGCCACAAAGTTACTTAATTATCATTGATCTGATGAAGATCACAATTTTTAAAAGAAAGACTCATGGGATATTTATCCCCTAATGTTCTCGAGTTTCCGAAGGCCAATACAGTTTAAACTACATTGTTTTGTTAAACATGTCTCTTAGTGAAAGGCCAAGTACTGTTGACAAGAAAGTGTGGACCATGAAAGTGGCTTTTCACATGAACTGACACCGTAAAAACACAGAGTCAATAGTCTGTGGGTGCCTTATTGGCTATAATAATAGATGAAAGAAGGCAATTGGGTGAATCTCATCTTCAACTTGGTCCATGGCCAGGCCACTCACTTCGTGTTGGAACCAGTGGCGGAGCTAGAAATTTTGGTAAGATTGTTCAAATATTGATGAATGATGAGTATATAATTTTTTTCTGATGAATGAGTGCAACAAATTTTTTTTTAACATCATATATGTACACCCGCCTAAAATTTTATGGTCCATTTGATTTCGCAAGTTATTCTTGATAAATTTCATTGCTAGAAAACTCTTATGGTGATTACAGTATCAAATAACAGCAACGACAAACAACAACATATCCAGTGTACGTAATCCCACCAGTGGAGAACAACAAGGGACATTCTGAGAATGTTACAAAGCGAGAGATAACGACTAATTAATTTTATTTGAAATAAAAAAAGAACAAAGTTGGATAATTAAAATGTTCACAGAAGCAATTAAAAAAGAAAATAGAACAAAATAAGTGGTAGCTAACTTGCTATTAGATCTTGTTGTCTTCTTTTTAATAATACGTCTTCTTCTTTTCTAAGAAATAGGAAGAAAAGAAGAAAGACTAAAGGAGCTTCAACAAATGAATCAAACGTAACTCCAAATCAACATAAGAATAAACCAAATGCAAATCATAACTCAAATACAAATTAGTTTAGTCGGAATATGGAAGAAAATAAATCCAAATACAAATCAATCAAGTAGCTTCAGACACTGTTTGTATGTTTTCTTTTAAAGAAAGAAGATGATCAGCGTTTGACGCGAGCTTTAAACTGTGACTTTTAAGTAAAATTAAACATCCTTTACCTCTAAGCCATCTATCTCAATTATTTTAAGGGTATTCAAAATTTAATTTATATTCAATTAACTATAATATCTAATCCATATACTAGTACCATTTTCCAGCCAAGGGTGTGCAAGTGACCACCCTTGGCCATGAGTGGCTCCGCCACTGGTTGGAACATAGATAGAATCCAAAATTTTGAGTTTATGGGTTCTGAAATCTTAAAAATGTAGTTTACTGGATTTTGAATAAATTATTTATTTATACCTACTAATTAAGTGGACTCATTAACAAAAATATAGGATTTTGAACAAAATTATTGAATTCCGCAGAACACCACCATAGCTAAAAACTCTAGCTCCGCTCCTAGGCTGGATAAGCATGACTATGCTTCCTGCTGATTTTTTTTTTATTCAAATCTTTTCTATTGGTGAAGATGCATGAAGCGTACAGGTAAAAAGGCAGGGTCGATTTCACAGTAGAAGAGGATCAAAGGGTGCAAAAATGAACCTTTGTATCGTACTCAATGATGTATACGTTTGAGTACTAATGTTTTATCTTATATATTGTATGTAAGTACGTAAATCATGGAATGAATTCTAAAGTTATTTGTTGCGTTTATTAGTAGTAGTATAGATATTTGAATGTATCTTCCTCCATTGATTTCTCTTCAATGAAACAGATGGGAAGTTAGAATAAAGAAATATTAATCTATCTAATAATAAGGCAGAGGAATGGCTCGTGAGCTCTGTATTACTGTCTTTCTGGTGCATACAAGTTGAGCATCATAATAGTCTGTGATAATCTGAATGGGGACCTTTGGCAAAGGCTAATTTATTTTTCTTTTATTTTTCCACTATATTATCAGTTGATTTTGGATTAAATAGAGTACTATATAGTGTTTAATTTTTAAAAGAAATTATTTGTCACGATCCAAATCGGAGGGCCGCGACTGACACTCAAGACCCTACTCGGCTAAGTGCCATACTACCGATCTGTTCATAAGTCACAATCTTATGTGAATCTTTAAATTATGAAATGACGCTTCCGTCAAGTAAAACATAAAAAACCTTTTTAATAAAACTCTTTCGTTAAGTTAGGGACTTCTCCCTTATCATTAATTCAAAGAAACCTTTGATCACAATAAAATCTTTAAAACAACGCATATGAACATGTCGACCTACATGGCCGCTTTACACAACTGTCGACATCTCGACGTACTATCCACAAGACACTGTCTGCAAAGTCTCTAACATATACAAGATACCATAACATAAGTACTTTGACTCGGCAACACTCCGTACGGAGATGGAGCTCACGAATCCAGCTGATAGCCTGGGAACATCCTATAGCCAATGCCTTCTACTCATCCGTCTGCACCTGTGTGGCATGAAACACAGCGCCCCCAGGCGAAGGGACGTCAGTACGAATAATGTACCAAGTATGTAAGGCAGAACTGAAACAATATATCTCGACTTGAATAATAAAAGAGTAACAGACTCAATTTGTACTTGTAACCAACACTGCCAATCATATACGTGCATATGAAATTTTAATGCATCATGAGTGTCTATATATATATATAATGCATTGCCTTCGCCCTGCTCGCTGCCCCTTCGGGCATAATAGCATAATACCCCCTTCGGGCATCATAATCATCGTACACCAACTGGTCATGTGGTTTGCGTATATAACGCCTTATCCCTCTCCCCTTCCCCATGAAATGATGTCGTGCATGTATGTAATTATGCAAATGCATGAAAACCTTTGGAAGACATCAAAAGACTCCCTTCGGAGCAACTTTTAGTTCAAAACGGGAACTTTTTCCCCTTTTCATTTGTCTCCTTCGAGACTCAAAAGTCAAATGTGAAATGCATAGGAAACAGGAAACCTTATGAATGTCCCCTTCAGGAATTAGACATCGTTATGAAATCGTACAACTTATGGGTGCCCCTTCGGGACTTAAGAGGTCAAGGATACGAATATCCCTACACTCTCTAGGAATAGAGTCTTTGGAATTCGTTTATTTGCTGGGTTCGTTAAAATAATAAGGATCTTCATCACTACCATAATCATCACCACTATCATGTCTCACTTTGAATGATCCATAACATAAGTTGAGGCCACATATCCTGAATATAATCAAGAATTATGTAGCACGCTCAGGCATAAGCTGAGGCCACATGTTATGTAGCACGCTCAGACATAAGCTGAGGCCACATATTGTGTAGCACGCTTAGACATAAGCTGAGGCCACATATCCTGAATATAACCCAGAATTATCTAGCACGCTCAGTCACGTCATGAAATCACCCAGAACCTTAGACTTTGGAAATCTCTAGGATTGGAGTCATTAGAAGAATCTTCAGAATTATAGACTTTTGGCATTTCTAGGAGTAAAATATTATGGATGTCATATATGGAATCATGCCTTCTGAAAGAAAGGTTTAACCTTAACATATTTGGAAGCTTACTTTCCGGCCTTCCAACCTACCTTCCGTCTTGCAATCTATTTACGATCGTTCGTAGTTTCGTAATCTACATATAAAACCTTTCGTACTGTGGTTAGGCTTATCATTATATGCTTGTCTCAAGCCCTTAAATTAATCCCCTTTAGAATCTGCCAAAATTCGGGCAGCATCTCCCCTGTTTATATGCCTAGCCCGAAATCACAATCCAGCAACCAACAACAACAACAATAACAATACCAACATCAACAACAATATAATCAATACCAATATATTCCATAAACATCCCACACTATGTTTTATCCAATTTCTCAACCCATACGATCATTTAATAATTCTATCTTTGTAAGTAAATCTAAATACATATCAAAAGGGAAAGATTCATACCTTATTCTTACTAGGACAACAAGACCTTCAATATCTACTTTGAATCCAAGCCAACCCCGCCACAAAACAATATTGTAACCACGACCACACGTTACCCGAGCCTCGATTAATACTCCGTCACTCGAAATCACTCTAATCCATCACTTTTATGGCACATACACATACCCATATGTTGTTGAGCTTTTTTTGGAAACTATTATGAGTGAAAATAGAGGGGCCTTGCCCCTTATATAGGGTGTGGAAGTCGGGGAAACCGACTTAATAATTGACCTTCGCGAACGCGATGGTCTGGAATTTCCATGGCCATAGCGAACGCGAGGCCATCTCGCGAATGCGAAGGGCAATTCTACCCAGTTTGCCCAATTTTTCATCTTCTGCCCATTTGACCTCCAATCCTTCCGATACTTCTCATACATGATCTTAAACCCTTATAACCATAAAATAGGCACATATCACTTCGGATCGCAATTAAAACAACTAACATCTAACGAACCTCAACGTCTAAAACTACGAGGTGTAACATTATTAGTAACATATTCTTAATTACACACACGTTCCTTCTCAAGCAGTATGTACGTGTTTATATTTTTAATTGTCAACTCATCACAATTTCGGTGTGAGCTGAAAGTGTTAATAACCAATAGAATAAGATATCATTTAGCTGGTTGAAAAGTCGTAATTAAGAAATTATATCGGTTTGTTTCCTAAAATGATGCATGGTTTAATTACTTGAGCAAAAGAGAAAATTCTAATGATCGAAGGTTCAACGTGCATGGAACCCCTAAAACTAGCTAATGGTCAAAAATATTATTCCTAGATTCTCTACCAAAACATTTTGATTTAGTTAAGCATTTTTCTAGTCAAGGACCACAAGATAGTCGCTATAGAGAAAATTAATAGACGAAAGCTTCATAGAAGGCATATCTAGGAACATCTTTACCGGTGGGGGTGTGGTGGCATGGTTAGGATATATCCACCTTAATCAGAGGTCATGAGTTCAAGTCTTAGGAATGAGAGAACTTCTTGATAAGAAGCACTTTACCCCCTTAGTGAGCATAGGTGGATCAGAATTATGGTTCTAAATTCTAAAACAGTGACCTTTAAGTATTAGTAAAATGAGTTTTTTTTTTCTTTAACATATTTAGTTTAAACACAGCTAGAAAATTCGAACCAAATTTGCTAAATTCTGTCAAACTCATATATTAAAGCCTGCCACCGCCTTTATTAATAAGCCTATTCGATACGATTTCGGATTATTTGGGCCAATACACTTTAAATATCGAATGATTAAGAAGAAAAAAAAAATCTAGGACCACCATTTGCTGAGGGCCAGGGCATACAGCATCCCGTTTTTGGCCCGTGGTTCTTTATTTCACGAGATTTGTTTCTTTCTTTTTTGGCTTTCAGGTTTTCACGATAGTTAGAAGAGATGCAAGTTGCTAGAAATTTCCTCAAAAAGGATTTATTTTGAGGTTAAGTCATCACAGGACTATGGTGACTCCCTTAATATAGCAGCAAATTAAAGTTTGTGATCATGATTCATGCACTACTTTTGATTTAAGTATCAAACTTTATTCAACAATTATATTAAATAATTTAGAGTAGTATGATCCTAATTAACTAAATAGGGGAAAAAGACCCGATCCAGAGAGTTGAAAAACAATAAACAAACAAATAATTGAAAGAAAAGTTGAAAGAGACATTTTTTTCAAGTTTAAATTTTTTTATTTTGTTTCTTCTTTTTGTCCTTTGTTATTTTTGTCTCTCCACATAATTGGGAGGAGCTTTTAAAATGGCAAGAGACTTTGACTTTCACAAAAGAATACATAGAATTGATATTCTTTTTAATCATCTCATACTATGTGCTGGACTTGGGTCTACAAGAGAATACGAGCGATGAGTTAAACATGTTGATTTGAATAAGTTATCTTTAAGACTTTACATTCTTTTGGGGTCTCGTTGTGAATATTTTTCTCAAAAGTTCCTTTATTCCAATATATTGCATTGATCTAACAAAAAGCTGTGGAGAAATTGGCTTTGTTGATTATTCTTGAAACGTCAGGAGCAGGATCAAGCTTATTGGGGACTACTCTAGCTTTTTCTTAGATTTCTCTGTGCAAAAAGGCTTCGCAATTGTTAATACAATTTTTTTAAGTCTATAGTAATACACTGTTTTTCTTTATGGGTGGAGAGAGGGAGTTTGATGGTCAATTAAGAGACTTCCAAACCCCAAGGGGTTGGGTGTCTCGTTCACACGGGAGTTCGGAATCAAAATGACCCAAAAAAAGACCTTTTGAACCAAAATATTCCAACAAAAAAAAAAGTGACATAAGTATCTTTAGCGCAATAATTTACTATGCTAAAAGACTTAACCGTAATAGCGGTTAAGTCCTTTAACACAGTAAAATACTGCGTTATAAAACCCAGTAAAAAATAAATATATAACGCAGTATTTGACTAAAATAACCTTATAAAAATAAAACACTTATACCTAAAGTTTTCAAACAAAACTTACTTCGAGCTCCTTTTCAACCCCTAAAATGACGATCCAAACCTTTATGTATCCTTGATGTATTGAGCCTACATTATTGTACGCAGAAAAAAATATCAGGTTCTATATAAAATATTGACGTTTTGGAGTCTTGATACACGACTAATCGTTGGTCAAAATATGAAAAAAAAACGCTAAGTGTTGCAAAAAATAAAGTTGGCCAATTTTTGTTTTTTTTACTATTTCTATAACGCAGTAAAATACTGTGTTATAATTTTTTTTTACTGGGTTCTATAACGCAGTATTTTACTGCGTTAAAGGACTTAACCGCACCGTTACGGTTAAGTCTTTTAGTGCAGTCAATTACTGCGCTAAAGGTACTTATGTCACCTTTTTTTTATTAGGGTATTTTGGTTCAAAAAGTCTTTTTGGAGGTCATTTTAATTTCGGGTGATAAATAAAGCATCCGTACCTCTGTTGACCTCTTAAAAATTTCATAAAAAGGGCTTTCTAGAGATCTCCAATAACTCTTCACATGGATCTTGAGTAGGTCCTACCAAATTGAAGTGCAAAGTTCAATGAAGATTATGCCTATAGGTGATAGATAGGGGAAGGCAAGTAGTGGGCAGGCATACTCTTTTGATTTCTCATAAAATATATTCTCTATGTTTTAACTTATGTAATATAATTTGATTGAATATGTAGTTTAAAAAAGATTTTAAAAACATTGGTTCTAACTATGTCATAAAATTTCCTATATGATTATAAAAATATGTCATGAAGGATAAAATGGAGAGGTAGGGATTGCACCCGGGAGCAGCTTACCACATTATTTAAGTTATATTTATTTTTGAAATTATTTAACTTGGAGCCAATTTGGCAAACTCAGGCAAAAGTTTGCTCCTCCCCCGCTTATTCTCCTCTTCCTTCTTCCTCAACTTCAAAAGCTTTGCTTAGTATTGATTAACAGAGATTCTATGGCACTGATTACTATGTGGGGAAATTCAATTATTGTATTGTAAATTCTCTAATTTATAATTAAATTAAGATAAAATCGAGCTGAAAATAAATAAATTAATTAATTAAATTAATGTAACATGGATGAAATGAATAAAGTATCATGAGCTAAATGAAATGAGGTACCATTAGTGAAATAAGATGGGTGAATAAATTAAATTGGGATACCGCGAATCAAATGGATGAGATACCAATGGATAATGAGTGAAAATGATTTGGTGTCACCATTGAGTAAAATCAAATAGAGGTACCATGAATCACATGAAATTGATACATATCGAAATTCAAACATACATATTTGAAGTTTGGAACTGATAAACCAAACTCATAAAAATATTGGAAGTTTTGTACAAGCAATATGCCAAATTTCAAGCACTTTATTTGGAGTTAAGCTTTGATAAGCCAATAAAATTAGCCTTCATAAAAAATGGACCTTGACGATAACTCAACCTCAAAAGTTAATTACTCGTGAGGTGAGAATTTTCAAATATCATAATTACTATATAAGAAGGAGAATCCCCATTTTTTGTGGACTTCACGTGATTTTTTTGTCTCTTTTACCCCTAATTGATTTTTTTTTATGACTTTGTAAATTTTAAGAACGTTAAGGGCCTTTTTCATGACACTAAAATGATGATGTCATGGATGAGATTATAGTGGCCCCCACAAGGCTTACTCATACATATTTGAGTCTTTTGTGTGGAAATATTATTAATTTGTTTTAAACAATATTTTTCCTTAAAACATTATCATAGACATGGAAAGAATTATCCCGTAATTCAAATTATATCTTAATATAGGCTTAATTATTGAATTAAAATATTATTTATTATTTATTGATGTTATTTACCATTTATCATCTGCTGTTTTAAATTTTTATTCATCCGATTAAATGCAAGTTTTTTTCATTTTCTCCTATAATTTTGTCTCGTACATGCTGACAAACATAAGTAACTAACAAAGATTTCACTTTAAGTAGGATCAAGTTTTAAATTAAAAGAATAAATACAAATAAATTATATCATAGTTAAATACTTTAAAATGTATCAAAAATGCAAATTATAGCCCTTCCGTCTCAATCGAAAAATGAATTCCGAAGTATGGGTTGCGTCTTTTGGAAGTAAAACGAAAGATTAAAGTTAAAACAATTTAATTTTATTGACTTTTCAGTATTTTTTGTGTGGTGTAATTTGGAAGGAACGCCTCCAAAAGTATCTTCCAATATCAAGGTATTTAATTATTTATATTTATTTGTTATTTAACTTTTTAATTATTTATATTTATTTGTTATTTAAATTTTTTGATATCATCATAAAAAATTATTTTCACATTAAATATTTTTATATTAATTGGATAACGTAGTATCTTTTGGTAAAAAATAAGTTAGCCAATATGGTTCAATTCGAAGAAACAAATGAGATTAATTTAACATATAAAGCTTGATTTAGATCATCAGAGACTTTAACCTTAAAAAATTTCAGTAATAGAGAAATTAGAAGAGCTTTCAATTGTTGATTTTTTTTAAATAATACATAAATTAAGAAAAATATTTATTTAACTTTCAGATACGTTTTTTGTACTTTAATATTTTAGAAGTCTTTCGAAAGTGTCAAATTGATGTTACAAAAACAAATAAGCAAGTACTCATCCCACTATTGACAGGGGCGGAGCTATGCTTGCCCGAGGGGTGTCAAGCGACACCTCTCTGGCGGAAAATTACGTTGTATAGATAGGTGAAATTTTGGTTTTGTAGGTATGTATATAGTATTGACATCTCTTAACACAAGTTGAAGGTTTAGCGCAACAGTTAAGGGATTGCAAAAAGTCCCTAAAGTAGCGAGTTCAAACTTGCGTTGCGACATATTTATATTTTTTTGACACCCTTTAATATGTTTCCTGACTCCGCTACGACTATTGATATAATACAAACTTAGCAAAATTAATAATACTTAAGATAAAGATAATATCACATAAACTAAAACAGACATAATGCTATGAGATGAATGGATTTCCTCTCAAGTGGGCTAATAAAAAATGTAGCTGAGGAAACAAGTGATGTGGATGGCACCTAATTACACCCAAACTTAGCCAAACTCTATGGAACCTCCAGCCACTAATTCTCACATGTGATGCACGTGGCAGTTATGTCAAGAGAGCCCCCTTTTGCCATTAACTGAATCCGTCAACGGCTTACAACTAACAAAATAAAAAAGGATGGAACAACATAAAAATAGAAAAAAAGATAAGGACTAATATTCATTTCTCTTGACATTGACCATACGAAACTATTTGTATCTTAGATCCAAGTGTGGTTGACATAAGCTTAAGGAAAAATATTATTTTTCTTGAGAAAGTCACTTTTTATTGTTTGATTGTTAGATTGTATTTTTGCAAAAAATAGTTTTATCAAAAGGGAAAAAATGATCCCTCACTTATATGTAGACGTTATTTTTCTTACTACTATCTTTAACTTTTAACTTTAGAATATCTGTTTTAACTAATATTTAAACATTATTTAAATAATTTCACTTATATTTCTGAGTGAATTTTGAATATAGTTACTCATTTCTTACAATTACGTATGACATTTTGAGATTATATGACAACTGTGCTGCATAATACATGTTTTCTTTATTGGTTGTTTAAGAGTTTATAAAGAGATTTATAGTGGTCATAAGTTATTTCACTTATTGCCCTAAAGTAAATAACCAGATACTTACATTTTTTCACATGATATCAAAGTTAAATTTTGGTATACCTTTTTTCAAAAATATAATTTATCTTTACGTCTACTATAGCTTTAGATTTCTCTTTCTTAACTCTAACTAGTTTGACAAATGTGACTTCTCTCTCTCTATCTCTACTCTTAACTCTAAACCCACTCTTTAACCTATTGAGATTACTCTCTTTACTCCCGACCTTTTTGTGCGCATAAGTTATTCTTACTCCTTCCTAACAAGCAAAGGGCAAACTAGAAAAACTACAAAATAGAAGGAAAAGTTCAAATCTGCAAGTATAATTCTAAAGTTGAATTATAGGCGTCAGAGAGAGTGATAAAAAATAGGGCTCTTATTTTTTAAGTGAGATTAATTGCAGATTAGGAAATATACAATTTAGGAAATATCAATTTATCCTTTTTGTCTCTTATTGTTTGTTAAGTGAGAAATATATTAGGAAATATATTTATCCATTAATTCCAATGGTTTTATAATATTTCTAGGCTGCTCCATCCATTATCTTAGGATTCTGAGTTGGACACACAAAATTTAGCAAATTACTCTCTCCGTCTCAAAATACTTATCATGTTTTTTTTTCAAAAGTCAAATTAACTAATTTTCAAAGCTAAATCAGAGTAGATTAATTTAATATTTTAAAATTAAAATTAAAATATTAGGAACTATTCAAAAAGTACTACTTATAAGTTGCAATTTTTTTCATTTTAATATAATGAAAAAATATAGCCTAAATATTGGTCAAAATTCATGTGTGTCACTAATTATTTTGGGAGGAGGGAGTATGACTAGATAAAACTTTTATGTTTAAAATTTTGAGAAATAGATAAAAAGAAATACTATTCCCTCCGTTCATTTTTATTTATCCACTTTGAACTTTTCACGTTATTTAAGAAATAATAAACGAAATGTATAATTTATCAGTGTATTCATGTTAATTAATACATATTTTTATTGAATTTGAAAAATAATTTAAAGTGAATAATTAATATTATAAATAAATAAAAATATCTTATTTTAATATTTTAAAAATGACAAGTAAAAGTGAACAGAAGAGTACTAGTTTTATATATGCAACGCCAAGTACTCAAGTTTAACTCGTGGGAAATAAAATAAGACATTAAATTTCCGCAAGAAAAGGAAGTAATAAATTAAGGCTTGACGTCACGTCATTCTAGATCTACCTCCTTTTGGTGGGGTCTTCTGATGATTTTTCAGTTGTCCGTTGGGATTTCTGTACTTTTTTGGTCGAAGGTCTTTTGCTTTTTTCTTTTATTTTATTTTATTAGGCAATTTCTTACCCTTATGTAAACGTGTTAACCCATTTGAATCGGATCGGACAACTAATCAATTAACAAATCAGTCAGTCTCCGGTTAAAAAATTAGAATCGGCCACCGGTTTTGATTTACCGGTTAACAATCCGAAACTAAAATCGGTCCGGTTTAAACACGTCCAAACCTTTTTTTTTTGTATAGTATATATATATATATTATAGTATTTATTAATATATTGTAGGTATATTTACATATGTTATATAAGTTTATAAGTAAATTTTATATATTTACTGACTAACAGGCTAACAACAAGTCAGCAATACAGCATATACGTGTGTGTGTATATATATATAAGTTATATAATTTACTTATATGTTTAAATATACTATATATACTTATAACTTATATATTATAACTTAAGTTATTTATAGCTTAATTTTTTTCTAAGTTTATAAATTCGTATATACGTGTATATATAAGTTATATGTATTGTTGACACCCAATTTTGTCCCTCTTTTATTTAATTTACTCGGGTTTCTAAATTTACTGACGAGCTAAATACTTTATTTTTTTTCACAATATTTTATTGCTACTACTATTAATATCACTACTTTTATTTTCAACATTATGAGCATTACTTTATCACAAACTTTAACGGTTCGTCATCGTTTCATTTTTTGGGTTCGGATTCGTTAAATTTAATTACAAAAACAACACTTTGTAAAATCCTTACTTTTCTACATGTTAATTTCTATTTGTCTTCACCTAATATATTTTAGTTATTAAATTAGAAGCCCAACAATAATTAAATAAAGGAGGAAGGATCAACAATTTTCAGCCAAATTAATGGTTTTAAAATACAAATACAATGTTTTTCCCTACCCAATTAAACAACCCACATTTTAATACCCAACCCATATCTTCAACCCAACTAAAATACCCAAACGGACCAGCCCATTACATATTTCCAAACGGACCAGCCCATACCCGAAATTGACCCGACCCGGTCCAATCTTTAAACAAAACCCTACCTCTCTAACCCTTCCTCCTCTTCTCTTTCTTTTCCCGTCTCCCCTCCCCCCTTTCCTTCCTCCTCTTGTTTGTTTTTATAAAGGAGTGTGGGAAAGGAGCGGGTGAGTGGAGGCGATGATGATGATGATGAAAGGGAAAGAAAGGAGCGGGGGTAGGGTAGAGAGGAGCAGAGTGGGGTAGTGGTGTGGGGAACGGTGATGGGGTCGTCGGCGAGGTGGGGACGAGGAGCGTGGGAGGAGCGGAAATAGTGGGAGAGGGGAGCGGCGGTGAAAGGGAGAGAGGGAGAGTATAGAGAGAGAGAGAGGAAGCGGAGAAAAGAGTAAGAGAAAGAAGAAGAGTGAGGAGGGATTAGGGTAAAGGGGTAAAAAAATAAATGGGCCGGGTCGGTAATTTTTGGGCTGGACTGAACTGGGTCAGGTAGTTGGTGTAGGATTTGGGCTGATATAATGTGGGTTGGGTATTAAAATGTGGGATGATTATTTGGGTAGGGGAATAACATTGTATTTGTATTTTAAACCATTAATTGGCTGAAAATTATTGACCGTTCCTCCGCTAAAATATTTTGGGATTCTAATTTAATAACTGGTATAATATATATTATGTAAAGACAATTAATATGTTGAAGAATAAAGATTTTGAAAAAATGTGGTCTTGTAATAAATTTAACGAGTCCAAACCCGAAAAACGAAACGATGATTAACCGTTTAAAATCTGTGATAGAGTAATACTTATAATGTTGAAAAATAAAAGTAGCGATATTAATAGTAGTGAAAATAAAGTATTTAGCTCGTCAGCAAATTTAGAAGCCCGAGTAAATAAAATTAAATAAAGGAGGGATAAAAATTGGGTGTCAACAGATGCCCCTCTTCGACCAGAGATGATGTAAGAATCTTCGGGCGAAGCAGTTGACGTAGTAGCCAATTTTGTTCCGACCGACAAACATGAATTTGAGAGAATTGGTGGAAAATATTATAAAGGCAGAAGGAATTGTGGTCGAACCTGTTGAGCGAATGTTATTTATGGATTTATAACTTTGCAAGGGTTGGGGACAGGAGGAAGTGGGGGGCAGAGGCGTGGTGGAGAGGAACATGAGGAGCAGGTGAAGAGAAGTGGAAGAGAGAGACGAGGGAGATGAGCGGCGGAAAGGCGAAAAAGGGAGGGAATCAAGGAGCGGCGACGATGAGAAAAAAAAAGGAAAAAGAAAAGAGAGAAAGAGATGAGGGGAGGCGGAAGAAAGAAGAAGAGGGAAAAGAAAGGGGGAAGGGAATTAGGTTAAAGGGGAAGGGGAAATGGTGGGCCGGGTCGGGTGAGTGTGGTTGGGCTGGATCTGTTGAAAACGTGGGTAATGGGCTGGTCCGTTTGGGCTGGTCCATTAATTTAAATATGGGCTGATAATGTGGGTTGAGTATTAAAGATGTGGGCTAATTATTTGGGTAGGGATATAATATTGTATTTTAAAGTCATTAATTTAGCTAAAAATTGTTGGTCCTTCCTTCTCTATTTAAATTATTTTTTGGGCTTCTAGTTTAATAACTGGTATAATATATATTATGTAAATAATTAATATGTAGAAAAAATAAATATTTTGCAAAGTGTTGTCTTGTAATTAATTTAACGATTCCAAACCCGAAAAAAGGAAACGATGACTAACCGTTTAAAATTTGTGATAAAGTAATACTTATAATGTTAAAAAAATAAAAGTAGCGAAAATAATAGTAGCGAAAATAAAGTATTTAGCTTGTCAGTAAATTTAGAAACCCGGGTAAATTAAATAGGGGAGGGACAAAATTGGGTGTCAACAGACCAATTGTTTCAGACGGGCCTCATAATCAATAGCTGCACCCTCAGGTGACTCCTTGTCATTGATCGCATTAGTGTTAGAAGAGGGGATCGGAACCTTAGAAAGAAAACCATCCCAAGCAAGTTTATAATTGCTGTCATCGTGATCCAAAGGAACAACCCTCTCGTCCACCCAAAAAATCCACCATTTTGACCAATCAACTGAGTCTTTATACGGTGGTTCCACCAATTTCCTCATGGTGTCGATAAGAGAACCTCCAGAGAGAACAACAGTGAAAGAACCTTTTTCTTTGATGAATTTATCGGACAAATCAGCAGTGTATTTCGCGAGGGCATTTGATACATCTTCTTCTGAGTCGAACTTTAACACCGTCTTCTTCCCTTTCTCGGTTGCCATCTTAAGCTTAAATCTCAAGTTATTTCCTGATTTTTGAGAGAGAGAGAGAGAGTTTTTTTTGCACTTGAAAGGACCATACGCTTCAGTAAAGAGGGGAGACGGGAAAAGAAAGAAAAGAAAAACAAAATCAAGAAGAAAACAGATCGAAAAAAAAGGAAAAAAGAAGGAGGGTTGGAAGATTTGGGAAATAAAATCTCCCTGTAAAACACAAGTTTTAACCACCTCAAGTCTTCGAGAAACGGACAGTTTCCATCAACCTTGTTTAAAAAAAAAAAAAAATGTTCTTGAAATTCAGCCGAACCCTAGGGAAAGATAAATACGTAGTTCGTACGCATGTAAAATCTTTTGATTTTTGTTCTAAATGCAACCGAACCCTATGTGGGCTGCCTACGTATCCCCCATGGGAATCAGGTCGGAACGCAGTTCGTGAAACATAAGATATTTTGGATTTTTGTTCTAAATGCAACCGAACCCTATGTAGGCTGCCTACGTATCCCCCATGGGAATCAGGTCAGCGTAGTTCTACCTAAAGGAAAGGTTGCAAACTAGGTTGTCTAACCTAATGTCGTACTTTGATTTCTTCTTGAATTGCTAGCTTTTAGGCTTATGTTATCACTTATTGGCTATTTCAATTTCTCGAGTGGAATCTTGTCTTGTCCCCTAGTTTTGTTGTTACTCTCTCGGGATGTATGTTGTCTATTCGTTCATTTTATGTCACAATCGTAAAGTTGACAGTTTTGATAAATAAAGTAGAAAATAGATGATTAAGGAGAATCAGAAATGCATTCATAGTTTTTGCAATTCAAACTTCCACAAGATGAAGCAAACCAAATAAAATTTTGGGTACGGTTCAAGCATCAATAAAAGAAAACAAATTCACTACATGTTCATGCTACCAAGACTCCCGGCGAATCGGGGACGGAGTACGAGTCCAATTCTTCAGAGTCTCCCCTGGTTCGGCACCTCGTGTGGTAGGTGTCTCGATGTTGTGAGTAGTTGTAGCAGTAATCTTCATGTGTGTTTGTCTTTGGATTGTTCACGGGAACGACAAAAGTTGATGATATGACCCTTTCCGCACTGGACTCCTTCAAATCTTGGCACCTCCGTGAGCAGGCAAAGGATTGTTGACCACATTGGGCTTAGCTTCAGCGAGCTGGATTACTCCTTCCTTAATCAGGTCTTCGATTTTGTTTTTAAGTCCATAGCAATCTTCAGTGGCGTGCCCAACAACTCCAGAGTGGTATGCACAGCGTTTGGAACCATCAAACCATTTCGGGATAGGCTCGGGAATTTTTCCCTCAATCGGTTGTATTATGCCTGCTGCTTTCATTCTTTCAAACAATTGAGCCAAGGGTTCAACGATCTGAGTGTAATTACGGGTGTTTTTGATGTCAGGGTTTGGACGGGCTCTAGGTATAGTATGTGGTCGATTTTGGTAAGCTGGAGCTTGGTTGGGTTTATACGGACGTGGGTTTTGATGTGGAGGTGCTCGGGGTTGGTAGTAGTTAGCTTGGGTGTTGTAGACAGGGTAAGGAGATAGTGGAGCTTGGTAGACTCGATTGTCACACCACTTTTATCAAAACCAAGAGAAAAGGAGGAAGGGTTAGAGAGGTAGGGTTTTGTTTAAAGATTGGACCGGGTCGGGTCAATTTCGGGTATGGGCTGGTCCGTTTGGAAATATGTAATGGGCTGGTCCGTTTGAGTATTTTAGTTGGGTTGAAGATATGGGTTGGGTATTAAAATGTGGGTTGTTTAATTGGGTAGGGAAAAACATTGTATTTGTATTTTAAAACCATTAATTTGGCTGAAAATTGTTGATCCTTCCTCCTTTATTTAATTATTGTTGGGCTTCTAATTTAATAACTAAAATATATTAGGTGAAGACAAATAGAAATTAACATGTAGAAAAGTAAGGATTTTACAAAGTGTTGTTTTTGTAATTAAATTTAACGAATCCGAACCCAAAAAATGAAACGATGACGAACCGTTAAAGTTTGTGATAAAGTAATGCTCATAATGTTGAAAATAAAAGTAGTGATATTAATAGTAGTAGCAATAAAATATTGTGAAAAAAAATAAAGTATTTAGCTCGTCAGTAAATTTAGAAACCCGAGTAAATTAAATAAAAGAGGGACAAAATTGGGTGTCAACATGTATACTATATATATATATATATATATAAGTTATATGTATACTATATATTATAATTTATAAGTATATTCTTAGTATATTTTAGTTATTTTTCAAGTATATAACTTTCTAGTTTTTAGTTTAAGCAAATGTATATTATAAGTATATTCTTAGTATATTTTAGGTATATTCCTAACTTAATATAAGTGTAAATAGAAGAAAGCTCAATGAGCCATATATTTTATTCATTCTTGGATAACATTTATTTGCAAGTTGTAATTTTTTAACTTGCAAATAATACATGAGTTGCAAAGAAATAGTAGAATAATAAAATCACCAATTCTCAATCATTTGGTTAATTTCCCCCATATCATATTCGGCCATGAAGATATCTTCAAAGTCTTCCATTTGGTCCGGTTCACTTGCTATCAAATCTTCAATCTCTTCCTCTTCGCCTTCCTCCGCTTCTAAGTTTTGGTTGCGTCGCTCCGATCTAATCCAATCGCGAATGCACACTAGTACTTGTAAGCTAAAGCCGGATAATGAGTGTCTATGGTCTCCAATTTGTTGTCTTCCTTGGCTAAATGTACTCTCCGAAGCCACGGTTGATACTTGAACCGTAAGGATATCTCGAGCCTTTCTTGAGAGTATCGAATGACTTGCCTTGTATTTCTTCCACCATGCTAAGACGTCCAACTCATCTAGTTCCTTGATATCCACATTTGGCTGCATCAAATAAAAGTAATATTCATCAAAGTTTGCACTACAAGAAGGAGTTGGATGTGAATGTAAAACTTTTAAACCCGACAAACCCTTTTTGCTACTTTGAGAAGTAGTAGGGCGTGGAGCAACATGTGTAGCATGTTCTTCCAAATTAGAATAATGAGTAAAAACTTTTCTAAACTCGTCATCAATAGCGAGTTCGGCTTCAGCTAAAGATGGTTGAACTCCCTCTTCAATTTCTAAAAATGTATAAATTTGACCAACTAATGCTTTAGTATAAGACACTTTTAAACAAGGATTTAAAAGAGAACCCAATATAAATAAAGTTGGAATGGGAAAAAAATACTTCTTATATTTTGTTGTCATATAAAAAATAGCCGCTTGATAACCGGGTTTATATTTATATTCTTGTAAAACTCTAGCTATTTCCGCTAAGTAGGCTAAAATTTCGGTTATCGTAGGATAGAATTGTTTAGAAAAAGCAAGAGTTGCATTATAAACAATTTCTAAGAGTTCAACACATTCCTTAACATCTTCCCAATCCGTAAAATTTAACCAATCATCACTATTAATATTATATTTGTTGTGAACTTGTTGTATTGGAATCCTATACTCATATGCTTGTTGTAGCATAATGTAAGTGTAGTTCCACCTAGTCTCAATTTCTACTTGAATTTTCCTAGGTCTAAGGTTATTTTCCACACAAGCATTCTTAAAATCTCTAATATTTCCCCTATTAGCATTACAAAAAACAAACGCAACCGCATCTCTAACTTTTTGAATAGAATCGTCAAAACGCACAAGACCATCTTTAACAATTAAGTTTAAAATGTAACAACTACATCTCACATGAAAAATATATTTTAGCGGAGGGTTTAATTCCATCATTATTTAAGGTGGACCAGTTTGTTCCTTTCATGAGTATGAGGCGACTTGTTTTTATCACTTCTTTTTTGTCTACCTATGGTTGGTAAATTTCTATGTACTAGACCACAAGTAGAGAATATTCTTACGACTTAATAATTTAATTCTTTTTACACAAGAAAAAGACTTTACTCGTTTATTCTTCTGTAAGTTTTGGACCACTTGTGATGCTGCAATCAGAATACTTTGATCAATTATTAGTTTCAATCCGGAAAAAGAATTAAGAAAGCTAATTAATCTGTAACACCTCGTAAACCTGAACTAGGTGTGAATGTGTAAAAATTTAGTATTAAGATGATATTATATCTATATGAATCCATTCTTGATGAATTCGGGTGGAAGATGGTCGTTTTGAAGTCAAACCAACCTGTGACGTTCTTAAGGCCTCTTAAATTCGTCTAAGTTTTGGTAGATCTGTCTTCTGGGAGATTATCGTGAAAATTTGTTGCGAATTTGGAAAAACTTCCTTCACGAAAGTTGTATATCTTTGAAATATGTTTCCAACGGTAGGTCGCCCAGCCCAAGAAAAGTTACGTACAAGAAGTTATGCCTATTTTACCGAACATTGTGCAGAACCGACACATGCCGCTTGTGCGGGCGCGTGCGATGGCCCCGCGTCGCACGCCGATCGCACAAAAAACCCCTTCTCTATCTAATGATCTGAGGATGGTCGTGCGCTGCTTGTGCATCGTGCGACCATCGCATAACAGGGCCGGTTTCAGGTCAAAAAGTCGGGTTTACGCGTTTTAAGTTATATCTAAGGTTTGGGGTTTATTTCCGCAGCACCCCATTCACGAAAATTTACCCTAAAGTCAATAAGAACAAGTCCCAAGCCTCAAGAACCATACAAGGTAAGGGTTATCATGATTCTAGGTTGAATTCAAGTTCCTAATCCCTTTCTAACATGATTTTATGACCAAAACCTAGGGTTTGCAACATAATTCTTCCCAAAGTGATCAAGCTAGGGTTTGGGTGTTCTTCATTAGAAAAGTGATTTGTTAAACCTTGTTTAACAAATTAAGGTATGTCTCTCTTTTAAAAACCTATTTTTGGTTGAAAATCATTTTTTTGAAGCTATAGTTGGAAGTATGAATTTTCTTCAAGATTCTTTAACGAATGGGAGAAAAAGTAATCTTTTCATGTTTCTTGAACCCTAATTCATGTCTAAATGGTGGTTAATGTGTGTGAGGGGACAAACCCACATTAAACCTATATTGTAACAAACCCTATATATATGTATGAGATATTATGAATGTTTTCTTCTACGAGAGATGCTTATGAATGCTAGTTAATAGTTGGTAACGACATTCTTATTGATAAATTGGGACATGAAAATCTTTGTAAAGAAGTTGTACATTTTCAAAACATTGATTGGAATGGATTATTCTTTTGAAATGGCATAATGAACTTTAATGTTAAATGATGGTGTGAATACTCTGAGACAAGTTGTGAATCGACTTCTACGCCATGGACCTTGTTGTTATGTTTGCCTTGCTATTCGGGAGGAAGAGTAGCCACTATGGATCCTAGTGTATTAATTGCCTTGCCATTCGGGAGGAAGAGTGGCCACTTCCGGGTTCGCTACCTGGGGTGTATTAATTGCCTTGCTATTCGGGAGGAAGAGTAGCCACCGTGAATCCATATTCCGATGAATTGCGCAGTGTGCCTTGCTATTCGGGAGGAAGAGTAGCCACCGTGAATCCATATTCCGGTGTATTACGCAATGTTGTTGATATTGAGTTGGGCCCATATGGGCGATTGTGATATTTATCTTTATTATGGAATTGATATTTATGCCTGATCGATTTAAAGCATAATTGAAACCAGGATTTTTGGAATGGCTTTATAAGCTGTTCAACAAACGATATTAAGAATCATAAAGTGGGATGACAATTGTTTTTATACTATCTTTTCAGAACTGATTTCTTTATGTATTAGTATATTTTATTTTATATTACTCATTGTTCCCGAGGCACTCACTGAGTACGAAGTACTCAGGCATACCATTGTTGTTTTTTATGGTATGTTAGGTAACGAAGGAGAGCAGGTTCGTGATACTTCAGGCGCTTAGGAAGGACTTGCTATTGCTGCTGATTTGGTGAGCCCACACGTTCATTCGTAGGACACCCTATTATTTTGTTCATTTATTATTAGTTTTTGGGCTGCGTCCCGATGAGTCAAACTATTACCTCTTTATCCTAGAAGCTCCATAGTATACATTCTTGTGGGTAGTTGTTGAGTTTTGTTAACTCTTGGGCGTTGTCACGTTTTTATTAACTTTTATGATATTAAAGACTTCCACTGATTTAGTTTATGTATTCATGATTTGTTACATTTGATTTATAAACTGTTGGAGGCGAATGTTGAACCTGGCAGGTTCAAGTATTATTGTTGTGTTGTTTAGGTTCTTCCGATGTTGTTCATGACGTCGGATGCCAGTCACGTCTAGGGTGGGTTTTGGCGCGTGAACAGTTATAAGTCTTAATCTATCATTGTTCGTCTACTTAATTTTTTCTCGTAACAGAAATTAGTTAAATCAAATATCTTTGTAACATGTAAATGTGCTACTTAATATATACCTAGAATTCCCAAAATTGATAGTGGAGTAGACAAAGTTTTTTTTCCTGATCTTCTGACGCAAAATATTTTTGGTGATCTCAATATTGACTCAAAGAAGCCATTAGAAGTAAAAATACATTACAAGTGGAAGAAGTTTTTTGCTACTAACTCGCAAAAAAATTAAAAAGAAACTAAAGACAAAAGTAAAACAGAACACAAAGGAGAAATATAGCCCATTAGCCCAAATTATATCACAATCAACACAAGCTTTTCTTAATCTACTTTTGGTTTCTAGGAGCTCTTTCGGAAATTGCTCATTAGATAACGTTTAGGAAATTCTTTGTCCTGATTTTCTTACCATCATCAATTGATTAAATTAATGTTTATCACAATTTTCGCTTTTTTATTCAAAGTTAGAATTCTGATTTTCTTACCATCATCAATTAATTAATTTAATGTTTGTCACAATTTTTCTTTTTTATTCAAACTTAGAATCGATAACGTGAACAAATTCACAAGGATGAAATTCATCTCTATAAAGATGTTTACGTACCAAATTTCACTTTGACTCTGCCAACATTTAGAACCTTATCCTAAAAGCCTAAGATTAAAAATTAAGCAATCGTGTGATTCTACGACTTGTGTGTCACTGTTGCTGAGCTTGACCTCATCATTGTAGAATGTATAATAAAACAAATAAGTATATACCATTCTAATGTATTTCCATAACTGACTAAAAAGTCGTTTAAATGTGGTAAATACACGCATACTCACGCACTGTGTATATGAATTCTCATTAAAATTGTAGATAACCTAAAACAAATCGATGGAGTTCACTGTTTCTGTTTTTCTCTTCTTCCCCAAACCCCACCAAATATCATCCCAAAAATATAAATACAACACAGATGTCCCAATAAAATGGAGTTCAATTTTGCTATAATGCAAAGTCGGCAAAAGATCTTTCCCCATACCACAAATAGTGTGATTTCTGGATAAAATTCCCCTCTTAAGGCCTCACCAAAAGGGTCCTCTCTCCTTCTTGACTTTCCCTTTCATCATCATCATCAAATAATAGGAGTATATAAAAATTGTACCTTTTCCATTCAATCTCGTCCACCTAGACAAACACCTCATTTTCTAAGAAATTTCATGAATCTGTGCGTGTAATTAATTTGTATGAACCACCGTCTCTATCATTTCGGCTTCTAGCAACAAGAATTAAACAAAATGTCTAAGTAACATTTGGGTCAAATTATAACATTTGTCACAAATGAGTGTACAATAGGGGATTGATGAACTCCAAACATCAATTACGTTGAGGCCAAGGAGAAAACAATGGTCGGCGCAAATATCGATTACTCCATTTGTCTCAATTTAAGTTTCTTACTTTTCTTTTTAGTCTGTCCCAGAAATAATGTATCTTTCTATATTTAGTAAGTTGACAGTTCAAACATTATACATGTCAAGTTAATAACCACAAGATTTAAAAAATATTTTAGTACATCATACATATCTTTAATTTAGGATTACAAGATTCAAAAGTCACTTTTTATTTCTTAAACTCTATACTAGTCGAACTATTTTGTGTCTAATCAAGCTAAGACATTTAAATTGGAACGGAGAAAATACGATATTAGATTTTGCAGGCATGCACATAATGAGATAACGTTTGCAAATCAATACAGTATTTGTTTTTTAAATTGTCCATCACTTTAATTTAAATTAGCGAATTTAAAGTTAAAAAGGTGGTGTGAGTACTCTCTTCCGTTTTAATTCATTTATTTTATTTTTCTTTTTAGTCTATTTTTTGAAAATGTCACAGCTGTAATATATTTAGTAAGTTTTTAGTTTCAACATTTCTACTTTAATTTGCTCTTAAGACCACAAAACTCTAACAGGTATTTTTGATATGTTATAAACACCTTTAGTTTGGACCACAGAATTAAAAGTCTTTTTTGCTTCTTTAAAGTTCATGTGTATTAAAGCTAAGACACTTAACAAACGGAGAAAATAATAGTTTTTACTCATAAAACTAAATTATTTTTCCAAACTTATCTCCGCAACATTTTCAAAATTAGAAAACCTTTTTTCAACTTCAACTTTAAATACCGTGATTTAGTAATAAATAAGGTTAAAAATGCACATCACCTAACAATATTAGGTGGTAAAAATATTTGCAGAAAATACATGTCATATTATTATTGGTTCGATAAACACATGTTAAAGAATAACCTTGCCGGTGTGGGCAGAGAGAGAGAGACAGAGGACGGCTAGATATATGGAGGGTATCTATTCCAGCACGTACGGTCCTGATTGCACTGCAACAATGATTAAAAAAAAAAAAAAACTACATTTGCAATTTCTTCTTTGTAACAACATTAGCATCGTAAGTTTAGAAAAATTGTGTATACGTTTGAGAAAAAACAGATTTTTGTTAAAACTAAAATTTCTTACATGGAATTCGATAGTTTATTGGTCCACGTGTTTTCCACGAAATAGTCCCCCTTCCCCCCCGAATCCTACTTTGATTTGTTGGTCCAATTCTAGAAAATGAAGTGAAAACACCCAACTGCTTTTCACTCAAATAATGTCCGTTCAAGAAAATGCTTATTCTTAAAATGGTGGAGCTCCCACCACCATTACCATTTTCCTTTCCTCAATTTTCTCAGAAAAAATTTCTCTACACCTGCATGTCTGCCACTTTAACAACCGTATAAGCCATGTTTTATCAGCCAAAACAATTCATGTTCTAAAATAACTCTACAAAATACTACTACTGCTGCTGCTACTACTACTACTGCATTCTTTTCACCTTCTTCCTATCTTTTCTTTTCCTTTCCTTAATGATACCATAGAAGCAGCAAAGTCACGTTCTTAAAGTTGAATGCTTTTTATAAAGAATCATATTAAAGAAGACTTGACCCGTGTAACACCCCAACTGCTTCTTCACTTTTATATATATATATAAAGGCTCTTTCAATACGGAGTTTACCACCAAAAAGACTTAGTTATTTCTTACACATTGCCATTTCAAGAAACTCTTCAAAACCCCACATCACATTCACAAGCCACAACAAAAAGAAGCAATATATAATGCCATTTTCTTATACTAAAAACTGCTTGCAACGTTTCTGTGTGGACGAGTTCCAAATGAATACAGAAACCAATCATAGTGGTTTCTTCTCCAGTGATCTTCTCCCTTCACTTGGAGCTCGAATCAACTACGCGACAAAGCTTCGAAAATTCATCATTTCGCCTTTCAATCCCCGCTACAGGTAATAATAGTGACTGATTGATTGATTAATTTTTTGCTGTAACATAGAAAATTGAGTAAGTTTAATTATTTCAGGTGTTGGGAGATGTTTCTAGTTGTTTTGGTGATCTACTCAGCTTGGATTTCTCCATTTGAGTTTGCATTCTTGTCATACAAGAAAGATGATACTCTGTTCATAATTGACAACATTATGGACTGCTTCTTTGCTGTTGACATTTTCCTTACTTTCTTCGTCGCGTATCTTCATCCAGAGTCCTATCTTCTTGTTGATGAACCTAAGAAAATATCAATAAGGTAATAACAAAAGATTCAGTCTAATTTCAACAATACAGATAGTTCTAAGTTCTAATAGATGAGTGTTTATGAGCAACAGGTACTTGTCAACATGGTTCGTATTTGACGTATGTTCTACTGTACCATTTCAATCATTGATCCTCGTCTTCACGGATCACAAAGAAAGCGGTGGGGTTGGCTTCAGATTGCTGAGCATGCTTAGACTTTGGCGTCTCAGACGAGTCAGCGCCCTGTTTGCAAGGTCCAAAAAAACCACCTGTATTTGGTTTCTACAGCATGAATTATGAATATTGAACCAAACTTTCTCACATATAAGCCGGTTTGCTTTCCTTCAGACTTGAGAAGGACATCCGGTTCAACTACTTCTGGACTCGATGTACAAAACTCGTAGCAGTAAGTCCTCAATGCTTTATTTCGAGGATCCCAAAAGATGAATTTTTTATGGATAATTACATTTTTGGACCGCCCTAAAAAAATACAATAGCTAGCAAATGTATATGTTTTGTATATTAGTATAAATATACATATAATATGCATATTGTATACATAAATATACATGTTATATACATAATCAGTGCATATGTTTGTATACTTTGGCTAGGGCATAATTAATCTCGACCGACGGGCGACGACCCAAAAATGATTAAAAAAAACCCGAATTTTTATACATATAATTGATCACTAACATTTGGTTGTTTGGAGTTCAGGTAACATTGTTTGCTGTGCACTGTGCTGGATGCTTTAACTATATGATTGCAGATAGATATCCTGATCCAAAAAAGACATGGATTGGTGCTGTAAACCCAGATTTCAAGCAAGAAAGCGTTGGAGATAGATATATAACTTCAATGTATTGGTCTATTGTAACGCTGACCACAACCGGTTATGGGGACTTGCATGCTGAGAACTCAAGGGAAATGCTCTTTGATATCTTTTACATGTTATTCAACTTGGGTTTGACAGCTTACATCATCGGAAACATGACTAACCTTGTTGTTCATTGGACCAGCCGCACCAGAAACTTCGTATGCTTCTCTCTCTTCACAAATCGCGTGTTACTTACACACAGATATTAAACTGAGGGAATTCTTTTTTTTTTTTTTTGTGTGTAGAGGGATACGGTGAAAGCAGCCCAAGAATTTGCGAAAAGGAATCAGTTGCCTCCAAGGGTACAAGATCAGGTTTTGTCCAACATCTGTCTAAAGTTCAAAACAGAAGCATTGAAACAAGAAGTGACTCTCAATGGCCTGCCTAAAGCCATCAGAACAAGCATTGCACACCATCTGTTTTTAACTATAGTTCAAAATGTCCACTTATTCCAAGGCGTGTCACGGAACCTTCTTTTCCAACTGGTAATTTTTTCTCCTTTTACTTCTCCGTGTTCTTTGGATCACTCTGCATTGGATTTAACAATGTGATACCTAAATTCTCCTTCATTAAGGTTCCTGAAATGGAAGCTGAATACTTCCCCCCGAAGCAAGATGTGATTTTGCAGAATGAGGCTCCAACAGACCTATATATAATAGTTTCAGGAGCAGTGGTAAGTAATTTTATATATTTTGGGTATAGATAAAAGCTGCGGTTGTCATGTTCTTAATCAGTATGTTATATATCATTGTTTCAGGAATTGATAGCACAGGTTGAAGGGCTAGAACAAGTATGTGTTACTACATAACTAATAGTATTATCCATTTTTTCAATAAAGAAAGTGACAACTTTAGGATATAACTAATCTCTCTCCTCAATCATGTTCCCAAACAGAGAATTGGAAAGGCTGTTGCAGGAGAACTATTTGGAGAAATAGGTGTTTTGTGTGGGAGACCACAGCCATTTTCTGTTCGAACTACCGAGATTTCACAAATTCTAAGGCTAAGCAGGACAGCATTGATGAACATCCTTCGCGCAAATCCAGAAGATGAACGGATAATTATGAACAATCTTTTGCTGGTAAGTTGAGCAGACTATGAACAAATATTTAGTAAATCCACTATTCTTATTGCTTAGAGAAAACAAAATTCACAAACAATTCTTTTTGATCAATTTTTTTTTTCCAGAAACTGCAGGGATTTGGAAGCTTTGGTTATGTGGACCACCAAACAAATGTTGGACCAGAAATCAAAAGGCATGATGATCATGATACAGCACTGACTAGCATAGATATCAATAATTTGAAAGCTAGAGTTAATAAGCAAGAGGAAAATGATGGACAAGAAGTAAACAAAACCATGAATGATTTGTCATTAGATTTTGAAAATAAGAGAGAATTGCATAAAGTGGAGCTCAATGGACCAGACGAGGGAACAAAGAGCTGTCAACTGAAGTCTGAGGTCCCACGTTGTTCTAACTCTTGCCATAAAAGACCCACATGTAGTGCCAATTTAAGTGGCTCTAAAGAGACAAAATCCACCCACCATAAGAGGAGAATCACCATTCACATGAAAAAGAAAGAATCAGTGCATGACCAGTTTGGGAAGTTAATAATCCTCCCTGATTCACTAGAAGAGCTATTCAAAGTAGCAGGTAATTAGCTTTCATTTTGTGAAAGTTAAAGAACCAAGTTATAACGCGTTTTTTTCTAACCCTGCAACTTTGTCCAACTGCAGGTCAAAGATATGGAGGCAACAATTTCAAGAGAGCTGTAAATGCAGAAGACGCTGAAATAGATGACATCGATGTCATCAGAGATGGCGATCATCTGTTTTTCCTTTAACATGAATGCTTGAGCATAGAATATAATCCTAATTGATCGCAAAGGAAAATTATCATAAGGGTAGAGATGAGGTTCAAAGCAATTGTATATTGATCTCATTGTGTAAATGTTAGGCAAAATGATTCAATCTTTGTATCTCCAAAGGGAGAAATCAAAGCTGCAGATGTAATACATCACTTTCAAGAATATCTTCAACCTATTACAGAAGGATTACACTCTTATCATGTTCTTTCTATGAATAACATACAGCTATAACACCTTAAAAAATTGTAATTATCTCTGTGTGCTCTACAGAAACAAGGTGTTCATCGAGGATTTCCTGCCTCAAATCTCACTCTGAGTAGAAGTTTCAGGAGCACCAATCGACAACCTTCAGATGAAAATTTCAGGGCGCTCCATCTATCTAATTAACATTTGTGAATAAACTTCCATGAGGTCACTTGCAACCTAATGAACCAACTTACACGAATTTAAATTCCATCTGGGATTGCTAAAACATGTTCTCTTGGGTCAGCTGCATCCGCCTATATTGAAAAATTTCTTCTTGCAAACAAAGTATCATTGACTTCTAGAAATTATTGGGATAGGATGAGCTTCCGTGTTGAATACATACTCATCCAAAGGGATAGTTGTACTATTACTGAACAGCAAATAGAGGTATTTGAGTGTTTCGCCCAAGAAAAAAGTCTCCATCTTGTCTCTTCTTCGTGGAGGAATGACAGTAACATCGTCAAGTGAAGTGTAACCTCCAGAATCAATCTTTGTGTACTTCTCAAATGCCTCAAAAATTTGCCAGCCCCATTCCCTATACCTGAAGAAGAGTCCACCAAATCAACAAACTTAATTGTTTAAAAACATAAAGCAAATGATCATAGCCAAGTTCACAGATCAACTTCAAAATAAGGACATACTTTGAATCGCCAGTAATACGGTACAGTACAAACAATGATTCAACGGTTTCAGGACGCAAAAGATTGTGACGATCAGCAGGCTTTATGATTATGTCATTCAAATATTTCGAACTTTTGTTCCCACCATCAGGACCACCTTCAGCATTTCCCTGCTTGAAGAAAACAAGATAACAGAAAAACATTAATGATGCAAGAACTTTTTTCAATTATGTCACAACAGAAAATACTTAAGTCAGGGTAGACATATGAACACTATTGTTAACTTATCTTATGTCTCTCTATTAATGAAATTAGATTGTTCAAGTCATGATAGGCACATTTCCACTCTGATTGTTTTCCAGATTTGTTTGATTGATTGGACTAGCGTGAAAGAGTTATTCTTACATCTTTTAAAACCGCTTAATCCGTGTTGCATCTAGAAATAAAAGATACTAAACAGAGATCAGAAATTTAATAAAATGCAACAGGATTCTTTTAATTTTCACAAACTCACCCTCCTCAAAACTGAAAGCCCCACCTTACATAATATATTAGTTACCAAGAGTGATGAAAGAAATAAAATGTTTTGACTCACCTCAATACTGAAATAAGCTATTTCTGGAGCAAGGCCAGTGGAGGTTACTGAGTATATTTCCACGCATGTCTTAGCCAGATCTTCAGCAAGCTTTAGGTTTTCCATATCTTCAAAAGTGAGCAAGTTCTCTCTCATTGCTCTTTCCTTGGTCAACCCCTTTGTAGCGCCAAGGGCCAGAGTACCAGGAAGGAAACACACCTGCGGATGAAGTCAAATGATATCAAACTTACAAGAACAGACATCAACATCTTGATCCAAGAAAAAAGAGAAAAAGAACAGACATCAACATCTAAAATCCAGCTTTCATATATTAGGAAAATAAGTTTCACCGTGAATAGAAAAGAAAGAGGCAGGAGAAGTCTGTTTTTCTCTAATCAAGATTCAAGACTAGATACTTTAATAAAAAACACATTACTAAAATATATACTCCCAGCTAGTTTGGCAGGCAAAGATATCTAACCTCTGCAACTTGTAATCCATCATAAATCGATGCACTCAGAATAAGAAAGCGAAACTTATGGTCAGTGATTTTAGTATGTTAAACTCTTCGAGTGAGCAAAATGAATGAAAGTTTTGGAGAAAAAGAAAAGAGCAAACGTTCTATCAGCATAAGAAATTTATAATAGAGAATTAACTAAACATATCAAGGAAAGGATTTCCATCTTGCTTGGGAAGATTTATTTATTTTTCAAAAGAAAAAAAAATTAGAAAACTGTGGATAAATGTGACATCGTGCAGCTGATTCCTTGTCACTCGTCACTCCATTTTGAAATTCTCAATTTTCAGTGCTGAAGCATATTTGCAAAAGATTAATAACAGAAATGGCATACCAGGTGATCCATCTTTGGACTGAAACCACCTTCACGCCCATACGGCAATTCTCCCACAAAGAGCAAGCCATTTGGAACAGATTTGCGAACAAGAAGGTTCCTGACACCTTTAATTGCTTCGACATACATATCGTACAAGTATGAAAAGTTAGTTCCTTTCTGCTGAAGCCACACTTTAATAAGATACTCATAGTAGCTATCACCACGAGATCCAAGTCTAATATTGTCTCCACTAAAGTCTCCGGACTGAGGGCTGACATCATCATAAGCAAGAAGCGAAAAGTCAATGGGCATAACAGTTCTGTATTTCTTAATCCAACAGTAGACAGTTAAGAATAAATAATTATAAAATTCACTCACTGTGGACTTGTAATCCGCAGGGTTAAATTCGAGCTTTTGCTGAGATATTTACATGGCACAAGAAATGGTGCAAATATTTATGGAAGTGGCTGAGAACAAGGAAAGAGAAATGTGCTGGTGGAAGCATATGCTGAAGCAAGTGAAAAAGATATTTTCACCTTGACTCATTCAGAGATCCTAACACACAATTAAATGCTACTCTTTCATATGTTGCGGAAGCATGAGTATATATGTATATATATATATATATATGCAAATAAAGGTACTAGACTATTTTCTGTTTTTCTTTCTTTTTTTGGTAGCAGTGGTGTCTGAACCAGCTTAGCGGTTAATTCGTCTTAATGTAGACATCTAGTATTGTTCAACAACAAGAAATAAATGTACTGATAAGGATGCCCATATGTGCTGGTTCTGGAGAGAAAAGTGAAATTTAAGTTCAGATTTTGTTTAGGATTAGATAACTTGGAAATCATGAACAAAAAGTGAAGACATTTAAGGATCCTTGGCAAGAAAGATTGGTGTTTCAATTTTGAAACATGTATTCCAAATTACATGTGGGATTTCTGGAAGTAAGCACGACAGCTTTTTTCTAATATGATAGATAGTGAAGAAGGAATTGGCAATGGAACGAATTAGTTTAGTGTAATCATAAGTAGGAGTTTATAATCAGGAGATAAAACAGTAACCAGCAATACAGCTATGACTAGATATAGAAAAAATTGTTGTGGTTTTCCTGCATGTTGAATGGGAGGAGAAAGGAATTATTATACGAGTTTATTCGTTCTAGAGATATAGAGTGAACTGCAAACTAATTTCATCATAACTTGCTTGTAACAGTGACTTTTGTCAGGATAGCTATATTTACTTTACAATAAAATAAGAAAAAAGCAGAGCAAAAGGAAGGCTTTTTTTTCTATCATATGGTTACGTTACCATTGCATTAAATGCCCTACATTATTAGAAGTCGAGATATGTCTAGCTCCCCAAACAAAAATAACAGGTAAACTAGACACTCTGCAACATACTGGAATAATTGCAGCACATGATATAATTACTTTTCATATATTCCTAGGGCAAACATCTGCCTACACAAGTCCTTGCATAGGAAAACACGAGTTTAGCTACTTACCTAATGTATATAGGGACCAGTCCCTCCACCTTTGGCAAAGTCTTTATATGTTGTAGAACCTTCATGGCTTCTATGCTATACTTTGGATCACCTGTTAGATAACTAAGATAATTAAATTCAAGCTGTACAGTTGCAACTTCGGCAGTGCTACTCAGACCATCAGGGGCAGGATGTGCAGACTTTTCACGCAGGATAACATCACTGTATGGAATATCGGTTGGACTTGCTGTAAAAGCAGTAAGTAGACGATCAGCCAAGTTCCTAGCATTTTCCAGGTAAATAGATGGTGTAGGCCCCTTGTGTTCTGGAATTCTCCCTTGATCTCCACCACTTAAGTGATAAGCACTCAAAAGGCCACCTAAAACTCGTATTGTAGTTTCAAAGAGATTTACTTGGCCCTTCCCTGCAATCCTCTCAGGAAGATGTTTCTCAATCCACGAGCCTGCTTCATAAACGACTTCATCAGCTCCCATAATCATAGCCGTGTCTAAAGAGTCGATAATTGTAGCTCCCAAACCTCCTAAACCATCAACCCCTCTATGGCTCAAGGGCATAAGTTCATCATAACCCATGGAATAGGCTTTGTAGCCAGACCAGGCATGGATAAATGCATCTTTCACTTTTTGTTGTCTTGCCACCCATTCTGGCTCCTCTCTTTTCACGGACTCTTGAATAGATCTATTCCTACTAATTATCTCATCGGGAGATAACCGAGGTGGAAGTCTAGGTGGTTTTCTCCAAAGTCTCCTGAATTTGCCAGTCCCATGAGTCAGGAGATTCTCTCCTTCCTTCGATCCATCATTTTTTGCTATACCATCAGACACAGGATGGACAGCACTTTTATTAGCCAGTAATAGATATGCTAAACCACAAATCATCAGTAACACAAGAAATTTCCCAGTGCTACATTTTAAATATTCACGTTTCCCATTACTGGCTAACATAGCCTGAGAAATTACCTGAAAAGATGAGCAGAACTATAAAATTTCAGCATACAAGAGAAAATACATAATTCTGCTGCAGAAATGTTAAGACTCTTTCAAAGAATGAAAATGATCTTAGGAGCTATCTCAAATTTAAAAACAAGAACTCATATGTGCATCACCCGTGCTAAGGAAGATAGTCCTAGATAAAGCCAAAGGTGATAGCAAATGGAATGAGAGATTTAAAAAGGGGATTCATGCTAATCAACTTTCAGTCGCGGACCGGATAACTTTAGCATATAATTGCATATGTTATCGCAAATAAATTTTTTTTAGAAAAACAACAATGAAGGCAAAAGCAAGTAGATATGGCAATTTAGGTGCTACAAAAACAAATTAAACTACAGGTAAAATAGTAAATTCGACATCATTTGGTTCCTGAAGTCTCTAATGTCACGAGTCAGGCTCATGTTGACCCCAATACCACCATTATTATTATATTAAAAGGAGAGAGAGAGTGACAAAATGAAAACAACATAAGGATGCTCGATAAGTACACTATATAAAGGTTGCCACCCATACCAAGAAGAAAAGAGAAATTTTGTAATGCGCCGCATATATTATTGAGACTCTATCAAAGCACTCTGTATTTCTATGAAAAAGTCCAAGCTACTATTCCTGATATAAGAAATGCCAGAATTGAAAATAATACGAGAGAAATAGGAAAACCGCTCCCTCTCCAATTTATGAGGTGCAACTTCCATTTGAAATGTTCAAGAATGTTTAACTATCTGCCATTATATCACATCCTTAAACTCTAATCTTGAGATCTCCAATTTATTGAACTTCAAATGTGAATGAAAAAATGACACTTTTTACATTAGCATTTCCGTCTCCTTTGCAAAGAGCCAAACAAAAGTATCATTTCTTGATGAATCTTTTTGTCGTTTTAGAATTTTTAATTTTAGTAATTTGCATATATTTTCTAAGCATCAGAGTTTTACAATCAAATCACGAATTAATCCATGTCTGATCAAGGTCTGAAAATTGATCGAATTCACCTTCAATAAGCACCGTAAGTAAATGATGCACCAATCATTAGCCAAACTCCACCTTTGAACCAGTAACCAAAAGGAATTATGTCTCCTTAGAGGTAGACATTCGCCTGTAAACCTTTGGAGTTGACAAGAAAGGACTACTAGTAAGAGACGAAGAGGGTCTTATCCATAGCTACTCTAATTGCATTTTAATGTAGTCTACTCAAATATGTTAGCAATAAGATCGTATATTTATCCCATGGCAATAAAGTCCAAATCTTATATTTGAAATGGAAACAAAGATATAGTTATCACCAGCCTACGACCAGAGATAGCTATCTTTTTTTCTTCTATAACTTTTATAGGCTGAGACATAATAATGCTTTTAAAGGTGTCCGGGTACCAATATGCACACCATAAAACCTGTGAGTTATGTAGCAGAAAGGTGGTTTCGTGCAAGTACAACCCTTTCATTAATGAACTGCATACCAGGTCCAAATACTAAATCCTTCCCTCAACCCCCACAGCCATACCACAAAAAGAGGGACAGAAAGAGAACTTTCAGAATGAGATTGACGACAAACTGAAGGCTTAAAAATCTACAAATCTGAAACTCCAATTAGAGATTCGATAAGATAGTTCAAAAGATGTTATTAATAATTAATCTAAGCAAAAACAAGGGAAAAAACAAAATTAAGGTCAGCTCAAAAAGGAAATTGGTACATTAATATAAACAAATAGTATATACTACTTAGCTCTATGTTGAACAGCTTATTTGAGTCTTCGACATAAATTAGACACTTTAATAGTTAAAACAAGATCTTTTAATATCTATCAATCAAGTTTAAGAACAACCACGTCTGACTTGCATATAGTTTTTCTCTTTTTCACGAACTGCCTATTTTCTGAAACTGAGTAAGCTTATGAGCATTATTTCCCATTTTAGCCTAATATAAAATAACCACATCAATTTGGATTCAATTCCACCAATCACAACGGGAAAATTTCAGTTTACAACAAATAGAAACAGGAAAAAAGGCCCACCCCTCAAACTGATAAATGAGTTATATGATCATATTGTTCTGTTAACAAAACAATACTACTCCCTCCATTACTTTCCTTTTTAGTCTGTCCCAAAAAGAATGTTACATTTCTATATTTAAAAATAATTTAACTTAAAACGGGCCCTTTTACTGAAATAATTTACGGCCACACACACTTATATTACTTGTTTCAAACCACAAATTTCAAAAGTCTTCTTAAACTTCGTGTCTAGTCAAACTATACCACATAAATCGAGACGGACGGAGTGTTACATAATTAAAAAAGACCTCTTTTCCTCTCCTCAAAACAACACAAACAAACTAATCAGGGCATTTCCAAGATGTTCTGCAAAGAAACCTTGACAACCTAGGAAAAACCACTCCTTAATCTGATCAAAGATCGACCCTTTATTCCATTCCACTCAGAAATCAAGATAATTCCAAAAAATGAAAACAAGATTCAAAGGTACGAATTTTAATTCAGCTAACCTGAGATACAGATCGTTGCCTGAACTTGGCGTTATCATAGTGCACATCTTTCATGGAATACGGTAATGATTTCGACATCCTTTAATTCTCAATAAAAATAAATAAATAAAACTTCAGATTCTCAATTGTTGCTCTGCCTTAAAGCAGCCTCAAACTATAATATGTATTCCTATAAGCGCGTACATTTCCAACTATACTAGAGCGCGTGGGCGCGTATATAGGAGTGTGTATTATACAGACCAAGATGGAAATTAAGGTGATGGGTGTTGCCGGAATAAGGAGGTTGGACAAAGTTCTTGATTCGTTGTGGAAAGAGACTTATGAGCGACGGTCTTTGAGACAAGGCCAAAATAGTCCCATAACTTACGTGGGGATTTGAAGAGTTTCTCTTTTTTTTTTTTTTTTTTTTTTTTAATCCTAACATTATCACAAGCATTCTAAATATTTTAAATCATATTACTAATTATTATTCCCTCACTCCCAATCTATGTGACATTTTTTTTATAAGTTAGTTACAAATAGTGTTTTAAAAAAGCATTTCTGGGGCGAGCTCAAAGCGAGGCGTACCAAAAATGCTTCGTGATGATGGGGTGGAAGTCTAAAAAGGCGTACGCCTAGCTAGCAGTGTTTATGGTTTGGTTTGAGTCGATTATACTCTAAAAGATGATCAAATTAACTTATTCGGTTTTTCAAATGTTAGAATCAAATCAAATCAATTAAGTCGGTTTTTCATTGCTTCGGGTTTTGTCGATTTTTTTATTTTTTGTCGGTTTTTGTTTAAATATATGACAATATACGTCCAAGCACATTGTAAATTGACTATTTTCGAGCATAACACTACCAAATCAATTACTCCTATTTGAGAAAAGAAAGAAAATAAACTTAATCAATTTATATCTGTACTTTCTCCAAAAATTTGTATGCATCATCTAAGAATTTAACCATTTCATGGAACAATAAAAAAAGTTCTTACAACGAATTTGCTTTTGTGCAATAAATTAAAGATCTAGTTGTGATATATCAAGATATCTTGATGAATAATTAAAGGACTCAAAAACAAGTTATTTTGAACAAGAAATAAATTCCTAGAATTATCAAAATAAAAATAACAAATCAAACTAGAAAGTAAATACAAAAATTGGATTACTATAAAGGCAAAAACATAGATTATGAATCAAGAGTGCAAAAGATTAATATCGTAAAAAAAATTCTATACACATATATAGGGGTGGGCGTTCGGGCCGTCAGATTGGATAGAAAATTTCGGTTTGAATTTTTGGTTTTTGGATTGAAGAAATTACAATCCATATCCCATCCAAATAAGATCGGATTGGATTGTTTTTTTAAGTTCGGCTTCGGATTAATCGGTTTGGATATTTCGGATTTTCGATTTTGACTTTTGAGCCTTTAAGGCAGGCTTATTAGGAACGAAATTAATGTGTGCATGTAAAACCAAATATGTGGATCCAATAGAGAGTTGTTATCACTAAACCAAAAGGTATCAAGTCACATGTTTCAGTTCTACATTATTCTCTCTGTTTCATTGTAAGTTTCATTATTCTTAAAATATTGAAGTAAACTCCAGTTTTGCAAGCTATATGTATTTAATTTGATAGAAAATTCTATATTGGACTTAATATTATAATGGGTAAAACCATAGGGTACTAATCTATTGGACCTTTGGACTAATTAGTATTGGACACATATAATATTGGTAGGGCTAAATATAAAGTATAAAATTTCAGATTTCGGATATCCGAAAATCTAAAGTACTAAATCCAATATCCAATCCGAAATTCAAAAATTTTAAAAATAAAATCCGAAATCCAATCCATAATCCAAAAATGGAAACCAAATATTTAAAAAATTCGGATTTCGAGTTGCTCCAAACTATGCCCACCCCTGCACATATACATACATACATACATACATACATACATACATATATGCATATACATATACATGTACATACATACATACATATACAAGATACATACATATATACATATACAATATATATATATATATATATATATATATATATATATATATATATATATATATATATATATAATATTTTTAGATAGATATTTATATTGTCGGTTTGGTTCGGTTATTTTAGTTATTTTTTGCTTAAAATCAAAAGCAAATCAAATTTTGTTGGTTTATAAAATGCAAAAACAAAATCAAATCAAACCAAAAAGTGTCGGGTTTTTTTCTTCGGTTTGGTTTGATTTTTTGACTTTCCGTGAACACCCCTACGCCCAACCATTCGGGACGTATGCGTACGCCCAGGGGCGGATCCACGTTGAAGTGAGGGTGTTCACCCGAACACCCTCGGTAAAAAATTATAGTGTATATATAGGGTAAATTTTCTGTATTTATGTGCATATATTAACTTTTGAACACCCTCGGTAAAAAATTACAGTGTATATTTAGCTTCTTCTTTTTTCCGAACACCCTGGATGAAAATTCTGGATCCGCCACTACGTACGCCTAGGCGCGAGGCAATATTTTTATTGGGGTGTAAATCCAGAATCTTTTTTTAAATTAAAATAAAATTTGCTGAATAAGTCCATAATATAATATCCAAATTCTCAAAATTCAATTGATAATTACTCAAAAGTTTTAAAAAAAGAACTGAAGCAATAAAATTATAAATGTTAGGACCTTTTTTAATTGATAGAAGCCTTTATATTCTTTCTCTTGTCTTCTACTATCTCAAAATAATAATGAACGGTCACTTGCAAATATAAAGAAAACTCTATTATCCTCCATAGCTGCAAGTTCAAAGTTCAAACTACAAGTTATTCATCTTTTTTATTTCTCCATGGTGGAAAACTTTAAACAAACTTGCATCGTATAAAACTTTAAGCAAACTAGTGCTCGCAAGTGGCGTATTATGAATTATTTTGATTAGTTTTTTTGTGGGGATGGAGCGCATCTATATATATTTTTCACTTATTTATAGTTCTCATCAATTTTTATGCAATTTTACCTATTTAAAAATATTAATTGTAATTCTATTATTTTATAAACTACTAAAATTAAATACTCATGGAGCTTATGCCCCGTGGCTTACGCTTCGCCGAGACATATGTAAAACGCCTCGCCTTATGTCTTCCGCCTTTTAAAATATTGGTCCTAAAAGAAAGACACATTTCTATATTTAAGTAGAAATTCAACTTTAATTTTATCTTTTTACCTTTAAATAAATAATTTCTAGTCACACAAATTTCTATAGTTTGTTTTAGACCACAAGTTTCAAACGTACTCCTTTATTTCTTAAACTCTGTGCCCCAAACACACCCATATAAAATGGGGCGGAAGGAGTATAATTTGTAATATTTTTGTCACGACCCAGACCGATGAGTCGTGACACGGGTGTCTGACCTCTAGTGACCAAACACCCATGTACTCATATATGAACCATATTGAACATCAAGGGCATATAGGTGACTTAGACTGATCTCAAACTACCTCATAAGGGGGGTGGGGGGGTGGGGGGGGGGTGACATAATGAACTCTGTACATCTACATACATACAAGCTGAAGGAACAGTGCAAGCCGACTAGGCCGCTACATATATCGTACACACAAGAATAGGAGCCGACAAGGCTACATCATCTGACATACACACACATCTGTCTACAGACCTCTAGTGGAATAGAAAACTGTAGAAAGGACGGGACAGGGCCCCGTCATACCCATATGCATATACATCTCCTAAAAGAATGGCATACCAAAATAGACTGCAGCTCCGGATCAAATGGAGCGCACCAACTACTGCTAAGTAATAGGGGAGTCAGTACGGATAATGTACTGAGTATGTATGGCATAAGAGCAACATAAGTATAAAATCTGGAACTCAAAGCTAAACTGGTTGTCCGCCTATATTTGTATGAACAAGTATCTGTATAACCGACAATGCCTCTGTGGGCGCATAATCTGCATGCTCTCAATGACAATCATGCTTATGCATATAAATATAGGTCATAGTGCTGAGGAACGTTCAGCCCAATCCATTTATGATATAATAGTGCCGAGGAATGTACGGCCCGATCCATATATAATAGTGCCGAGGAACATACGGCCCGATCCATATATCATATAATAGTGCCGAGGAACGTACGGTCCGATCCATATATCATCATCGAGGTGCACCAGCTGATCAGGTGGTAGTGCGTATATAACGCCTATCCCTTTTTCTCATACCCCATATACATATAATATACGCGTATATAACGCCTTCTGGTCACGGGTCAATACGCATATATATGATTGAATGTAATGCATGAATAACTGTATACATAAAACTGGACCCATGAACAGAAGGAACAATCATACGCGGGGTACAGGAATATCAAAGACTGAAGTACTCCTAATGCTTCTAAGAGTAGTGTAATATGGAAGCTCATTTACTCGCTAGTTGGCTCATATCATGAGATTATGCCAAAATGAAGAAAGTAATAGCCTTAACATACCTTAACGTCTCCTTAAACGTTTAACGTTCTCCTTCCACGTTCACAAGATCTACATTAAAAAGGATCATACTAAGGTTAAGTCTTAAAGACACTCTTAAGTCCATACTAGAATAATTCATGAGCTAGAGAAAATTGGGCAACATTTTGCTCTGTTTTATTGACTTCCATTATATTGCCAAACAACTCCCAAACAACTATAATAACATCCACAATGTCATAGCCAAGTAGTCACATTTCATTAAGTTTCACAATTAATTCTCACATTCAACTTATATCAATAACTTCACGTCAACCCTTTACACAATCGTACACAACACTTTCTTGTCATCGTTATTACCCTTCGTAACGAGATTATAATCATAACCTTCTAACAGTGATAACCCAAGGTAAGTTGCTACTCAAAATATCATGAATTCTACATTTGAACTTCCTCTTCTACTATTTCCCTCATCCAAGTTATCCAACAACCAAACATTCTTAAAAACATGAAATAGTCATAGAAACTAACCTTTTATATCATAGAAATGAGCTCTGGATCAAGTTACCAACTTGTATGAAAACTCTAGCTTCAATACCAAAGAAAATCTTGAGTTCTACAAACCCTATTGAGCCTTCCAACATTTGGATCCTTTGAGAGAGGGTTCTTGCTATTTAATCTCTAATCTCCCTTGGGTTTGTGGAGAATAAGTTTGAGAGAGGGTTCTAGGTCTTTTAAGACTTGGGGAAATGTTGGAAATGAATTAAATGAACTAGGGTCGTCCATATATAAAATTTTAAAAGCTGGCTCGACCCGATTATACGGTCCGTATAAATGGACCGTATAATCCCACCATGGAAACACCCTTCTCTGCCATGGTTATACGGACCATTTATACGGGTCGTATAACTTATATGGTCCGTATAAGTGGTCGTATAACCCACAGTTTTCCGAAAACTTCTCTTGACGATTCATTGACTTCCGATCCTTGTGGAACCTTCTAGGCACTTACATAACACTTCATTAACCATCTAAGGAGCCCTATAGCTCTTCCTCAAAACATTACTAAATAATTATCAACTCGATAATTGCTAAACCTTCCCAAACATTCCCAAACATAACTTATACTTCACTTCCTTCGACGAACTTAATTTCTCCGATTCGTAATACTTCAAGAACCTTGTAGTATACACCTCTAAACCACCAAATACCCTCCTTGGGATCATATGGACTTCATGTTCACCTTAAGCTTGCGTTAGTCTATTCACCGCACAACAACACGAAATGTCCGAAGTGTACCAATTTTCTCACCTAATTTTAAAAAAAAATATTAAAAAATTTATATTCAAATTTACGATCAAATTTAAAAGTTTAACTATCAAAATTCAAAGAGTGTCACATAAATTAGGACATAAGAAGTATTAAGAATGAAGTTGAATATATTTTATAACAATAAAATGATTAATAATGAAGAGATTATTGTTATACAATAATTACTTACTCTGGTAGCATTTTTTTTAAATAGTCTATTCCTAATATTGCTAGCTAATACATATTTTTATAGCACATTTTATCATGTACAAAATAATAAATGCATTCAAATATAACTTAAGGTTCTTTTGGTTCAGAAACAAGTTATAAAAAAATTAATAACATAGAAAGTAATAATGTGTAAATTAGTTATGCAGAGATTATCATTACGTAGAAATTAATAATAAAAGGATTTTTTACTTGTAGAATGTTTTAGTTTGATAGATTATAAGATTAAAATTGGTTACAATGTATGATTTAAAATATTTGTTAATGTTTAAATAAAATAAAACTTTTTTCTTACTATTAAGAAGGTTAGTTTTGTTGTTTGGTTATTTAGTCCATATATTACTAATCTTCACATTATTATTATACATTCTATCCCAAATAAAACTTAGATAAATATTAATATGGGTTCGTTGCATTTTGCACCTTTATGCACCATTATTTTTATTTGCACCCTATACTCTTGTTTTTTATAATCGACCCCTAAATCTATTCACTTCTTTGCAAAACTATATTTTTAAGGTTCATTAGAGAGATCACAAAAGCAAAAGAGCAAGGTAAATATTTATCGGACCGGAGAAGCATCCTGAGTACTTCATTTTGAAATGAAATACAAAACATCAACCAACATAACAGTGATATAGCAAGAAATACTCAAATTTATATAAGAAAGAAAAGGTATTAGTGAGACAGTATTTCAACTTACAACAAACCTGCTTCATTTGAAAATCTTGAAAATGCCAGGTTACTTATGGATTTAACATAGGATTAATGTATTCAGTTCTGCTTATATTTGAATTGGGTCAATGAAGTGCGTACATAAGGTCTAATTAATATGAAACGATCATAACCCGAACTCAAAAATTCAATCATCTTTGATCTCTTATAGATTAGTTCACTTTGCTACTAGATTATAGATTAGTACTAGTACTAATCTATTATAGATTATAGATTAGTACTAGTACTAACCTATTATAGATTAGTACTAGTAACCCAATGTTCAATCTTGGTTCAAACTTTCACGAGCCGACAATTGAATGATAATCAAATATCCATTCGTATCAGAATCTTCCCTTTCTCCCGTTTCTAAGCTTTTGTATTCTGCATCTTCTCTATTATTGTGTTAGCACAATGCAACCAATTGTTATCTCAGGCTGCTTTGCAGATGTAATTTTAAAACTTTGAAAATTAGGCGGATATTTTTCCATTTTGTCTTCGTTAACAATTTCTGGACACAGAAAAATATTTGTCCACTATGCCGGCAACACAACAACAACAGTGTAACTGTGTAAGCATAAGAAGAGACTAGGATAAGGAAAGTAATTAAATTAAGGGAAAAGGGTCAAATTATATCCTTCTACTTTAGTTTATTGGCTAACTTTTTTCTTCATTAGCCAAAGTGATCAAATATACCCCTCCTTTAGCCAAAGTGTTCACTTATACCCTTAAGTAGATGGAAATTCCCAATTCAGCCAAAATTATCCATTTAATTAAAAATACTCATGCCACATATTATAATCCACCGCCACCCACAAAAAATAATTTCACCCCACCCAGATATATCCCTTTTACGTTCTAAACATTTCAGTCCATTTATGGTTCAATTTTGGTTGAATGTTTTGGTTCAAATTTTGATTTAGTTTTGAGATTTAGTTTTGTTCAGTTTTGGTGCAGGTTCAGTCCATTTGTGCAAAATAAATCATCTTTCTTTGCTACATAATAACCACCCATGTATTAACAACTAAACTCAAACTCCATCCTTAACGAAGATCTCGAGTTCGAGCCCCCTTGGGTACGGAGCCACTATTATTAGGGAGTGTTTTGCCCCCCAATGTGGGATTACTCGGCACGAATCCGGATTAGTTGGGCCCCAATGCGGGTACCGGACATCGGATGAAAAAAAAAAAAAAACTTACTCTAACTCAAATGTGGATTTACTATTACTCAAACTAAATGGTTTCCATGGCACAAAATCCAAAATGCTATGAGCATTTCCCAAATGTCATAAAGATCACTACAAAGAAAATGAAATCTGAGGAAAACCAGCAAGACAGTCTCGATAGAATAGACAGACTAGTGTATTACCAATGAGTTGATGTGTAGTGGACTTTAGAACTTAGGCATCAACAAGCACGTAAGTGTAAATTCCCATAATTTTTGTTGATTTGTATTAGAAGATTATCAAATGAAAGATTATGACTGCACATAAGTGAACTGAACCAAAACTGAAGATTATGACTGCACATAAATGAACTTTAGCTGAACTGAAAACTGGACAGAACCTGTACCAAAACTGAACAAAATTAAACCTCAAAACTAAATCAAAATATGAACCAAAACATGCAACCAAAGTTGAACCATAAATGGACTGAAATGTTTTAGAACGTAAAAGAGATATATTTGGATGGGGTGAAATTATTTTTTGCGGCTCGGGCTTAGTTATAATATGGGGCATGAGTATTTTTAATTAAATAGGTAATTTTGGTTGAATTGGGGATTTATATTCACTTAAGAGTATAAGTGAACACTTTAGCTAATGGAGGGGTATATTTGATATTTTGAGTAACGGAAGATAAAGTTAACCAATAAAGTACCGATACATTTGACCCTTTTCCCTTAAATTAACGTAACTTCTGCACTCTTTGTCTCGACTTGAGGACAAGCAATACAACACCCTGCCCCCCGCCCCCACCCCAACCACCCACTTATTTGTTGTCTTTTTTGCCCAGATTTAGGACCTGAATTGAATATGTGCGAAGTAATTTAAGAATGTGTTTAGATCGTATAGCATGTGATTAGACCAATAAAGACAGTGATAGAGATAATCGTCAAACAATATTTAAGTATTATTTTTTGCGAGTTTTCTACTCGTACTATCAGGTGTTTGTATTTTCTACTTGAATAATTACCAACTATTTATCAAAACACACCTCGAAGCTGACTAGATCAAGTGTTTGAATACAATTGCCAAAAGGCACGTAACAACTTAATTTGGCCATAAAATTTCGTCCACATAGCAGCCGACTCATTAATTTTGAGGTGCATTTTGATAAATAATTCGTAATAGTTCAGGTAGGAAACACAAACAGCTGATAGTTCATGTAAGAAACTCGCAAAAGAGTGATACTTCGGGTGTGTTTTTTACCATTATTCTTAATTTTTTTAATTTTCCAATTTATTCCTTTAATTATCCGGTAGAGTTTCATTCGGCACTATTATTTTTAAACAAAAGAGAAAGTGAACACCACTTACCATCAGATATAAGTCGAGTGTGTTTTGATAAATAGTTGGTGATAGTTCAGGTAGAAAACACAAACACTCGTAGTTCAGGTACGTAAAAAAATGATACTTCAGGTGTGTTTTTGTCCATTATCCCATAGTGATAGGCTATAGTATTAATTTGTGATTTGTAGTAAATATTTAAGCTTGAATTAATTGTGCTGCATTCTAGTTAGTACCGTTACTATTGGTGCCAAATTTAAGATTTATTTGCATAATTATTGGTGTGTCCTTGTCGTTATACAAATAGCTCGGATATGTTCATTTCTGCAGACGAAAGTGAAAATAGCCAACTTTAAATTATTTTTCTGATTCTTTTTGTTAAAACAAAAGCCATACAGATTAAATTAAATCGTTCCTCTAATAAAATCCTTCTCGCAAAGTCCAGAGCTATATATTGGAGCATGACAACTAATTTGATTCTGGGAACCTTAGTTACTTTTTTTTGGCAGCACATGAGCATTTGACCATCAAAGGATGTGGTGCAGCGGATGAGGTTGTTCCTCTCTTAATCAGAGGTCTCGGGTTCGAGCTCTGAATATGAAAAAATCCTTAGTAGGGAATGCTTCCCCCCGAATGGGGCCCTACGCCGTTGCGAATTGTGATATAGTGAGGCTTCAATACGGATACCGAACACCGAATGAAAAAAAAAAAAAAACGCATGAGCATTTGACTATTGTCACCAGCATTTCCCCGTTATTTCTTCTTACAGATACATGCTTAGTTGTTTAATGTACAACACACCAGTCATTTGGCGAATCATTGCAAAATATGATTGGCCCTAGGGGTGTACAAAGTAAACCGACAAACCGCACTAAACCGATAAATCGAGTCAAACCGAGAAAAAAAAATCGACTAGTGGTTTGGTTTAACTTGATTTGGCGTTGGAAAAAAAAATCCGACCATAATTGATTTTGTTTTATTTAAGCTAAAAAAGTCAAACCGAACCAAACCAACCCCACATTATATGTATTTAATTTTTAAAATATTTTGCACATAAAAATATTTATTTGTAATGTAATTTATAAATATTTCTTAAATTTTTTCGTAGTTTTTTGTCTTTTATCATATTATTTCAAGCTTGAAATTAAAATTTTGAATGTCAAAAGTTTTATATCCCATGGATGTTATAACTCAAATAAAATCCAAACCAAAACCAACTCAGCACTAATGCTAACAAAAGAAATTCAATTCTACCACTAGGAATGACAATAATGTTGGATATCTATTCTTTAATTTTGCTTAATTCGTTTAGAGAGTGAAAATACATAACTTTTTTTTTCTTTGTCATGGAATTAATACTTATTAGCTGTACTTATTTCAGCATAATTTAGTAGTTTTAGATTATGGTCATTTTCTTTATGGCTTATTAATTAGCAATATTTATTTTAACCGATTTTATTATATTTTTTGTTGAATATTTTAATACAATGTCATCACTCATCTCACATTTTGTGTTATTTTCTTAAGAAATACCTTACTTATATAGTTGTATCTTACTAGGACTAAAGAAATATTTGAAGTAAAAGTTATATATTTTGTATGAAGATTTTTCCGAAAAAAACCCAAAAAACCCGAGAAACTAAATAACCTGAGAAAATCCGAGGTTGAAAAACCCAAATTTTATTGGTTTGATTTGGTGTATAAATAACAAAACCCGAAACAATTGATTTGGTTTGGTATTTAAAAAATTTGAACTTATCCAGTCCATGTACACCCCTACCCCATCATGTATTTATCCGAAAAGGAAACATGCTGTCTTTTGGGCAGAGCTGCCAAATGGCCAATTTAGATTGAATATGGCCGTACAAAATGAGCTGAACAATAAATGGATAATTTTCACCTTGCTCAAAATTTACTTGAATTAAGATGGAATTAAACAATAAATCATAACCCAACCCGCTAACCTTATACCCAACTTTTATGCTTCTCGAAGACATATACACGTCATTCTCAACCAAATCCTAATATCAACCCAATCGTGATTTCTCAAACTAGTTATTTACAAAATATTCCCAGTTTCACACTAAATTATCGTTTCCTTTTTTATTTCTTGTCAAACTAATACTGAAACTTTACAAAGATATTAATCTACAGTACTTTACTCAAACTAGTTATTTACAAAATATTCCCAGTTTCCCACTAAATTGTCGTTTCCTTTTTTATTTCTTGTCAAACTAACATTTAGTTTCTAATACTGAAACTTTAAAAAGATATTAATCTAAAGTACTTTAGTGCAATTTTAGAGAGAGACTCGACAAATATCTAATTCTCTGATCCAATGAAACAATTATCCTGCCATTTTAACTTCTTCAAGGGATTTCTGTAACCGTTAGGAGAAAAATTACAACTGCCAAATGAAGATCAGTTGAACCCTTCATAGAAAAATTATACCCTATTAAACATTGAACGAACATTGAACAGTAGTGTCTTGCTTCACCAGCACTGCCCACTAGTAACGGTGTTATTTCTTTTTGGCATATTACATAAAGTACAATTATAGAACGGATATGCATTAAACTAGATTTAACATAGTAGAATTTGGTATTTGTAAGTTGTACTAATTCTATGTATAGGATTCTGTAATATATATCGAGAGAAGAGTTAGAAAAATGCATGCATGGAGTAAACGGAAAGTAACAAACTTTTTAACCCCATGAGGCAAGCAAGTCCCTCAAATGATGGATTTCCATATGCTTTTCTTCCTATTTCACGGCTATAATTTGGAGAATTGACTAAATTTTATTTTCAGTCAAGTACTATTAGACTCTATAGTCAAACAAGAAATTAACACGTACAGGAAACATCCTTACAAGTCAAAACAGCAGACATCTTTCTTAATATGATATCTCTCTCACGTGTAACAATAGTAAATATGTTGAACTTTTGTAGGTGATGGTGGAAATTTAGTCCTATTTTCTATGCACTTGGTTGACTCATCCTTAGACCTAATATAATACTAACCAGGTCCAATTTGTATATTTTAGCTTGTAATTAATTTTCAAGTCTTTTGTAATAATTATTTCTAAGAGCTTAAGAAATATATATGGTCGATAAGGAAATTTTTATGTTATTAGGTCACTTTTGATAATTATAGCAAGTAGTTTGTGTTTACACTGAATGTATATAACTTAAGCTCTATTATTAGTGAGGGGGAATGACGGTAATAAGGAAAAGGGAAAGAGCTTGTTAAAACAGAACATTACCGTTCTATATTCAAAGTTCTTAATCTTATTTTCCATGCTGCATTCTGAGGAATACAATATTTCTCAATTAAATTCAGTAAAATCATTCAAATGATTTTTCTTACTTTTAAAAATAAATTTACTTTTGAATTGCAGACAAAAATGCTGCTTGTTTTACAAATTTTGCATTCTACAGTACTCCCATTAATTATACTTGACCTTCGACTGCATGGCTACTTATTCTCGTTATCGGACATTATTTATCATTAACAGTCGCTTAATTAATTAGATATATAAATACTGGGATATGGCCTATGGGTATATCCGTATATATAATTTCAGTGCAATTTTTCACTAGATCTCGTGCAACAAAAATGAAAAAAAAAAAATGTATATACTCATGTACTCAAACTCAACAAGTTTCTCATTTCCAGTAAATGTTAATTAATGCAATTAAAGTATAGTACAGCAAGTACTGATGAACAGCTCATAAAACATTGATCCACCACGGGCAAAACTCTCCTTCTCTCTCTACAATATATAAATATGTAGTTTACAGTACTGTATATTAATGTACATAGTAGATTATAAAAAGGGAAAAAGAAACACAATAGTAGCCAAAGATTTATCAAGAAATTCTGTATATCTATATGAATATATCGACGTTTACAAGAAGAAACTCGTTTACAGTAATTAATAAAGAGATACTATTCCTTCTGATGAGCAAGAAACTCATCATTTCAAGACTACTTTTGCTCTCTCTCTATATTCTTCTTCTTCAAGAAATTATACATATATCTATAAACCCTTATTATGAGATAGATGTTTAGGGTATTTTATTAGAAGTAGAAAGATGACAGAAAAAAGTGACAGAATTAGGATACGTGTTATGGCATGGAGAAGAACCGGAAGGAGGCACAAAACCTTTTGGAAGCATAGCTGAATATGTTCTTTTTCTAGTCCAATCTTTACCTTTTTCTTTCTTCAAGTTTAATGATCTTGTCTTCATCTTCATTTTTTTGTTCCTTTTATTCAATACTTTCATCGTCTTCTTCTTAGTCATGAGCCCTCCTTCTTCTTCTCCTGTTTGTTTCTTCAAGAAAAATGATTCTGAATTCTTGATATAATTATCATACACATCATCATCATGTGGAGATGGAGCTTTACTATAATCTGATGGTGACCCAAGATTCTTGGAATGGAATTCGTTTGAAGAAGAAGAGAGGAATAAGAAGAAGGAAAGGAGGAGAAGGGTGAAAAGATTCTTCTTGATATTACCCATAAAGATTTTGAGAGAAGAAGTAGTAGTAGTGGTGGTTTAATTTCTCTACTGCATTTAGAAATGGTGATGAAATGAGAGAAAGAGGGATTATATTGTTGGAGTTAGGAGTTATATACTCCTTTTGTGGGATATATAGTAGTTTAGGGTATTGGGAGAATATATATTCATTGCAATTGGAATTAGCTAGTATATACTTGTAATTTTATATGGGAAAGAATACACACTTCACGACTTTTTGCTCGTGGGAATGTTAACATTCCGTGGAACATCCATGCAATTAGATCCGAAATGTAAGACTTCACAAGTTACATACCCAATGATTTTCAACTCTCTCCCACCTACCCCTCCCTTTTCTGTTTCCTCACTTTTAATTTTTTGTAGTATTTAAATTTAGCCATTTGGTGTGTGTATATATATATATATATATATATATATGGAACCCAATTGGCCTAACTAATTCAAATTTGCGCTATGAATGACCTATTAAGAGAGAAAACGCTTTGTCCAAAAATCTTTCAGACACAATTACCTTCTTTGTAATTTGCATCATGGTTCAATCAAAAAAATTCTTGTTCTTCTAATTTGTAACTTCACCGAAATCGGAATAGTTCCTATACTAATACATTAGTATGAAATTGAATCGGCTTGAAATATTTCATCTTTCTTATCAATTCTTGTCAAAAAGGAACAATTGAAATAGAGGATTCGTAGTCCTAGTCATAGTGTTGCGGTCCATTTCGTGGCTTCGCTTGCGCGACTTGCACTTTTTATTGTTCTAGCCATCCTAACCTTAATGAATGAACTGTGAAGGGGTTAGTCAAATGGTTTGAATTTTCAATATGTTCGTATTCGTCATCCCCCTCATAGTGCATTAATAGGCGTGCAGAACAATCATCTCTAGGGCTCGAACTCAAGATATGAGCAATCGAACGGTACCTGAACAACACATCTCTGATTAGAAATGAAAGTATCTCATCTAATCCCACCACATTCCTTAGGGGAATTTATTGATAAAGAACAAAGGTTAAAACCGTAAAGTAATTATTGGACGGTGAGTGGAACTTTTTCACGCAGTAAATTTAACTCGTTTGTGCTTCTCGATGCAGCTGACCTCTTATAGTAATGTAGGCCTAAAATACTGGATAGAAAACCTAGGTTTTTGGTTTTCTCAGATACATCTGGCTGTTCATTGTGCTTTGCGTCTTCCTTCCTTTGTTCAACTTCTTATTACATATGATCTTGAATTATTTTGCTCCTTCAAATTCATTACTTAACAGTGGTAATTCACTAATTCTCCTATCATTCATTGAAAGGAAACACTCGATTTCGATTTTAACTATAGCAAAAACATAAATGGGGCATTGTGCGAAAGTCAAATATATGTCCTATATAGGACTTGCAATTACTCGCCCATGCTAGGATTGATTTGTTGTACTCCTCCTTGATCGACTCTATTGCTAACTTGCAGAGCTAGAAATATCTCTAGTATTTAATGGCCAAAAGACTAAAGATGGGGATTGCATTTTGCTCGGGGAACTAAATGGAGAAAAAGGAGATATGTAATCTGTTTCATATAAAAAACTTAATCCTTAAGAATCATACACATGTTAATACTTACTCTCTCTGTTGGAGTACAATTTACGTGTCTTCCTTTTTAATTTGTTTAAAAAATAAACCATTGTTTATATTTAGTAACTCTGTAATTCCAACATACTACATGATATGTCTAAGACCATAATATTTAAAAAAAAAATTGATACATTGTACACATCTTTAGTTTAAGAGTACAAGATTCAAAAAACTTAATTATTTTCTTAAACTTTGTGTTTAATCAAACTAAGACACATAAAATGATATAGAGAGGGTTTTGTTTCGGAAAACTATCTGAACACCTTTATAATAAGACCCAACTGCAGATATACTCCTTATATTTTAAAATCATGCACTGACACCCTCTATATAAATTCTACACAAATATATACTCCTCTTATTTTCAAGACACTTTAACCCTATTTATTAATCCTATAGAAATATATACTTGTCCCTTATTTTCCCTCATGTAATGAAAATCCTTCACAAAGGAGTGTTCATCTAACTTAATTAACTTGAAATACTTTGAAGTGGAACATAAAAAGGAAACGATTTTAATGTTAAGGGAATGCATATATATGACCTTATCCAGGAAACCAAGCCCAATTCATAAAGCAGCAAGACATGTGCCAAAAAACTCTTAAATCCTTGAGCAAATAATGTAATGAGCATACACAAAACACTTGTCTCGATCAATTTCCAGTCCTGGAAGAAGGGAAAATACAATCCAAAGAACTCCGGGGCTGCAAGCAAGCATTGTCATACAAGAAAAATATCAGTTGCGTGATCGCATAGTTTCTTACAGGCGGCTGATAACTTCTTCCACCTCAGATGGTGAGTATAGATGGTAAGTTGGAGATACCCTTGCGATATCAACATTATTGGGAGTCACCTGCATCAAACAGTGGGAGCTTTTCAGCAAATACAGAAACAAAGAATGAAATCATGAAAATAAAAACATCATGAAACTTGCCTTCTCTTCCATCACTTGCTTAAGAATAGACAGTGCTATGGTTTCAGCTTCTTTAAGGGTAAGGTCCTGCAGAAAAAGCAGATAATGGACTTCAGATCAGTTTTAAGAACCATATCAAAGCTACAAGTGGGTGAGTGCATCACCATCAAAACTAGCTTCTCGAACTAACAAGGTCAGACTTCCGGTTTGAACCTGAGTTATTTAGGGGGGAATAAAGAAAAAATCAAAAGAAAACAACCATATCAAAGCTACAAGTGGGTGAGTGCATCACCATCAAAACTAGCTTCTCGAACTAACAAGGTCAGACTTCCGGTTTGAACCTGAGTTATTTAGGGGGGAATAAAGAAAAAATCAAAAGAAAACGTCTCTGCTTCTCGAGCTACTGTGGAAGATGCTTCCTATTAGTGGAACTCGTGAAAGTCTCTGAACGTTCAAGCATCCAATCAATTGAAATGAGGGTTAATGAAAATAGATTAGGACCTATTATTCCTACATGTTCCACCAGTAACATTCCCTTCAACCTCAAGCTGCTGCAGACTGGACAGAAATTATGACGATAGGACATGGTTTCACTAGAAAAATAGGAAACCTAGGTACCTTGTTATATTGCTCCTGCAAAGAGCTGTCAGCACCTTCAGAACCTGACCCAATAGCTTTAGCATTGCATTGCCAGAATGTACCAGAAGGATCAGTATAGTACCTGCACATAAAATTGGCCTACATTTAGTATCTGGAAATTATGTCCTTGGTACCCCACAATCAGGGTGTAGGAAGTAATGAGGCAGCCAAGTACTTGAATAAATGTACTGTTAAGAGTATGTTTATGACTAGGGAGAAAATGTAGTCAGAAGTCTGATTTTAGCAGTTCATACTACACAAACCCAATCATGGCCAGATGGAAGCATCATTTCCAAGAATGTGGTATTTTCACTTCTTGAATATTTAATTTTAATTAAAATTAAGAAATTTTTCAACTAAGTAGGCGTTTGGACATGCGGTTTGAAACCATAGTTTGAAATCATGAGATGAAACCAGCGTTTAGACATGCATTTCATCTCATGGTTTCAAACATGGTTTCAAAAATTTTAAATATAGAACGTGACCAATAAGTTTATATTTTATTAAAAAAGACCCACAAGTTGGTAAATATTTTTAACAATTACTCCCACCAACCATTTACCAACCTCATTAATTTCCACCAACCTTTATTTATGTCTACCATGTGGGAGGATTATATTAAAGAGTAGTTACATTACTATTCATGTTAAATTTTCGTTTTTATTGAACTAAAGTTTGATCAATTGATGTTGTATTTTTTAGAAAGGCCTTCTACTAGCGTATTGATTTTGTTATGAACTATGACTTGCTCATTTGGTAAGATTGTAAAAGAATTGGGAATGCTTTGATAGTTTTCACAACTTGTGAAGTTTTTATGTCTTTAAGAGAAAATATAACTTAAGATATCCAAATTACATGTCCAAACATGGTTTCAAATCATGGTTTGAAACCGTGATTTCAAACCATGTCCAAACGGCTCCTTAAGTCAGCAAGAATTCATTTTACATTAGCAAAAACTCAATACCTATCAGATATGTTTTTAAAATTTAAAAAGTGATGTTTGATATGCATGTTAGAGTAACTTGATGAGATTTAAGAAAACCCGGACAAATAAGTGAAGAAGAGTTGCTGCAGGCATATGACTTTTCCCATCCAAAAGTTAACATCGTTAAGATGAGGTCTCATTCATATTTGCTCGGAAATGTTAAAGTTAAGGTATTATATGCACAACAGAGAACACACAAGCCCTACAAGGTACCAAAAATGCAATTTTGCCTATTAGGTAATAAGAGCTGAATTGTCATAAAGCAAATTAAGTGAATGTTATTGACTTCACGGACGTGGTATTTTCCATGAGATTTAGCATTAATGTATCTGAGATGCAATAGAATTGCTGGTCAAATAGTTTACCCTGTTTTCTCAAAATCCAAGTTGCATAAGTCCAATTTAGACAAAGGAGACGTATTCGAAAAGAAATTTGGCAAAAGAAGGAAGTTTCTGCAAGATGATACTCTGGCAGCAATATCAGACTTGATTCAATACCAAAAGAGAGAAGAAAATATTGTTGTTTCCAATACTATCATAGAAGAGATGCAAAGACTTACAAGCTGGGACCATTCTCATCATGACCAGCAATGAGAAGGGACACACCAAAAGGTCTGGACTGCATAAAACAAACGAGATAGACCATTAATGCATCAAGGTCGCAGATCTGAACTTACAGTATCAAAAAATAACAATAACGGAAGCTTGTCTATTCCTGCCGATGAGCAAGTCAATTATAAAAAGTACGGAAGACTGTCTTTTTCTGCTGATAAGCTTTTTCAACAGCATAAATATTCTCCAGACATCCAACTTTCTAGAATATTTTATGAAATAAAACAAGGGAAACGAAGAAACTAGAGAAGCACAAGAAAGTCACTAGAGAATTAACAAGGTAACTCCAATCAGATTAATTCATACATGATAGCGTTATAACTTATCCATAAATAACTTAATAACTAACTAATAATTGAATCATAAACAACCTTTGCCCTCTTCCCCCTTCCCCTTCCTTTTTCCATGATAACCAAACAGGCTAAGCATATCTTTGTCAGCTTACTCTATGTAGAATCAAATTAAACAGCTATTTTACATCATTTTAACTTATTGAATTCTTTACAAGCAAAGTTTAGTATATCGAGCATCTTTTTTCCTTAGAATATAGAGTGTAAAGAGAAGGGTTATGCATTTATATAGCTGATGAATTATCATAACAGATCCTAGCACCTAGGAAGATCTCAGACCCAACAGCTAGCCTCTAGATATATCACAATCCAGCTGGCATATTTATATATAGTGCAAGAGCATTTAAAATTGAGAAACAGGAAAATAGAGAGATGAGCACTACTTGACAATCTTCACGCGATCACTCACCTTTTTTTTTTTTTTGGGGGGGGGGGGATGATCAAAAACCTTTAACGGCACAGGCAATGTTCACAAGTTTGTTAGCTAGACACAAAGAGGAGAAAACAAGAATTATGACTAATTATTTGTTTATTTTCACCTTGTGTCACATGAAGTATGGTTTTCTCAAATTACATAAAAGGAACATCACAATCCAAAGCACCAAGGCACCTACTTATTCACTCGACGAAATTACCATAACTAGCTTAAAAAAATCTATATTTCACTTCATATAAGCTCAGCTGTATAGCTCCAACAGATTTAATTCAAAATAAATAGGGAAGAGCAAAATATAATTCTGGAAAGTGAATGATACTCTTTACAAAATTAGGCACCACTAATTTTTAACTGAAAGATAGCTGTTCAGAAAGAAACTAAAAGTACTACACCAAAGTACGAAGAATCTCACCATAGACTCTTCGTCGCCCTCACCAAACCGCAAGGCCAAATCACAGAGAGCTTGTGTAGTGGACTCAACAGTCATGGGCTCACCATAAGAGAATCTATGGTTCTATTGAAAGGGAAAGGGAGGACAAAACAACAAGGCCAAGTCAGCAATTTACCACTAGCATACAAATACTTGAAGGTTAAAGAAGTTGCCCAAAATACCTGAGTTTCAACTCGTGCATGTTCCACAAGAGTCCGTGCATCAGCTATCAATCCACTCATTGCACAACCAATATGCTCGTCAATTTCCATAATTTTCTCCACACTGCTTGGCTCCTATGAGAATATCAAAACTGTGTCATGTCTCATGAATGAAGAATACAGAAAATAAACTAAAGTTAACAGGAGATAGCATGTTCTCTATTTTTTAGATGAGCCAACTGAGCGCATGAAATCAAGTCATAGCCAAGCAAGCAATAACAAGAGATAAGAGGCAACAAGCAGGAACTTAGTCTGTAGGTTTTCTAAGCTCTTGATCTACAGGTCGTGTAGCCTTTCCTGGATATATCCACCACCAAGTTTAACTGTTAAAATCTACCAGGTATTCCTTAACAATGTACTAAGCACTAAACAGTGTTTATTAGTAGTCAGCACCGACAATTATTTTTTTATCAAGTTTGTTTAGTACCAATGGTATGGTGTCCCAAGGAAAGAGAAACTTAAGGATTAGTTAGGGTCGGCATTGCCTTCTGAGAGGAAAAAGGGTTTCACAATACATAGGGTCAGCAATGTCTTCTGAGAGGAAACAATGGTATTAGTTTTTCCCGTCAGTGGACTTATAACTTTCACTAATGGAGTTACAACAAATGTAGGCAGTATAAAGCCTCAGCATTCTTCATATGAATCACAAACCAACTATATTCAAACATAATCTGTTATTTTCTCATAAAGTGACCGTTAAATGTTTGTACAATTTTTTTAGAAAAATGCCATTGTTTCAATGTCGATGTCAATTTAAGACAATTTCAAAAGTGAATTAGTCCACATAAAATTCACACAGAGAGCTGTACAAAGTGAGTTATCTAGTCCAGGGGGAGAACTCCTTGCACTAGTTGCAAATTTTACAACAATTAATAATCATTCATCATCAAGAAGAACCCCAATCCTATACCCCACAATATCCACAACTCCATTTACTTGGTGAAGCTCCACTAGCATTTCTTAGAGGTGTTCTATTACTGATTTTTCTAAAAAAAAAAATTTATAGGTGTTCTATTACTGAAAATTTGAAGTTTCCATCGAACTATAGTCCAGGAAGAAGTAAAAAAACCAGTTCTTGATACCACATTGACTTGTGAGTCCAACCCAAAAACATGAACATAATCATCAAACCATGAAGAAGTAGCATATACATAGATAGACACTTAAACTTGGCCTCTACTGCTCCAATTTACAAAATAATCATCTAGACACCTCAAATCGTCTCCACTATGTGTCAGTTGACACTCAAACTTTACGAAATGATCATCTAGATACCTCCAAAATTATGTGCCACGTCAGTGTCCACAAGACACAGTGCGGACGAGTTGAGGTGTCTAGACGTGCATTCTCAATGGAGTATTTAGTTGTCAGTTGACGCCCAATTAAGGTGTCTATCTATGTATTACACGTAACATATAATCATCCCCGAAATAAACAAGCAAATAAATAAAAATGATTAATAATAAAAGGGAAACCAAGTGTTACAAACCAGAAGTGGTGAAGTAATGCGCTTTTCCACAGCAAGAACAACTCCTTCCTTAGTTTTTAATCCAATTGCAGTTGAACCCAACTTCAAAATATCATAATTTCAAAATCAAAAAAACAAAATACCCATCAGCTATTTCAAAAAAAAAAAATTACACGAAGAAAAATTAAGAAATTACCTTGATAGCTTCAATAGCGTATTCAACTTGAAACAATCTTCCTTCAGGAGAGAAGGTGTTAACACCTCTATCATACTCAGTTCTTCAAACCAAATTTTCCAAAAATACAAGAAAAAATAAAATTATTCAATTCTGATTTAATTGGAAAAAAAAAAAAAGCGTAGATTAAGCCCCAACATTTACCTAGTGAGAAACATCTTTGTTGAGATTTGTTACAGATTTAGAAACCCAATGCAGAGTAAATAATAGCTTTGCCCAGTTAGAGAATTTGTTTGAACTGAAATATTAATTTACTTTTTACTTCTTCCTCTTTAAACTTGATTAGCAAGCCAAGCCATTGTTGCAAAAGCAAAAGGCCTAATTTTTGGAATTTGGGCTTTGCTTTACTTGATCATTCTTTTTTGGGCTTCTTACACGGTGCGTCCACCCGGAGAAGTACATTTTTTTGCGCGGATTGCCCTTCTTTTGGTGGTCTTTAAATTTTGCCTCTCATATTTGTGGTCTTTAAATTATGCCTCTCATATTACTGGTCTTTAATTTTTGCCCTTCGCGTTGCAACCCTGAGCGTTCACGCAGAAATCATGAGGTTCTGGGTTCGAACCCCCGCTTAAGCATAAATCAAAAAAAAAAAAAATCAAGGCAAGGTTTGGGTCGCGTGTATGCCGAACCCGGCATACACTTGTTAAGGAATTACCAAAGTTATGCCGGATCCGGCATACTCATGCCTTATGGGCAACTTGACATAAGTATGCTGGGTTCGGCATAACTTTGGTAATTCCTTAACAAGTTTATGCTGGGTCCGGCATACTTATGAGCAAACTTTTAATTTGCAAACTTTTAGTTAAGCCTTAACTAAAAGTCTTTTCCTAGTTATGCCTTATGGGGTAGACTTTTAGTTAAGGCACAACTAAAAGCATGACTCATAAGGCACAACTAAAAGTATGCCCCATAAGGCGAAACTTTTCCTTAAGGCATAACTAAAAATTTGCCTTATAAGACAAAGTCTATGTCTTAAGGAAAAGTTATGTCTTACGGGCATACTTTTAGTTATGCCTTAACTAAAAGTCTGCCCTATAAGGCATAACTAGGAAAAGACTTTTAGTTAAGGCTTAACTAAAAGTTTGCCCATAAGTATGCCGGACCCGGCATAAACTTGTGAAGGAATTGCCAAAGTTATGTCGGACCCGGCATACTTATGCCAAGTCTGCCCATAAGGCATAAGTATGCCGGGTCCGGCATAACTTTGGTAATTCCTTAACAAGTGTATGCCGGTGGGGACATAGCGAAATTTAAACTCTGCCTTGCGAATTTTTTTAAAATTTTTGATTGAGTGGGGGTTCGAACCTGGAACCCATGAGTTTTAGCTGAAGGGCAAAATTTAAATATTTTAAATATGAGGGGCAAAATTTAAAGACCACCCCAAAAGATGGGCAATTTTGCGAATTGCCCGGAGAAGTACACAAATAACCAATTTTAGGATCCCTATTTAAAGCATAGTCAAAATTCACAAGTCATTTAAATCAACTTAAGATTTACACGTAGGATATTTGACTTGCCAAAGTCTAACTTCATTCATGTATATTTAAAACTATAAAACTTGTGGCATGTAAAATTACAACTTAGACTCACGCATATGCTTATCGATCCCCAAACTGATATATTGTTTAAAGGTTTGCAATCTTAAATGTCACACTATTTGTAACTTCAGAAACGTTTTAAAAGAAAAATATTTATAGTTAGTTTACCGAACCATATGCGTTCAAGTAAAGCATTATTATAGTTTCCTTACATATCACTTCTTCGTGATAGAGCCCAACTTTTTATCACTGTTATAAATGGCTGGCTAAGATTTTTAGTAGATCGAGACTACTAATGCATTTCACAATTTTTGATTGACTATGCAGACCTTTTTGTAAATAGCAGTGAAGAGAAAGTTTAGGCTAAGGGTGTACATGGATCGCGTTGATTCGGATTTTTTAAATACCAAATCAAATTAATTACGTCGGATTTTTAAATCGATAAACCAAACCAAACTAATAAAAGTCGGATTTTTCAACCTCGGGTTTTTTTTTTCCGGAAAAATCTTGATACAGAATATAACTTTTACTTCAAATATTTCTTTAATCCTAGTAAGATACAACTATATAGTTAAGGTGCTTCTTAGGAAAATAACAAAAATGTGAAATGAGTAATGACATTGTGATAAAATATTCAATAAAAAATATAATGAAATAGCATAAAATAAATATTGCTAATTAATGAGGCATAATGAAAATAATCATCATCTAAAAATATTAAATCATGCTAAAATAAGTACACTAATAAGTATTAATTACATGATAAAGAAAAAAATAAAGTAAAGTAAAGTTATATATTTACATTGTTTAAATTAACAATACAAAACTAAATAATAGATATCCAACATTATTATAATTCCTAGTGTTAGGCTTGAATTACTTTTGTTAGCATTAATATTGATTTGGTTTTGACTTTGTTTGAGTTTTATAAGCTATAAATCTTATTGGGACATTTTAAATTCTAATTCCAAACTTCAAATAATATGTTAAAAGACAAAAATTATGAAAAAACTTAAGAAACGTTAATAAATTACATTATAAGTAAATCTTTTATGTAGAAATTTTTTTAAAAATAAATCTTTTATGTATAAAATATTTTAAAAATTTATATTCATGTAATGTCGGGTTGGTTTGATTTGGTTCGGTTTGCCTTTTTTTAGTTAAAACCAAACCAAACAAATTATGATCGGGTGTTTTTTTTCAAACACCAAACCACTAGTTGGTTTTTTTTTCTCGATTTAATTCGAACTATCGATTTGGTACGGTTTGTCGATTTTCTTTGTACACCCTAAGTTTAGCCATAGATAGTTGGGTTTTTTTCTCGATTTAATTTGAACTATCGATTTGGTGGGGTTTATCGATTTTGTTTGTACACTCCTAATTTGCCATAGTAAAAAGAAGAAGAGGAAGAAAGAGGAGATTTTAAAAGTTTTCGGCCCAAAGTGATGACACCTTCTTCAAAGGTTCTATGTTCAATTAGGGTTGTTCACGGTTTTAGTTAAAACCAAAATCAAATCGAAAATTTAATCAAACCGACATTTGGTTTAGTTAGGTTTGATTTGGTTTTAAATTTTAAAAACCGATAATATTTGATTTGGTTATGGTTATATTAAAAAATAACCGAATAAATAACCGAATCAAACCGATAAATTATATACATAAATTTTATAATTATTTATATGTATAATATTAGTTTTTCATAAATAATTATAAATATTTATATCTTTTAATCATTAATTTGATTTTTGGTCTATTTATTTCACATGATTGTTAAAGACCCATGTTTTTAAGAATATGTCCAAGTCCACATCTTTAAGTCTTTTAATTCTTTAAGTGTTAAGTGTAAACCTACTAACAGAAGCTCACGTTAGAGTCTAATATCTTTAACTTAAATTTTTAGTCTTTCTTTGTCAGCCATTTAATTTTAGGTTGTTTCTTCTTCTTTTTTTTGAATTTATACCTTCTTTTTTTCTTGTCTGAATGGGTCCTAAACTTCTAATATTTTTCATATGAAAAGGACAGAGGTTGTAGATTTGGAGGTTCCTATAGAAGATACTTCAGTAACATCAGCATTTGCTGCAACTCAAGCACATGGTAATGCCCTAATACTTCTTCTGTGGGTAATCCTCCTAAAAAGCAAAAAAGAACAACTCCTTGTAGTCGAGACCCTAGCCTTTGGAATAATGATAGAAAAACATCTGAAGTTTAGGATCATTACACAAAGTTTTTTTAATAAAATGGGAGAATTGAGGGCAAAATGCAAGTACTGCCCCAAAGTTTGGGATCATTACACAAAGTTTTTTTATTTCATATATTTTCATTTTAATTTTAGGTAGTCTTTATGTTTAATTAATATGTATGTTTGGAACAACAACTAAAAGCTCATATGCTCTACCTTATTTCCAAGTATATGTATTAAGATGACAAAAATGGTGCAGCCACTACTCACTTAGTTTTTAGCTCTATATGTAATAGTTTAGTAATTTTGAGTAACTTGAGTACGACACTATCACTAATAGTGAAAATGTTTCTATGATATATGTTTCACCTTAAACGATAAATAAAAGTTATCGTTTGAACAAAAAAAAAGACATGTCTTTTTTCAACTTTTTAATGTTTTACTGATAAGTCTCATGGCTGCTAGTCATAAACCGAAAAATCCAACCAAACCGAACCAAACCGACAATAACCAAACCGGTGATTATTATTTTATTTGGTTTGGTTATGGTTTTAGACATTTAAAAACCGACTAAATTGGTTTGGTTATGATTTTAATCAATAACCGACCCAAACCGAACCATGAACACCCCTATGTTCAATATATTTGACTTATTCATAACCTTCCAAGTTTGTGTGGCTGGGCCTAACCTTCTTTTGTGTTGTTCTTTAAATTTTTCCCCTCATATTTGAAATCTTTAAATTTTATCCTTCTGCTAAAATTTATGGGTTCCAGGTTCGAACCCCCCACATAGTCAAAATTCAAAAAAGAATTCGTAAGGCAGAGTTTAAATTTCGCTATGCCCCCATCGGCATACATTTATGAAGGAATTGCCAAAGTTATGCCGGACCCGGCATACTTATGCCTTATGGGCAGACTTGGCATAAGTATGTCGAGTCCGGCATAACTTTGGTAATTCCTTCACAAGTTTATGCTGGGTCCGGCATAAAAGTTTGCCCATTAAAAGTTTGCCCATAAGTATGCTCTCACCGGCATAAACTTGTTAAGGAATTACCAAAGTTATGCCGGACCCGGCATACTTATATCAAGTCTGCCCATAAGGCATGAGTATGCCGGGTCCAGCATAAATTTGGTAATTCCTTAACAAGTGTATGCCGGGTCCGGCATACACGCGACCCAAACCTTGCCTTGCAATTTTTTTTTTAATTTATGCTTGAGCGGGGGTTCGAACTCAGAACCTCATGATTTTTGTGTGAACGCTCAGAGTTGCAATGCGAAGGGCAAAAATTAAAGACCAGCAATATAAGGGGCGTAATTTAAAGACCACAAATATGAGGGGCAAAATTTAAAGACCACCCCAAAAGAAGGGCAATCCGCGCAAAAAAATGAAATTAGTTTATACCTAGCTTGTCCATTGCTGTATATCCTTTTTCTCCTTTTTTTTTTTTTTTTGACATTTTTGTAGTTTTTCCATTATGTGCTATGTTAAAAAAAAAATCAAAAAGACAATCATTACCTCTCTTAATTATCTTTTAATCATATTAAATGTGCTATAGTTAACTCTTTCGACAACAAATGTAAGAGAAACGATTATTAGTTCTGCTACATGATAAGCCTATTTCTCTTTTTTCTTATTCTTTTCTTCAATTGTTACTACTTCAACTGTTCATATTCCTTAATAAATTCTTGCGGACAAAGAAATTTGTTGTTGGTTTATTTTTAATTTAATCTAATAATGGCTTCTTTAAGACACCAAGATATAATGTTATTGTTATTTACAAAGAATTTGGATAGTCAAGAATTCCAAAACGGCTAACATCACGGGAACGACAAAGAATGGCAACCCAGTGCGCACACAGTGCTCACCACAGAGTGCTCACCCGAAGGGCAGAGGCTGTGGCAGAGGGTGTAGCGGCTGCGGGTTTTCCTGGAGTTTCCAAAAAAATGGCAAGCTTTCTATTGCCTTCATTTGTTCTGTTTTTCCTCTTTGTAACTTCCACTATTTTTGCTCATTATTACTATTATATTAATTTCATACGTTCATTCTTCAAAGAGTTTTAAACCTTCCCAAGTTCTTATAGTATTTATGTGCAGGTTGTGCACAAGTAAATCCATAATTTTTCTTTCCTTCTCATGACTTTTCTTTCTTTCTAGGTTGGCTTTTCAGACATCTCATTCCTCATTCCTCTAAGATAATCTAGCTTTTCTTATTTTGTTTGACAAATAACATTGTATTGTGGGTGCTTAAATACTCCAAGTTAACTTTCTTCGGTTTTTTTTTTTTTTCAAGAGCTATGTCAAGACATTTGAGGTGTCTAAGAGATAGAATTATGGGATAGATTAGATGTTGTTTAAAAATAATCTGTATAAGTCTAAATAAAGTTTCTGAATCTATAAAACACTTAGTAAAAGCAGATTACACAATCTGTAAAAACTTAAAACCAGTAAATTACAGAAAATGGACAAATGAACAGAAACAGTGTTAGAAAAAATATATTCAGAACATAATCGAGCCCACTTAGTTCAAAGTGTGTCCTTAAGGAAATTATTCCCCTCACAGTACTCGAGGTTGATGGAATATCCCCTCCCAGGATAGAACGATTATCTTACCAAAATAGTAGTACTCCAAATTCTGGTAGCGGCGAACCACTCAATGGCAGTATATCACACAGAAAAGAAAACTTTTAAGAAGAGTAGAAGAATAGAGGATTTCAGAAAATTCGTAAGTAATAATCTGAATATTAACTGGAATTTATAGTCATTAACGCACTGGTTGGGAAAAGGTTTGCACCTTTTCAGAAAGGTTTGCAACCTTTCAGAAAATGTACGTTTTAAAAAAAACGGAGGGAAATTTAAATTAATCCGGGGAGAAACGGGTCGCGGGTCAGACACGCGGATCCGGGTCACTAACGGGTCAGAATCTGGAAATAATTAATTAATTAATAAATAATTAAATTAAAATTTAAAAGAATTTTGGTCCAAAAAGATTATCAATCAATCAGATCATTTGACCAAATCTAAATCCAAAGCCAAAGCCGAGCCGAGCGAGCGACGATGACGGCGCGTGGGGTCCTTTCCCCCTCGACCCTTTTAGCAACTAGAGAAGGTGTAATGTAATATGTACACCTCTCTTTTTCTCTCTTTTTCCTATGTGAGACAGATGCTTTAACCAAAGCACAAGGAACCTTTTACATTTCCCAAAGCAAAAGGGACCTTTTATATTCCCTTCACTTTTCATCCCATCATTTCCCATTCACCAATATCAAAAAACCCAACAATCCCCCACATGAATGGGGAATGGCCATAATATAAAAGAATGCGCGGACAAGTGTGATATACAAGCGAAGATTGACTGCATCTGGATAAGCAGGTTTCCCTTTGAACTTTCCGTAGTGAACTTACATCGGATATACTCGATCAATCGGTAGATTTGATATCTTTGAACCGTCGAACTTTGTTGTATACCTAGACAACATAAATCACACAATCAACCTTCAACCATTTATGGTTCTCACGGTTGTGTTCGTTTCAGCCATGAACACCGCCTGGTTTCATGAGTGCATAGAGAATGGGCCTTCACTATCATTCCCTTTTAAAGCGGCTTACACTTAACACTCACATAGGTGATTTCTAAACATGTGGTCTTATAGCCACATTATCTGGTCATACACTGCCAGATTTAGATAATCATTAAAAATCTTAATGCTTTATTAACTCATTAACAAGCCATAAAGTTTTATCCTTATTTCTGAACATTGTCTTCATCCGAAAATGGGTTGAGTTGTTCGACAATGTTGAACCGTCAGTCATAACTTTGTTTGATCTTTTTGAACCTAGTTCTTGGGATCTCTAGTCTGCTAGGTAGAGTTACCGCCATGATAACTTGTCCTCGGCCTTAACCCCATTCCCATTGATGATCTACTAACTCCCTCTCTAGATAAGCCTTTTGTAAGCGGATCCGCTACGTTATCTCTTGACTTTACATAGTCAATCTTGATAACGCCACTAGAGAGGAGTTGTCTAACGGTATTGTGTCTTCGTCGTATGTGACGAGATTTTCCGTTATACATTACGCTCCCTGCCCTTCCTATTGCTGCTTGACTGTCACAATGTATACATATAAGAGCCAAAGGTTTGGGCCAGAATGGAATATCTTCTAAGAAATTCCGGAGCCATTCAGCTTCTTCACCGGCCTTGTCTAAAGCTATGAATTCAGATTCCATAGTGGAACGGGCGATGCAAGTCTGTTTGGATGATTTCCAAGACACTGCTCCACTCCCAATTGTGAAAACATACCCACTCGTGGATTTAACTTCAGACAATCCAGTGATCCAATTTGCATCACTATATCCCTCAATCACTTCGGGATATTTATTATAATGCAAAGCATAGTCTTGAGTATGTTTCAGATACCCCAAAACTCGTTTCATTGCCATCCAATGTGTGTAATTGGGATTACTTGTAAACCGACTCAGTTTGCTAATGGCACATGCTATATCTGGTCGTGTACAATTCATGATATACATCAGACTTCCCAACACTCTCGCATAGTCCCCTTGTGATTTACTTTCACCTTCATTCTTTTGAAGTGCGTAACTCACATCAATTAGAGTTCTGGCAATCTTGAAATCCAAGTACTTGAACTTGTCAAGTACTTTCTCTATGTAGTGAGACTGTGATAATGCTATACCTTGTGGAGTTCTATGAATTCTGACTCCTAAGATTACATCAGCAACTCCTAAGTCTTTCATATCAAATTTGCTAGCCAGCATGCGCTTTGTAGCATTTATATCTGCCATTTCTTTGCTCATTATCAGCATGCATCAACATACAAACAAACAATGACTTCGTGACCTGGAGTGTTTTTAATGTAAACACATTTATCACACTCATTGATTTTAAAGACATTTGCCAACATGGTTTGGTCAAATTTAGCATGCCATTGTTTGGGTGCTTGTTTAAGTCCATAAAGCGACTTTACAAGTTTGCACACTTTCTTTTCTTTACCAGGAACCACAAAACCCTCGGGTTGTTCCATGTAAATTTCTTCCTCCAAATCACCATTTAAGAAAGCTGTTTTAACATCCATTTGGTGAATTTCAAGACCATACACGGCTGCCAGAGCCACTAACACCCGAATGGACGTTATTCTTGTTACAGGCGAGTATGTGTCAAAATAATCAAGGCCTTCTTTTTGTCTATAACCTTTGACTACAAGTCTTGCCTTATATTTGTCAATAGTGCCATCAGCTTTCATTTTCCTTTTAAAAATCCATTTAGAACCTAAAGGCTTGTTTCCAGGAGGAAGATCAACCACTTCCCATGTGTGGTTATCTAAGATTGATTGAATCTCACTATTGACTGCCTCTTTCCAAAATGCTGAATCAGAAGAAGACATCGCTGCTTTAAATGTTTGAGGCTCATTTTCAAGCAAGAATGCCACAAAATCTGGTCCAAAGGAAGTAGATGTCCTTTGACGTTTGCTACGCCTTGGATCCTTTTCACTTGGTGTACTTTCCTTTGGTTCTTCCCGCGGTCGTTTAGATCTTTCACTTGACGACTCACATTCAATTTTATACGGATAAATATTTTCAAAGAATTCAGCATTATCTGATTCAATTACCGTATTAACATGAATTTCGGGATTGTCGGATTTGTGAACCAAAAACCGACAAGCTTTGCTGTTTGAAGCATATCCAATAAAAACACAATCCACAGTTTTTGGTCCGATTTTTACCCTTTTAGGTAAAGGAACTTGTACTTTTGCTAAACACCCCCACACTTTGAAATATTTCAAGTTGGGTTTTCTTCCTTTCCATAGTTCATATGGAATGGATTGTGTTTTGCTGTGCGGCACTCTGTTGAGTATTCGGTTAGCTGTAAGGATAGCTTCCCCCCACAAGCTCAGCGGTAAACCGGAACTTATTAGTAAAGCATTCATCATTTCTTTCAATGTCCGATTTTTCCTTTCCGCAACTCCATTGGATTGTGGTGTGTAGGGGGCAGTGGTTTGATGAATAATTCCATATTCTAAACATATCTCTGCAAAAGGAGATTCGTATTCTCCACCCCTATCACTTCTAATCATTTTTATCTTTTTATTTAGTTGATTTTCGACTTCATTCTTATATTGCTTAAATGCTTCTATTGCTTCATCCTTACTGTTTAGCAAGTAAACATAACAATATCGAGTGCAATCGTCAATAAAAGTTATGAAATACTTTTTCGCACCACGAGATGGTATTGACTTCATATCACAAATGTCAGTGTGTATTAAGTCTAAAGGATTTGAATTCTTTTGAACGGACTTATACGAATGCTTAACAAACTTTGATTCAACACATATTTGACATTTAGATATATTACACTCAAATTTAGGCAATATTTCAAGATTAATCATTTTCCGCAAGGTTTTGTAATTGACATGTCCTAAACGAACATGCCATAAATTATTTGACTCCAATAAGTAAGAAGAAGCAGATTTTCCATTAATACTGGCAACAACCATTACATTAAGTTTGAAAAGGCCCTCGGTGAGGTAGCCCTTTCCTACAAACATATCATTCTTACTAAGTACAAATTTATCACTAACCAGCACGCACTTAAACCCATTTTTCACGAGTAGTGCGGCTGAAACTAGGTTCTTCCTAATTGATGGAACATGCATGACGTTGTTGAGAGTCAGCACTTTGCCGGATGTCATCTTCAACAGAACCTTTCCATATCCTTCAACTTTGGCTGTTGCAGTATTTCCCATGTATAGCTCCTCGTCAGGTCCAGCGGGAGTGTAAGTTGTAAATGCTTCCTTAACGGCACACACATGTCGAGTGGCGCCAGAATCAAGCCACCACTCCTTTGGGTTGCCAACCGGGTTGCACTCGGACAGCATTGCACATAGGTCATCAACATCTTCCACCATGTTTGCCTGACCCTTGTTTTTCTCTTTGTCCTTCTTGGGGGCACGACAGTCGGGAGCTTTATGGCCTGCTTTACCACAATTGTAACAATTGCCCTTGAACTTTTTCTTGTTAGGATACTTCTCCTTTCCAGAACGCCTCTTCCTTTTATTGTTCTTTTTCGGAGCAGCATCTTCAACGACACTTGCCCCTTCAATTGGTGAACTCTTACGGTACCTCTTATCAGCGGTTTTGTTATCTTCCTCGATCTTGAGACGAAGCACAAGATCCTCTAATTTCATTTCCTTTCTCTTGTGCTTAAGATAATTCTTGAAATCTTTCCATGAGGGTGGCAACTTCTCAATCATTGCAGCCACTTGGAATGTTTCATTCACTACAATACCTTCAGCAATAAGGTCATGGAAGATAAGTTGAAGCTCTTGAACTTGGGTTCCAACAGTTTTTCCATCCACCATTTTGTAGTCTAGGAATTTGGCAACCACAAACTTCTTCAAGCAAGCATCTTCAGTTTTGTACTTCTTTTCCAGTGCACTCCATAATTCTTTGGAGGTCTCTACTGCACTGTAGACGTTGTACAAATCATCTTCTAAGGCACTCAAAATGTAGCCTTTGCACAAAAAATCAGCCTGTTTCCAAGCCTCAGTAACCATGAACTTCTGATTGTCAGGCATGTCGGTGGCAGGCACGGGAGGGTCCTCACTGGTGAACTTTTGCATACCAAGGGTGGTAAGCCAAAAGAACATTCTCTGCTGCCATCCTTTAAAGTTGGCACCGGTGAACTTCGCAGGTTTCTCAGCCGGTGGCACAGCGGCACGGGTTGTAGGCGTGACCGCTGGTGCAATGTTCACAGAAGGAGTTCCAGTCGCAGAGGGAGTTCCAGTCGCAGAGGGAGTTTCAGTCTCAATTGCCATTCTTTCTTTGTTACTGTCAAATCGACAAACTGTTTTAGTTAATAAAACTAGAATAGCAATTAAATCACAAACTTAAACGATGAAGATTTTGTTTCTTCAAATCGCAGTATACTTATGAACTTTGGTATTCCAACGAAGTTTTTTATATCTTCAAGTCAGAATACTAATATTCATATGGAGTAGAAAACTACAGAAGTTTTAATCTCCTTAAACAGAATACAGATTATAATATTATATAATAATTTCCTTAAGATTGTTGTTTAAAAATAATCTGTATAAGTCTAAATAAAGTTTCTGAATCTATAAAACACTTAGTAAAAGCAGATTACACAATCTGTAAAAACTTAAAACCAGTAAATTACAGAAAATGGACAAATGAACAGAAACAGTGTTAGAAAAAATATATTCAGAACATAATCGAGCCCACTTAGTTCAAAGTGTGTCCTTAAGGAAATTATTCCCCTCACAGTACTCGAGGTTGATGGAATATCCCCTCCCAGGATAGAACGATTATCTTACCAAAATAGTAGTACTCCAAATTCTGGTAGCGGCGAACCACTCAATGGCAGTATATCACACAGAAAAGAAAACTTTTAAGAAGAGTAGAAGAATAGAGGATTTCAGAAAATTCGTAAGTAATAATCTGAATATTAACTGGAATTTATAGCCATTAACGCACTGGTTGGAAAAAGGTTTGCACCTTTTCAGAAAGGTTTGCAACCTTTCAGAAAATTTAAATTAATCCGGGGAGAAACGGGTCGCGGGTCAGACACGCGGATCCGGGTCACTAACGGGTCAGAATCTGGAAATAATTAATTAATTAATAAATAATTAAATTAAAATTTAAAAGAATTTTGGTCCAAAAAGATTATCAATCAATCAGATCATTTGACCAAATCCAAATCCAAATCCAAAGCCGAGCCGAGCGAGCGACGACGGCGCGTGGGGTCCTTTCCCCCTCGACCCTTTTAGCAACTAGAGAAGGTGTAATGTAATATGTACACCTCTCTTTTTCTCCCTTTTTCCTATGTGGGACAGATGCTTTAACCAAAGCACAAGGAACCTTTTATATTTCCCAAAGCAAAAGGGACCTTTTATATTCCCTTCACTTTTCATCCCATCATTTCCCATTCACCAATATCAAAAAACCCAACATTAGAGTCACAAAAATCAGGGCCATGGAAGAGAAAGACTATATTTCTCACAGTGTAACAGGAGAGAAGAGACGCCAACATTTAGATTACCTGATCAAACTTATTTAAGACAAGAAAATGAGAATGATGCACATGAATCGTTCGTGAAAACCCAACATCGATGATCGAAAATAACAATTGATGTTCTTCGAGCTTGACTTATGGAGCACTTTCTCTATAAGCTTTCCTCAATCTCTTTATCTTCATTATTTATTCTATACTTTACATATTTCGTTAATTGTTCAATATTGATTATTTTGTTGGACATGTTAATAACTGAATTATTAGTGCCTTTGCCGTTTTTCTTGTAAAATGATTAATAATTAATGAATATTCATTTTAGCTTTAAGCCTTTTTAGAGTGGTAAGATTTTGAAAAAGATAGTCAAGGAATCCATCACTTGCTCTTCAATGTATTTATTTATATTCTTTTTCATTGTGATATGCTTTTGGAATTTGCTTTATTCTTCTTCCCTTTTTTCTTTTTGACGTGCTACATAATAAAATTTACTCTTCCAACTTGCAAAATGGTTCTTTGTCATGCATATCCCTTGCATTTTAGTGTTTTGAAACTATTAAAAAAGAACTTATATAATTGAAGAGCTCAATTTTAGTCCTAAATCTTAAACATAATGGTGCAAGTCAAAAAACCTGAGTTTAACTAGCAATTCACTTGAGGGAAGCAAAAACTATACGTGCGCACGCCCGCAACAATGGACTATATACATTTTTCTTGCGCTCCTTGTAACTTAGTGTTCTTCTTGCATCAAGAGACACAGTTTGGTTATGGATTCAACGGCAAAAACATACGTTAATTATTGGTACAAGAGTTTCTATTAAAGGTAGAAAAAGTTGGCTTTTCTTCTCATCATATAAGATTGATTATGGCCGAAAGGTTCAACTCCCATTTTTATGTTTTAAAAAGATTGTTTTACTTGTGCCGTTACTTTTAAGGTTTAGGACTAAATGATCAATTTTTCATACATTGAGGACTATTTCGATTACGCGTTATGTATGAAGCACTAAAATGAACATGTTTTCATACGTTACGAACTATTTTGATATATATATATATATATATATATATATATATATATATATATATATATATGAAGGATTAAAATGATCATATCCCCTTTTTTTATACATTAGGGACTATTTCGATAATGTGGTATATATGACAGACTAAATTAGTCCAACCCCCATATATTAAGAACCATTTTGATCGTTTTCTCGAAGAAAAAACTCTTCTCTCACTACTTGTGTTTTTCATTTTTTTCTTAAATATTATTATCTTTTAATGCTTAAAAAGTGTAAGGAATAATTTCTTCAGTTGCAATTTGTGGTAAATCTTAATATGAAAATTTAGCAATAAGTAATGAAGCTCACTTTTAGATGTATATGTTTTAATCAGCTTATGTTTTCGCATCAATCCTAATCTTGATGTCATTAATAATGTGTTAATATGACCCTTTATTTAATTAAGGTTAGAAATATTTTTAATATCTTTCGGTCTTTACAAAAAAACACTTTGTTATTTTAATACGTAGGTATTAGTAAAGATCACTTCGAAAATTTAATAGACTCTTCCATAATCGCGCGAAGCGCGATCAAGTTTACTAGTTATTAATTAACTAGTGATCTTGTTCGCGCTTCGCGATCTTAAGAAACACCATACAATTTATATATAACAAAAAAAAAATCTAATTGAGATAGAAGAGATAATCTTTTTCATGTATATGCATGCAAAATATGATTCAATATCTAGATTAAATCACAAGAAAATTATCAGAATTAGAGCTTAGAAATGTAAGTCTATCGTCACAATGACAAAGACATAGCACCCTATAATATATATGTATACACATCACTCAAAAATTAATTACCCTAATACCTTGGAATTGTGTTTATGCAATATCTTTTAAAATAAACAAATTTTCAACTAAATATGCGTTCCCCTTGAATTTCTAAGCAATGCTCCCTTAAACTTCTTCTTGAGGGAAAGACGATGTTAAAGAGCATATATACCAGCTTCTCTCCAATTATGGTCTAAAAATCTATCGGTTTCAACAACATGAAATAAATCAATATTTGTTTAATTATAATTTCAAAAAATTGAATTATCATCGTAATAAAATTTTAAGAAAATAGACTCTAGAGAACAAAGAATGAAAAGTGACAATACCTTTATATACTTATCCTCCATAAAAAAATTAGGGAAAATGCACAAAAACACACTTGAACTATGGTTGAATTTGCAGTAACACACTCCATCTTTGTGGGGGTCCTTTTAGCCCCCTAGACTTATTTAAAGCGCAATTATCACAACCCTAAATGATGATGTGGCCTAAACTATGTGTGCACGTTTATCAAACGCGTGAGAAGGAAAAAAGAAGCCCAAAAATCTAACCCCCTAATGCCACGTGTCCATAATTGAAACTTTTTTAATGCCCTTCTCATAATAAACTTCACTCTCTTCCTTCCTCTTTAATATTCCACCATTATTTCCACTGGTGAACGGAAGTCAGCCGAGGATGAAATGCAAAAACTTGAGACGATTTGCCCAATTCGTTACTACCAGAGCTAAAGAAGTTTTTCACAACATAAATAATGAACAACTAATTTTAGGCACTATAAAATGGCGGAGGAGAAGTTGTACAGAGCAATCGGAGATGGAGAAACCGCAGACTGTTTCTTGTCAAATTCCACCATAGTCACCGTACTCATCACTTCAAAATTCTATCGTTTTAGAAAATTCCAACAAACTATTACCTATATTCTAATCCATCTATCTTTCTGGTATATGGACTTGTCTTTCCCTCTTGGTACTGTTGCCGCTGAAGCTCGTTGAAGAAGAGTAAAAGTCGTCGGAAAAGCTTCAAATCTGTGAAGATAAAAGAAACTCGCTGGTAAAATCTCCTCCATTGCCAAAAGCTAGCTATCTACTTCATTCCAAGGAGTTGTGCAAGCCTATTTGCATTGATTGTCCATTGCCACCTTTAGTTGGAGTAATGGTGGATTGGTGGCAACTAAGAAGATGGAAGTGTGTTGGCTCTGAGAGAAAGTGAATGAAATGGTAATATAATTTTAAAAAAGGAAAAATGAAAAAATAAAATACACACCAGCGCGTGCACCACAATCTTGTACCAAAAATCTGGTTATAGCATTTTAGGATGGTAATAATTCCGCTTTAAATAAGTCTAGGGGATAGTAGGACCCCGATGGAGTGTGTTATTGCAAATTCAATCATAGTTCAAGTGTGTTTTTGTGCATTTTCCCAAAACATTATGTTGTTTAGTTTCAACAAACTATTAATTCCCTTGTACTATATCTCAATGATAATTTTACCTGAATTTATCCACATCTATATATAATATAAACTAGGGAATAAAAATATGATGTGGCACCTCTCGTTTGGTCAAGGATCCTATTTATCTTTTTTCTCATTTTTTGACAATTTTTTTATATTTTTTTAAATATTTTGTAGTGTACAAAAATAAATGTGTCACTTACTACTCCATTCATTGATATTCTTCAATGTAAAAATTTAATGATCTTTATTTCCATTATTTCCACAACTTTTCATGCCATAACCTCTAAATAATTAATAGCCATGTTCATGACATCATTTGGTATTCCATATTGTAATCCTATAAATTGAGGTTGTTAGATTTTGTTGCAAAAAAAAAAAAAATCATATTATTCAAATTATAAGTGGCATTGCAATAAACATGAAATTGAGGCAAATACGAGTATGACATGAATTAATTGAGGGGAGTTTCTCTCCTTTGAGAGGACTGCGTCTTCCCATAGTGGAGGTTTGTTTCTCTTAAACTTTATGATTTTTTTTCATTTTCATTGCAACACTCGCCAAAATATATGCTTTCATTTTGTTATTCTTCTTTCTGATCATGTTAAATTAAATTATCAACTATTTTCTCTAAAATTAGTACTCTGAGACTAATATGGCAGTTACCACTTATCACTAACCAATCTATTTAGAGACATATTTCTTCTTGCACTACTCTTATTAATGCAGGAAAAATCCTTTACAACCGTTTCTTTCCTAAGATAACTCAATTGCCATATTCTAATATATGTGAATGCCCTCAATGTGTAAATACCTATTTTGAATTTCTTCAACAAGTATGTTTTCTTCTCAAATATGTTCCTTTTTAAAATTATGAAGGATGGTTAGTGAATTGGTTAATTGCTAGTAGCTAATAAAGGGCCTACACACATAGTCATAGAGGAGTTTTCGAAGACCATACTTTGAAATCTTTGAAATGTTTGGTCAAATTAATCTGATGCTGTTGAGAGTAAAAACTTGCTACTTGAGTACAATCAATACTGTTGCAATTTGATATGAATTTGGTTATCAAAAAAGTTTCGAAGCTCAAAATTTCGTGTATAACATCTGTATGAAATTTGTATATAACTACATAAATTTCGTATAATGATCATGTTGGTTTTTAGAAATTTAATACAACTGCAACAACAATGTTCACAACTTCTAAACAATATTCATACAAATTAAATACAGCTACAACAACATACAAACTTAAAATACAATTTTTATACAACTCAACATACATTTTTAATACAACTTTGATAGAATATTTATCTCGATCCACTTTATATTATACATATTATATACATATTACATGCAATTGTAATACATGTGAGATTTTTTATCACTGTTATTACGCCTGTAAACATCTATTTGAATTTATAAGTAATACACTTATATGAAATCTGAATGAAAGTAGTATATGCTCATATGCTTATCAACTACTCATTCACAAGATTCCCATTTTGAAGCCACTGCGCTCCTCCAATACTTCCGAATCACATCAAAAGGTTCGTGTTGGCCTTTTGGCCAGGAAAGTTGGACCCAAACCATGAGCTGCTTATCAAAAATAAACAACCATAAAATAAAAATAATATTTTTATAGTAGAAAATAATACTATTGGTTGCGTGGTTTGAAAATTAGGACTTTCAAAAAATATTTAAGATTTTAATGTATAAATTTACGTAAATAATGAGTGATACGTATTCTTGCATTGCTTTTGTTTTTGAGGTAGATAGCTTGACTAGTGAGAAAAATGTTCGGCCGAAGTAAAAAAAGAGTGACTTTCTTTATTCGCTAAGCAAGTGCTATTTGCTTTCCTCAACAATAAAAACGACCATCTAGCTCTTTCATTTCTTCTATCTATCCATATAGACAAAATAATTTTTTTAATAAAACTGGTCAATTAATTAATCACCCTTCTTACGCCGTAACTCCATGCTTATGTAGATCGATTATTGTTCAAGAGATTCGCCCATTCACATTCCAAACAATAAAAGTTTACCTAATCAAGTGTTTATACTAAATTAATAAATGTATGATATTTGTTTGTACATACAATCTTCAGATTATGAGCCCGATGAGTTGATCTACTCCTCTACCCTGCTTCTTACCCTATCTATCATTTAATAACTATGATTAATTAATACATTCTACTACATTAGATGCTTAATCATACTACTTTAAATTTGTTTGGTGTATAACATTTTATGAATAAACATTTACCTATTCAAAATCACACAAAATTGTTACTTCCTCTGTCTATTTTTACTTATTATGTATTAACTTGACACATCTATTAAGGAGTTAAAAATAAAATGTCAATTTTACTATACCACCCCTTGAATATAATAAATGTAATGTTTTGAGAAATGCATTGATAAGTGATTATAGCAAATAATAAGGATAAATTAGAAATTAAGTATTAAATTATATCTTAGTTTTTTTAAACCGGACAAGTAAAAGTGGACATCTATTTTTTAAATAGAAGACAAGTAAAAATGGACGAATGAAATATTTACTAATTTAAAATCACTCAAAAATCTTATTAAGAAGGAAAGAGGAAGAGCGGCCATGAATGCGGAAATCAAACAGCTGGAATTTAATTGTTCTTGAAAGAGATGACAGGACTCAGCAGGTAGCAATTAAGAGAGGGGAAGGTAGGTGACCTAGATTTTAAGTAAAAGCACATGAGTGCGCAGGCACCGCTAAATAGTTTTGCTAAACCAACATGTTGGATAGACTCTGTAGTCTCTGGCATGAAAAGAAGGATTGACTTCTAACTCAAAATGTTGGGATTAATCCTACCTTTTCTTTGATCGTGTAATTCAAAGAATATAAATATGTTCAAAAATTAGTTCTTGTAACAACCACTTCTTGATGGTTGATTTAATTGTTGATTTGAATCATCAAATTAATGACTCATTAAGCTCTCTTAATTGTCGGGTTAATGACTCATTAAGTCATTCCTTGACCCTTCATATTTTTGACCTATATCAGCCACATCAATTCTGAGCTTTTCCATCATAAAAATTACTCTATTATTCTTTTCTTCTTCCAATAGTTTTTTGGGCAATATTTTGTGTTCCAAACTTTCAGTTACTAGTGCAAGTGTTTGGAAGTGTTGTGGAACCTTGAGGAGCGATCGGGCTAAACGATTTGCACTATAGTCGGTCCCAAATAACTTTCAAGGCAGTAGCTTACCATGACACAGCGATTTAATCTGATAAGTTGATTTTATCCTTTTGTTCATTTTCTAATTGATATTGTTAATATTTTCAGCAATTTGAAAGCGATTTTGGCCCGACTCCGATGCAAATTGTTATAGCTGGTCACTCCTCAAAGTTCCGCAGCACTCTCAACCACTTGCAGATTAGATGGTATTATGTGTTTTCTTATTGTGTACATTGAATCATCTTGGTCAAGGAAAAAAGAAAATAAAATTGTAGATTAGATGGTAGGTAATTATTTTTTATTTTGATTTTAAGATTAAAACAAGTTAGTTTCTTATCTTCTTTATTTATTTTTTCCACAAGAATCTCTTCCTTCTCTTCTTTAAACTCTATTTTATTAATTGGCATTTTATGATTTTAAATGTTGACCTGTTATGATAATTAGTAAAAAAAATCTATATTTCGTTTATTTTAAGTAGAAGTTATGAGCAACGTTTAGTATTTTTTGTGCTTGTTATGCCAAAACAAGGTTCATTCGTTTATCTCACAAAATTTCAGTAGTATCAATTTGTTTTTCAGCTTTCGTTAGTATTTTTGTGAAGTATGGATTGTGATAACAAAAAATTAAAGCTGCTCTGCACCTTTTTTTAGCCAAGAAATTGATTTAACTTTTTTTTTTTTCCCTTCTTTTTGTATTTTTTGACTCACTTTATTTTAAAACATCACATAGATATTTATTATTTTGATACTTTTCTCTTTCCATCCTTTACATATTCCATGTTAATAAAAAGAAAGTGGAAATTCTTTACCTCTCCCACGTTAGATTACTCCTCCTGGTTAAATGCTCAAAATAATTATCTAACGTTTAGCTTTTTTTCTTTTTTTATCAATCATCTAAAATATTTTTAGAACTTATTAACTACCAGTGTTCATGATAATTTCCTCTCATTGGTCTCTTCATTTTCTTTAATTTGCAGGTGCTGATAGGCGTGGAGTAATATAAATAACTAGTGTACTTAGCCGCGGTTCGCGCAGTCATAAATAATTTTAATATAATTAAATATTTACTAATTATATTTAATTTGGGGCAAAAAACATATATATACATAATAAGCATCATATATTACGAAACATAACAAGAGTTTTTAGTTTTCAAAACATAACAATAGAAATCTTACGAAACGTATACAAATATGGTGAAACACAAATACACAGTAATTGACTGCTTACAGGAATCACGCTTTAAACGTACCTAATCCTCTTCCCAAAATTATCTCCCAGTTTGAAATTCTCCCCTGATTCTCTCCTTATGTCACTCGACGAATCTAATTAGATTGATTAATCGGCTCAACATCGATGCACAATTAACTTCTCAAGTATACTCGATTGGAATATCAAAAAATCATCCACTATCGGGTTAAAAAATTGAGCAGGATGCTTTATCCCCTGTTTTTCTCTAGTTTTTGGTCGAGGAATCGAATGTGATTGAAGAATAGCGCATTCAAAATCGACACACAATTGAATCCTCAGTTATACGCCATTGAAATTTCAGAAATCATTCAATTTCGAGTTCAACAAAATCATTAGGTATTCTCCTCTGTTCCTTGTCGAACAATCGAATGTGATATAAACGGCTAATTCAACATCGATACACGGTCGAATTCTAAATATATGCAATTGAAATTTCAAAATTCATACATATTGGCTTCAAAATCATCGGATTAAAGCTTTCATCGACTAACGTTGATGGATAACATCGTTCAGTCAATTTTGATACAACATGGTGGAAAATGAGACTTCTTTTTTCATTAATAACAACTAAATATGTGTGAATCGAGAATAAATTATATATATCTAAAGAAAAGGTTGTGATTTGGTTAAGGAAAAAGTAGTGTATGAAAGTAGTAGTTTTATGGTATAAAAGTTGTATGCGTATCTTGTTCATGAAAAAATGATGTGTATTTTGTTCTGGAAAAGGTTATGTACAAGCCATGTATGAATTATGTATAACGTATGTATATAAAGTGTGTGTGTGTGTGTGTGTGTGTTTTTCTAATACATGGTGTAACGGATAAATAAGTAGGTTTTAAAATTGATGAACCAGTAATCTGGTTGATTTGCAAGAGAGACTCTTCTCTTTCTCATCTACGTTTCGTTTTCTTCTTCAGGGTATTCAACAAGAATTTCATATCGTCGCCTGTCACCAGAGGATCAACTGGCTACCGGTCCAACATTGACATTAAAAAGTTTCGAAATTTTGATTTTGAATTCGGGTTTTCCAAAACTATTATTTGTTTAGACTGGGTAGTGTTGAAAACTACTGAGAATATCTTTTGGAGCTTACATCTCAATTTTAAGGGTGTATGGTGAAGATTAAAGGGTATTTCTACACTAATATAGTTTGAATACAGCTTTGGGTGCATGTATGATTTTTGTATAAAGTTCATATTTAGGTTTCTGAAAAAATTGTATAAAATCTGATGCTGTTGAGAGTAAAAACTTGCTACTTGAGTACAATCAATACTGTTGCAATTTGATATGAATTTGGTTATCAAAAAAGTTTCGAAGCTCAAAATTTCGTGTATAACATCTGTATGAAATTTGTATATAACTACATAAATTTCGTATAATGATCATGTTGGTTTTTAGAAATTTAATACAACTGCAACAACAATGCTCACAACTTCTAAACAATATTCATACAAATTAAATACAGCTACAACAACATACAAACTTAAAATACAATTTTTATACAACTCAACATACATTTTTAATACAACTTTGATAGAATATTTATCTCGATCCACTTTATATTATACATATTATATACATATTACATGCAATTGTAATACATGTGAGATTTTTTACCACTGTTATTACGCCTGTAAACATCTATTTGAATTTATAAGTAATACACTTATATGAAATCTGAATGAAAGTAGTATATTGCTATGGTGTGAACATGTGATCTTGAATATTCATTTCTTCTTCAACAGTGTTTCGAGTGATCTTGACAATCTCTTCTTCTCCCTTATTTTCTTAATTATACAGTTCAAATCTTCACCATTTCGTATTGGTAAATCTCCATACCCTAATCTTAGGGTCGTTATGACCAACAATCAAATATCATATTTTGGTCTATTGGTATAATTATCTCTCTTAAATACCCATAATCAATAATATTATACATAGAACAATTAATATATTTGGCTGATTAATTCATAAATTATACACAAAACATACAATGAGTATACATATAACATATGGGTGAAAATCATTTTAGTCCTCCAACTTTACTCTAAAAATCAAATACCCCCCCCAACATTGAATAACTGACATTTGCATCCTCTTGAAAAATCAATTCTATCTCTCTACCGTCTTCATCAAATTTTTAATGTCGGAAGTGTCGATTGTTCAATGTTGGGAGAGATATTTGATTTTTAAAGTAAAGTTGGAGGACTAAAATGATTTTCACCCTATAACATATAGTTTATATACATTTGATAGGAAAGGGGGAAAAGTGTATAGACAAACAATCTTACACTCATACACAATGCATACAATTTATGTATATTTGACAGAAAAGAGGGAAGAAGTATACTACATGTTTACATACATATGTTATACAAATATAATACACTCGGGTTAAAAATTTTATATACACGATGATCACACATATCTCAATGATACATATCAGTTTTCATACACACTTAATACACAGATCAGTAATGAAAAGCTTTCTATTACTAATGTATACAAAATTTATATACATTTCATACACACGTCTCAGTAAGAAAATAAACAATTCGACTACTAATTTATCATAGTTTATACACATTTATACAATCAACTGTAGAAATAAAAAATCTCAAAGTTAAAAAGGTATGCAATCTCCCCATAATCGATACTACTCCGTCAATTTAAACTACGATTTCTTCTTCTTCTTCTTCTTCTTCTTCTTCTTCTTCGATGTTTCAGCTTTGTCAACCTCAGTGCTTTTAACTTTAGCAATATTGATTTCATCTTCGAATTGTCGTCGTCTGTGTGGGATTTCTTCAAAGAAATCTTTGTTGGACTACATCGAAACACACTTGTCTATCATGTTTGAGTTTAATCCTAATCTCTCTAGATTATGGGGAGATTTTTCACCCACATTGCAGGGCTTGTTGCAAATGCAACTCTAGCGCTTTTACGAAGTTTTAATCATTTTTTTGATCCACAAGGAAACACAAAAATAATAGTAAACTAGAACGATGTAATAATCTGGATTTTCAATAAACTGAAAACGACAAAAAATACTGTAGCAAATGGTGAAAATTGTAGGTTGATGAAGATGGTATTGTGGTTGAAGTTGAGTGAAGGAGGAAAATTAATTTTGGGTGAAAACGTGGTGTAGAGAGAGAATATTTTTAAATTGAAAAGAAAAGTGAAAAGACAATAAGTTGAAGGAGATATCGCCCAAAAATTAAGCCAACAAACGAATCAGTTTTCTAGAATTAAGCCCAAAATCGTGGCAACATCTAGGGCAGCAAAAAAAGTCCACATATGATACAAAATGTAATATATTTGTTATGTTTTGTAAATAAGGAAAAATATATTTATGTTTTGTAATATAGGGTCTAACTAGTATTATTAGATCATTTTCCCTTTAATTTAATTGGGCTTTGCTCATCATAACAAATAATTTTTTTACGATACATAAATTTATATTTTCATATCATAATATCTCACAAGTTATGCCCCGCATGACTTTTGCTCTTAAATAACCTATGTTCCGCTAGACATAAGTTCCATTGCTAAATATCAAAAATTAAAAATCTGTCCATTTGAACGGTAAATCGTGCAATTTCTTCAATTACTGCTGTCCTACCAGTACTTAAGCAGTTGTCGTATACAGAGAAGAGCAATAAATGCATAACAAATTGCTTTGGTACACTAAATAAAATTACAAACTTCGGCCAGCTGAGAATTATAGAAACCCTCGATTCCACAAAACCCTTCATTATTTCTCTGTTTACTTCTCTCTTTAAACGGGACAAGATCCCCCTTCAAGACTGGCCCCCCTTTGTTTTTTTTTCTCTTCAGATTTTAACTTTTTTTTTTTTTCCTTTACTGATCATGTGTCTTTTTTCATTGGTCTAATTGGTCATGCCAACAGCTAATAGAGTAGCATTTACATATCTAAGTTTTTTCTTAAATTGTTGATAGATACATTTTCGAAAATATCATTATTCAATAGATCAAGCCCTTTGGTCTTAGATAACGGGGTTGGTTTCTCATATGGTTACTCAACTAATAATTGTTATCGCAGACAGGGGCGGAGCCAGCCTTCTGGGTGGGGGTTTGGCCGAACCCAATAGCTTTTGTCCGAACCATATATTTGTATTAGAATTTTTGTCAAATATGTATAAATTATTAATTAAGAACCCAGTAACATTAAATAATTAGAACCTCGAACCCACAAGCTCTGAATCTTAATTCCGCCTCTAATCGCAGAAAGTCACCTATCTTTTTTATTTCAATTTCCTTCAACAAAAAAAGTGACTTTCAGAGATAAAAGCTAGTATTAGTTGAGTGACCGTATGAGAAATCAACTCTGAGATAACGTGTATATATTAAAAAACTTGGACAAATTTAAAGAGTGTCTATATATTCAGCCTGAATATGTACTAGGAGTATTATACTTTCTTTCATGCAAACAAGGAGAAAAAAGTTGCATTCCTCTTCTTTTGTTTTTGCCCTTTTTACGAAATTGGTTACCTTTCCGCTAAGTTGTTTGATTACCTCGCCAGGTTTCTTGCCGGATTAGTGCCGAAAGGAAAACGTACCTACTCCCTCCATGATAAGGACTAAGAGAAGCTCGCTTAGCTTCTTGAACACTTACAAAATCTTGGAGTTGTTACGAAATCTTGGAGTTGAAACTAATAAACAAAGATTGCCAACTTCTTTGTTCCAATTTTAATGGAGTAAACATCACAAAAAGAAAAAAAAGGGAGATGTGTGAAAATGATACTAGTTTCACCCACTTAATCGAGTGACAAGTACTTGTCCTTCTGTTCCGTTATAATGAATTTTAATACGGAAATAAGTTTAATATACGTTTGCTAACTTTCTGAAAAGAAAATAGTGTTGTCGCGCCAACACTCCTTTGAATAGTAAAATTCACTTAACTTTATACTTCTAAACGTTCACATCTATCATGAACTTTCACTTGAAATAAAATTTTAGATTTGAGAATAACTATTCGTAGTAATTCGCTATATAGAGAAGCTATCCAAATCAAAGAATTACTCCTACTACTTCTTTTTTTGTGTAAAAACTAAAAATGACTGCGAAAGCAAAAAAATTCTTTTCTTCTCTCTAGAGTTTCTCTAAAAGCTTAAGATTCGAAATATTGACATTTGAATTTGCTTTTAACAGTGTATTTGGTATGATGAAAATTATTTTTCATCAAAAATATCTTTGGTGAAGTGAAACTTCTTTTGGGAAGCACGTGTCGATCACGTGACAGACTTAAATAAAATGTTGATAGGGAAGTCAAGTGGTTGGCAGATCTGAACAATAAATAAGGCTAAGGGTGAGTTTCATAAATATGACATCTTCATTCTTCTCCCAACCCCCTACTCCTCTACCGTCTTTCTTTTCTATTTTTTTCGAATCCGCAACTTTTCTAGTACAAAAAAAAAAAAGTTAAACCAAACTAGTACAAAAAAAAATAAAAACACATAAATAGGATTCACGCACGAATTTCGTGCGTGAAAGGACCAAACTGCAAAAATAACAGTTTAGCCTTTCACGCACGAAATTCGTGAGTGAATGAGGCCAACCATTTCCCTAGCCATGTCAGTAAAAAAGGAGAATAGAAAGCAATAATTTTTAGAACGGAAAAGGTTCATAAATACCCCTAACCTACTGAAAAAGACTCATAAATACCCTTCTTCCACCTTTTGGTCTAAAAATACCCTTCCATCCACCTTTTAGGTCTAAAAATACCCTTAAGGTTTGTTTTTGGCTCAAATATACCCCTCAAACTAACAAGTTAAAATTAACTCTTTTAAAAAGCCAAATGACATTTTGTAATTGGTCAATAATAAAATTTCGTAATTTAAAAAAAAATCTAGATTTTAAAAAAAATTGCCAATAATAAAATTCCGTAATTTACATATTTTTTTTAAAAACAATTGTGGAAACTTAAAAATTAAAAATTAATTTTTTTAACGAATTAAAAATAAAAAAATATGAACGAAACTGATTTTTTTTTTTGCATTTCGTGAATTAATCAACGAAATATGTTTTTTTTTTGCATTTCGTGAATAAAAAAACGAAATAGGAAATTATAATTTTTTTTTTGCATTTCGTGTATTAAAAAACGAAATAGGATAAAAAAAAATATTTTCGTTCATATAAAAACGAAATTGGAAAATTGGACAAAATATATTTTCCAATTTCGTTTTTATATGAACAAAATTAATTTTTTTTAATCCTATTTCGTTTTTTAATACACGAAATGCAAAAAAAAAAAACAAACAAAAAACATATTTGGTTGATTAATTCACGAAATGCAAAAAAAAAAAAAAAATCAGTTTTGTTCATATTTTTTAATTTTTAAATTAAATAATATATGTGTCCAATCACAAAATGTCATTTAGCTTTTTAAAAGAGTTAATTTTAACTTTGTTAGTTTGAGGGGTATATTTGAGCCAAAAACAAACCTTAAGGGTATTTTTAGACCAAAAGGTGGAAGAAGGGTATTTATGAGCCTTTTTCAATAGGTTAAGGATATTTATGAGCCTTTTCCGTTATTAGAAATCTTGTGAATTGTGAGGGCCAGGGAAGAGACTTGACAAAGCTTTTAACTTACATTTGTATTATTTTGCTGCATGTAGAAAGATTTTGCTTAAAAATATCCCTTCACATTAACGAGTCCGGAACCAAAATGCTCTCAAAAGAAAAATTTTGAACTAAAATATCCCAACAAAAAAAAAGTTACCAAAGTACCTTTAGCGCAGTATTTTATTGCGCTATAGCACTTGACGGAGACGGAATCGTTAAGTGCTGTAACGCAGTATTTTACTACGCTATCCAAAAGTTTCTCTCACCTATAACACATTATTTTACTGCGTTATAGGAGTCCGCCATTTCCAATAACATCACATTTTTCACTCCTCTTTACGTAGTTTATCTTTTTGACGTAGTTTAGCCGTATATTAATCATGCTTTGAGATTCGGGAACTTCAATATTTTATATAGCACTTAACGGTTCCGTCTTTGTCAAGTGCTATAGCGCAGTAAAATATTGCGCTAAAGGTACTTTGGTAACTTTTTTTTTTTGTTGGGGTATTTTAGTTCAAAATTTTTTTTAGGGCATTTTGGTTCCGGACTCGTTAATGTGAAGGGATATTTTTAAGCAAAATCTTTCTACATGCACCAAAATAATACAAATGTGAGTTAAAAGCTTTGTCAAGTCTCTTCCTTGGCCCCCACAATTCACAAGATTTCTAAAAATTATTGCTTTCTATTCTCTTTTTTTACTGACATGGCCTGGGAGATGGTTGGCCTCATTCACGCACGAATTTCGTGCGTGAAAGGCCAAACTGTTATTTTTGAAGTTTGGCCCTTTCACGCACGAAATTCGTGCGTGAATCCTATTTATGTGTTTTTTTTTTTTTGTACTAGTTTGGTTTAACTTTTTTTTTTGTACTAGAAAAGTCGCGGATTCTATTTTTTTCTTATTCATAGGAAGGCAGACCTAAATCTAGGTGCGGTTTGTCCTAGATACTTTCTCCGTCACAATTTATGTGACAATATTTGAATTGATACCGAATTTAAAAAAATTAGAAACTTTAAAATTTGTGACCAAAATAAGCTTTAGTCTCTCATAAAATTAAATGATTTTTAAATATAAAAAAATGATATTCTTTCTGAGACAGATTAAAAAAAAAATGCATCACATAAATTGAGATTGAGAGTAACTGTTTTTGGTCGGTCAACTATAGATGTACTAATACATGCCGTTATAAATTAGCTAAGTTAGTTTTGTCCTTATTTCATGAAGCCGCCTGGATTGAAAACTTTCCAGCATGGGTCCTAAATGAGGCTTCTTACGCCTTTGTACAATTGACTAGTACTGCTTGAATCAATAAATATCAGTTCTGGGAAAGAAAAAAAAACTAGTTTACTATAATTAGTACATAAAAGATATAGAGATTTAAAGTAAATAAATAAAAAGGAAGAAAGAAAAAAGAGAAAAGGAAAACAAAAAACAAAAAATAATTAGTTTTTAAAAGATGTAAAATGTCACACGATGTTCTTTCTATTTCCGAGCTCACACACTACATAGAAATTGAAGCCACTGTGTATGCCCTTGGCACTGCAGGATTTTTCGGATAAAAAATGCTATAGTTCAGTTTTAACAAAATCACCTCATAATTTAAGTATTAAGCTTACAAAATATGAATAGTTTAGAAAATGTTTTAGGTATCAACCCAATTTATTCTTAATTGTCAAATTTTCAGATAAAAATTCTTCTCAAATTGACTTCAACTTTCAAAGACGGATTGATGTTTTCGCATTGCACTTTCTAGACTACTTTATCATTTCTTTGAAGTAATAATCATAACAGCTTCCCCGTCAACCTGTTCTATTTCATAGATTGAATTTTTCGACTGGGCGATTACGGCAAGACAGTGAAAAATGTCCTTGATAGATTGAATTATTTGATAGTTATGCTAATGAATGAATAATTAGTCGAGTACCCACCACAAAACACGACCGACATCACGAAAATATATATATAATATTATCATATTAAAAAAAAAGCTAAATAAGCAGATAGGTGTTACAAAGTCTTTCAACTAGAAGTCTTTCATTTTTAAAAGAAAATGATACGAGCATCTTTTCATGACCAATATATTAATGCTTGATCATGTATATACGTGTATTCACATACCCTCTTATTAGCTTATTCATATTAGTTAGTTGCAATATTATTTTCCGGTGAAAACGGACTAGATCAGAAAATCAATTAGAGATTTGTTTTATAGAATTTGAAGACAAGTGAGTTATATCCAATACTGGAAACTCTGTTATGAGCGCGGTTTGGAGTAGCAGTGAGCACAGGTGTAGCACAATGCGGGATAACAAACGAGAAAATGATCAAGGAAAACAGATTAATAATGGAAGTTCTTCTCTATATTGCCTTAGAGAGAAAAGAGAGATAGGGTTTACAAAATGTGAGCAAGATGTCATTCCTTCTATCCTAAGCTATCCTTATATAAGCTAAAGTTGGACCTTTCAACCCCTAAAGTAAGGGTGATGTGACCTCTCTGTGACCCCTTCGTGTATGATGCGGCGCTCTGATCTAAGTTAGTAGACGTGACAGGAATTGGTAGGAGTGAAAGCCAATTGTATGGATCTCGAACCTCCTGAGCATCCGGTCACACAAACGGACTTCGGGCGCATTTTCTACCCAATACAAATATATTCTCGTTGAGATAGCATCGAATGAAAAGCTTTTGAAATCTAAAAGTTCTATTTGTAGTTTTGAATATAAACATTAAAATAGAAAGGATCGTGAAGCTGGATAATTAATTTGGAAGGTAAAATTAGTTCTCACTTCTAATAATGTATCTTTAAATCTAATGTGCCAATACGTTTGAGCACTTCAATGGCGAAAATTGTAGTTATATAATGTACTAGGAGTACTACTTAAGTAGCGTTTAATTTCTTATTTTTCATTTATTCAAAATTAAAACTAAAAATGATTTTTAATTTATTGAACCAATTTTTTTTATTATTCATTTTCTTAAATTTAAAATAAGATGAAGGGAGTAATACAAGCCTACTTTCCTACGTTATCATCAGGACAGACCCCTTCGAGAAAAGTAGTTGACAAGTTCTTAAAATAATTATGCAATACGTAAAAACTCGTCACGAGATCCCCAAAATAATCAAAAAGGGCAATTCAGTAACCTAACATCACATCCTTGTTATAAATATACCCCCCAAATCCCAATCTAATACCCACAGAAAAACTCACGCGCTAAGAACTCAATTCTCTTTCATTTTCTTGAGAAACATGTCTCAACAAGTGATCTCAAACCACCGTGAAAATGCCGAAGTATACACAGATCCAGTTTTATGCAAGCAAAAATCACTAGAATTATTGAAAGAAATCAACATGCCAAATGGTCTGCTCCCATTAGAAGACATAGTAGAAGTGGGCCGTAACCGGGAAACAGGGTTTGTTTGGCTGAAACAGAAGCAGGCAAAAGAGCACAAGTTTAAGAAGATTGGAAAACTTGTTTGGTACGATACTGAAGTTACGGCTTTTGTGGAGGATCGGAAGATGAAAAAGCTTACAGGTGTCAAGAGTAAGGAGATTCTTATTTGGATTACACTTTCTGATATTACAATTTCCGACCCGGAGTCTAAGAAGATTAGTTTTGGTACACTTGCTGGACTTTCTAGATCTTTTCCTGTGTCTGCTTTTGAGGAGGAAGAAGAAGAAGAAGAGGACAAGAATTGAATTGGTGGAGGTCTTGAGGGGGTATTTGTGGAATAAGATGTGTTTTTCATTTTACTATTTTAAATCACTGTCTTTTGTCTATTTTATAATCCTATCCTATGTAACCGTAAGTTAAAGGGAAATTATAGTTTATAATGGATATACTTTTCCTATTCTTTATTTTTTTGGACTTTTTTTTAGGTGCTACATAGCGTCAATCTTGGTTCATTTTCATGCGGTGGGTTTGATGTGGTTTTTGAACTTGAGAACGCCCTTTTGGATATGAACTTGAAAAGGTGATTTGAAATTATTGAAGTTAAAATTGTGTTTAGTCATATCTTTTGTAAACAAAGATTTGAAAATGAAATTATACTTCTTCTCATATATGAAAACTCATAATTTGTAAAAAAAACTATTAAAATTTCCATCAACTCTTTTACAATTTTATCAAATGAGCAGATCTATCTAAAGTAAAGATTAACATAGAATTCCTCACGGTAGCACCAGTTGATTGTTGGGTATGCTTAATGGATGGAGAAAGTGGGTTGCCAAATTAGGAGTTAAATAATTACTTTTTGCAATAAAGATTTGTTGCAAAATTAAAATAATAAGCTAAGTTTTAAATTTTAAAAATTTTGAAATCACAAATTTAAAATTGTAATTTTACCATATGGTGAATTTGGAATTTAAAATCAAAATTTCAAGTTGAAGATTGAAGTTTTATTCAAAATGAAAACTTGAATTCATGATTTTAAATCACATATCAAAACGACATTTAAGAATGTCAAATGTTTTTAGGAGGTAAATAATTGGAAGTTAATTGGGCAAAAATGGTAAAATAAACGTAAAACACATTTTTTTTTATTTTTTTTGGCATTTCGGTTTAAGGGAGTTGTTCACTAATCACTATAGGGCTAAAGAACACATCCATTTCGTGATGAACATAAAAAGGGGCTATTTTTCCTGTCAATCCGGTAGAAAAATGAGATTAATAGTTGAAAGAGTAGTCGTGGCCTATTTGCTCATCATTATTGAAGTTTATTGCCGGAAGATCTATTTGATTATAAAGACTAAAGAGTGTATGCTCATATGCTTATCAACTACTCATTCACAAGATTCCCATTTTGAAGCCACTACGCTCCTCCAATACTTCCGAATCACATCAAAAGGTTCGTGTTGGCCTTTTGGCCAGGAAAGTTGGACCCAAACCATGAGCTGCTTATCAAAAATAAACAACCATAAAATAAAAATAATATTTTTATAGTAGAAAATAATACTATTGCTTGCGTGGTTTGAATATTAGGACTTTCAAAAAATATTTAAGATTTTAATATGTAAATTTACGTAAATAGTGAGTGATACGTATTCTTGCAGTGCTTTTGTTTTTGAGGTAGATAGCTTGACTAGTGAGAAAAATGTTCGGCCGAAGTAAAAAAAGAGTGACTTTCTTTATTCGCTAAGCAAGTGCTATTTGCTTTCCTCAACAATAAAAACGACCATCTAGCTCTTTCATTTCTTCTATCTATCCATATAGACAAAATAATTTTTTTAATAAAACTGGTCAATTAATTAATCACCCTTCTTACGCCGTAACTCCATGCTTATGTAGATCGATTATTGTTCAAGAGATTTGCCCATTCACATTCCAAACGATAAAAGTTTACCTAATCAAGTGTTTATACTAAATTAATAAATGTATGATATTTGTTTGTACATACAATCTTCAGATCATGAGCCCGATGAGTTGATCTACTCCTCTACCCTGCTTCTTACCCTATCTATCATTTAATAGCTATGATTAATTAATACATTCTACTACATTAGATGCTTAATCATACTACTTTAAATTTGTTTGGTGTATAACATTTTATGAATAAACATTTACCTATTCAAAATCACACAAAATTGTTACTTCCTCTGTCTATTTTTACTTATTATGTATTAACTTGACACGTCTATTAAGGAGTTAAAAATAAAATGTCAATTTTACTATACCACCCCTTGAATATAATAAATGTAATGTTTTGAGAAATGCATTGATAAGTGATTATAGCAAATAATAAGGATAAATTAGAAATTAAGTATTAAATTATATCTTAGTTTTTTTAAACCGGACAAGTAAAAGTGGACATCTATTTTTTAAATAGAAGACAAGTAAAAATGGACGAATGAAATATTTACTAATTTAAAATCACTCAAAAATGTTATTAAGAAGGAAAGAGGAAGAGCGGCCATGAATGCGGAAATCAAACAGCTGGAATTTAATTGTTCTTGAAAGAGATGACAGGACTCAGCAGGTAGCAATTAAGAGAGGGGAAGGTAGGTGACCTAGATTTTAAGTAAAAGCACATGAGTGCGCAGGCACCGCACACGTATGGCTAAACTAACACGTTGGATAGACTCTGTAGTCTCTGGCATGAAAAGAATGAGTCCGGAGCCAAAATGACTTATTTTTACAGCCATTAGATCAAAATAGGCTGTCTTTTTTTTTTTTATACCACAATGGGTATTTCGTTGGTTATCCAACGAAATACCCACACAACCACTGTTTATAGCCGGAATTTTTGTTGCATTTCGCTACACTTGTAGCGAAATGCGACATTTTTTTATTTTTTTTTTATTTTGCATTTCGTGAGTTAATCAACGAAATGCAACAATTTTTTATTTTTTTTGCATTTCGTGAATTAATAAACGAAATGCAACAATTTTTTTTTTTTTTTTTTTGCATTTCGTGAATAAACAAACTAAATAGGAAATTATATATATATATATATATATATATTTGCATTTCGTGTATTAAAAAATGAAATAGGATAAAAAAAATTAATTTCGTTCATATAAAAACGAAATTGGAAAATATATATATATATATATATTTTGCATTTCGTTGGTATATCTATGAAATAGTAAAAAAAAAAATTTGTATTTCGTTTATTAAAAAACGAAATATGAATTTTTTTTTTGTATTTTTGTATTTCGTTTATATAAAAAAATAGGAAAATAATTTTATATATAAAAACGAAATAGGAATACATATACCAATGAAATAGGATATATATATATATATATATATATATATATATATATTTGTATTTCATTTATATAAAAACGAAATAGGAAAATAATTTTTTTTTTCGTTTACAGACCAACAAAATATATATTCATATAAAAAAAAAAATATTTTCCAATTTCGTTTTTATATAAATGAAATACAAAAAAAAAAAAAAAAAAAAATATATATATATATATATGTTGACACCCAATTTTGTCCCGCCTCTCCTCCGAAATACCTATTTACGCTTTTAATATTTTTAGAAAAATTAAAATATATATATTTATTTTTTACTATAATTATTAGTCTCTTATCAATATCGGCATTTCATTATTCTATACAGTTACTAGCCATTATTATTATTATTATTATTATTATTATTATTATTATTATTATTATTATTATTATTATTATTATTATTATTATTACTATTATTATTATTATTATTATTATTCACAACTTTATCATTTCAGCACATTTTACCAGCTTACGCACACGCATCGCATTTATCTTTGCATAATTAAATAATAGTATTTATTTTACTAGGGATTTTCGAAATATTATTGCACGGCTATTACAACGCCATTTTTTATCTGAGCATTAATGATTGCATGTCTTATATCGAGTAATATTTTAACACAAGTTATTTAAATAGGTCTTTTATTTAAAATGTAGTAGCCCAACCAACTCATACTATTTTCGGATCAATTCACAAAATCAGTCCACATTTTTAAATTTACCAGCCCATTGTTAATTCATCCCAACCCAAGTCAAAGCCCAATCAACAACATTATTTTCGGACTAGCCCATTATCACTTAAAATAAAATCTAGCCCATTCATTTAATACCAGTCCAAAAGAAATTGACCCAGCCCACAAATTTCGGATCCGACCCGGTCCAGCTCATCACCTACGCTCCCTCCGCTCCTCTTTTTCCTTTCATTCTCGTCACTTTCCAGCCGCCCCCATCCCTTCACCTCTCCCTCTCTTTCATCATCTTCCCGCTCCCTCTCTCTTCTCCCCTCTTCTCCGCTCCCCCCACTTGTTCCTGTTCCCCACCACCGCCGCCTACGTCCGCTCCCACTTCCCTCTGTTCCCCACTTTCCCCTGCCCCCTCGCTCCTCTCTCTCTTCCTCAAAAAAAAAAAAAAACGAAAACCCTAGCCCCAAATCCTAAAAAATCTAGCTATAAATAATCGTTCCTAGAATGAACACAGGGGATTTTTTCGATTGAGGAAATTACCGTAAGAAAGAAAGGATCTTTGATTCAAAAGGTCCCCAAGAACAGCTTGTTTAGACGGAGAAACCCCCTGAAAATTAAGGCTTGAAATCGCAGAAATCGGGAAGGGATTAAGTCTTGAAACCCGAAATCCTTTGAAAAGAATAGGTGTTCCATTTTCCATAAAATCCCTAAAATATTAGCTCCATTGGAAGTTGCAGTATTTTTTTTTAAATATCGAGTCGAAAAGATCTAAAATTCTTTTTTTTTTGGTTTCCTTTACCCCGGATATTGGTTCGAATCTATGCGAGTTCGAAGTTTTTGTTGTTCGAGGTAGTTCGAGACCTTCGCCTCACTTCGCTGCACTCAAAAAAGGTAATATCCCCTTTCGTCTTAATTTTACTTGTTTAGATTAATTCAGTTAAGATTAATGTTGGGTTGCTGATTTGTAGTGTATGATTCTCTTCTTCGTCTTAACATTATGTTTATCATTTTAATTCTGTATTTCTCAATCTGTGCGGAATATTTAGTTGTAATTTTATTAAAGTTAAGTAATTAATTGGCTTTACTCTCATTTGTCAAGTCTGCTTGCTGTTTGTTCAGTTTGAACAAGTTTAGTTTAAGATGGTATAGTGTCAAGTAACTCAAAGATAGAGATTAAGGTACAGTTTTAAGCTTACGTATTGGTTTAGTAAAGCTATTAGAATGTAAAAGCTCTAGTTTGGATAAGTGTGTTCATATGAATATAGCCAAGGACTAGGTGATTTAAGTTCCAAAATGATCACTGCTGAACCATATTTATATCCCTATAATCAAGCAGGCATGTATGTCTATGTGTGTGTTATTTGAGGATTTTGAAGCCCATGATAGTGTTCTTTTCCTCTGTTTTGAAATGGTTTCTTGTGTTTTTCCCTTAAAAGTTAGCGGCTAAACGCCTACTTTGGTTTTAGTTTCGGGTAAGCATTAGAGTTCTCCAGTGCTGAAAATTGAAGCATTTTAGTGCTCTGTTGCTTTTGCTTGATATATACCCTTACCATTAAATGAGCTTAGGGATGTGCGTGTTTTGTTTTGAGGCCTCACCATAAAGCTGTTTTTGCCGTGCTTGAAATGCTTTCTTGTCTCGAAAATGTCATCAGCCAAAAGATTACTACTTTAGTATTAGTTTGGGTAATCATTTGAGTTATCAATGCTGAAGAAAAAATGAGATATGGGAAGAGCATTGAAAGAAATAGTCATTATTGTCGCCTTTGTGATTGTGAATTATGATCCATGAAACTAGGATATTTTGATGGGATAAGGAATATTGAAATGAACAGGTGAATAAAAATAAATGAAAAGAAACTGGAATTGTCTGGCTGGTTCTTTCTAGACCAGTGTGTGTCAACTTTTTCTGTTCTCTCAATCATGGTTGTAAAAAGCTTATGTTTTCCTGGAAATCTGAATCTATATGAGTTGTTTTGTATGTTAATGATGCTGTTATTCCAATTAAGTATGCATATGTCGAATGAAGTCCTGTCTAAATCATGATTTCTTATTTGGAAAGTCCAAATTTGTTTGTAGAAGGTCCGGCAGAGTCGAACTGTGATCGTAATGGTCTGAAATGTGATTTGCGTATAAATGATAGGCTCTTCTTTTAAGCCATTTATTTGCCTTGAGCATTGAAACAGAATGGAAATTATGGTGAATAAATATATACATCTCTTAAGTGTAAATATCTTGTTCAACAGATTTCAACAGAACCAGTAGTTCCAGTACTTTTTTTTGACATCAGAAAATTCACTTTGAACCAAGTAGAACTTCTAGGAATCATTTCATCTATGGATTATTGTTAGCTCTTTTTGTATTTCCCACATCATGTTGTATAAGCTAGAAATGACATGTGAAGATTCTCTCTTTTCCAGTCAACTGCTGCTGGTAGGTTTTAAAACAATAATAAAAATGACTCTAAATTCTAAGTCTTTAAATTTCGGACTGATCTGTTGCTGCTTGATAAATTCATTGTTATGGCTTATTGTTTTGGTTGCTGAGTCTTAAAAGGAAGAGCAAAGTTTAACCAGAGATGGGATCTTGAATCTTAAAATCACTAAAAATGAATCATCTGATCACTGATCGCTTAAAGTCTCTACCCTTCAAGAGCAAGACTGATTTCCTGTCCTTTGCCATATCTTTTAGTTTATAGCATGTGCAAGTCTTGAAGTTACTTATACATTTCTTGGTATCATTTTGAACCTAGCTAAAACTTGATGTTGTTCTTATATCATGCCTGAATAATTGAACCTGTCTGCTGGTGTTTTTACCAAAACATGATTAGTTGAATAAAATGTTAAGTTAAATGAGTGATGAGTTTATCTGAGATTGGTATAAAGCCTATTTGATCATTTGTTGACTTAGACTGATAGAGTGTGATATGATTAAGAAAAAATCCTGGTCTAATTTGGAGTAAGCTTAAAATGTCATCCGTGATAACGATATATAGTGTCATTACGTATGCTTAAGAGTTAGTTTAAAGTGGGACCTGAGTATGCTGAATTTGTCTTAATGTGGCTGTTCCTATATGTGGCTGCCTGTTACTATTGTTTACTACAACATACCACCGACGGTTTGCTGTTTATCTGTTTGAGTTACTACTGCCATATATCGCTTTTGAAGGCAAAAGAAACTTATTGTTTGAAACCAAACCTATATCTGGGGCCATGTCTTTGGCTAGACATTGTTTTGACTATTGTTGGTTGTTGCTCAATTGTTATGGGCTGCTGCTCAGTTACTCTTATGGCTGTTGAAACTCACTTTGTGGCACTTCCCTGTTGCACTTTATGTTACTTTGCTGCTGTTCATTGCTGCTACCTAAGGCTGCTACTTGGTTCTGCTTGCTGGTGTTATTTCTTGCTAAAAAATGAACAGATCACTATACTAAAAAAATAAAAATAAAAAAATGAACACATCCTGTACTTGGTCAAAGATCGTTGATTCGAACGTGATACTACGCTTGGGTCGATGAAGAGTTGTCTAACTTGAGGCCTCGCTTTTAAAAGAGCGGATTTCTATACTTGATATTATTGAAAGGAACAAATATTCTACTGAAAAGAACAATACTATATTTGATCCATACTACAAATTTTAGTAAGCAGCTGCGTCCATTTACTGCAATGTCTTGTATATGAGTGTTTCGATACAGTTGATGCAAATCGCTGTTGCAATTTTAAGTTTGCAACTCTGCACTTGGTTTTGGCAAATCCTACGTCGTAGTATAATAAATTCTGTATTTCAGTTATTTGTTGATCTAGATAATACTATCAAAGCTCGATAATGTATACGCGCACGCCATGTACTGTTATGTTTATAAGATATATATGCATATACACTAGATATACATCTAATATACACAATCTACCAATCTGTTTCGAGTTTTTTTTTTTTTTTTACATCTAGTCTTATTATTGATTATATACTAATCCTTTTCCTTTCGTTTTTTTGCATGATCACCGCATACGAGTCCGAGGGACTCGTTCTTCTTCCATATTCGGGGTTGGCCTAAAACCCAACAAAACCATCTCCGCCCAGCCCCAATCCGCAGCAAAAACCCAAAAGGAAGAAAAAATGGAAATTCTGGGCCAAGGCCCAATAGCGTGGACAGTTCCCAGCAGTAAAAAAAATGGGCTGGCCCAGTCGATATTTATTTTCCTCTTTTTTTTTTTTTTTGTGCATATTAATTTGTGTTATGCAACTAACTCTTTGCTTGTTTTGTTTTCTTAATTTAGATGAATCCTAATGAATTAATAGGTTTAGTTTTAGTAATGGGTATGTTTAGTTTAAGGAAGACTAACAATTAATGCCATAAGTTATTCTCTTCTTTTCATGCTTTTATTTTATTTGAAATAATCGATTTGCAAAATGACATGACTATATATTTTAAGTAAAGGGAATCACATTTTTATCATAAACGTTCCAAAACATCACTAATATGCAAATATAAGTTTAAATATATTCTATGAATAATTTTTCAAAGTTTATACAATAATATACTTCTTTTAGCCAAGTATAGTTAATATAAAAGAACGAAAACTCATACCCTATCCATCACATTTTAAAGAAAATGAGTTTAGGTATTTTACATCACCATATTGATATAATACAAAATTTTGTCTAAAGTTCACATTTTGCTATAGCGAGTTGTTATATTTTTTGCAAGTCTTATTGTCAAAAACATCATTACATTTTCATTCAAGGTTTTAGCATGTCCAAGTTTTATTTTAAATAAGCCTTTAAAATCTTCTTTTATGCAATACATCATATTTTCTACAAGTATTATTTCAAACGACATCATTATTACTTTCATATAAAATCTTAGCAACATTTTAAGCTTTATTTAAATAGCATCTAAAATCATCTTTTATGCAAACTATCTTTTATAAGTTTTATTTCTAAATAGCATTTGATTTAAAGCCTTAGTAATATTTACGAGTTTATTTAAAATGGCATTCAAAGTCCTCTTTTATATAAATTTTCATCTTAATTAATTAACCTAAGTTTGGTCGGATAACCGTAAGTTAACGGATTCTAAAGGATGCCTAACCCCTTCCCTTTAGGATAATATAGAGCCCTTACCTAGAATCACACTGGTTAAGCAGACTATTAACGGAGGTTTAGTTTTAACTTTGCCTTAGTTAACATCTAGGTGTCCTAATTCACCGTCAAATTAATTAGGTGGCGACTCCTTAAAACGAAAAGAACAGGAATCACCAATACGTCATACTCCCCAATTCGACCCGGTTAAAACGGGGTGTGACATATATATATATTTATCCTATTTCATTGGTATATGTATTCCTATTTCGTTTTTATATATAAAATTATTTTCCTATTTTTTTATATAAACAAAATACAAAAATACAAAAAAAATTATTTTCATATTCCGTTTTTAGATGAACGAAATAAAAAAAAATCTTATTTCGTTTTTTAATAAACAAAAAAATAAATAGTTGTAAAGTCAAGACATAACTTTATTTTGAATATAAATATAATTCTAAAAAATATAGGGAGAAAAACTAGTTGTAAAGTCGTCAAACTTTAGATGGTCATAACTTTGCGCTCGGACGTCCGTTTTACGCGTTTTTTTTTTGAACTTGCGTATTTTTTCGAGATCTATGCGGACAAACAGCCACAAGGTAGTTTGGCCGAGCCGATTTTTAAAAAAACGCCTTTTATCCCATTCAATTTTGATTTTCCCCCAAATTGGCCTGAAATTTTCAGTTTTATGTACTTATAAGATGATGATACGCAATAGATTTCAACGTAAAAATCCCGGGGTAATGTAGCTGTGAATGTCAATTTCACTTCTGCGGTTTCAATTTTTGAAAATAAAGCTGACTAATTTTCTCGACATATAAAGTTGACTAAAATAACCTTACAGTCAAACACTAAGTTTTTTCAAAAAAAATTTACTTCGGCCACCTTTTCAACACCTAAAATGACGATCCGAACGTCTACGTATCCTTGATGTATTGGGCCTACATTACTGTACGCAGAAAAAAATATTAGGTTCTATATAAAATATTGATGTTTCGGAGTCTTGACACACGACTAATGATTGGTCAAGGTATGGAGAAAAACACTAAGTGTTGCAAAAAATAAAGCTGGCCAATTTTTTTTTTTTTGGTACTGTTTCTATAACGCAGTATTTTACTGCGTTATAGAAAAAAAAAATTGGTACTGTTTTACTGCGTCATAGAAAAAAAAAATACATATATATATATATATATATTTTCCAATTTTGTTTTGATATGAACGAAATAAAAAAAAAATCACATTTCGTTTTTTAATAAACGAAATACCAAATATATATATATATATATATGTATTCCTATTTCATTGGTATATAAACGAAAAAAAAATAATTATTTTCCTATTTCGTTTTTATATAAATGAAATACAAAAAAAAATATATATATTTATCCTATTTCATTGGTATATGAAATATATATATATATATATATATATATATATATATATATATATATATATATATATATATATATATATATATATATATATATATATATATATATATGTGTGTGTGTGTGTGTGTGTGTGTGTGTGTGTATTCCTATTTCGTTTTTATATAAACAAAATGAAAATAAAATTATTTTCCTATTTTTTTATATAAACGAAATACAAAAATATAAAAAAAAATATTTTCATATTTCGTTTTTTAATAAACGAAATACAATTTTTTTTTTTTACTATTTCGCAGATATACCAACGAAATGCAAAAATAATATATATATATATATATATATATATATATATATATATATATATATATATTCCAATTTCGTTTTTATATGAACGAATTTTTTTTTTTTTTATCCTATTTCGTTTTTTAATACACGAAATTCAATATATATATATAATTTCCTATTTCGTTTTTTTATTCACGAAATGCAAAAAAAAAAAAAACACATATTTCGTTTATTAATTCACGAAATGCAAAAAAAAAAAAAATGTTGCATTTCGTTTATTAACTCACGAAATGCAAAAAAAAAAAAAAAAAAAAAAAAATGTTGCATTTCGCTACAAGTGTAGCGAAATGCAACAAAAATTCCGGCTATGAACAATGCTTGTGTGGGTATTTCGTTGGATAACCAACGAAATACCCATTGTGGTATAAAAAAAAAAAAGGCAGCCTATTTTGGTCTAATGGCTGCAAAAATAAGCCATTTTGGCTCCGGACTCTGAAAAGAAGGATTAACTTCTAACTCAAAACTGTTGGGGTTAATCCTACCTTTTCTTTTATTGTGTAATGCAAAGAATATTTGCAAAGAATATAAATAAATATGTTCAAGTTCTTGTAGCAACCACTTCTTAATGGTTGATTTAATTGCTGATTTGAATGATCAAATTAATGGCTCATTAAGCTCTCTTAATTGTCGGGTTAATGACTCATTAAATCATTCCTTGACCCTTCATATTTTTGACCTATATAAGCCACATCAATTCTGAGCTTTTCCATCATAAAAATTACTCTATTATTCTTTTCTTCTTCCAATAGTTTTTTGGGCAATATTTTGTGTTCCAAACTTTCATTCACTAGTGCAAGTGTTTGGGAGTGTTGTGGAACCTTGGGGAGCGATCGGGCTAAACGATTTGCATCGTAGTCGGTCCCAAATCGCTTTCAAGGCAGTAGCTTACCATGACACAGCGATTTAATCTGATAAGTTGATTTTATCCTTTTGTTCATTTTTTAATTGATATTGTTAATATTTTCAGCGATTTGAAAGCGATTTTGGCCCGACTCCGATGCAAATTGTTATAGATGGTCACTCCTCAAAGTTCCGCAGCACTCCCAAACACTTGCAGATTAGATGGTATTATGTGTTTTCTTATTGTGTACATTGAGTCATCTTGGTCAAGGAAAAAAGAAAATAAAATTGTAGATTAGATGGTAGGTAATTATTTTTTATTTTGATTTTAAGATTAAGACAAATTAGTTTCTTATCTTCTTTAATTATTTTTTCCACAAGAATCTCTTCCTCTCTTCTTTAAACTCTATTTTATTAATTGGCATTTTATGATTTTAAATGTTGACCTGTTATGATAATTAGTAAAAAAAAAATCTATATTTCGTTTATTTTAAGTAGAAGTTATGAGCAACGTTTAGTATTTTTTGTGCTTGTTATGTCAAAACAAGGTTCATTCGTTTATCTCACAAAATGCCAGTAGTATCAATTTGTTTCTCAGCTTTCGTTAGTATTTTTGTGAAGTATGGATTGTGATAACAAAAAATTAAAGCTGCTCTGCACCTTTTTTTAGCCAAGAAATTGATTTAATTTTTTTTTTCCTTCTTTTTGTATTTTTTGACTCACTTTATTTTAAAACGTCACATAGATATTTATTATTTTGATACTTTTCTCTTTCAATCCTTTACATATTCCATGTTAATAAAAAGAAAGTGGAAATTCTTTACCTCTCCCACGTTAGATTACTCCTCCTGGTTAAATGCTCAAAATAATTATCTAACGTTTAGCTTTTTTTCTTTTTTTTATCAATCATCTAAAATATTTTTAGAACTTATTAACTACCAGTGTTCATGATAATTTCCTCTCATTGGTCTCTTCATTTTCTTTAATTTGCAGGTGCTGATAGGCGTGGAGTAATATAAATAACTAGTGTACTTAGCCGCGCTTCGCGGTCATAAATAATTTTAATATAATTAAATCTTTACTAATTATATTTCTATTTCATATTTCTCTTAATTTAAATAAAATTCTTCAACAGAAAAAAGAAAAGTGAGAAATATCGAATTTTAAATAAAAAGGTGAGAATTGTTGAATTTTAAATATAAAATAGGAGAGAAAGACTGCTACAAATCTATTGTAACAATAAAAAGTGTCACATTTGAAACAAATTACAACGATGCTTTTTCCATAATCAAAAATGCATGTTTGCCTTTTTCACCATCAAGTACATTTTTACATAAATTTATTTTAGAGATAACCGCCCCATTTATGAAAAACTATTGTTATATTTTGAGAAATTTGCTCCTTAACTATTCCGTCAATGTAACTCCCTTTTACTCCTTATCTCTTTAGATAATAATAATAATAACGTATTAATAGTATCTTTTGTTTATATTTATTCTTCGTATTCTATTTCCACTTAGCAAGGAACCATTACTATAATGATGAATCTCAATAGATAAGCTAGAACATGATTAAACCTATAATAGGAACATAAGGAAAAGATAAATATTGTGTAGTCTTTTGCCATTAGCTGTAGACTTGCGGTTGTCTTGTGAACTGTCGTCTTTCTTCTCATAATTTTTCTTTACGGCTGTCCCCAAAATGGCCATCTTTCGTTGTTATTTTATATTCATCTTGTGAGAAGAATATTTGTTACCTGCGTTATTGGACCATCAAATATTAGTCCAAAGGATTATGGGTTCTTATTCTTAATATCTAAAATAAATATGTAATATATAATGAAATGAAGAAGAGAAAACAAAACTCTATAATTCTCCTCACATGTGTAACTTACATAGATGAAATATTAAGAAAAAATAAAAATCATTCTCTAGCATGCATAAAAAGCACTTTTACTCATGAAGAATCAAACAAAAATCAGAGAAAAAGTAAAAAAAAAAGGAAGGAGAAAGAAGTATGAAATCAAAATTGAAATTTCTAAGATGAAAAATATGAATAATTATAGAGATTACTTTCCTAGGAGTCGCATTATACTAATTCTTCTCTTTTGGTCGGGTTGTTATACTAATTCACCTTATTCTCGTCTCGTCGCCCTATATTACTCATTTCATTTTAATTTTTTCAGCATTCATCATCCTATTTTAAAAACTCTCGTTAAGTTTCGTAATATATGATGCTTATTATGTATATATATGTTTTTTGCCCAAAATTAAATACCAACACAAAATAGGATCATAAGTGCTAATGATCCGGTAGAATCTTGTCAAGGAGTCCAATATCATACTGTAACTCGCTTTTCTTATGGAAACTAAGAAGATTTCCTAGGCTGGTGTATGGTTGGTCCAGTATAAATGGGCCATTATTCGCAGAATTGCCCTTCTTTTGGGGTGGTCTTTAAATTTTGCCCCACATATTTGCGGTTTTTAAATTTTGCCCCATATAGTTGCGTTTTTTAAATTTTGCCCCTCATATTTGTGGTCTTTAAGTTTTGCCCTTAGCTTGGATACCTGAGGTTCTGGGTTCGAACCCTCGCTCAGGCATAAAATAAAAAAATAATTTCGCAAGGCAGGGCTGGGGGGAGTGTATGCCGGATCCGACATACAATCCTTAAGGAAAAACTAAAGTTATGCCGGAGGGGGCAGATTATTTTTTTATTTTATGCCTTAAGGAAAAGTTTCGCCTTATGGGGCATACTTTTAGTTATATTTTATGGGGCACACTTTTAGTTAAGACATAACTAAAAGTATGCCCCCATAAGGCGAAACTTTTCCTTAAGGCATAATTAAAAGTTTGCCTTGAAAAGTAAAAAATAAATAAATATATGTCTCAAGGCAAAATCTGCCCCCTCCGGCATAACTTTTCCTCAAGACATAGTTTAGTTATGCCTTATGGGGCAAAACTTTTCCTCAAGGAACTATGCCTTATGGGGCACACTTTTAATTAAGGCATAACCAAAAGTATGCCTCATAAGGCAGAACTTTTTCTTAAGGCAAACCCTTAGTTATGCCTTAAGAAAAAATTCCGCCTTATGGGGCATATTTTTAGTTATATTTTATGGGGCACACTTTTAGTTAAGGCATAACTAAAAGTATGCCCCATAAGACAGAACTTTTCCTTAAGGCATAATTAAAAGTTTGCCTTGAAAAGTAAAAAAAAATAAAAATATATGTCTCAAGGCAAAGTCTTCCCCCTCCGGCATAACTTTAGTTTTTCCTTAAGGATTGTATGCCGGATCCGGCATACACTCCCCCCAGCCCTGTCTTGCGAAATTATTTTTTTAATTTTATGCCTGAGCGGGGATTCGAACCCAGAACCTCAGGTATCCAAGCGAAGGGCAAAACTTAAAGAACATAAATATGAGGGGTAAAATTTAAAGACCACCCCAAAAGAAGGGCAATCCGTGCAAAAACAAATGGCTGATGAACTTGTCGTAGTTGAAAGCATTAATATCCCTTTAATCAATTAATATCTTCACAATTAAAGAGGAAAAATATACGTATAGTATAGGAGCAAAAGAGGAAAGGAGAAAATGATCAAAATGGTTTTATTTGTCCTTACGGGTCGTTTGGTAGCTAGTTAGAGTTATGCAGATACTAGTAATACATAGATTAGTTATGAGAGAATTTATGTATTATTTTATGCAAAGATTAATTATGTAGGTTTTAGTTATTCCACCTTCTATCCTGCATAAAATAATACATAAATTCCCTCATAACTTATACATATATTAGTTATGCGAGTTTTCAAATTGCAAACCAAACACTGTATTAATTTTATATATGAATAATTTACCTCCTAACTAACTACTAAATATGATATTACTTATACAGGATCTAATACTTGCATAACTCACATCCAAATCAGCTACCAAACGATCCCTGTCAAGATAAATGGAGGCCCACAACATGCCCCCTGCACGTGAACTTTCACTCTACAAAACAAAGGTACCTTCTTGTACCGTTCAATCCGATTTCAGAACCACATCAAAATTCCTAACCCTAACTTGAATGAGTCACTAGAAAACTTTTAATGCAAAAGTACCTTCTTGTACCGTTCAATCCGATTTCAGAATCACATCAAAATTCCTAACCCTAACTTGAAAGAGTCACTGAAAAACTTTTAATGCAAAAGTAGAGCTTGATGGTGAATATATTTATTGGAGTATGGAAGGAAACCTAGAATATCTTTTGATTGAGCTAGCAAAAATAGCAATTGTCTTTATTGATATGCCTTTGGACCAAATTAATCACTTGTTGGTTGGAATACATGAAGGACCATTTCCATCATATTTATATATCAGAACCAAATAGAACCAAAACCTATACATTTAGGACCACATTTTGATAATTTTTCTCAAAAATAAATAAATAAAAATGAAAATATAGAAACTTTTTGAGTTTTGTGGGCCAAAAAGAATGCCACCAACAATATGGGGTAAAATGGAAAAGGAAAAAAAGGAAGTTGTGTCAAACTGAACACGACCTCAAATTATTTCGCCCACAAGACTCTCTTTGTTCTGTCTTTGTTGTGTAATAGAACTGCTCTGAGCTATGCACATATTTTGCTTCAATTATAACTGTTCCAAGTGAGTGTGCTACCTTCATCTTAGGTACTTTCCCTATTCCCATCTCTCTCCCTGTGGTTTTCTTCTCTTACAGTTTGGTTCTTGCATTTTTATCAATTTATCTTTGATAAAGTGGAAGGATATTTACAGAGTAATTAGGATTTTGTAATTTCTGTGGAGAATTTGGTATTTGGGGTTCATCATGATTGAGTTCTACACTTATTGTTTTGTCTAATTTTTAGTATAATATTTTCGAACTTTTAAAAGAGCCAAGATACTGATGAACTGAGATAGGACCAAATTTAGATGTTAGAGGGTACTAAGAGGATTTAGTTTTACTAATGGCTTTCTAGTCTCAAATATGAGTTTAATTAATGTTTTGAAGTGTTGGAGTCAAATGAGTTTATCTTGGAAACTGAAAGATGTTGGAATTGTTGGAGAGTAACAGCAGAAGTTCATGTCTGAATATGTACTATAGCAATGCTAGACTATCATCTAATAATGTTAAAATAACAGCAACCAATAAGACTACAAAATTAGGAATGTAACTATTCAGGACTTGTTGGAAAATTTTAGTTATTCAATCAAACCTAAAATGAATCACACCTCTAAAGGTATGAATATTAATTCGTCTACTGCACCAACTCTGAAGAAAATTCTGGGAGAACTGGATGTGGTAATACACCATTCTGATAATGCAGTCCAGATGAAACTTAAAAGCTCATATTTGAATATTAGTGGATAGATACTTCTGGCATCTGTAGGTTTTTCTCATCAAATTGCTGAATGTAGATGACCCTTTTTTTTTGGCTGACGACTTGCTTTGCAACTTTTACCTGATGCAGCCTTGTTGCATGGCCATTGATGCTAAACATCTCATCATTTTGTATTCATATGTTAAGTAGATTGTGCAGTGCAAACATTTCTTTAATTTTTTTCTTTAATTCCCTAATGCATCAAAAGAGAAATGTTCGTGAACCTCATCGAAAAAGGAAGCTTTTCTTAACGCCATACTGCCTTGTTCTTAGTCTGGATGTTCCTTGAATATGGCATGCTTACCAAAATGCACCTGTAACTGATGAGAAATTTGGCTCTTTTGTTGTATCCGTTATAATTCTTAAACCTCATACATTACCTTTCTTTGTTCAATATTGTGTTTTCTCCACCCCTTCAGAAAGAAAATATCTTGTTTATGTTCCTGTAGTTGCAGAAGCTTTAGAAGACCAGGGAAAACAATGGCTGTTGCTGTTCTTGCTTCTCCCCTTGTTTTTCTACCTTCATCACCATTTGCTGCCTCCTCTGGGAACTTTAAGAAGCAATGTAACACCAACATCAATTTGAACGTTGGTCTTCAAAGTAGTCATAGCAAGTCCAGTTGTATCACGATTAGCAGCATCAAATGCTCTGCCTCCTCCACCTCCGCCATTGTTTCTAAGGAAGAAGAACCATTACCACTTGAGGTGAATGAGATTAAGAAAATGTGCAAAACTTGGGTGTGGAGAGATTACAACATAAATTACGTGAGCTATCAAGCGCGCAACAACAGCACTTCTCGCCCTTCGCTACTCCTGGTTCATGGTTTTGGTGCCTCTGTCGCCCATTGGCGCAAGAACATTGCAACACTTGCTCAAAATTACACAGTGTATGCTATTGACCTCCTTGGTTTCGGTGCTTCTGACAAGCCAGAAGGATTTGCATATAACATGGAAACTTGGGCTCGATTGATACTGAATTTCGTGAATGAAATTATTCAAAGACCAACCGTATTGGTAGGTAACTCTGTCGGAAGCCTTGCTTGTCTAATAGCTGCTGAAGATCCTTCTCAAACATCCATTCAAGGGCTTGTTTTGTTGAACTGTGCTGGAGGCATGAATAACAAGGCAATTGTTGATGATTGGAGGATTAAGTTATTATTGCCCTTACTTTGGCTTGTTGACTTCTTATTAAACCAAAGATCAATCGCTTCCGGAATCTTTAATCGCGTCAAGCAGAGAGAAAATCTGAAGAACATTTTGTTGTCTGTGTATGGTAATAAGGAGTCTGTGGATAATGATCTGGTGGACATTATTAGGACACCAGCAGATGCTGAAGGCGCGCTTGATGCTTTTGTGTCCATTGTTACAGGTCCACCGGGGCCGAACCCAGTGCAGTTGATCCCAAAAATTACATTGCCTATCCTTGTCTTATGGGGTGATCAAGATCCATTTACCCCAATTGATGGTCCTGTTGGTAAATACTTCTCATCCTTACCTTCTCAAAAACCAAATGTGAGTTTATTTCTCTTGGAAGGTGTAGGACATTGCCCTCATGATGACAGACCTGATCTTGTCCATGAAAAGTTGCTTCCTTGGCTAAGCCAATTGCCAGTGGTAGAAAATTTTGTTACATGATTATCTTAATCCGTCTGGTTGAATGAGTACCAAAGCGTATGTTATACTTCTTCTATTGATATTCATGTATAGAGAATATTGATTTGTAAATCATGTTATAAAGAATATATTTGTTTTAATTACAGCATTCGCCTTTGAGCAAAATATTACTATGTTCTTCCCAGCCGTGCACGACATAAAAGGTTCTAGCTGTTTGCGAATAGACGGACAACTATACCGTAAAAGCAACCTGAATTACTTCCTATATTCTAACTCATATATTGATCAAAATTTCAACATATCCAGACGATTCTGGTACCTTCTCAAGTGTTGGGGGTGGGCAGAGAGGGAAGCAATAACACATATAATGATTGGTCATTTAAAGGAAATGATAATGAATAAATTGAAAACATCCGAATGACATTTACATTTAACAAGAAACTCTTTTTAACTTTCACATTGCAAAAATTGCAATGTGGCCAGTTCCCCGCCAAGGGTGCGTGTGCAATTGACATCAGAATTGAGGTCCACCATCTTGTCTAAATTTAAAGAGATCCTACTACATTTGTATATTGTATCGGGTAGATTTCATCACATTTGCATAAGCCTTGGTGGAAGGAAGCATCGTGTTGAAATTAACGAGGTGCGCACATGTGGACTGACACAATATTAATTTTAAAAAGATGAAAAGGTTTTTATATCAGATTGGAATCTCTTGCCATTATTTATATCCAGCAAAGGTCAGCTAACTCCACCCTAGCAATCATATCAATTAACGTAAACTGCTAACTGCTCCAGCAGATAAAATTAAAAAGCATGACAAGGTCTATCTACTGTTTTACCAAGAGCCAGCTGCAAATTCAGAAGTAAATCAAATAAAAAGAGGCAGCAAGAAGGCACATTTCGGTACTCATGAGTCATGAACCTTAAGGTACATGACATCACAAAAGATTATGCATAACTACAATATTCACATAGAGGCAACTATCAAATGAGTGTGGCTACAAAGTCAAAGGCACAAAGCTCAACATCTTACAGAAGCAATTTGTGCACTCTTAGAAGCATAAAAATCAAAACAAAAGCAGATGCCAATCATCCATCCTTTCAAAGTGACAGAGGCTGATCCAAAGCTCATCAATGGCTAACTGTTATTTTATCTCCAGAAGCAAGGCTCCCTCAGTTCCAGGGTAAGCTAGCTCATAATAAATTCATGCTTATAGCCTTTTTCCTCTGCTTTCAAGCATTAGTTGATCCAACTTCCTCAGGGTCCGAGAGTTCCCTGAAAAATAGAAAATCAACATATGCGCATAGGGAACTCAAATTTTTAACATATACATGGAGTATAATTTTAACAAAATCATGAACAGACAGCAGATCAAGGCCTAAAGGAGCATTGCTAGTGAATGATCTAACAGGCAATAATTCAACACTTAATTATGGACCAGCATATTCCAACATTGGATAATCAAGAGATGCATTTTCAGTTAGAACTCATTCATTGCCACCTTTATAAAGAGAAACAACACGATAAGGAACCTAAACGGTGGAATAAAAAAACAGCATATATATAAGAGCTTAAAATACAACTGCTGCTCTGCAAGTCCGGGATTCGAATGCAGCTAAATATGTAATTCCAAGTTCTTTCACCTCATCAAACAGAAAAGTACTTTCTGTGGCGTTTTAGATATACATAAATGAGCGCACACCCAAAAAGATTAGGAAATAAAAGAACTGAAGAGTGACAGCATTCTGATGAAACCAAACCATTATTAAAATGCAGCCAAATCGTTGGAATTGAGCAGCAAAAACTGCTTTCAAACAAAGACAGATATAAACTATGAAGTCATTCAAGAAATTCTCTCCTTGCTGCACATAGTAAGGTGCAATCCAGATATATCGGACCAAAACTAAGAATGTATTACTTGCAGCTGCATTATGTATTCTCCATTAGAGGGAGAATCCAACGTGTGGGGGAAAACTCTATAACACATTGTTACATCCACATAACTTAAAAAATGGTAATAAGAACAGGAGAAAAATTGAAGGCACAACCCCGGAGACGTGACGAAACATCTTAATTAACAACATTGCGCCCAAACAGATTCAAGAATCCTTAGTTCCGATGGAACGACTGACAAAGGATGGGCAGATCCAAAGCTCATACACAATACACATTGTGATTACAGCGGTCCAATAGTACCATATCCATCACAAATAGTTCATTCATATAACAAATAAGTCAAAGATCAGCAAATTATGTCATCTAAGTTTCGATAAAACACACAAGGATAAGGAGTTACCGCAGAAATGCAACAATTCTATAGTCAAAAGGAGTTCATCTCCAGACAGTAAGTCCTCCTTTTCACCAACATCCTAGCAGCTGTCCCATAAGGCTCCTCGAACGCAGCTCCCACCCAATTGCCATCTGATCCAACCACGTCTTTCTTGGGCTGCTCACTCGGCCTAATTGCCACCAAAGTCGCCCCTTTTAACACCGTTCCATCAGGCAACTCTAAATGCGCAGCATACCACAACCTCATATTCAACGCCGGAACCAAAGTCCTTTTAGAAGCCGATGAAGCGCTTAAAGGCTTCACCCTCAACTCCTCCAATTGCTCTCTATTCATACACAACACTCCTTGCCCATCCGCATCAGTCAAAACCAAACTATCCAACGTCTTATGCTCCGCGATTATAGGCTGCAGTAAATAATGCCTAGCAGAAGCAGCAATTAATGAACTAATCGTCCACACAACGCGCAATTTCAAACCCCCATTCGTGTAAAACGAATCAGGTATACTCCCATTATCATTGTCTCCATTTCCATCGACATTTTCAAGACTACAAGAATCACTAGTCGTTACCGAGGATGCACCAAGTATAACACAATTATCAAGTGTAGATCCAAATTCAGCTCTCCATTTAAGCAACACACATTCATCTATCCCAAGTTCACCACTAGGCAATTCAATTCTAAGTAACTTAATCTCATTAAAATTCTTAAGTACCTGTGTAGGTGAATGATGGGTAACAGAATTCTTATCAAAATCATCACTTTCAACATCAAGAACAGCTGTTGATGATGAAGAAGAACCACGTCGAGATGAAACTGATATAAACTGAGTAATAGATTGAAAGGGTTTGAGTAAACCAGAGAAAACAAAACGGAAAAGAGATGAAATGGGGTGTCGAGATTTAACAGATGAGTTATTATTACTAGAAGAAGAAGAAGAAGAAGAAGAATCATCCTCGGATATAACACAATCGACACGAACAACAACGTTGTCAACTTCAGGTACTAATGAATGGAACCTTTTAGAAACAACACAACAACGACCTAAAGCTTTAACATCACCGATCTTGTTAAAGATCAATAAGAGAACCGGGTCGGGTAAACGGTCGAAATGGTCAATGGGTTCTGGGTAAATCATCATTCTTACACTCAGATCTGATCTCAATGAGATGATTGGAAAATGTTAAAAAAAGGGAAGAAGATGGATTTTTTTTTTCTTTTCTGGGAAAGGGGTTTATGGATCTAACAGAATTGAGTACCTATGGGTTGATATGTGGTGGTATATTGTAATTTGTGAGAGATTTGGAGATTGAAGTGTGTGTGGGTCTATGTTTGTCTGAGTGTCTGATGGGGTTATCTACATTTATTTTGAGAGAGATGGGGGTAAGGAGAATTATGAGAGAGGTTGTCAATTTTGTGTTTGTAAGCCCTAATGTCGTATGGTGACTATTGGTGATGTAGGAGGGCCTTATATTATATTGCCATGAAATCATCGGATGAGATGATTGTGATTCTTCCTCTATTATATCAAGTCTTTCGTTCGAGTTTTCAATAGTGGATAACTTCTTAGAATCTCTTTGAGGGTGTTTGGATTTTACTTATCCTAAGTGTTTTTTTGGCTTTTAAATTTGGTGTTTGGAAAAAATAAAATGTGCTTTTATGCATTTATTTTTGAACCAAAAGGTAGTACAAAAATAAATTAAAAGTCAAAAGTTGGGTACTATTAACTTATGACTTTTAGCTTTTATCTTAAAAACTTATTTTTTAAAAACCAACGCAAGCACCCTCTTTATCCCTAATGTGCACATCGAGAGGACTCTCTATTGATTTAGTAGAGGTCTATCCAATGCAAATTTTGGTGATATAGGTCCTTTATTATCATGAAACAATGTGATGAGATAGTTGAGATTTTATCACCTTTTCTAAAAGACATGGAGTTCAAGTCTTGATAGTGGACAACTTTATAGTAGGCCTATCCAATGCGAATTTCCATATTAGTATGAAATGATGTGATGAGATGGTTGAAATTCTCCATCCTTTTATAAAAGGTTTTGGGACCGAATCCTGGTAGTCCACAACTTTAATATGGACATCTCAATCCCTTTAGTAAGGCCTGTCCAGGGACATTACTATCCTTTTAGTAGACCTATCAACACGAATTTGGATTAATCAAAGTGGTGAACTTCAAATATTGGATGGTTCAACATAAAAGCAAGTATGTTGTAGTGATTGGAAATTGAAGTATTTCTTTGTGTGGTGTGTTTTCTTTCTCTTTTCTTCAATTTCCCCAGTTCTTTTGAAGTTGTCTGTTCTCATTCACAAGAGTTTGTTGCTAACTTACGTTTGTTACAAGTGTTGTACATATAGTTGTTTTGCTATAATTATTTGCTCGTATTGCTTGCCAATTATTAGCATTTGTTTGAACTTCTGCCTAAGTAGATGTTTTAATTTGTTGTATGTCCTCTTCATGTCTTGTTAAAGAATTGACTTACCATCAGAACTACATTACCTGCAAATCCTAACCTGATTTTGGAAAGATTTATATATGTCAGCAAGTGGATCTGGTTGTAAAATGGCCCTTTTCTTGTATACGGTAAAAACCGGAGGCGAGGCAAACCGGTGGAGCGAGGGGGCCGACTGATCTGCCTTCTTCGTCATTCGAACGACCAAGCCCGGTGACCCGAGCATTCGCGGCTGTTGGTCCGAGTAGCCGTTGGTCCATGTGCCGTTGGTCCGAGTAGCCGTTGGTCCGAGTAGCCGTTGGTCCGTGTGGCCGTTGGTCCGAGTAGCCGTTGGTCCGGGTGGTCGTTGCACGCGGATCAAGCGCCAGTAACGTCCTGTCCTGGTCAACTACCCACCATGCGTGTGTCAGACGGCGCCGTCAGTCTAATCCCACCAAATCCGTGCAGAGTTGTCCTTATTGCTATTATTTTATTAGCTCACATCATATGAGACCCATGGAGGTCACACTATAAATAGAGCACATCCCCCTCCTTTGTAAGGGCTGGCTCCCTGGGATCAACAACATTTTTGTACTAGAAGATATATACAAATCTCTCTCTCAATATTAGATTTTGGTCCGGAATCATTGTGTTCATCTCTATTACTTGTTCAAACAAATAATACTTATATGTTAGTAGATGTATAAATCCACAGTGGTCCTCTAAGCATCATCGTTTTCTTCACATCTTAACCATACGAATCTTGTATCCATCAAATATATCGAGATTCGAACACATATCCTATACCCGCGTACAAATTCAATTGATTTACCAAATTCGGGGTAAACAGTTTGGCGCCCACCGTGGGGCTAGGATAATAGTGGTCTTTGATCTTGATCTCTATCTTACCCATCAAAATCGGAAACATCTGCTGTCCGTCTCGGAAGAAACGGACCAAATGGCTAACAGTGGGCAATCTGGTCACGTCAACAACAACGAGATCGTGGCCGAAAATGAAGGCAGCGGGCCGCGAGGATTGCCAAACCCCACTGACCCTTTAAATACTAACAATTCGATTACTTTGTCCGGGACACAAGTCCGGAAAGAACCGGATACCCCGAATGATAATATTGACTTGCGTTTAATTTTTGAAATGTTGCAGGAACAGAGAGCGGCGATTGCTGAACAGGGAATCGCAATAGCCCGGTTGCAAAATGGAGGAGATGAAGCGACCCCGGGGAAGACGAAGGGTGTTGTCGAAATCGGAAGAAACGAGCCACGGATGGTCGAGAGTAACGGTTCCGGAGCCGGTTCCTCCACCGAGGTTCTAAAGATGCTCGAAACTTTGGCAAAACGGGTAGACTCGACCGAAAAGAGGGTCGAGACGTATAACTCCCGGGTGGATCAAATACCGGGGGCTCCACCTTTGCTAAAAGGGCCAAACTCGAAAAGGTACATTCAAAGGCCTTTTCCTTCGAGTGCGGCCCCGAAATTGATCCCGAAGAGGTTCAAAATGCCGGATATCTAAAAATATGACGGCACAACGGACCCTTGCGAACACGTGACCTCATACACCTGTGCTATAAAAGGCAATGATATGGAAGAGGATGAAATCGAATCCGTGTTGCTGAAAAAATTCGGGGAAACTCTGGCAAAAGGAGCATTGACTTGGTACGATCATCTGCCCGAGCATTCAATCACTTCTTTCGAAACGCTCGCCAATGCCTTCATAAAAGCACACGCCGGAGCCAAAAAGGTGCAGGCTCGGAAGGCGGATATTTTTCGAATTGCCCAAAGAAACGATGAGTTACTGCGTGAATTTGTCAGCCGGTTCCAAAGGGAACGAATGGAGCTTCCCCCGGTTCCGGAGGAATGGGCTGCACAAGCTTTCACAAAAGGGCTCAATGTTCGGAGCTCGACGGCTTCGTTCAAATTAAAGGAAAGCTTGGTGGAATACGAGGCTGTGACATGGGCAGATGTCCATAACCGGTACGAGTCGAAGATTCGGGTGGAGGATGACCAACTTGAGCTTCCCCCGGGGCCCGTAAATATGAACAAAAGTCTGGAGAGACCAAGGAAGAATTACGAACCAGAGGCCAGATCGTCGAGGGAGAGGTACCAGCCATATTCTCATCCGGAGAAACCAAGCTTCAGGTCGGACTAAGGTATGGACTCCTCGTGTTTTTCTATTGACCTCTTTCTTTTTTATGCAAGAAGTCAAGTACCGGATAAAGTTAGAATCTAGGTCTGAAAACACGTGTTGCACTCTTTTCCTTAGTACGGTTTTGTCCCAAAATGAGTTTTCCGACTAGGTTTTTAATGAGGCAACAAGTACAACGTGTTACTCAACAAAGATAAGGGACCAGCACCCGGAAACTCGAGGTCACACCCTCCGAAGTGGGGGCTTGATAGCACTCACCCGACCTCGCAGCTCGGATAAATACTAGGGGACTTATACCCACATCGAGGTTTACCCCGGTTAGTGGAAAACGGAGGGGCTCAACAAGTCAAGACCGGACCAAACGATCATAATGAATCGTGTCCCATTCAACATTTGCTACGGCAAAACAAAGGCCCGGCCACCGGCCATAGCCTCCGATGTAAGGACCAAACGATCATAATGAATCGTGTCCCATTCAACATTTGCTACGGCAAAACTAAGGCCCGGCCACCGGCCACAGCCTCCGATGTAAGGACCAAACGATTATAATGAATCGTGTCCCATTCAACATTTGCTACGGCAAAACTACGGCCCGGCCACGGGCCATAGCCTCCGATGTAAGGACCAAACGATCATAATGAATCGTGTCCCATTTTTCATTTACTACAACAAGGCAGAAGGAATTAAAATTCTCATATGTACAAACATTTTGCAAACACAAAGTCATCAAAGGCTGGTATAACAAAATCTTGGGTGTCTTTCTATTAAAAGGACTTCGCCCCGATGGTAACCGCCGTATTCCGGCACTGCCCCACTCACATACTCTATATCGAGGATTGTGCCCGAAATTCGACAAAGGCGACAAGGTCACAATGACCCAAGCCAAAGCTCGGCAAATTCTCCCAAAACGGGGATTGCTACATCAAAAACTTTTCCAAGGTTGAAAAAATACCGACCCTGAAGAAAATGCCTATCGTAATTCGGAGACATCTGAACTTATGAAGCATCGGATAAGTCCCACGGGCACGGTGAATTAACGACTATGAGTCGACCTATCCTAAAACGGACCAACGATCATGACCAAAATAATGGCAAACATTCAAAACGAAGAAATAAGAAGGTAACGACGAGCTGACAGGGCCACCGGTTTCGGAAGTTATCCACTCCCCGTTACTCCGATAGATCGGAGATCCGGGAAGTGTGGGGCTATCTGTATACGGTAAAAACCGGAGGCGAGGCAAACCGGTGGAGCGAGGGGGCCGACTGATCTGCCTTCTTCGTCATTCGAACGACCAAGCCCGGTGACCCGAGCATTCGCGGCTGTTGGTCCGAGTAGCCGTTGGTCCATGTGCCGTTGGTCCGAGTAGCCGTTGGTCCGAGTAGCCGTTGGTCCGTGTGGCCGTTGGTCCGAGTAGCTGTTGGTCCGTGTGGCCGTTGGTCCGAGTAGCCGTTGGTCCGTGTGGCCGTTGGTCCGAGTAGCCGTTGGTCCGGGTGGCCGTTGCACGCGGGTCAAGCGCCAGTAACGTCCTGTCCTGGTCAACTACCCACCATGCATGTGTCAGACGGCGCCGTCAGTCTAATCCCACCAAATCCGTGCAGAGTTGTCCTTATTGCTATTATTTTATTAGCTCACATCATATGAGACCCATGGAGGTCACACTATAAATAGAGCACATCCCCCTCCTTTGTAAGGGCTGGCTCCCTGGGATCAACAACATTTTTGTACTAGAAGATATATACAAATCTCTCTCTCAATATTAGATTTTGGTCCGGAATCATTGTGTTCATCTCTATTACTTGTTCAAACAAATAATACTTATATGTTAGTAGATGTATAAATCCACAGTGGTTCTCTAAGCATCATCGTTTTCTTCACATCTTAACCATACGAATCTTGTATCCATCAAATATATCGAGATTCGAACACATATCCTATACCCGCGTACAAATTCAATTGATTTACCAAATTCGGGGTAAACATTTCTAACGTGAAAGGTTTGTTCTTCGAGGCCTAACAAGCGCATTCTAAACCAATTTCAAGGACAAGTAAGCCCAATATATGCTTCCTATTATTTCACAATCTTATCTCTTTTATTTTGTGATTAAAGATATTGAATTTGCTGATATTCATTTGTTGACTAGAACTTCTATTAGCGCATGTATTTGTATTAGATGTTGATGCTAATTTGATCACGATACGTTAACGTTGGATATCTGAATTGGTTGCGGCTTAAGCAGTTTGGGCATCATATATAGGGACATGCCTCAACTCTGTGGAACATGACGTAGCCAAGATCCGATGTTGCGCCTTCATAATTAAGCTTTGACAAGATGCACCACAATACTATTCCCTAATTGTATATAACTCGACCAGCGAGTCATGAAATTCTAGAGAATTCATCATACAAAATAGAAATAAGATGTACACCCAACAAATGATCAAAAGTAATAAGGAGAAAAAAAAAAAAACTATCAAGTGTGGCGCCTGTATACGGTAAAAACCGGGTCAGCTTGTATCCGATGGGACCAGAGTAAAAGATAAGTCCGAATGGGCGTGAACGCGTTCATCTCTGCTTCAACATCGAGGGTATTTTATCGGACACGGTAGACCCGAACCTAAATGAACATATCCGATGTAGGTCCGGATAATCAGCTATGAAGCGGCCACGCGTCCCCAAACTATTCCGCCATCTGCGCTGACAACGGTACGGGTGTCAGACCGTACGGACAGCCTTATCCATTTTAGAATTTTTCTAGAAAGGCTTTTTTGGCATTGTATTAAGGCCCATTTATGATTACCTATAAATAGAGTGCTACCCCTTCCCTTTTTAGGTTAGCTTTTACTATTCAACAACATTGTAATCAGAAAAGTAATATAAATATTTCTTCAAGTATTTTGGCTCGGATATAAGAAGCTCCTCCACGTCGGACCACATAGCTGCATTTGCTAACTCTTCCTCCCTCGTTTCTATTGTCCTTACTTAAATAATATTTGCTGCTACTTACTAATACACTTCATATATATAAATATATATTCGATAGAATCTCATATCACAAAAGATTAAGTCCATCCACATATCCTATTCACCACTTACAAATTTAATTGCTTACTTTCCGGGGTAAACAGTGCCTACAACTAGAGCTCCATATTCCTCAACTAGTGAACTCCAGTGTAAGACACGAAGATAAGAGAGTATAAAACTTATAAGTCTAACGCATTGCTTCCAAGAATTGATAGAGACAAGTCTAGAATAAGCCTGGCTACCGGGCCAGTTAAAACCGGTAATCGGAACCGGTAAAACAGGCACCCGGAACCGGACCCGATATACCTGTTTAATGGTTACGGAAACCCTAGTATACCGGGCCGATTACGGTTCCAAAAACACTAACTGTTAACCGGCACGGGCCGGTTGGCCGACCGGTTAACCGGTAATTTTTTTTTTCTTAATTACCGGACAATGTAGCCGTTATTGGGTCATTTCCTAACGGTCTAAATTGATGATATGGCCGTTGGCAATGGCCAAAATTGGGATTTTTGGCCCCCCTCCATCCCCCAACCCCCCAAAATTTGTATTTTTAACACTTTAACCCCTTTCCCACTCCTATATAAATCCCTTTCCATTTTATTTTCATCCACACCAATTTTCTCTTCTCAAATCTCAAATTCTTTCAATTATTAGCTACTTTAAAATTACAAGTTCTCTCAAATTCTCAATTATTAACTATTTTCTATTTTGCAATTATACAAAAACAAAGTGTTGGTGGATTTGCAAGTCTAGCCGCCTTCAATTCAACAATTGTTTTGGCGGAATTTATTTTGGCAATTGTACCTTCGTTCCAACTCTATTTTTAATTTTCGTAATTTAATTTTCACAATTTATTTTCTTGCGATTTAATTATGTCTAAGACAGTTAGAAGAGGCGATAGTAGTGGGGGGAGGGAAAATATGGAGGAAACATTTGTGCCGAAAACGGAAGCGAATATGTGTTATCAAGTTGACATTAATCAAAATAATCCACTTTTAGATCATGAAGCATTAGAACACCGATTTGGCCCAACCTATAATGAAGTTGTTGATGATGATGACATTGATGACGAAACACAATCACCGGAAAATCCGATAGGAGATACACAACAAGCACAACAATCACAAACACAACAAAAACCGACAAAAATTCGTACGCCAACCTCTAAAGTTTGGAAATTTATGACCACAGATAGGGAGAAAGAAATAGTCACATGTAATATATGTCAAGAAGTATTTCAATTCAAGTGTAGGAACAATAAGGATGGGGGAACGGGTTCACTAAGGACTCATTTATTGGGTCAACATACGGATGTTTGGGTAGAGGGAACCGGTTCCGTAGGGGGTGCTCAATGAACAATATACCCACATACCGGAAAAAAATCTAGTTACAACAAAAATAAAGATCGTGTAGAGATAGCTATAATGGTAGCTTATGATTGTTTATCATTTTCCTTTCCTTCGGGGCCGGATTTTGTTACTTATATTGAATGTAGTTATAATCCGATGCTTGAGGGTATTCCTAGAAGTACTGGTAGAGCGGATATTATTGATTTATATAAAAAATATAGATTTTATTTGTGCCACGTACTTAATTCTTTCAATTGTAATATTTCCCTCACCGTTGATATTGGTCTTAGTGTTAATAAGTTAGAATTTTTTGCTATTACATGTCATTGGATAGATGATAATTGGGTCATGCAAAAAAGAATTATAGCTTATTTATATGATGAAGGGAAGGGTTGTCATGACGGTAAATTTTTAGCGAACGGAATAACAACTATTATGATTTTTTTTTAAATTTACAAAAAAATACTTTGTATTGCTTTAGATAATGCTACTAACAACACAAGCGCGGTTGACCTTATAAAAAAGGAATTAAAACCTCCACTAGCGGATATTTTTCATGTAAGATGTAGTTGTCACATTTTAAACTTGATTGTTAAAGATAGTCTTTCCTTATTTGATGATCCTATTCAAAAGATCAGAGATGCGGTTGTTTTTCTTTTTTGTAATTCAAGTAAGGCTAAAATGAGATATTTTAATCAATGTGAGAGTCTTGGTCGTAGACCTAGGAAAATTCAAGTTGAAGTTGATACTAGGTGGAACTACACTTACATTATGTTGCAACAAGCATATGAATATAGGGTTGCCATACAAAATACTCACAACAATCACAATAAAGAGGTTACAGAGTGGTTATTTGATAGCGATTGGGAAGATGTTTTGGAATGTAAAGAATTTTTAGAACATTTTTATAATGCTACTCTTGCTTTTTCTAGACAATTTTAGCGTACTTGGCCGAAATAGCTAGAGTTTTATTTGAGTATAAGGCAAAACTGGGTTATCAAGCGACTATTCATTCTATGAGGGAAAAATTTAAGAAGTATTATTTTCCCATACCAGCTTTATTCATATTGGTTCTATTTTAAATCCTTGTCTTAAAAATTCTTATACCATTCAGTTGGTTAGACAAATTTATGAATATTTAGAAATTACCACCGAGCAACCATCTTTATTTGAGGCAGAGAGAGCCATAGAAATTGAGCTTAAGTTTTTTTTTTTTTTGAATATTATTCTAAGTTGGAAGAAAGTGTTACTTCTGTTGCTCCACCACCTAGTACTTCTACTTCTCAAAATAAAGGAAAAGGCATGTCGAGTTTAGGTGTTTTTCGGAGAATGTCTTCTTCTACTACTCAAACTACTGCAAACTTTGATGAACTTCACTTTTATTTGTCGCAGCCATTGGTGAAAATGATCGTGCCCGAAGTGGACGTCTTAGGATTGTGGAAGAAATTTAAGGTGAATTATCCCGTACTTGCAAGAATGGCTCGGGATATGCTTAATGTTCAAATATCAACCGTGGCCTCGAAAAGTGCATTTAGCCAAAGAAGATAGCAAATTGGAGACCATAGATACTCCCTATCCGAATTTAGCTTGCAAGTACTAGTTTGCATTTGCGATTGGATTCAATTGGAGCGGCGCAACCAAAGGCTAGAGGCGAGGCAAGGCGAAGAGGAAAAGATTGAACTTTTAATAGCAAATGAAGGCTACCAAGATATTAATGAACTGAGATAGGACCAAATTAGATGTTAGAGGGTACTAAGAGGATTAAGTTTGTGGTGCCTACAAATAGAGCTCTATGTTCCTCAACTAGTGAACTCCAGTGTAAGACGCGAAGAAAGTGGGTATAAAACTTATAAGTCTAATGCATTGCTCTCAAGAATTGATCGAGACAAATCTAGAATAAACATGCATTTATATCATATCATAATTAGATATTTAAAACATTTCATATGCAGCTTCGTTGTCAAATCATAAACGTTGTAAATCATAGTATCGAAGCTTGTCGGAAACATAACTTGTGCTGGCCCACTATTCTTTTCGTTGTTTAAACAATTATTGCTCGACATGACATATAATTCCCTTCCATTCCACGTTGCACTTGTATCTCAACATTTAACCGCAACAATTTACAGTATCTTTTTATGGCCACGTAAACCCGTCAACCAGTTCGGGTTAACCGATTCAAATCGGTAATCAGATCGGTAAAATCGAAATTGGAACCGGAACCGGTTGAACCGATTCCGGTTAACCGTTTATTATATACCGATCCAGTTTCAATTTTTTTAGAACTGAAACCGGTTAAATCGATAAAACTGGAACCGGACCGGTTAAACCGGTGGATTTTTTTTTTTTTTAAATAGAGCCGTTGGGCTGCTCCTGTTGGACCGTTGGTCAACAGTCCATTTGCAAAAATGGCCGTTGCCAAACGGTCCCAAACCCATTCCCCCCCCCCCCCCCCTCCCCAACCCCTCAATTTGTTTTAACACTTTAACCCATCCTCCACCCCTATATAAATCCCTCTCCATTTTCATTTTAATCCACACCAATTCACTCTTCTCTTTCTCTCAAATCTCAATCTCTCAATTATAGTTACTTTGCAACAATTAGCCACTTTAAATTTCTCTCAAATAAATATTATAAAGTCTTATTATAGTTTCAATTACTAATTTTGCAATTATAATATTGTTGGTGGAGTTGGTGATTTTGTAACAATCTGAAGTAGCTTTGGTGGATTTGCAATTCTAGCCGCCTTCACTTTGTTGGAAATTAGTCCGGCAATATGGTACCTTCGTTCCAACTCTATCTTTATTTTTCGCAATTTAATTTACGCAATTTAATTCTAGCAATTTAATTTGTTGCAATTTATTTTCTTGTGATTTATTTGAGTGTGATTTAAATTAATTCTATTTAATAATGGTGAAGAGATTTAGACGTGATGCCGATAGTAGTGGTATTGTTAGGGGTGGGCTTAATGAGGAAACATTTGTGGAAGAAACACCTAATTTAGGTATTAATGTTGATGGAAATAATCCACTTTTAGGTCATGAGGCAATGCAACATTATACCGACACTTTTAATGAAATTGATGATGATGGTGAAACACAAGCCCCCGAAAATCCCATAGGAGATACATGTCCTGCACAATCACATACACAAGACAAACCGCCTACAACTTGTAAGCCAACCGCTAAAATTTGGAAATTTATGACTAAGGATAGGGAAAGCCAAACGGCTAAATGTACCCTATGTGGACAAGTATTTGCTTTTAGGCAAAAAACTAGTAAGGATGGTGGAACGGGTACACTAAATGCTCATATGAGAAAGAAACATATGGATGTTTGGGGAGAGCAAACGGGTTCAAATGTGGAGGGTATTCAAATGACGATAGACCCACGAACTGGTAAAATTTTTAAGTATGACAAGAAAAAAGAGCGTGTAGAAATAGCTAAAATGGTAGCTTATGATTGTTTACCATTTTCATTTCCTTCGGGTTTGGGATTTGTTACTTACATTCAACGTTGTTATAATCCGTTATTTGAGGGTATTCCTAGAAGTACTTGTAGAGCGGATGTTATAGATTTGTATAAAAAATATAGATTTTACTTGCGCCATGTATTTAATTCTTTAAATTGTAATGTTTCTCTTACCGCTGATTTGGGTCTTAGTCTTAACAAGTTAGATTTTTTTGCTATTACATGTCATTGGGTTGATGATAATTGGGTTATGCAAAAAAAAAAATTATAGCTTTTTTATATGATGAAGGAAAAGGTCGTCACGATGGAAATTTTTTTGCGAATTCAATGTCTACTATTATGAGATTTTTTAACATTTATAGAAAAACACTTTGTATTGCTTTAGATAATGCTTTTAATAATACAAAGACGATTGGTCTTTTAAAAAGAGAATTAAACCATCCGTTAAAAAATATTTTTCATGTGAGGTGTAGTTGTCACATTTTAAACTTAATTGTTAAAGATGGTCTTGTGCGTTTTGACGATTCTATTCAAAAAGTTAGAGAGACGGTTGCGTTTCTTTTTTGTAATGCTAATAGGGGAAGACTTAGAGATTTTAAGAATTGTTGTGTCGAAAATAACCTTAGACCTAGAAAAATTCAAGTAGAAATTGAGACTAGGTGGAACTACACTTACATTATGCTACAACAAGCATATGAGTATAGGATACCCATAGAACAAGTTCACAACAAATATGATATTAATAGTGATGATTGGTTAAATTTTACGCATTGAGAAGATGTTAAGGAATGTGTTGAACTCTTAGAATTTTTTTATAATGTAACTCTTGCTTTTTCTAAACAATTCTATCCCACGGTAACCGGAATTTTAGCCTACTTAGCGGAAATAGCTAGAGTTTTACAAGAGTATAAATATAAACCCGATTATCAAGCGGCTATTTTTGATATAACAACAAAATTTAAGAAGTATTTTTTTCTCATCCCAACTTTATTTATATTGGGTTCTCTTTTAAATCCTTGTTTAAAAGTGTCTTATACTAAAGCATTGGTTGGTCAAATTTATACATTTTTAGAAATTGAAGAGGGAGTTCAACCATCTTTAGCTGAAGCCGAACTGCTATTGATGACGAGTTTAGAAAAGTTTTTACTCATTATTTTAATTTGGAAGAACATGCTACACCCGTTGCTCCATGCCCTACTAGTTTTCAAAATAGCAAAAAGGGCTTGTCGGGTTTAAAAGTTTTACATTCACATCCAACTCCTTCTTGTAATGCAAACTTTGATGAATATCACTTTTATTTGATGCAGCCAAATGTGGATATCAAGGAACTAGATGAGTTGGACGTCTTAGCATGGTGGAAGAAATACAAGGCAAGTCATCCGATACTCTCAAGAATGGCTCGAGATATCCTTACGGTTCAAGTATCAACCGTGGCTTCGGAGAGTGCATTTAGCCAAGGAAAACAACAAATTGGAGACCATAGACACTCATTATCCGGCTTTAACTTGCAAGTACTAGTGTGCATTCACGATTGGATTAGATCGGAGCGACGCAACCAAAACTTAGAAGCGGAGGAAGGCGAAGAGGAAGAGATTGAAGATTTGATATCAAGTGGACAGGATCAAATGGAAGACTTTGAAGATATCTCCATGACTGAATATGATATGGGGGAAATTAACCAAATGATTGAGAATTGGTGATTTTATTATTGTACTATTTCTTTGCAACTCATCTATTATTTGCAAGTTAAAAAAAACTACAACTTGTAAATAAATGTTATCCAAGAATGAATAAAATATTTGGCTCATTGAGCTTTCTTCTATTTACTTGTTTTCATAATTTTACTTATATTAAGTTAGGAATATACCTAAAATATACTAAGAATATACTTAAAATATACATCTACTTAAATTAAAAACTAGAAAGTTATATACTTGAACAATAACTAAAATATACTAAGAATATACTTATAATATATAGTATACATATAACTTAATCATTTTTATATATATATATATATATATATATATATATGTGTGTGTGTGTGTGTGTGTGTTTAAGTTATATGTATACTATATATAGTTATATTGATATATATAAGTATATTCTTACTATATTTTAGGTATATGTAGTATAACTTAAGCATATAACTTAATATATATATATATATACACATATATACGAATTTATAAACTTAAAAAAAAATTAAGCTATAAATAACTTAAGTTATAATATATAAGTTATAAGTATATATAGTATACTTAAACATATATATATATATATATATGTTTAAGTTATATGTGTTGACACCCAATTTTGTCCCACCTTTCCTCCGAAATAACTATTTCACGCTCCTAATATTTTGGCAACTTTTTTTAAAAAAATAATTATTTGCATTTTTTCTTTACTATAATTATTAGCTTTTATTAATACCGGCAGTTCATTATCCTGTTGTAGTCACTACTGTTATTATCTTCTATTACAATTACTAGCCATTATTATTATTATTATTATTATTATTATTATTATTATTATTATTATTATTATTATCATCATCATTATTATTATTATTATTATTATTATTATTATTATTATTATTATCATTATTATTACCACTATTCGTTACTATTAGTTATTACTAGTATTATTATAATTTGCGTTTCAACATTTTTTTTATCACCTTCTGCATACGCATCGTATTTTATTCCGCACAATTAAATGATAGCGTTTATTTATTGTTAAATTATTAATTACACGACTATTACAACATTATATAATTTTATTACATGAGCCCTAATAATTACATATTTTGTATTAGGTAATATTTTGTCACACTCAGTATATGGTTAATTAAAATAGACCTTTTATTTAAGTTTAGAAGCCAAACTATTTCTTGCACTCAGTCCGTATTTTTGATTTACCTGACCCAAATCAAAGCCCAATCAACTCATAAACATTTTTTGGACCAGCCCATATTTTTATTTATCAAATCCAATTTTCGGACCAGTCCACATTTCAATTTACTAGTCCAAACCGGCCCATACCCGGTCCAATTTCGACCCGCCCCATCTTTAACAAGGAACCATTAGGGTTCCTTGTTCATTTTATTCTCCTACAAACGCCGCCCCCTCCCCTGTTCTCTCTCTCTCTCCCTTCTCTCCTCCGTCTCCCTCACCCGCCCCATCTTCCCTTGTCCCCTCTGTCTTCTCCACCTCTCCTTGTCTCCCACGCTCACTGCCATCCCCATCCCCCCTGTTCCCCAAGCGTATATTTCAACATAACACAAAGAAAACCCTATAAAGGGTAACAGTTTGAATGGTCTGAGGGAGAAAGAAAAGAGGTTTTTTTTGGGAGAAAAGAAAAAAGCCCCTGGAATCGCAAAAAAATCTCTTACAAAACCAGAGCTTGAATCGCCGAACCCCCCCCCCCCCTAAAATCAAGAGTACTAAGTCATTTTTCGTGTTTCGTTTGCGTTGGCTGGTTTCGAATCCGAGCGTCACAAGCCCGGATTTGATAGTGTCCGAGTGTAGATCGAAGATTCGAGGCCTCAGCTCGCTGCACTCGAAGAAGGTAATACACCTTCCATTAGTTATTTTTAGTAAATGTTTGAGTGCTTAAACTACTTACGTGATTCGTTTTACCAGTTACGATTTAGTTCCTGTTTGTGTTTTTTTTTAGGTTGCATTATGCGTGTTTGAGCTTAGTTTAATCCTGTGTCTAGTTCTGTAGTTATTCAGTTCTATGTTAGTTATCAATTTGGATTGATCATGTGTTTTGTTAGGTTCGCATTACTTATTTGTTCGTCATTCGATTAGTTCTGCATATTAGTTTGTGGTTTGCTAATGATGCGTATGTGTTTACCTTCAGTTTGCTCCGTGAGGGTTCATTTTATGTTTTGTTCTGATCAACCATATGTGTCCAGTTCATAGCAGTTTAAGTATAGTTTGTATGCTCAATGATGATTGTTCACAGGTTAGTCTAGGTCTGTAGCTACTTAGCTGTGCCATATATGTCCAGCCTTGGCTAATCATGCATCAGATAAACCTGTGGTTTTACCCGGCTATGGTAACAACATTTGATTTAGGTTTATTATTATTCTCCATACTAGTTTAGCAGAAGTCCTATTGATACAATTGCATATGTTTATTTAGATGTTTTAGTAGTTCAATAAAGAATGTGGATATTGTTTTCAGTTTAGTATCTCTTTCATATCAGTTTGGCATAAGCATATTGACCTTTTATGCCTCTGTAGTTGTTGGTTTGATTTGAGCCTGTTTGACAGTGGTGTCATGATAATCTCACTCAAAATATGATAATGGCTTTCCTTATTTGACTAGAATATGTTGTTAAGGTCAGTTGATTTAAAAAAAAAAAAGAATGAGTTTCAACATACTGGACTAAGTCATAAACCTATATTCTGAATCTCATCCATCTACACTAAAATGCCAGCCTTTGTTTGTATTGTTTGAATCCCTGGATATGAGTTCATACACTAAAGTCCCTGTTTGTTCTATGAGAATTTTTGATAAATATTTAGCATTAGCATAAGCTCATCTGATCTACTTAGCTGAGGGTGTATTAGTTTAAGTTAAACATTGGCCTGTTTCCCTTTTGCCATTTGTAATTTGGTTGCTGTCATAATCTATATCTAGTCAAGATATTAGCATATGGTGTAGCCTTAAAATAGTTTGGAGCTACTGCTGAGACTTCAAACTGATGACAGTTTTAAAGGTGTAGCTTTGGTTTCTATATAGTTTGTTTATGTTTCTAGTTTGTGTTTTTTTTTTTCTCTTTTAAGAACCTGCATTGCTCGTGTTAATCTCAAGATCAGCCCTTAGTTGGACTTTAGGATCCATGATCATGTATTATAGCTCTGCTTCTGCTGTTGTATTTTTTTTTTCCTTTCCTTTGAAGTCTGAAGTCATAATTCGTGCCTCTTCCCTGTCTTAGTATTCGCAGTTTGAGTCATTGGGTTGTAAGCTTGAAAGTAATGCTCACCATGGCATAGTAGGAGGTTGGTATATCTCCCTTTTGTTTTGTTTTCTGGTCTGAGATTCAATTCAATGCCTTTTTTTTCCTCCTTTATATGTTGACTAAAGAGTAGTTGTACTAAGAGATTTCTTTTCCAATCTGTCATTGAGAATGTAGTGTGACAGAGTTAACTTAAGATTGTAAGAAGTATAATCTTATCTATTTGATCAATGAACGTAGGAGTCGGAGTTATAGAAGTCTGCTAAAACCATGTTAACCTTATCTGTGGCATTGAATATGAATCCAAGGACTTGCTGTTGTGCTGTCTAATATGTCGGAATATCAGTTGCATGTTAAGAATGTTACTTAATCTTGTCCAGTTTATACCTATCAATTCATTTTGCTTGCTTGGAAGCTGTTGATATATTAATTAGAAGCAGTTCATAGCGTTAATTAAAGTCGTTAAGTTGCTCATAGACTGCTATACTTAGTAAAGTATAAAATCAGATTTGTGGAGCATGTTTGGGTTTGCTGTTCGCTTGATTTTTTTTGTTGTGATTCCTATATTGCAAGCATGTTCGGTTGGTTATGCATATGTATGTATGAGATATACATTAATTATACACGGCATATACATAATCTGTTTTGAGTTTATATTTTCACATGTTTAACCTTATTCGTTGATTGCATACTAATCCTTCTTCTTTCATTTTTACGCATGACCATCGCATACGAGTCGTTCGGACTCGTCTCCCTCCGCATTCGGCGTTGGGCTAAAAGCCCAACACAACCCCTCTCTGTCCAGCCTTCCCCCGTCCGCAGCAAGTTCGAGCAAAATATTATGGGCCGAGGCCCATATAACAGTAGCAGCCCACAACAATAAAAAAAAACTGGGGCAAAGAGCCCAATAGCAGCAGATCAGCGGCCCAAATGGGCTGAGCCCACTTAATTTATTTATCCCTCTATTTTATTCCTTTATGCATTTAATTTGTATCGCATGACTAACATTTTGTTCTTTTGTGTTGGTTTAGTTAAACCTTAGTGAAATTAGTAGGTTTAGTTTTTAGTAGTGGGTAGTTAGTTTAAGGAAGATTAACAATTAATTAATAAGTTTATTTCTCCTTTTTTTCGTATTAAATTATTTATAATGTATAATATTTATTTATTGAGAATAATTGATTTGCAAAATGGCATGACTATATATTTCAAGTAAAGGGAATCATATTTTCAAACGTCATTAATGCACAAATATTAACATAAGTATATTTTATAAATAACTCTTTAAGTTTGAATCAATCATAAATTTTAGCGAAGCACAGTTAATAAGAAATAATGAAAAGGATAAAAAGAGCTTTCATTAGCTATTTTCGTATTGTTGTTTACACTCCCAAAATCAATCAATATCCCGCCGTTTTAGTTATTCCAAATATTTATTAAACATTGCACAAATCCGCATTTTCTTCTACTTATATATTTTATGTAATCTTATTTTAAATGATATTATTATCTAAAGTCTTTGCAACATTTATAAGTTTATTTTAAATGGCATTTGAAGTTTCCTTTTTATGCAAATTATTATATTTTCTACAAATCTCATTCTAAATAGCATTTTTTATTTAAAGCCTTAGAAACTTTTATAAGTTTTATTTTAAATGGCATTTAAAATCTTCTCTTATGCAAATTATTATATTTTCTCTAAATCCTATCTTAAGCAACATTCTTGTATTTTTCTTAAAAACTTTAACAACATTTCTTAGCCCCCTTTCTTAAAATTTCAGGCATCTTATTTAGCATTAATTAATTAACCTAAGTTTGGCCGGATAACCGTATTTAACAGATTCTAAAGGATGCCTAACCCCTTCCCTTTAGGATAATATAGAACCCTTACCTAGAATCACACTGAATAAGCAGACTATTAACGGAGGTTTAGCCAGCTTTACCTTAGTTAATAATTAGGTGCCCTAATTCACCTTAAAATCAATTAGGTGGCGACTCCTTAAAATAAAACAATTTAGGAATCACCAATATGTTGTACTCCTAAATTTAACCCGTTTAAAATGAGGTATAACAATATGTATACTATATATATATATATATATATATATATACTACATATACCTAAGTATATTGATATATAATATATATATAAGTATATTCTTACTGTATTTTAGGTATATGTAGTATAACTTAAGCATATCACTTAATATATATATATATATATATATATATATATACACGTATATGCTGTATTGCTGACTTACTGTTAGCCTGTTAGTCAGTAAATATATAAACTTTACTTATAAACTTATATAACATATGTAAATATACCTACAATATACTAATAAATACTATAATATATATATATACTATACAAGAAAAAAAAAGAGGTTTTGGACGTGTTTGAACCGGACCGGTTCCGATTTCGGGTTTTTAACCGGTAAACCGGCCGGTTTGTTAACCGGTTACCGGTCCGGTCCGGTTCAAACCGGTTAACAGGTTTATGGCCACGTTACGTTACACTTGTATCTCTAACAATACTAAGTGCACCAATTTTCATTTTTTTATGGCCACGTAACGAAGTAACACTCTGTTTGGAACGTTGTTACTCATTGTTTCATAATGTACTGTATTGTACTGTATTGTATTGTACTGTGCTGTTTTGTAGATACAATGTTTGGATAGACTGTATTGTTTGCTGTTGTGTAATAACATATTTTTTGTTTGGATTGAATGTATCGTACTGTATTTTAATTCGTAAGTTTACTAAAATGCCCTAAACTATAAGTTTACAAATTCAGATTTCAAATTCAATCCTAAATAGTTAAGAAACGTCATTAACCACTCAAAATCTTTATAATTTCACTGGTATAGAAAGTTTGAAGACACCCCACAAACGATTTTCTCACGATGCCTATATTTTTCATATAATCCATAGCTTAAAATGCATAACGAAATAATTGTCAATAACGAAGTATTCATGCGGTCCAAAAAATCATAAATACTTAAAATTTAAATAAAATTATTCTAAACTTAATCTTCGGGTGACATCATGGTCAATAAAAGAATCTTGCGGTCTTCCTGCGGACATCCCATCAGTGTGCGACACATATCTGCGTTTTTACAAAGAATTATATAAGCCTTATTGCTCATGTGACGTTCCAAATTCATCTCCTTTACCATTTGCCATATCTCATTCGCAAGAATAAGAGGCATAGTTGAAAGTCGGTTAATTGCATGAGCCAAATTGTCCATCCCACCTCTCAACATGTTAGCCATTTCGTCAAGATGATCATGTTTAGACTTCTTATATCTGGTAGGAGTCAGTGTCTCTGGATAGCTATTCGATGTAGGTTCACCATTAGTTGGTTGATTCTGCTTATCCTGTCCATGTTCCTCGGTGTTTTCCAACAAGGCCGCATTCACTGAAATCATCTCATCTACCTCATCAATAGTCAACAAACTAGTACTTGATCTTTTCAAATTTTTACGAGCACCTCTTTTTAACATATCTGGTCCAGTCTCAACATGCTTTCTAGTAGCTCGATCCTTTCCATACAGTATTATTAGCTTATCATAATTTCTAATTGACATGGTCCTCAGCTCAGCAGCTGCAGGCTTAGACTATATATAAAAAATAGAATACAACTGAAGAAAATGATATGAACATTATCATATGAAAATAAGAACAAAACTAATAAACTAGTAATGCATGAATTTACCTAAATTAACTGGTCCCATACTTCAGGTTCAGCATCCCACATATTTGTTATGGGATCCCATGAAAACCCGCTCATCCCCATTTGAAATGTGTCATAGCATTTGGCAAATTTAGTTTTAATTACTCTCATTCGGTTGTGAATTTTCTCCTTGTTAATAAATTTATCAGGAAATTTCGATCGTAGCTCCTTCAATATGTTGTCCAGTGCGTGTGTAGTGAAAGTTCCACCAATTCTGTTCCCACGTGTTTGCTCGTTACAGAATGCATCAATTAATGTGTCATCCATAGCATTTGACCAAACACATAAAGAGTTATCTGAAACATTTGTATCGCTTGAGGTGGATGCCTTTGACTTTTTCGACATGTTGACAACTACAGAATTAAGATAAATTTTCATAAGACATAATTAAAGAAAACATCATCATACATAGTTATTGATAAGTGTTATAAGATAAAGTAAAATGCACAACACAGAATGTTTATAAATCAAATAATAGCATCACAAAATTACATTCAAATGATATCAAATGAATAATAGTGACACAAAAGTTCATTTGAATTTTTATCTAAGAAAATTAATCTTGGTAATTAATCCACATAGCAGCTGCTATGTTATCTCGAATCAATTCCCCTCTTCTATATTCCTCAGTGCTCTCCCTAGGATGATTTGGAAGTTCTTCATGCACATCATTATCATTCATAAGCTCCGCATCAACTTGAGCAAGTAACTCATCATTTGGATCTACACCTCTTAAGTAGTTGTGCAAAATACAACAAGCAAAGATAATAAGCTTTTGGGTGTCAATACCATATGAGGAGAACTAGAAATTATAGGAAATCTCTTTTTAAGAACTCCAAATGCCCGTTAGATAGCATTACGCAAAGAAGCGTGTCGCAAATTAAATAATTCACGAGCATTTCGAGGTGGATTTATTGAATACTCTTTCAAGTGATATCGCTCCCCCCGATAAGGTGTAATAAGCCCACTTCTTAACATGAGTCCAGCATCAACAAGGTAGTATTTTCCTAAACATAAATAGATAAAAGATTCAATTATTTGTTCATCACGTATATCTATGTCTAAACAAATTTATATAACGTTTACCTTCTGGAATTTTTAATGGGTCTTGTCTATTTAGTGCTTCTTTCATAATTCTTGAATCAGATGCTGTACCTTCCCACCCAGCTAACACATATGTGAATTTTAAATCAAATGAGCATGCATCTAATACATTCTGTGTTGGATAATCTTTCCTCCCACGGTATTTTGGGGCTTCACTTTGTGAAACTTTAACACGTACGTGTGTTCCATCAAATGCACCAATACAATCCTGATATTATAATAATCAATGAACATGCAAACGATCTTGACATTGCTAAAGTTTGAGTAAAATTATAACTCTGTTCACCTTAAAATATAGGTAGAATCTTTGGTTGCTGGCAATTTCAGAAGGAACTTGGGATCCATCAGGTTGTTTAATAAATATTTCATATAGCCCCAATATAGCTCGTAGGACAACATGAAAATGACGACTGACCGACTCCCCCGATCGTCGAAAGATGAAAGATAGTTCGCGATTTGTCACATTATGTGCTAACAGGTAAAGTGTTTTCGCAACCTGTTCTTCAACTGTAGCTCGAAGTGTTGGTCTAAGACCTCCATCTATAACTAACATCTCACAGAGACCGGTAAAAGCTGAAGGGGTCATTCTTAAAATATTACGACAAAGTTCTGAAGAAAATAGATGACTCAATAGCTCATCTCTAACTTGCTCTCTTTCAAGGCGTATGGCATGTGTGATCGTATGTCGATCATTTTCAATTTCACGTGCATAATTCCAAAACCAAATAAATGCTAAGAGAGCAGCATATGATGCTAAAGAGCTCAGTTGTCCCAATATTTGCCTATTATCTTGATTATTCTGATCAGCCATCTATAACAAAATTAAGTGAGATGCACAACTAATTAAACTACGTAGGATGCTAAAATAAATATGAATATAAACATGTTTACAGAAAATGCCTTTATTAGGAGGAGGAAACAACATGTTCACAGAAATCACGTACTCTAGCTTATCGTTTTGGTTTTTATCAGTTTTTTCGGTTATTTGATTTTTTCGATTTTTTTTGTTTTTTAAAAAGGTACACATTGTTCACATAGATGAACAATGAACAAGCAGTATCAACAAGTAAAATTTCAGATTGGCATTTAACTCAACATGAACAATACGAGAAATTTCCACAAAGTAAACCAGCATTCACATACAGGTGTAATATACAATTCTAGAGTCATGGTTTAACAAAAGCATGGGAAAGCACAGCAAATAAGCAAAATATTCTATGCAAAAACATAAAACAAGAAAGCAAGAAAATTAATGATGATTGTGAATAAGGAGCGCAATACAAATAATAACTTACAATTTTAAAAAACGGCAGAATGATAAGAAGTTTTAAAAAGATGGTCATGGAGAACAAGAAGTACCTGTAACTTTGAAACTATGGCAGAAACCTAAACAAAAAGCAAACATATAAAATTAAAAGAAGGAAGAAAAAGCAGGGAGCAAGACAATAAAGAAAAAACGTAGAAGGAGATAGAAGAAGGAAGAAGACGTAGGGAGCAGATAAACCAAACCTAGAAGGAGACAGAGTTACGTAGAAGACGTAGGGTATAGGATTTTTGGGTGGAGTTAAATAATATAAGGTAAAGGGTAAAATAAGATTATGAAATATTAAGTAAGGACATAATTGGAAAAAGAAATTAGGTAACAATGGGATAACACCAAATCGGTTGTTACATAAAATGGGGCTTTTCATTGTTACGTAACGACGAAATTTAACAATATGATACAATACATTTTAAGTAACAATCAAAACAAACATTGTTTTTGTGGTAACAATACAATACAATACAATGGGTAACAACGTTCCAAACAGAGTAAGGCCACAAGGCATCATGATAGTAAATAGAATGAGAATTGCAAGTCTGAATTGAAATTGCGAATTGCAGACAATATATCACTTACTTGTTGACCTCCTTTTCTTTTTTAAAACAAAAATATTATCCACAAGAATTAATAATTTGATGTTAGCATGCATATACTGATTTCATCGATCGCTCAATATGCATATAATAGCTAAATAATGTTGAAAAATAGTATTAATATCTCAAAAAGAATGGTTACTTTCTAACGTACTTTGAAGTAGTAACGACCCCTTCCTTCCAGCATTGACCACTACTATTATTCAATGACATTTGAATAGCTTTCGATACAATTTGTGCAAATTGTATATGGCCGTTGATGATAGCATTGATTGGCTTTGGCAGTTTCAGATTATTGCTTTGAATTGTATTTTATTCTTTACTGTCACTTAATTCTTAGACCTTTATTTGCATTTATAGTAAACCTTTTACTAGCCATTAACCCTTCTTTAAAACCATAACAATACGTTGCAGCAAACCTTAAAACCTTGAATTCCATTTTGATGAGGTCTTCACCGATATATATATATATATATATATATATTGTCTCAAACCTTTTCCTTTGGGAGTGAAAAGGATACCACGAGAAATTCTCCTTCCTACATTTTATGCTGGGTTTTAAATTTTTTTAAATAATTTTTTGTTAGATTCTGGCTCGTAGTTTTGTATTAGAAGAGCTTGTTGAATCCTGGGAGATACATTCATACCGGGTGAAATATCCTTAAGGACAATGTCTTAATTGACATGCCTCAAGCTTTCAAGAATTTCCTGCGAAGCGTTCGTGATCAAGTATTTTCCGACAAGGTTCGTGATCGATCAAGTATTTTCTGTAAGATTTCCAACAAATAATTCGATCACCCTTTTTCTATATATAGTTTGACCCTATCAAGTTGATGCATCGTCTGCATATCATGAATATGTTAAAGCAATTTGCTAACTCCAACTTGAAGGAACATTTTCAATTAGGACGTCAAACATATGATGATTATCGGGAAAAATAAATCAGCATCCTCAACCTGCCGGCTGATGGAATATATAGGCTACTCTCTTCCAGCTTATTACTTAAAGCAAGTTAATTTCTCTTTGCAAGTGGAAGAGGAATAATTTTTCTTTTAAAAAAAGAATCACTTAATTATTTCCATTTTGGTTCTCTATTTAACGTCATATTTTACCTTGTAATCCTCAGAACCTTTCATATATATTGTCACGGGCCGCCTCCTTCATAGTGTCAGTGGTACACTAATGGCCCGTGCGGCACCCGTAGTCCAGGCGGACTACGAGCCAGCCTAATGATAGTCCCAGGACCCATGGCACGACCTTGTGTCCATGGCTTTGGAGGCTTAGCTTCAGCGGTGCTGCTGGGTCGATGTCAAGGCCTTGGCCTTGCCTTGCTCGTATGCCCCTGTGGCATGTTTCATATGTTGGATCTTTTCCTGCACACACACCTGGGGTTGGATATGGACATGACAGTCCCTCGCCTGGTGTTGAGCGTCGCTGGTGCGCGCACAGTCCAATCCTCAGGCTTGGCACGGGTCTGGTGCCTGTGCACCTGAGCGGTGCGACGCCTGAGTAGGGCAACTCCTGAATCCTTGGCCTGTGTCATGTGTGTCCTTTGTCGTATGCCTATGATGAGGCTTTGCCAAATGTAGCCCTCGCGACATACTTCCATCTTGCATGGTGCAGCGTCGCCCTACGACTGCACGTCTTGGCCAACGCACCCTTGCTCGCTAGGCTGAACCCGAGCCAAGCTCACAAGTCAACACACGAGGCTTTTAGGAGAGGTGCCTCGAGTGTTCAATCGGCACAGAGGGATTTCTCATTCTCAAGGATAGCCCGCAGGGCATGGTCGGTCTATACGTCAAGCCTCCGGCCCTCGTTGGGCGCCCAACGCTGGCCTGTGGCCAAGCGCCGCCCATAGAGTTGCGTAACTCGTATGGGTACCTAGGACCCTTTGGGGATGCCTAGGCAGGCCCTTGAGGTTGGCCCCCAAGGTTGCTCACTTGGTGCGGCTTGATGGTGGCACGCACGGGGGAGGCTGGCTGAGCTGAGACACCTGTGCCCCCCTCCCCCCCCCCCCCCCCCCCCCCCCCTTATATATGTTTTAAGAAGAAAAGCCCAAGTTTTAGCACTGGATATGATTCTGCCCGAGAATCACACTTGGCCTTTCTCAATGATTCGAACTCCAAATGAAGCGCCATCTGTACCTAACTCTTTCTCTTAACTTCCTTCACTCCTCCATGAAGTTTCATCTCATCCCCATGCTCGTGGAACGAGATATGGCCTTAGGGAGCTTTGACACTAACACTGCTCCTTGGCTAAGTCAAGCCCTTAGGTAAATGATGCTCAAATGACGCCAAACTTGGTAAGCACATTCAATAACATCCTAGGAAGGGTGTGTTCACCCGAAATCCCAAGATTCCATCCATAGCTCGGAAATGCTCAGGACTGACACTGAGGCTCGCACGGGTTCGCTCATGCGTCGACGACCCGTGGGCTCATCCCGGATCCTTGTTGAACTTCCTTGCTGCTCTTAGGATATGCAATGGAACACATCTAAGATGATTGTGGACTCCTATCCGTCGGAACCTATGTTGGTGCACGTCGCCCGCACGGTTGACACTGCCTGTGGACTGGCACTAACTGTGCGGCTGACACTTGTTTGGCCCGCTCAGGGCGCGCGAGGTTACGGGCGCCAAGGCACAATGAAGGCAGCCCGTAACATTCTCCCTCACTCAATCTAGGCATTGTCCCCGATGCCTCATAACGCCAACGACAACCCGGAGTGTGACCCCTTGGGGTTTTACATCGCGGCCCCAAATCCTGTGGGTTCGTAACCCATGCGTGTTCTTCTTGAAAATGGAGTCGTGCCCGTGCACTGCTCCCCCAAGTTTCTAGATTCGGGCGATGAAAGATGATGGCGGCCTGATGGCCGATGATGTGAGGACGACCTGTTGGTCAATGATGTGAGAACGACATGTTGGCCGATAACCTGCTGACCCTATGTCTGCCGATGACCTGATGACCATATGTCTGCCGATGATCTAATGACTCATATGCTTGCATCCCTTGTTGTGGCACCAATATCGTGATGATAGCCTGACGGCTTGTGTGGTTGATGACAGCCTGATAGCCATTGTGGGCATCCCTTAGTGTGGCTCTCTCGCCAACCATGCTGTTAGGGACCCCTTCTCTCTTGTGGACAACTCACCTTGTTGGATGTATAAGCAAGGTCAAGTACCGATATCATGACTCGAAGTGACTTGCAATTTGAGCCAATGTCCTGGTGGACAAATTGTGACTGACATAACGACTTGCTTATTCCCTGGCATTGGTGGCTGCTTGAAGCTCAACTCTAAATCAATCTGCATATAATATGGCCTCTGGAAAACCATGTTGCACTATGGCATCTTCGGTAACTCATATGTTTGGTACCATGTGGTACTGAGAAGAACTCTGGGAACGTACTCCTGGTGGGTACTTAATTTTTCTCTGCTTGAGGGGAGATAGCTTCATACATACGTGACCATAGGTATTTGTTCTCAAATTGATCCTTTTATGCTTGATGCCCGATTCCCCAGTGTGGTACCTGTGTTACCGTCCTGGTTGTTCGGTATCCCTTGGTTATCCTTTGGATAGATCACATAGCTCAAACTTGAAGCTTAGCTACTCCCCACTTTTATGTTGGCCAATGATCTTTGCCTCCTCACCTTGGTGATTCAACATGATGAAATGCCTAACCCACGCGTCGTGGATCGGTGACTGTCCGCAATGTTTCCCGCCATGCAATCAGCCTAATTTTGGGTGTTGTTCCGTGTGCCGGTTTAACAACACAATGTGCGACATGTGCCTCCCCACGCTCAGTGGTTCGGCTCTTTAATGACATTGCCTCCCTACGCGGTAGTTCGACTTTTTCCTGATTCTGCCTCCCCATTTAACTGGTTTGGCCTTCCATTACAACTGTGGTGGATGGTTCCACCTGCTAATTATGACATATGAACTCCCCGCAAAGAAGCCTACTGACAGGTCCTTCCTTACGTTGTCGCAGCTCATTGGCGCGCCCCGCTCTAGCTCGGTATCACCCACTGTCTAGAGCTCAAAGTTGGAGATTGCTCGCTGATGTGGCGTGATTTTACACCACAATCGATGCTTTTTAACTATAAGTTTTACTTGTTTTTAAGCAAGTCTATGTCATTTTACGTAGTTTTTGTCATGTTTCAGGTAATATGAGGTCCCTAGAGCCTAACTGTGGAAAACAAGCAAAAAAGTTGCAAAACTGGAAGTTCTGGAAAATACCGTGAAAAAATACTCTGCGCGATCGCGCAGAGTACCCACGCGATCGCGCCCACGCGGGAATTTCACTCCACGCGTTCGCGCTGGAATGTAACGCGACCGCGCCTACGCGCATTATTAATTCCACGCGGTCGCGCATGCTCGATACGCGATCGCGATGAAGGGAGCAGGGGAGCTGACGTCGTCCACGCGATCGCGCAGACACATGGCGCGATCGCGTTGAAGGATTTTCGGCATTTTCGACCAGAACTCGGATTTTGACGATGTCTTCCATTCCAGTTCATATAAATAGAAAACTAGGGCAAAATATTAGATATCTTTGGCAGCTCCCACAAGTTGGAGGCTAGGGTTCCTACAAAAATGTTCTCTCTTCTTTTTAATCCTTGTTGATGGAAATCTCTTGGTGACAATTAAGATTGAAACTTTTGTTGTGCTTATTTATTCAATTGCATTGTTCTTAATCAAGTAAGTTTTTGCTATTTTAATTATTCTTGTTCTTGAATGTTTTCAATGGATTAGCTAACCTTTGAACTCGCCCATTTACTTTGTTTGAAACTCGGAAGAGGAAGAACGGAGTTGGGTTAGAATAATTAACATGAATTTGGGGCGTTAACCCTCATCTAATGGAAATTGACCTAGGAATAGGCAATACCACTTGTAGCCATATTCGGGTGTTCTTAATGCTCCTAATTTCTTGAGGGATCTTCAATTGGGTAGTCTAGTTAATCTTCGGAAGAAGTTAATTTAGAGTCATTATCCGAGGCTAAATAACATAAACTTGCTATTATTTACAATTCGTGAAATAGATTGGATCGTTACTTGAGAAGTAGTTTCCTTCCTTCTATTCTTGTTGCCATTGATCAATTTACTTGCTTTCTAGATTAGAATTTATATTTTCATATTTTATCAAAACCTTATAAAAAACCACCATTGATGCGTTCGGGCATAGCTATTGTTAGTGATAATTCCTAATCTGCTTAAATCGCCTACATATTGTTCTCTGTGGGATTCGACCCCAACCTTGTTGGGTTACTATATTTGACAACGTCCGCGTTATACCATTAATAGGTGTAATTTGAGCGTATCAAAATTTGGCGCCGTTGCCGGGGAACAATTGGTGTATTTTGGCTAATCTAGGAAATAAGCTAACTTGCTTTGATCCGAACCTGTGAATATTTGTGTAGTTGTTATCTGTGTTTTTATTTTTCTTTAAAAAAAAAAAAAAAAAAAAAAAACTGATCAGATTTTGCCAAATTGCACAGTTCTGCAAAATTGTCCAGTTTTGCAAAACTGTCCAGTTTTTTATTTTGCAAAACTGTCCAGTTTTTGTAAAAATAAAAAAATAAAAAATGGCATCTTGGAATGAAAATGGGTTTGATGGTTGTAATCCATATTTTGATGACCCATGTCCATATTGTGGAGGACCCCACTTTTGGCAAGATTGTGAATATGCTCCCGGGAGAGAGATGTGTGCACCGTCTCATTCCTATGATGAGAGTGTTTGTAACATATGTGGTGGTCAAAGTGGACATTGGGGTGATTGTCCCAATTATTTTGTTTCCCCTCCCCCAAGTTGTTCTAACGAAAATGCTAGCTGTGATTTGGAGTTTGACAGGGACAACAACATGACAAATGAAGGACAAAGTGCCGGACATGAAGGCATTATGGCAATGCTCCAAACATACTTAGATCGAGAAGCTAAAATGGAGGAAGAGCGAAAGCTCCTCCAACAATCCATTTTAAAAAATGGAGAAGCCATAAAAAGAATGAATGAGTCATTTGAGGATGCCAGTTTCTCAATTGTCATGGAAATGTCGACTCCTCAAAATGAAATGGTTGAAGAAGAGATTTCAAGTTTACAAGATGAACCCGAAAATTCTTGTGACCACGACGAGAGTTGTGAAATTGAAGAAATGGTTCAACTTGAAGAAAATGAGCTAAGTCATAAAGAAGAAATCTCCAATACTCGAAAAGAGGAAATTGAGGAAATGTTGAGTGGCATTATGGGGAGAAATGAAAAATATGGGAAAATTGTGGCCAAATGGTGGGAAGTAGTTCAACATGGAGATGATGAAACTATCCAAAACATGGATTTCACCATGCTAGGATTTTTACAAGCTTTGGACGATTCTCACCATGAAGAAAAATTTGACAAAGAGGAAATTTTGAGCCAAGATTGGCTAATGAATCAAGCTCAACAACTTGAAGCCTATGGAAATCACCGTGAAGACTTTTCACGGATGATGGAAGAATATCTAAAAATGCATGTTGAGCAAAGTCAAGAAATGGAGTCACTTGAAATTGCTATCCAAAAATTGGAGGCCGAATTGAATGCAAAGATTGAGGAATGTAACACTCAATATCAAAAGGCCATGGATAGTAGTTTTAAGTTGGTTTCCAATGAAGAAGTGGTCACTATTGATTTTCAAGAGCTAATGATAAATTACCAACCAACAAATCCAAAAATAGTGAATGATGCCAAGATTGAAGAAATGATACTAGAGTTGCATAGAAAAGTTCATGAAATGATTTCTGAAGACTCTAGTTCATTTTTTGGTGAAGATGCCAACACTCATGCAAATTTGGAATTTGAGCGCGCTGGACCACATTCTAACCATTTTTCAACATTGTGCTTGGTTGATGATATGGAAGTTGAACTAACCGAGCCAATAGAGAATTTTGGATATGAAGAAGAAAGCGTTTTTATTTTAAAGTTTGCTATGCCAAGAAGATAAAATGGCATTCCTCACTCAAAGGCCAAAAAGTGCAAAATGAGACATCCGAGAGTTGGCCTCTTTGTTTTTTTGCCACCGCCCCATGAGCGTCATCATAATCTTGATTCAAAGTTGGGGCGCAAATTCATATGCTCCAAATGGTGAGAAAAGCGGTAAAGTTGGTATCCGTCGTGCCGCGACGTTAACTTAAGCGCTTGGTGGGAGGCAACCCATCGTTTTTAAAATTTTTAATCATTTTTGAAATTTGATTTTTTAGAATTGTTTAGTTTATGATTTGTGACTAATCTGCAAAATTTCACAATTTTTGGAATTGTTTTGAATAGGTTGAGTTTTCAGAACAGCCACAAATCAGTAGCTGCTGGTTTCTGCTTATTTTCTGAATCTGGAAAAACAGGGCCGAATTTATCCTTTCGCGATCGCGCCGAGAACCCACGCGATCGCGTTAAAATAAAATAAAATAAAAAAAGAGTAATTTACTCTGCGCGAACGCGCCACATCGCCACGCGATCGCGCAGAGGCGCGTTTTTAAGTTAATAAACAGACCTGGGGGTTAAAATCCCCCATTTTCCTCCCATATTCCTCCCATTTCCCTAATTCTCTCTCAAACACAATTTTAATTTTTTTGGAAAACTTCTTCAACTTGTAACCACAAGGTATGTGATTCCTTCATTGTCTTGTTCATAGGGTTGTTTTTATCATCATTCCATGTTAGAAATTGTGAAAGATTTTTTTTTTCTTTTACTTGTTTAAGCCTCTGAATATATGATGAAAATTTTGAATTTGTTGTTATATAAATTGTTGTTTGTTGTTGAGTGATGTGAGTTGAGAGTTGGGTGCTGATATAAGAAAAAAAAATGGGGCAAAATAAGTGCTTAGAATCAATGAATTGAAGCCCAAAAAATGATGCCCATAACCTGTTTGTGAAAATGCTTGGGAGAATCTGAAACGATTCAGCGCGATCGCGCCGATAATAGCTGCGAACGCGCTGAATAATGGACCAAGATTAGCGCGATTGCATACTGTTGAACCGCGATCGCGGTTAAGGAAGTCATAAAAATGACGCGATCGCGCCAGTTCCCTGCGCGATCGCGACTCCTTGTCACGCGATCGCGCTGAAGAAAAAATCCCAGTTCACAAACAGAATGCTCGCACAGAGCTGTTCAAAACTTGGGTGCCCAATGTCCTTAACCCAACTCCTCATTATACATCATTGTAGGTGTTCATATGCATTGTGTTTGTTTTGTAGGTACTTAAACTCAAAAAAATGGCTTCATCATCCAGTGCTGCCCAAGTACCCTTGATTGAATATTATGACACCATCACCTTCCAGTCAGCAAAATGTTCGAAGCTATATGATAGACTGCTGGGAAAGAGCTTCATTGAAGAGAGGGGCTTTGTAACAGAAAATTTGGAAGAAAAGATGCCCGAGTTCTATGGAAGGTTGGTAACAAGCGGCTGGATACGCTTTGCAGATGAACCAATCAGGGCAAATCATACCCTGGTGCGGGAATTCTACGCAAATGCTGCAGAGGCAGACATTACACATAGGGCAATTGTCAAAGTCAGAGGTGTGGATGTCCTGTGCAATGCCTCAAGAATAAATGCCTATTACAATCTGCAGGATGGTGACAACAACGAGATGGCACAGATGTACGAAAACCTGCGGCAACAATGGTTTGTGACCCACCTTCACGGTGGGGAACAACCAAAGTGGCTAAACACAATGCAGAAAAGGATTGACTCTGCAGAGTTCACTGCTGAAGCCAAAACTTGGCTTGATATTGTTACATCCAGGGTGCTGCCTTCAAATCATGATTCAGAGGTGCCGCTTGAGAGGGCTAAAGTAATTTGTGCTGTGATGGAAGGATTGCCTGTTGACGTGGGGAGGCTCATTATGCAGGAAATCCGGGAGGTGGTGCTTGAACGGACTAAGAGCTTATTCTTCCCATCATTGATCACTTACTTGTGCTCCACTGATGGAGTGCCCACAAGACCAGGCGACAAAGAAAAAGGGCCTGGTGGACCGATTTATCCGTTGAAAAAGAGAGGGCCTGGTAATGTACAGAAGAAAAGGAAGATTGATATAGCAACATCATCATTTGAGCAGTTCACATCTACTGCATCAGATTCTATTGGTGGGGCATCTGCCCCTCCCATGGCTATACCAATCTTGCCACCACTGCAAGAAGCCGTCAGGCCTTTCCAATATATCTCCACCCAGGTCCATGGGGTGGACAATCGGATTCAGCAGCTAGTGGCTAGTCTCCCTGCGGGCCCACATGGAGAAGGCACATCTACAGCTCCCTCTGTTCCTATTGGTCCGACATTAGCAGGTGTGGTGGAGGACATGAAGCATATCAAAGAAAAGCAGGGAAAAATAGAGAGGAGGCAGAAAAAGGCAAGGGAGCATGCCAAGAAGCAAAGCAAATTCCTGAACAAAATGATGAGCATTCTGAGGAGTGTATGCGGCGCACAGCATGAAGAGGAGGAAAATGAGGACGATTTTGTCCTGCCAGAGCCCAGCAGCTCCAGTTCAGATGGTGAGCAGAGATGACCATAGCACGCAGTTCTAGGAGGTATGAAAAAAAAATTGTGTTGATGTACTGCAGTGAGGACACTGCAAGTTTTTTTAGTTAGGGGTAGGAACCTCCTCGGCTTTTCTTTGCCAGAGTTCTTTTCCTGAGGGGGGTTTTTATTTTGTTGAAACTGGCATGTTTAGGATGTTACTTAGGTTGAATAGAGTAATTTTGTTTTATTTGGTACTACTTGGCAACTAATGGCATGTATTGTGTTTTGTTGAAATTTTTGGACCCCTCGAAATTTTGAAAAATGCATACTTAGAACAGTTATTGTCTGACATGATTGATTCTTTATATGACATTGTGATTATTGGGGTGTTGTGTGTGATGAATTACTACGTAGGAGGTCACAAGTGTAAAAATTATTGTCCTTATGCCGATGTATGTGTGAAGTGTTAGTTTAATTCTGTTTATGCATGTATAATCTAGAACTTGCCCGGTTGGTCTTATTTGAAATGTGAAAGTTAGTTTGGTTGTGGAATGATCTTAGGCTTTCTTTGTGTAAATAAGTCACTATGCCTAAATAAGCCTCTCCAAAAGCTGAAAATATCCCTAGTTTCCCCTTTTGAGCCTTTTTGACCTTTTTCTTGGCTAGCCAATTATGAAACCTTACCCTTTGTGAAATTAATCCATCTTCACACCCGTTCCCTCCTTGATGCTATTAATTAGATGAGGCAAAATGCCTAAGTTGGGGGTGAATTAAATGTGGAGTATATGTTCAAAACATAAGTTGGGGGTGGTGGAGTTTGCTAGTGAAGATTCGATGTGGTAGCTGCGTATACATATATACATAAAAAAAATATATATATATCAGAAAATTGTAACGCAAAAAGAATTGTAAGTTGGTTAGAAGTAAAACCACATCGAGGTCGAAAACTGAAAGAAAATAAAGGGGTGGAAAGAAAAGAGGCGAATTAAGGTGACAAGATGTTGTAGTGTTCAAGGAGGGTGAGTCACTAATACCCAAAAAGTATCCGACCCGTCCCTAAACCTACATTACAAGCCGAAACAAGTCCTAATGAGATCACAACCGAACGATCCTAGGATGAGAACATAGAAACTATGGGCAAGCCTATGGTATTTGCATGTGTAAATATGAATTGTCTTTGTGAGTGTGAGTGTTTTTCTCTTCTCTTTCGTCTTCGTCCTATTCTTGTCGTATATATGTGTGTTGGGACATTCTTTGGTCTATGTGAGGGCATAAGGATGAAAATTGAACAAAATAAAGTGACAGCCTAAAGTAGCGTTTGTGTGCACCATAATATGTTCGATAATATGATGTCATTCATTGAAGCTTCATGGTTAGTCGTAGTGTTCTTGAGTTGTGTATGTTGCTTCAAAACAGAAATTGGGGTGGTCCTTGGAAGAAAAACATGCATGCCGGCAGTTCAAAGTCAAAACCAATGTAGACATTGTTATTCTATAATATCTAGGTGTTAGATTGAGTCATGATTTTGTATGGCTTGCTTGAGGACAAGCAAATACTTTAAGTTGGGGGTGTTGATGTGGCGTGATTTTACACCACAATCGATGCTTTTTAACTATAAGTTTTACTTGTTTTTAAGCAAGTCTATGTCATTTTACGTAGTTTTTGTCATGTTTCAGGTAATATGAGGTCCCTAGAGCCTAAGTGTGGAAAACAAGCAAAAAAGTTGCAAAACTGGAAATAACTGGAAGTTCTGGAAACTACCGTGAAAAAATACTCTGCGCGATCGCGCAGAGTACCCACGCGATCGCGCCCACGCGGGAATTTCACTCCACGCGTTCGCGCTGGAATGTAACGCGACCGCGCCTACGCGCATTATTAATTCCACGCGGTCGCGCATGCTCGATACGCGATCGTGATGAAGGGAGCAGGGGAGCTGACGTCGTCCACGCGATCGCGCAGACACATGGCGCGATCGCGTTGAAGGATTTTCGGCATTTTCGACCAGAACTCGGATTTTGACGATGTCTTCCATTCCAGTTCATATAAATAGAAAACTAGGGCAAAATATTAGATATCTTTGGCAGCTCCCACAAGTTGGAGGCTAGGGTTCCTACAAAAATGTTCTCTCTTCTTTTTAATCCTTGTTGATGGAAATCTCTTGGTGACAATTAAGATTGAAACTCTTGTTGTGCTTATTTATTCATTTGCATTGTTCTTAATCAAGTAAGTTTTTGCTATTTTAATTATTCTTGTTCTTGAATGTTTTCAATGGATTAGCTAACCTTTGAACTCGCCCATTTACTTTGTTTGAAACTCGGAAGAGGAAGAACGGAGTTGGGTTAGAATAATTAACATGAATTTGGGGCGTTAACCCTCATCTAATGGAAATTGACCTAGGAATAGGCAATACCACTTGTAGCCATATTCGGGTGTTCTTAATGCTCCTAATTGCTTGAGGGATCTTCAATTGGGTAGTCTAGTTAATCTTCGGAAGAAGTTAATTTAGAGTCATTATCCGAGGCTAAATAACATAAACTTGCTATTACTTACAATTCGTGAAATAGATTGGATCGTTACTTGAGCGTAGTTTCCCTTGTATCCATGCTTGTGGCCATTGATCATTTTACTTGCTTTCTAGGTTAGTTTACATTTTTGCATTAGTTATAATTTTCTCTTAAACAAAACCAAAATATTATCCATCGTTTGGCTTTAGCTATCATTGGTGAAAATTCCTACTTTTCCTAATCGCCTACATATTGTTCTCTGTGGGATTCGACCCCGACTCATAGTTGGGTAAAATATATTTGCATACGACCGTGCCCATTCTAATTAATAGGGTGGATTTGGACGTTATCACTCGCCCTCCATGATGATAGGTATGATGATAGGTTATTGGCGATAGCTCGCCTCTTGTAACACACAACCCTGAGGATCACAAGTTGGGGCTTGCCCCTTGTTTTAGGCGTATAAGCCTACTGGATATTGACATGGTTGTTGAGGGACTCACTCGCCTTCCATTGCTTCCGCTGCGAGACTCTGATGTTGTAATTCCCGCAGTTGTGCGCCTCAGGCAATGCTTGTGGTCCACCCTTCATCGAGGACACTCGAAAAGATACAGCTGTTATGTACATGGACAAGAGACCTTGACTGGGCAAGTTTTTGATGCACTTACCGTCTCTACCTGATGTTTTAGCGAGTCCATGATTCGCTGCATAAAGCTGCTAACCGACTGCCAACAGAGTTTTTATACCACTGACAGATGTGGACGCATCCCCAGCAGCATAACCCAATGGTGCTACCTGCTGACCAGATGCGTCTCAATGAAATCCCTCTTAAATTAGTGCCCATTGTGTGAAAGCCATCCTTGAAGGTACGTCGATGAAATTCGGATGCTTCAACATGAAATCACCTTATGCAACCGATGGCGGAAACAACGGTTGTGGCATGACATGATTCTGAAAAATGTGGTTCATGGTTGATGAAGAAAATTTTAACGGAAACTGAATACAACCAATCTCCTTTAGTCAGTGGCATCTAGTTCGCTGACTTGATTGGCATTAAGAACATCGTTTCATACCTTGATAGGAACTCTGCACTGACATTCAATAATGCACTAATGATATGATCTCTGTGCTCTAATACCAACTGTCACGGGCCGCCTCCTTCATAGTGTCAACGGTACACTAATGGCCCGTGCGGCGCCCGTAGTCCAGGAGGACTACGAGCCAGCCTAATGATAGTCCCAGGACCGATGGCACGACCTTGTGTCCATGGCTTTGGAGGCTTAGCTTCAGCGGTGCTGCTGGGTCGATGTCAAGGCCTTGGCCTTGCCTTGCTCGTATGCCCCTGTGGCATGTTTCATACGTTGGGTCTTTGCCTGCACACACACCTGGGGTTGGCTACGGACATGACAGTCCCTCGCCTGGTGCTGAGCATCGCTGGTGCGCGCACAGTCCAATCCTCAGGCTTGGCACGGGTCTGGTGCCTGTGCACCTGAGCGGTGCGACGCCTGAGTAGGGCAACTCCTGAATCCTTGGCCTGTGTCATGTATGTCCTTTGTCGTATGCCTATGATGAGGCTTTGCCAAATGTAGCCCTCGCGACATACTTCCATCTTGCATGGTGCAGCGTCGCCGTACGACTGCACATCTCGGCCAACAGACCCTTGCTTGCTAGGATGAACCCGAGCCAAGCTCACAAGTCAACACACGAGGCTCTTAGGAGAGGTGCCTCGAGTGTTCAATCGGCACGGAGGGCTTTCTCATTCTCAAGGATAGCCCGCAGGGCATGGTCGGTCCATACGTCAAGCCTCCGGCCCTCGTTGGGCGCCCAACGCTGGCCTGTGGCCGAGCGCCGCCCATAGAGTTGCGTAACTCGTATGGGTACCTAGGACCCTTTGGGGATGCCTAGGCAGGCCCTTGAGGTTGGCCCCCAAGGTTGCTCACTTGGTGCGACTTGATGGTGGCACGCACGGGGGAGGCTGGCTGAGCTGAGACACCTGTGCCCCCCCCCCCCATTATATATGCTTTAAGAAGAAAAACCCAAGTTTTAGCACTGGACATGATTCTGCCCGAGAATCACACTTGGCCTTTCTCAATAATTCGAACTCCAAATGAGGCGCCGTCTGTTCCTAACTCTTTCTCTTGACTTCCTTCACTCCTCCATGATGTTTCATCTCATCCCCATGCTTGTGGAACGAGATATGGCCTTAGGGAGCTTTGACACTGACACTGCTCCTTGGCTAAGTCAATCCCTTAGGTAAATGATGTTCAAATGACGCCAAACTTGGTAAGAACATTCAATAACATCCTAGGAAGGGTGTGTTCACCCGAAATCCTAAGATTCCATCCATAGCTCGGAAACGCTCGGGACTGACACTCAGGCTCGCACGGGGTCGCTCGTGCGTCGACGACCCGTGGGCTCATCCCGGATCCTTGTTGAACTTCCTTGCTGCTCTTAGGATATGAAATGGAACACATCTAAGATGATTGTGGACTCCCGTCCGTCGGAACCCATGTTGGTGCACGTCGCCCGCACGGCTGACACTGCCTGCGGGGCTGACACTGCCTGTGGGCTGGCACTGCCTGTGCGGCTGACACTCGTTTGGCCCGCTCAGGGCGCGCGAGGTTACAGGCGCCAAGGCACAATGAAGGCAGCCCGTAACAATATATATAAGTCGATGCATATGTTAAGCAAGGTAAAGTAATTAGAACTACAAATTAATATACATAATCGCATAACAAGGAGGTTGTACTGCCGAGGATAGGGAATAGAGGCGAATGCAAACTTTAAATTTTATAGTTTCAACATTTAAGGTTCTTAACACTGGACTCATCTATCACTAATTGCTGCCACTGATTGGAGGAGGTCGAGGAGAAACTTTCACGAATAAATCTATAGCCTTTACCTACACTCATTAATATATAGTATTAAGTAAAACATGGAACACGAGACAACCAAAAAATAACATACTATTATATAGCTAGGGAATTCATTTGTATGTTTCAAATAATAAGCCCACATTTAATAGTTTGTAATTAGCTTTTTAGTGAGTTTTTACCTATCTACTATGGTCGGCCTCGTAAATGTATATTGGGATCATCTAATTAAGAACTGCATCCTCCATAAGTGGAGGAAAAACTTTTAAAGTCTAAAGCCTTTACATACACTCATTATTAAGAAAAACAAAACGGAACACAAGACAACCAAACAAAAACCTAGTAATAGCTATGGAGAGACAGCTATATATATAGGAGTAATACTTATAGATTTCGCCTAAGTTTGACGGTTTCTAGCAATAGCTTGAAGTCTAATCTGCCTATTAAATCTTTGAATAAACTCCTCCACTCTCCTATTTAACTCTTCCACTGACATATCTGAGAGCTCATCATTAATTTCTTCATCTCCATTTACTACTATATCATATCTCCCAGATTTTGACCTTTGAATCCCATTTACGTTGTTCTCATTCTCATTTGTCTCCGCCTTTATTATTGCTTTTAAGTCTGAGTTACTCCGAGTACATTTGGCTTCACTACTTTTCTTCTTCTTCTCATCTTTTTTATGATCAACTTCATATATATGGTCAATAACGTTGATTATTTCTTCTTCTTGTTTGTTATTTTCGACAAGAACCACATCTTTTATTTCTTCTTCTTCTTCTTCTTCTTTTGTCATAATGACCTCTTCATGAGGAGTAATAATCTCCTTTTTTTCAATAGTATACGGAGAATATTTAAATGATGAAGTACAAATAGTACTCTTTTCTTGACAATATATCAAGTATTCTTGAAATGAATATTCTTGATCACTAGATGAAGAAGAGAAAGAGCCAAAATTAAAATCAGCGGCAATGATGAGAATGAGGGTGTTGGAGATGAAGAACCAGAAGTTGGTGGTGCTAACAAGAGTATATGGGGAGAGGTTGAAGATATAAAAGATGGAAGCATAAATGATAATTGAAAATACAAAAGCCCAAAAAGATAACCTATTTCCTTTTTGAGGAACATTAATATTCCTGAATTTGGTAAGTTTTATAGGGTTTTCTATTATATTTGGCTGAGGCATGGCCATTTGAAGAGGTTTGAGTCTCGTCGGGGGACTTTAGATTTTGTTTAAGTGAGGATCCCGAATGAAGAGGGAATTTATAGTGGGAAATACAAGAGAAAGAGACGGATAAATCATTATGATTAATCTAGATACTATTATTAATGTTGCTAATAATTGAGATAGTAACTATCGTTACATGTAAATCCTTCGTAGTAAAAAGAATTCCAATAAGATCCTCAACTATTCAATACATGATAATACATATACTCCCTCCATTCCAATTTACGTAATGTAAGTTGTATCGTCGTGAAGTTTAAAAAAGAAATGAATATTTTTGGAATTTATAATTTAAAACATGTCATAACATGATGCGGTTATAATTTTTTTGAAACTTCTGATCCTACATATGTCATAATATTTGTATAGTTATAAAGCTTCTCATAATAGCATAAAATAAAAAATGTAAAGTTAATTACTTTTAAATTTAAAAATTTATTGTTCTATTTGAAACGAACTAAAAAGAAAAACATTTAACATAATTGGAAGGAGGAGTATTACTGCAATCATAGTTCCTGCTAAGATTCAATCAAAATTCTTGTGAGATAGACGTAGGTGCGATAATTTAATATTATATTGCAGTTTGACGTCTTTTTACCTATTCTTTCTACAAATTAATTAAAATCTATCATTTCTTGTCAACAAAAACGGCTGCATGGCCATTTAAAAAAGAGTCTCTACAGAAAGAAATAATTAAAAGGGGGAAATTTTGATCATACATCTCGCACCCTTTCCTAATTATTCGTAGTAAATGTGAAACTTACATTAAAATATTAAATTTTTCAATCTTGTAAATGTTTCATTGGACGAACATTTGCAATGTTACAGCTATCCCATCAAACTCATAGCACCTATATGAGTATGGTAAGTAATAATGCAGTATTGATTAAAGAACCGTACGTGCAGCCTGCAGGTGGTAAGAAATATATAGTCTGCATGTATCTTCTAATATCTTTGGGAGTTCAAATGATTAATTGGAGCTAGGAGCCCGTTTGGATTGGTTTATAAGTTGATCAAACTAGCTTATAAGTCATTTGTAACTTATTTGAGTATTTAGCAAAAATAGAAAATAACTTAAATTAAATTAAAAAGTACTTAAAATAAGTCAAAATCAAGAAGTTACTTAACCCCCTTTTTTTTTTTTTTTTTTTTTTTGGCTTAAAAGCCATTTTGGTTTGACCAATAACTTTACCCTTTTATCCCTTATATTTTCTGTTAATTCCAATATTACCCTTACTTCTAAAAATCCTTTAAGCACTTTTATCCAAACACGTAACTGCTTATTTAAAAAATAACTTTCAGCACTTAAACAGTACTTTAAGCACTTATGCTTAAAAGCCACTTTTTTTCTGCTAATCCAAACGGGCTCTAGGTCACGTCCCTTAATAACACTTTGGACAACATTTTGAAAGAAAAAAAAAGATCAAATTTTTATTCGTTGTTGAGTATTTTTTTTTTTTTTATGGTTCTAAGATGAAAACACAATAGATGTAATTAGGAGAAGGATTTAGTCATCAAAATCCAACATTAACCTTTAGGAGATATCAGTTTTACAATTGATGATTGCTACTCAACTCTTCTTTAATATTATTATCGCAGCCCAAAGAAGATGGAAAAAAGAAATTAAAACAAAAGAGCAATTAGTGTCATGCAATGTTGTACTTGACATTGTATCGGTTGCTTTTAAAAAATAGTAATGGAATAGCTTCATAAATTTGTTTGATTAAACAATCATTGAAAATTTGGTGGTTATCTGCTAGAAGGGTGTAGTTTCCACAATTGATATCATAAAATCCAAAAACATAGGTTAGTACCAAAAACCATCCTCATCTTATGCATATAATTGTGTTTTGTGGACCCTTTTCCCCCAACATGTGCATTAATTTTTTTAACTCACAGCCAGACAAATGTACGTTTCTAACTCCCTTCATGGGCAAATTTATCCCTACGTGGCAGCCAAGTCGTGCCACGTCTTTACTTGTGGAAAACATATACTGTTACTGTGCAAAATTTTAGGTATTGATTGATTAAGTTGAAATATAATAATATGTTTTTTTTTTTTGGTATTTCAACGCCTTCAAATTCTATTTTAATTTTTCACTTGGTGTCGATATTCACGCTCGATCAATTTTGATTTGCATCAAAAAGTCTTGTTTTGGAGTAAAGCTAGCTAGCGTTTTCTATCAAAGACGACTTTGAGCCCGTTTGGATTGGCTTATAAGTAGTCAAACCAACTTATAAGTTGTTTTTTGATTTTTTAGGTGTTTGATAAACCAACTTATAAACTAAAAAAGTGCTTAGAATAAGTTAAAAATAAATAAGTTGAACTACCTCAATTTTTTTTTTTTTGAGCTTATAAACTGTTTTTTGGTCAAACCAACTTATAAGCCATTTTTTTTAAGTTAAGTGAATCGAGCTCTTTATTTCTGGTATTCAAACTAAAATCTATAATTAAAGATTAAGGGGTACTTAAGACGATTCACAACTTTGCCGGTAAGGTCCTCAAGCTAATATCTTGCTCTTTTTTTTTTTTTTTTTTTGCTCGTAGACCAGTTACAACGAAATATTCGATTTTTATATTTAGTACTACCTTTTAATTAATTTACTGAACACTGCACTAACAGATTATTTAGGGCCAATATTAAACTATGTGTAATATTTGTATAACTTTAATTTAGGTTGAAAGTTTTATCAAAACTTCACCTGATAAATTGTAGTCAAATGTGTTTATGTAGATTTAGGGTGTGTTCGGTACGAAGGAAAATATTTAAAATTATTTTTTAATTTTCTCAGGCTTGTTTGGTCAATTTTAAAAAAAAAATATGTTCTTTAGGAAAATAAGTTTCTTAAAAATGGGAAAATAAGTTCTCTAATCAAAGTAGAAAAAATAAGTCCACAATTGACATTTTACCAACCACCCTACCGCCACCCCCAACCACCAAACCCAACAATTCCCCCAACCCCACGCACCTCCCCACCCCACTCCCAATTTTTTTTCCTTTTTAAGTTTTTAAATTATTAATTTTTCGGGTTTTCTACACCACCCGTCCCGCCGGTCCCATGGGACCCCCACCCCCTCTCCAAAAACTGTTATTATTTTTCTTAAAAAAAAGTTTTAAAAAGTTTTTTTGTTTGTTTTTTAAGACCACCCACGACCCCCACCCTTGCGCCAAACCCCTTTACCCCCTCCCGATTTTCTACTTCATAGGAGTATTTAATTTTTTACCTTTAATTTTTTTTATAAAAATGAAAGGTTTGCGTGGTTAAATTTGGTGTGGGGTGAGTGGTGGGGGCGGGTTGTAGTTGGGGGTGAGTGGTGGTGGCGTGGATAAGAAAATATTTCCCATTTTTTATAAAAGTTAAATAAAATATATGAAATAGAAAAATTTGGAGGGAGTGGGTGGGTGGGTGGGAGGGTTGGATATCACGGTGGTGTGGGGTGGGTTGGGGTGGGTGGTGGTGTGGGGTAGGGGTGGGTGAAGATGAAGTGGTTGGAGGGTGGTGGTTGGATGGGGTTGGGTGGGGTGTGTGGTGGTGGGTGGGTGCTTGGCGTGGGTGTAGTGGGGATTGGTTGTGGTATGGGGTGGTGGGGTTGCGGGGGCATGGGTGTTATTTTTCAAAAAATATTTTCTATCAACCAACCGAATATGAGAAAATAAATAAGAAATTCACTTATTTTTTACTATCCAACTGAACATGAGAAAATAATTAAAAATTCACTTATTTTCCAAAAACACTTTTTCTAGGAAAACATTTTCCTCACACCCTTAAAGGTTAAGCATAAGACACGTTAATTGCTTACTTAAGGAGGAAGAATTGATGAGGATGTCAAAATGAGGGGAGAAAATTGTGTCATTTGTCTACTTCTTATTTGCTCTCTACTATTAATTTTACGTTGTTGCTTGGTCAAATTTATAAGTAAATTGTTTAGTTTTTAATCATGATTCGCAAAATAGGGTTATAGTAACATAATATAATTGATTAGTAATTCATAGGAAAATCCACAGAAATAAAGACAAATAAGTAGGAGTTTAGTCAAAGATTATTAGCTCTGTGAAACTTATCACAAGAACACAGGCACGAATCATGGCGCACTTGAGTATCGTATATGTTCAACCATAAAACATTATAGATTTGCAAAAGCAAGAATTTCCATGTCAATTATTGTCTTTCTCCATGCGTATGACAAGCAAAATAGCGCTTAAGGGACGTCTTAGCCAGCTTTATAAGGTGGACTGCTACATAAGTCGTTGCTGGCAAAAAAAGCTCGAATAGCTTCCTTTCAGTCATAATTAAGTTTCTGCCTTAGTCTACGCTTTTCCGAAGAATCCTCACCCATAAACATATGACTTGATAGGCCTTCCCTTTTTGCCGGAGCTTTCATAGGCGTTGGCCCGTTCTCCAATTAGATAACTAGATGTTAGGATGTGAGCTATCCTCTGTGAGGAGCCAAACGGGCATATACATAGCCTGCTATTAAAAAATGTTATCCTGTATTTTCACCTATAAAATTTTAGATTCTAATTATTATCTTTTTATTATAAAGGTTGAAGAACGGCCTATATATTTATGAATCAATCCTAGCATATTGCTGTGGGACATTTGATGAGGCTGCATCAAAAAAATCAATCTCCTTGCTGACTTCACACCATCATGTGCACAGGTTGTGTTTGCTTAGCTTCTAGTTTGTTCAAACTAGCAATTACATTAGGCTGCCAAGAGTTAAAATGATGAGAGCATAATCTTCTAACACCTTACATATTTCCCAACAAGGCTCCATTACTTTTTATGTTCCTTCGTTTGTGATGCATTTAGCTAGAATGCAATAAACACATAGTCTAATGAATCCTTTTTTACCAAATTGCTTCAAGCTTCAATCTTTCGTCCGTCTTGCACATACTATCTTGATATGCTAATGGTCTTGATTGCAACTTCAATTAAGGAATACATATACAAGACTCGACGGGCTTTACTGATGATCTAAGTATGTAATTGATATGTTGTGATTTACAGCAAATTATTGTGTAACATAACTCGTTTAACTTGTAATAATCACAGTGTCAGGGGCTATATTTAATTGGTGGAAGATCTAGCAAAGTAGAATTGCCACCAACTCTTGATTTGCTATTTATAAGGAAGATAGGATCAACTGACGGAAAAACTAAAAGAAAAAAAAAAACAGCTAGCTTTATGTTGAAATAATAGGTCCGAAAGGAAGAATGAACAAAATGGACCGGCCGGTGCATTTTTCAGTTGATAGATACTTCTTCAATGTCTCCATAAGAATTCCTTCACATCCTAACAAATTGATCCCTAAATGAAGATTCGAAGCTTTCAAAACTTTAGGGTCGTGAATTAAATCTCAGTGATTGTAAAGCGACAATATCATGGTAATACTATCATGATAATACTATGAAAAGTAAGATAGAACAGCACTGGTCGACAAAGGGAAACATTATTAGCATGTGACTAGGAGGTCACGAGTTCAAGCCGTGGAAACAGCCTCTTGCAGAAATGCAAAGTAAGGCTGCGTACAATAGACCCTTGTGGTCCGGCCCTTTCCGGGACCCCGCATATAGCGGGAGCTTAGTGCACCGGGCTGCCCTTTTTTTGAAAGAAAAAGAAAAATCTCACGTCTGGAGTCTAGATCCCCTTAGAGTGAATTAGCTAGAGAGTACTAGAGATACTCATAAGTCGATGTAGTCTGAAATGCCATGCCCTAATAAGATTATTACAAGTTAAACGAGTTATGTTACTCAATAATTTGCTGTAAATCATAACATATCAATTACATACTTAGATCATCAGTTAAGCCCGTCGAGTCTTGGATATGTATTCCTTAATTGAAGTTGCAATCAAGACCATTAGTATATCAAGATAGTATGTGCAAGATGGACAAAAAGATTGAAGTTTGAAGCAGAATGGTAAAAAGATTTATTAGACTATGTGTTTATTGCATTCTAGCTAAATGCATCACAAACGAAGGAACATAAAAAGTAGGCGTGTGGACATGCGATTTGAAACCATAATTATAAATAATGAGATGAAATCAGCTTTTGGACATGCATTTCATCTCATGATTTCAAATCATGGTTTGAAATTCTAAATCATCCAAAAAGGCATGATTTGGGGTTTCAAAACATGGTTTCAAAATTTTAAATATAAAACTTGACCCATAAGTATATATTTTGTAAAGAAGAACCCATAAATTGGTAGATACTTTTAACAATTACTCTCACCAACCAGGGGCGGACCCACCTTGAAGGGTGGGGGACACGTGCCCCCCGTAACTTTGGAAAAAATCCTATATACATATATTTATATACCTTGAAAAACTATCATAAATTTTAAAAAGGACCCCTCAAACATAATTGCTAAAGTAGTTTAGTTGATAGGAGTGCCCTTGCGTTGATGCTCACTAGTTGTGACCCGAGTTCGAATCTCGGCTCCTACAATTGTTTTTTTTTTTTTAAACTTGTGCAGTAAACTGTTGTACAAACTTGCATTTAATGCAGATTTTTTTTTTATAATCTTTTTATTATTTAGTCCCCCTCCCATTTTACTTTTTCATTAAATCCCTCCCACCAAAATCCCCAAATTCCAAAAGTTCTTTTTCCCATTCCCCACTCATCTTTTCCCAACGTAATAAGCAAAAAGAAACTCCTTTGGCTCTCTCCATTCTCAAACCCCTCTTCCATTATCAAGTTTCTCACAAATCACTAGGTTAGGAACGTCACACATAGTCGAATCTATTGTCGATATTCATTAATTTCTCCGACAATCGAAATCGAGCCAACGATCGAACTTTTCTTACGGTAAAGCTTTCCCTTCTTTTTTAGTGATTAATATAGATTACTTATTATATAAGTATATAATAGTATTGAATTACTAGGATACATAACTTTATAGATTTAATTTAATTAAAAATTGTGTTATCTTATACTAAGCCCTAAAATCTTATCATATTCTTAAATTTGGGATTTTGTACAATCAACTTAAGGTCTTGAAAAGTCAGATTTTTTTTTTAATTTTTCAAATGAAAACGCGTCGAGTTCAAGCATGAGTTGGTGATGTACTTTTGTTATATTAGTACCAAATTAATTATCTTTGGTAATATTGAAGTTTGTATTTTGCTATTGTAATCAATTAGTTTTTTTTACAGTCGCACGGCTAACTTTGTCGCTAGTAATTGGCGTACTAAAGATAATGGTGCCCCCGTTGTGCTCAAACCCTGGGTCCGCCTCTGCCACCAACCATTTAACAACCTTTATTTATGTGTACCATGTGGGAGGATTATATTAAAGAGTAGTTACATTACTATTCATGTTAAATTTTATCTTTTATTGAACTAAAGTTTGATCAATTGATGTTGTATTGTTTAAAAAGGCCTTCTAGTAACGTATTAATTTTGTTATGAACGTAACTATGACTTGCTCATTTGGTAAGTTGTATAAGAATTGAGAATATTTTGATAGCTTTCACAACTTGTGAGGTTTTGATGTTCATAAGAAAAAATACAACTTAAGAAATCTAAATTGCATATCCAAACATGGTTTCAAATCATGGTTTCATCTCATGGTTTCAAACCATGTCGAAACGGCTCCGGGGAAGGGCCGGACCACAAGTCTATTGTACGCAGCCTCACCTTGCATTTCTACACGAGGCTGTTTTCAGGGCTTGAACCTCTGACATGCTAATAATGTTTCCCTTGTCGACCAGTGCTGTTCTATCTTTACTTTTCATAGTATTATCATGATAGTATTACCATGATATCGTAGTTTTACAATCACTAAGATTTAATTCACGACCCTAAAGTTTTGAAAGCTTCGGATCTTCTTTTAGGGATCAATTGGTTAGGATGTGAAGGAAAAAAATCTTATGGAGACATTGAAGAAGTATGTATCAACTGAAAAAAGATTGAACTCCCTCCATCCTATTTTATATGTGGGTGTTTGATTGGGCATGAAATTTAAGAAATAAATAAAGACTTTTGAAATTTATGATCTAAAATAAATTGAAACTCACAAATTTGTGTGGCTAGAAATCTTTTCATTAAGGGTAAAAGAATAAATTTAAAGTTGAATTGTTACTAAATATAAAAGTGTGTCATTCTTTTTTAGACTGACTAAAAAGGAAAGAGTGTCATATAAATTGGGACGGAAGGAGTAGCTAGCTTAAAACAAGCCATAAATAAATTTTGTGCGACTGCAAGTTAAACCTGTCAAACGGGTTGAACAAGCCCTGAACCAGCACCGGTTTGCCCAACCGGCTGATTGCTAAGTAAAAAACTATCTATGGCCAACGGTTACCGGTTAACTGGGGCCGGTTAGCTGGTTGAGTTTTTACAACCCGTAACCAGCCCGGTTTGATTTAAAAAACTGGTTGGCCGGTTGGGTTCAACGGCTATATTTTTTGTTTTATTAAATTATTAAACCTGTGCTCTACAGTGTAAAAGTTTTTTTTTTTTTTTAAATTTTTGCTTAAATTCGGATTTTACACATAAGTTAACACTATAGTTTATTAGTTTGTATGTCTATATGTATGTATGTATGTATGTATGTATATATATATATATATATATATATATATATATATATATATATATATATATATATATATATGTTTGAGTTATATGTATTATAACTTAAGTTTATATATTTACTAACAACTTATGAGTATTATAAAATTCAAGATTGTTTTTTTCTAAGTATATACTTTCTATTTTATAACTTAAGTATATGTATATTATAAGTATATTCTATGTATATTGTAGGTATATATATATGTTTAAGTTATATATATTATAACTTAAATTTTATATTTACTAATAACTCATGAGTATTATAAAATTCAAGATTGTATATTTATAAATATTTATAGTAATAACTTTCTATTTTATAATTTAAATAGATGTATATTATAAGTATATTCTAAGTATATTGTAGGTATATTCCTAACTTAATATAAGTAATATTAACTTGAATACTTGTAAGACTATGAACAAAAGTAAATAGAAGAAAACTCAATGAGCCATATATTTTATTCATTAATGGATAAAATTTATTTGCAAGTTGTAATTTAACTTGCGAATAATACATGGGTTGCAACTAAGTAGTACAGGAATAAACTCACATTGTTGAACCATTTCGGTAACTTACGCCATATCATATTCATCCATTGGGATATCTTCCATGTCTTCAATTTGGTCTTCTTCATTTGCTAGTAAAACTTCAATCTCTTCCTCTTCGCCTTCCACTGCCGCTAGCCTTTGGTTGCGGCGCTCCGATCTAATCCAATCGCGAATGTAAACTAGTACTTGCAAGCTAAATCTGGATAAGAAGTGTCTATAGTTTCCAATTTGTTGTCTTCCTTGGCTAAATGCACTTGTCGAGGCCACGGTTGATAGTTGAACATTAAGGATATCCTGAGCCACTCTTGCGAGTACTGGATAACTCGCCTAGTATTTCTTCCACCATGCTTAGACGTCCACTTCGTCGCTCATTTCCACCATTGGTTGCGTCAAATAAAAGTGAAGTTCATCAAAGTTTGCACTATTACTAGAAGGAGTAGCTATTTTACTCCAAATTCCTAAACTAGACATGCCATGTTTTTTAGTTTGCGAAGTAGAAGTAGTAGGGTGTGGAGCAATGGGTGTAGAATTTTCTTCCAACTTAGAATAATGTGTAAAACAAATTTTAAGCTCAACATCTATCGCTTTCTCGACCTCAAATAAAGATAATTCCTCGATAGTAATATCTAAGAAATGATAAATTAGTCTAACTAGCTCAACAGTAAAATAAGTTTTAAGACAAGGATTTAAAATAGAACCCAATATAAATAAAGTCGGGATGAGAAAATAATACTTCTTAAAATTTTCCCTCATACTATGAATAGCCGCTTGATAACCCGATTTTTCCCAATACTCATATAAAACTCTAGTTATTTTGGCTAAGTATGCTAAAATTTCGGTAACCGCGGGATAGAATTGTCTAGAAAAAGCAAGAGTAGCATTATAAAAAATTTCTAAAAGTGCTAAACATTCCACAACATCTTACCAATCGGAATTACTTAACCACTCACTCACTCATCTCCTCATTGTGATTGTTGTGAGTATTTTGTATGGGAACCCTATATTCATATGCTTGTAGCAACATAATGTAACTATAGTTCCACCTAATATCAACTTCAACTTGAATTTTCTTAGGTGTAAGACCAATACTCACACATTGAATCTTAAAATCTCTAAATTTTAGCTCTATTGGCATTACAAAAAAAAAAAAAAAAAAAAAAGTAACTGCATCTCTAACCTTTTGAATAGAATTGTCAAATAACTTAAGACCATCTTTAATAATCAAGTTTAAAATGTGACAATTACATCTCACATGAAAAATATTTTCTAGTGGAGGGTTTAATTCCTTTTTTATAAGGCCAACCGCCGATGTGTTGTTAGAAGCATTATCTAAAGCAATATAAAGTGTTTTTTGTTAATGTTAAAAAAGTTCATAGTAGTTGTTATTCCCTTCGCTAAAAATTTACCGTCATGACTACCCTTCCCTTCATCATAAATATAAGATATAATTCTTTTTTTCATCACCCAACTATCATCTATCCAATGACATGTAATAGCAAAAAAATCTAACTTATTAACACTAAGAACAAGATCGGCAGTAAGGGCAACATTACAATTTAAACAATTAAATATATGGCGCAAATAAAATCTATACTTTTTATATAAATCGATAATATCCGCTTTACAAGTACTTCTAGGAATACCCTCAAACATCGGATTATAACTACATTGAATATATGTAACAAAACCCATCCCCGAAGGAAAAGAAACTGATAAAGCATCATAAGCTACCATTTTAGCTATCTCTACACGGTCTTTCTTCTTGTTGTAACTAAAAAAAAAAATCCAGTATGTGGGTCTATTGTTTTTTGAATACTCTCGGAACCCGTTCGCTCTCCTCAAACATCCTTATGTTGTGCCGCTAAATGACCCGATAGTGAACCCATTCCCCCATCCTTATTGTTCCTACACTTGAATTGAAATGTTTTTCCACATAGATTACATGTGACTATTTCTTTCTCCCTATCTTTAGTCATATAATTCCAAACTTTAGAGGTTGGCTTACGAGGGGGTTTTGTCGGTGCATCTTGTGTTTGTGATTGTTGTGCTTGTGTATCTCCTATCGGATGTTCCGGTGATTGTGTTTCATCATCATCATCAACTTGATGAAAGGTTGGGCCAAATCGGTGTTCCATTAATTCGCTATCTAAAATTGAATTATTTTCACTAATGTCATGACCTATATTAGGTGTTTCATCCATATTTCCCCTCCCACTGGGTGAAAAGTCCAGAACCAAAATATCCCTAAAAAAGTGGGGTTGAACCAAAATACCCCAAGAAAAAAAAATTGTGACAAAAGTACCTTTAACGCAGTATTTTACTGCGTTAAAGAATTTTTTTTCCTATGACGCAGTATTTTACTGCATTATAGAACCCAGTAAAAAAAAAAATTGGTCAACGTTTTTTTTTGCAACACTTAGTGTTTTTTTTTATACTTTGACCAATGATTAGTCTTGTGCCAAGACTCCGAAACGTCAATATTTTATATAAAACCTGATATTTTTTTCTGCGTACAATAATGTAGGCTCAATACATCAACGATACGTAAACGTTCAGATAATCATTTTAGGGGTTGAAAAGGTACCCGAAGTAAGTTTTGTTTGAAAACTTTAGGTTTTAAGTGTTCTAAAGTTATGACCATCTAAAGTTTGACCACTTTACAACTAGCTTTTCTCCCTATATTTTTTAAATACGTTTTTATCTAATTGAATTAGATTTATATTCAAAATAAAGTTATGTCTTGATTTAAAAGTAACACGCTTAAATCAAAACCTACAAAAATAGAACACTTAAACCTAAAGTTTTCCAAACAAAACTTACTTCGGGTACCTTTTCAACCTCTAAAACGACGATCCGAACATTTACGTATCCTTGATGTATTGAGCCTACATTATAGTACGCAGAAAAAAATATCAGGTTCTACATAAAATATTGACATTTCGGAGTCTTGGCACACGACTAATTGTTGGTCAAAGTATGAAAAAAAAACACTAAGTGTTGCAAAAAAAAAAAAGATTTATTAAAATAAGATGTTTCGATCTTTTTATGGAAAAAAAACACTAAGTGTTCCTTAAGTATGTTATTTTTTAATGCGTAGCTTTATTTCGAATATGTTGCAAAAAAAAGGCTTAAATCGGACGTCCGAGCGCAAAAAATCGCGTATATTCGAAATAAAGTTACGCATTTAAAAATAACACACTTAAATCATTAACCCTAAAAATAAAAAACTTTTAGCTAATGACAACAAGTCTTCAAACAAAAATGAAGGGTCTATGTATATAGAACACTTAAACCTAAAGTTTTCAAACAAAACTTACTTCGGGCACCTTTTCAACCCCTAAAATGACGATCCGAACGTTACGTATCTCTGATGAATTGAGCCTACATTATTGTACGTAGAAAAAAATATCAGGTTCTATATAAAATATTGACGTTTTGGAGTCTTGACAAACGACTAACTGTTGGTCAAAGTATGGAAAAAAACACTAAGTGTTGCAAAAAAAAAAAAAAAAAGTTGACCAATTTTTTTTTTACTGGGTTCTATAACGCAGTAAAATACTCCGTTACAGGAAAAAAAAATCTTTAACGCAATATTTTACTGCGGTTAAGGACTTAACCGCGTCGTTATGGTTAAGTCCTTTAACGCAGTAAAATATTAGTCTAACTAGCTCAACAGTAAAATAAGTTTTAAGACAAGGATTTAAAATATAACCCAATATAAATAAAGTTGGGATAGGAAAATAATACTTCTTAAACTTTTCCCTCATACTATGAATAGCCGCTTGATAAACCGGTTTTTCCCAATACTCATATAAAACTCTAGTTATTTTGGCTAAGTATGCTAAAATTCCGGTAACCGCGGGATAGAATTGTCTAAAAAAAGCAAGAGTAGCATTATAAAAAATTTCTAAAAGTGCTAAACATTCCACAACATCTTACCAATCGGAATTACTTAACCACTCACTCACTCATCTCCTCATTGTGATTGTTGTGAGTATTTTGTATGGGAACCCCATATTCATATGCTTGTAGCAACATAATGTAACTATAATTCACCTAGTATCAACTTCAACTTTAATTTTCTTAGGTGTAAGACCAACACTCACACATTGAATCTTAAAATATCTAATTTTAGCTCTATTGGCATTACAAAAAAGAAAAGCAATTGCATCTCTAACCATTTGAATAGAATTGTCAAATAACTTAAGACCATCTTTAACAATCAAGTTTAAAATGTGACAATTACATCTCACATGAAAAATATTTTCTAGTGGAGGGTTTAATTCCTTTTTTGTAAGGCCAACAGCCGATGTGTTGTTAGAAGCATTATCTAAAGCAATATAAAGTGTTTTTTGTTAATGTTAAAAAAGTTCATAGAGTTGTTATTCCCTTCGCTAAAAATTTACCGTCATGACCACCCTTCCCTTCATCATAAATATAAGTTATAATTCTTTTTTGCATCACCCAACTATCATCTATCCAATGACATCTAATAGCAAAAAAATCTAACTTATTAACACTAAGACCAAGATTGGCAGTAAGGGCAACATTACAATTTAAACAATTAAGTATATGGCGCAAATAAAATCTATACTTTTTATATAAATCGATAATATCCTCTCTACAAGTACTTTTAGGAATACCCTCAAACATCGGATTATAACTACATTGAATATATGTAACAAAACCCGTCCCCGAAGGAAAGGAAAATGATAAAGCATCATAAGCTACCATTTTAGCTATCTCTACACGGTCTTTCTTCTTGTTGTAACTAAAAAATATCCAGTATGTGGGTCTATTGTTTTTTGAATACCCCCGGAACCCGTTCGCTCTCCCCAAACATCCTTATGTTTTGTCGCTAAATGACCCGATAGTGAACCCATTCCCCCATCCTTATTGTTCCTACACTTGAGTTGAAATGTTTTTCCACATAGATTACATGTGACTATTTCTTTCTCCCTATCTTTAGTCATATAATTTCAAACTTTAGACGTTGGCTTACGAGTGGGTTTTGGCGGTGCATCTTGTGTTTGTGATTGTTGTGCTTGTGTATCTCCTATCGGATGTTTCGGTGATTGTGTTTCATCATCATCATCAACTTGATGAAAGGTTGGGCCAAATCGGTGTTCCATTACTTCGCTATCTAAAATTGAATTATTTTCACTAATGTCATGACCTATATTAGGTGTTTCATCCATATTTCCCCTCCCCCTATTTCCCTTCCCACTAGGTGAAGAGTCCAGAACCAAAATATCCCTAAAAAAGTGGGGTTGAACCAAAATACCCCAGGAAAAAAAAAAACTGTGACAAAAGTACCTTTAATGCAGTATTTTACTGCGTTAAAGGACTTAACCGTAACGGTGCGGTTAAGTCCTTTAACCCAGTAAAATACTGCGTTAAAGATTTTTTTTTCCTATGACGCAGTATTTTACTGCATTATAGAACCCAGTAAAAAAAAAAATTGGTCAACTTTTTTTTTGCAACACTTAGTGTTTTTTTTCATACTTTGACCAACGATTAGTCTTGTGTCAAGACTCCGAAACGTCAATATTTTATATAGAACCTGATATTTTTTTCTGCGTACAATAATGTAGGCTCAATACATCAAGGATACGTAAACGTTCAGATCGTCATTTCAGGGGTTGAAAAGGTGCCCGAAGTAAGTTTTGTTTGAAAACTTTAGGTTTTAAGTGTTCTAAAGTTATGACCATCTAAAGTTTGACCACTTTACAACTAGCTTTTCTCTCTATATTTTTTAAAATACGTTTTTATCTAATTGAATTAGATTTATATTCAAAATAAAGTTATGTCTTGATTTAAAAGTAACACGCTTAAATCAAAACCTACAAAAATAGAACATTTAAACCTAAAGTTTTCCAAACAAAACTTACTTCGGGTACCTTTTCAACCTCTAAAACGACGATCCGAACATTTACGTATCCTTGATGTATTGAGCCTACATTATAGTACACAGAAAAAAATATCAAGTTCTATATAAAATATTGACATTTCGGAGTCTTGACACACGACTAATCGTTGATCAAAGTATGGAAAAAAAAACACTAAGTGTTACAAAAAAAAGATTTATTAAAATAAGATGTTACGATCTTTTTATGGAAAAAAAAACTAAATGTTCCTTAAGTGTGTTATTTTTTAATGCGTAGCTTTATTTTTAATATGTTGCAAAAAAAGGCTTAAATCGGACGTCCGAGCGCAAAAAATCGCGTATTTCAAAATAAAGTTACGCATTAAAAAATAACACACTTAAATCTAAACCCTAAAAATAAAAAACTTTTAGCTAATGACAACAAGTCTTCAAACAAAAATGAGGGTCTATGTATATAGAACACTTAAACCTAAAGTTTTCAAACAAAACTTACTTCGGGCACCTTTTCAACCCCTAAAATGACGATCCGAATGTTTACGTATCCCTGATGTATTGAGCCTACATTATTGTACGTAGAAAAAAATATCAGGTTCTATATAAAATATTGATGTTTCGGAGTCTTGACAGACGACTAACTGTTGGTCAAAGTATGGAAAAAAACACTAAGTGTTGCAAAAAAAAAAAAAAAAAAATTGACCAAATTATTTTTTTACTGGGTTCTATAACGCAGTAAAATACTGCGTTATAGAAAAAAAAAATCTTTAACGCAATATTTTACTGCATTTAAGGACTTAACCGCATCGTTATGGTTAAGTCCTTTAACGCAGTAAAATACTACGTTAAAGGTACTTTTGTCACAGTTTTTTTTCTAGGGTGTTTTGGTTCAACCCCACTTTTTTAGGGGTATTTTGGTTCTAGACTCCTAGGTGAACTACTACTACCACCAAAGAAGCCCCGTCTCTTCATAATTAAATAGCAAGAAATTAAATCGCAAGCAAATAAATCGCAAGAAAATGAATTGCAAGAAATTAAATTGCGAAAATTAAATTGCAAGAATTAAATTGCGAAAATTAAATTGCAGAAATTAAAGATAGAGTTGTAACGAAGGTACAAAATTGCCAGAATAAATTTCGATAATGCAAACATTGAATTGAAGGCGGCTAGAATTGCAAATCCACCAAAGCTTTGAAGCTACTTCGGATTATTGCAAAATCTCCAACTCCATCAACACTTTGTTTATATAATTGCAAAATATAAAATTGAAACTTGAAGGAAACTTTATAGTGTATAATTGAGAGAAATTGTAATTTTAAAGTGGCTAGTTGTTGCAAAGTAGTTATAAATTGAGAGAGCGTAGAGAGAATTGGTGTAGATGAAAATAAAATGGAGAGGGGTTTATATAGGAGTGGGGAGGGTTTAAAGTGTTAAAAATAAAAAATTTGGGGGGGGGGGGGGGTTGGGAGACGGTGGGGGGACCAAAAAATCATATTTTGGCCGTTGCCAACGGCCATTTCTGCAAATTGGTTCGTTGGGCAACGGCCCAGTAATGGCTAGTGACAGGCCGAATTAAAAAGAAAAAAAAATATTCAGCCAGTTAATAGGTTGACCGGTCCAACGATTCCAATTTTGCCAACCCCTAATTGGCCCGTCTCAAACGGATACCCATTAATTGGGAATCGGGAATCTGGATCCGGGACCAATTTAGCCTGTTCGGATCACTGATTACAACGGATTCAACCGCCCCAGTTGACAGGCTTACTGCAAGTCATCTCACTAAAAATAAAATTAAAAGTTTATAGCTGAATTATTTTTAAAGATAGGGACACATAATTCTTTTGAGACCAAGAAAAATATAAAGTTTGACACAATAAAATGGGACAGCCGGGTGTTCTGCTGGACTGATTAACATTTATTTCTCCTAGTGCTAAGCCACTTACAAAAAAGACCCAATTTTGGATCTGGAGGGTATAAAATACTTAGCGTGAGTTGCAGTTCTTACTGGTCAATTCCTCAAATCTGAGAGAGAGGGGGGGAAATGGGGGCATTAACAACAGCAGTGATAGCAATAGCAGGTGTAATTCTTGGTTGGATAACAATAGAGATGGCTTGCAAGCCTTGTCTTGAAAAGGGTCGAGAAGCCATTGATCAGAATCTCAATCCTGACTATGACCCTGATGATGATCAAGACAGTATCCGTGCCCCTTTAAATGCAAACCCAACTGAAGAGACCGAGTCCGGTTCTGCTTCTTCTACTGCCGTCAAAATTGTCTGATCATTTCCTATTTTCTTCCAAATTTTAGCTTTCTGTTTGTTTAATTTACTTGTTTTATTCGCTTCTGAGGGGGGAAGATTGGTACTTTCGTGCTTTTTAATATGTTTTGGATTTCTGTCCATGAGATAGATTGTTTCTTTGGTTCGCGTTTTTGTATAATGATAATTAAAGAGGAAGATAACGCAGTTTGTTGAGAAATTCTGCTTTTAGCTTTGAAGGTGTCTGTTTCTTCAGATGTAAAATTTTGTGATCTTTTAGCTTTTAAGATTTTGAGCTCGGCTGTAACTAAAAGAGAATGACCAATGATGGCCGATTTGCTATTTTCTTGCTGGGTGCTTTAGCTTTGTAGTAGCTTGTTTCTTCAGACACGTATTATAGGAAATGTAATGTTTTGGGATTTTTTAGCTTTGTGCAAGATAGTTATTTTGCTAAAAAGGATAACTTTAAGGAAAGGCTGTAACGATTATAAGCTCTGTAAAAGCACAATAATGACATAAGTTCCATAGGAGTTGGTTCTCAAATTTGGAGAGAGATGATAATATCTCCAATGAGATATCTGCCGTTCTGCCTACATTCTTATTGGGATCAATCATAATTTTGAATATATAGGTAAATATTTCTGTATTGTTGTTTCATTGTGCTCTTGATGTTAGAATGTCACCCCTGAAAATGAAGAACTGCCATTCTTTAGCTGTTAAACATGTGAAAGATCCATGTCAGCTCCTATGATACATTATACTAAACTCTTTAGATTCTTTAAATATTTGTGTGGCATTCTGCACATAAACTTAAACTGCTGATACAGACAAGGTCAAGCGTGTCCAGATTAGTGGTAAAATCAGGGAAACACGCCTAGCATAGAATAGATTGGGTATTCACCTTATCAAGATGTTAAATCAATAATGGGGTCTATTTGACACCTCCTAAATGGGTGTCCAAATTGGACCAAACCCTTTGTAGGCTATGGTTCCCAAAGTAAAAAATCGATCTCTCAACAAGATCAATTTTTCTAATTGTATGAGGAACTCCTTTGAAAAACATTGGTGCCCGTGTAAACGAGTTGCTCTACCAATTGAACTATAACCCTGAGAGCTTGTAACGTATATTTTATCAAAAAAAACAGAGCCCATAGGTGGTGAGATTATAGGTAAGTTAACTTGCATACATCAGGCATAATACCTAGATAATAAGAAAATGTAGAATCAGAAAAAGTTCCATTACTTGCTGATAGGAGCATGCGTAGCATAATTTCGTCAGCAACGCAAACCCAAATATGCACATTCTTTTTGAAGATTCTATTGATAAGACATTCATTTTTACTTGAGGTGAAGTTAGAATAATAAAATAAAAAAGGCACTTGTTCATGTGCTTCAAAGGAGTAGATATTTGTATGAAATAAACGCAAGCTTTACAGTTGAATCTGAGAATGGACATTCTAGGCAAGATAGTTGTAAACTTGAGGATTGTTCTTGTCTCGTTCCAGATACTCCCTTTCAATGAGGCTTTCAATCCTTTTCTTCAAGTCAGCTGGTTTTACAGGGAACTTAAGCTGCATCACCAATATGTAACAGAGTTAGGGCTTAAAAAAAATGGTACACTGAATTGAACTTTTTTGAGAAAAGGTAAGTAAATGGTACATAGAATTACACTTTGAATGTCAAAGCATCATTTACTTAAACTTCTGATTGATCAGAATGCTTAAAAAAAGTTTTCATAACTAACCAAACTATGTCTGTGTGTCTACCATATTATAGTAATTGCATCTGAGTAGCTTGTTTCTAAAGCATTGCTGAGGAGCCAAAATACACTTAAATTTAAATAATTAAGAATATATTCTCCACAGCTACCAATATTTCGATACCAGAATGTGGCAACAATTGCAGTTTTCCACAAGATTTGTTCAGTTACAGAAGTCACAAACTTGGAATATATAAACTAGCAGAGCCTCAACCGGTGCATATGACATTCATAGTTGTAGTATTGCTATTTAAGTGTACATGAATTGGAATGCCTATCTTAATCAATCGCTCTAGGATTTCGCATTATCATCAACCACTGAGGCCAATTGACAACCATTTTATTATCTTCTCTCTGTCCAATCTTTAGCACTGGTATACAAAAGCCAGCTACAATCAATTGGATCCAGACTTTATGGTTTCAACATTCATAACAGAAGAAACAAAATGGAGGATTAATAAGACATCCTGATAGAGAAAAGCAATCAAAACTTCAGCAAGACAATCAACTGTTGGTTTCTTTGTTTCTCCTCTCAGTATAAGCTTTATACATTTTCAAGAAATTTGTCATATTTTGTCTACTCTAATGCAACAACATTATTTACCACTTTGCAAATCAAAGAGCAGTGACCTATTCATGGTGTAGGATCTACCAGCCTAAATAGAAGTTCAAAGTACACTCCCGGCCTAATAATTTTTTATTTTTTTTTGAGAAGGTACTCCCAGCCTAATAATTTTAATGATATTTCCTGTTCATTTTTCAACCATTTTCTGAAAAACGATTTTCTTGAGCTGGGGGTCTATCGGAAACCGCCTCTGTACCGCACAAAGGTAGGGGTAAGGTCTGCGTACACCCCACGTCCCCACCCTCCCCAGACCCCATTTGTCTGAATATACTGGGTATGTTGTTGTTGCTGTTGTTATTGATATTTCCTGTTCATTTCTACCTCAACGTCATATTACTATTTTTGTTGATAAATTATTTGCCTTCAAAAACCATAACAAGCTTTTTCGAACATGATAGAGGTATAGCCTCAGTAACACTAAATAATTTTGATTGTACTTAAATTCATTGAAAGCTTTATTGTTAAGTTTGTCACTTCAGTAAGGAACTTGAGACAGATCTATTTGTACGGGGTATTAAATGCAATCCTGTTAGGATTGAAGGCAAGACACCCATAGGGACAACTGATTAAGTTTTAATTAAAAGGGCTCTTGTGTTGAGTTCATGCATCTTCAGAGCGTGCACCAGATCCATTTCCCAAAACACGATTCAGAAATTATCTGTGATACATTAAGGTAAGAAGTGACTTTACCTGCTGAAAGAGTTCAGTTATCAAAAGGGTATGACTCAGCACTTTTCTGGTCTTCATTATCCTAACTATAGCAGCATCAACCTGCCAAAGTGAAGACAGAAGACTCGATTATGTCAATAGCAAAGAAGAACGATATGTCCGAAGTTTTCCCTTGATATGAAGAGCCTATATGCTAATAGAAAATATCGTTTCCTCGAGTGTTTTTAGCCCAAGCCATGTCAAGGAACCTAACTTTTTTTCCTGACTATCTATGGCCTTATAGGAAACAGAAATGTTGACTACCAACATGAAGTTAGAGCAGGAAAAAAAGAAGCAAAGGTAGCAATCAACAACCTAGCAAAATTAGTTATTACACAAAGTTGTGAAGCACTCCAATTAAGAGAAGACAAAAAATTTATCAGGTAAAAATGATGCAAAAAGTTCATTGCCTTTAGATGATTCTCCTTTTGCAAATTCAACCCAACATACAAGGGTAGAGAGGGGAGGAAATAGGAAAGGAAACCTGGTATTGCCGGTCCTGGAATACTCTTTCTGTGGTGCTTGTGTTCTCCTCAACTGTTTCCTTCATCTGAATGGCATTTACCTGTACACATGGATAATGATTAGCATTTATATGTCAAATCTTTACTTACGAAACATTTCAGAATCATTTGAAACAACCTCACATTTTCCTTCTCTTTCTGAGAAACAGAAGATTAATATTCTCGAAGTACCAAAAAGTACCTTTATCCGATAGAGTGGAGTAGTAAATTGATCATTGAACACAAAGGTATCGTCATCTTCCACATCTCTTCCTTTTGGAATCTGTAAAATAACTTGTTTTTTTCAGCAGTGTAAGGTTGAAACCAGAATGATATTCATTATAAGAGTTAATATATTCTCAAATATTGCAGAATGGTTGATTAATTTATTCTTCTCGAAAATCAACAAAATTTTCTAATACGAAGCACTCAAAATATGTTGCTGCTTTTTCTATTGCAACACCCTTTATGTAGTTTCTATTCGGTATGTCCTAATTCATGACACAATTACTATTTGAGGAGTCACACAACTTATTTGCATATAGCTTCTTTTCTTTCTTTCTTTTTTTGTTTATGACGGTGATGTCTGTGCCGGCTTGCGGGTACCTCGACTAATTCCACCAGTTACCTGCTACCTCCTACAAATATCAGTTTATAGTACTTCCCATAAACTTTCTGAATGCAACAAATTTTGTTGTTTAAATTGGATCAATGTCGAAATCAAGTCAAATATTAGACTGTTTGAATCTCGCAGTCCAAACCATGTTATTGGGATGGAGTGACTTAGTTTTGTCTCAAATGCAAAAATCAATCTAAGTCCAAATCAGTCTTCAAAAGCTGGGAAATCGGCCTTTTAAAACTAAATACGTCTTATCAATTTGGGGGTCATGAAGTAGGTAAGAATCTCCACCTAGTAGTGACCACCCACCTTCTGGAGAACACGAACTTTACCACATGCAAGAGACTGTAAAGTTCTCCTGAGCTCTTTATCCTCAATTCGAGTTGCTTCCCTCATATCTTGAAAGCTAAGCTTTTCCGCATCATTGAAAAGCATTAAAACAACAGTCTGCAGAAAAGAAGAGATGGGCAAAAAACCAGCAAATGATTTAGACATCTGTTGCATAGGTGATAGGGTTAGCTAGAAGAACGGATAAGTATTTCTGATACATCCAATGAAAGAGTAACAAACCTGAAACAGAGACACTGCCAGCTCCTTTTTACCTTTGGGAAACTCTGCTTTTACAACACAGTGCCCCAAAGAATTTTGCCACATCAACCGCCTACCGTTGTATTTGCTCAAGTAGAATTCCTTGAAAATATCCTGCAGTACAGATCAAAGTAATAAGGACACGTGTAGTTCACACAAACATACTAAAGGCGCAAAAGAGGACCTAAATGGTAAGTAAATTTGTGCAAAACCTGATAGACATTAAGTTCATGGGGGAGCCGGACATCCATGGGCGGATATGTTGGCCAGTACCTGCATAGCGACCAGTATCAATGAGCTTTAATTTCAATCAAAATGCAAAATGAAGAAAGAGAAAAGTCCAAGCTTGAAAAGTAATGGAACGTTTAGCAGGATAAGCAACTTGCCCTGTGGTTAATACATGAACACTCATCTCAATTCCTGTTGGCAGTTTTTTCCTGGCTTGAGAAGATTGCTTAAAGGATTCATTTATCTCTTTTGACAATTCAATATCCTGGATAATGGTTTCGAAGATTAAAATAACAAAATCAATGATTAAAACCTGGCAGTGATTCCACATGAAAGCTAGAAAAATAGCAAATTTATTCTCCAATATCAAAGGACACTTTAGACCTCTAGAATGGGTATAATAAAATCAGTTAGAGACTCTAGGATACGTTTATTCTGGTAACTGTGCGGTAACAAGTCTAAACCTCTCAGTTATAGTACACAGAAGTGCTAGAATAAAGTACATGTGGAGCAAAGGTTATTCTGAACCTAAGGTATTTAAATCCAAGATGCGATGTTCAAATTTTAGTAGAGATCTGTCAGTTCAGAACAAGATAGATGGACTTTTATCTGATGTTCAATGAAAACCACTTTTTGGCAGAACGGGGAACCGCGAAACAAAATTATTTCACCTGGTCAACTAGTATTTCAACTTCAAAAAAAATGACGGGAGATGCATATATTTAATATCCTTCATACCTTGAACATTCCTTCCAATTTGTTAGTGAATTGACTACCACATTCAGTCTTCAACTGTACCATAACGAAAAGACTCAGTATACAGCAAGATAAATGAAGTAAGAAAAAGCAGAAGTTACACATAAGAGACGTGACCTTAGAGATCATGGACTTCTCTGCATCGATTGAAGCGCTCTTTCCCAACAATAATCTCTTTGCTAAATCTTTCTTGTAGAATGCCTCAAATACATCCTTACCCTACCCAAAGAGGAAAACATACACTAAGAAATATGTCACATGCACGATATACAGGAAGTATCAAATCACGTGCAACATAAACAGGCTGATCCGGCTACAGATTCCTCAAGTTCTCTTTTCATCATACCTGTATAAACCTGAACAGGACCAAGACTTTATCAAGTGTACCCTCCAATTCCTCTTCCGAAGTACCCTTATTTCCAGCACGAAGCTTCTCGTCCAGAAATTTAGCAATCAGCTCGGCAGGCCGATTCTATAAATGGCAAAATAATCCAATGAATTTTGCGAATTAATTGAGTAAATACTGCACCCTGGTGTACCAGAATGTATTTTGTATAATAAATAATAATCACCGTTAGTAATCTGCCCCCAGGCCACAAAGTAAAGAAAAGGTCCAGGAAGACAATATTTACAAGGGAGGGAAGAAGTATGACAAGGCTACAATCTACCCAGAATGGCAGATCTATTAAAGTAGACCAGAGCAACTACCATACTTACTATTTACCACAATCCAATATTGCAGATCTCATCTCACAAAATAAATTTCAATGAGCAGATGCAAGCAAGTTGAACAACCAACTAACTGGACTAGGATAACGCGAGCATGACTTTAACAATGTGGCCTAAATTAAGATGATCTATCCAACGGGAAAAAGTTTCCATGATGATACGTTCATCGACGAGTCTTAATGCAGGATCATTGTGACCACAATTATCCTATTCTGATGATTACGAGCGAGGGGTCAGGGACTGACAGAAAGAAGTAAAGAATCACCTTAGAATGGCAGACATGTTCTATAGGCTGAAGCAAGAACTCTAGATAATTTGTAAGATGCAGGTTCATCTATTTCAAGTTTTATGCCATATGTTACAGCAGCATGAGAATCTGCCAATGACATATTAAGATATGCCTGGAACACCAGGTCACACACAGCAGCGCAGGAACTGGAACAGTGCACCTATTTGCATGGATTGATTGGTTTGCACAGAGATGAATAAAGAGGAAGACTTTGCTTTTTCCTTAAAACCATTGACAACTTTGGTTTCTTTGAGCCTATTTCTAGTAGGTATATTACACAAGAACTCTATTCTAGAACCCCTTGGGCATGATCAGTGTAATTCATTTACCACATGAAAAGAGATGAGGAAAAGGAACACACAGCGTCAATAGCACGTGTACTTCATTTAAAACATGAAAAGAGCTGCGAGAAAGGAAAGCCCAGTGTTACTAGCAACTCTTTTCACATTAGATAAAGCATTCTCATAAATAATGCACTAGATCTATATTCTCCCCATTCCCATACTACCGCGGCCAACTGCAGAAACAAGAAAACAGAAGGGAAAGAAAGGGTAAATAAGGTCTCATTACAGTGAGGTTATACAACATTGTGCCTAATTTTTTCCTTCTTTCTTTAGTTCTTTATTTTTTATTTTTATTTTAAAAAGATAGTGCCAAAATCTTAGACATTAGGATGTATTTACAGGTATTCCACAGAGGTCAATAAAATTGAGCAAACACCCAAGTCATTACATCTGGAATGGATCAGTTAAATATGCTGTTCAGTTGTTTTGGTTGGGGTATCAATACAATTAATCATTCACTTCAAATAACAGGAGTATTTAAATTCCTTTAGACAGCAGCTCCCTAAGTGACATCAACAGTGCTAATTACAGAGTACTTGAGATAATCATGAATACAGAAATATGAAGGATAGCTAGTGGTTGGAAAGTCACATATCAAGATAGGTTAATAACTGAACAACTGTACCTCACGGAGATTTATGAGATGTTCAAATGCATCCTTGATAGTGTTGCCGAATGCTTCATTTTTAGAGAAGCTTTCTTCCCATATAGTATCAACGGATACCTTAAATTCCAACAGGCTAGATACCATATCTTTTTCGTCGTCATGCACAATGCTTTGCCCAGCTTTTCGGATGTACGAGCTAAGAGTTTGCTTCAATGACTCAAGCGCCTCTACCCTAGGGAAGAGCGAATACATTCTTCGAAGATCCTCAATACGCTTTCCATCCATCAGCATCATGAAACCCTGGAGATGAGAAACACAATTAAGAAAAGCGTACCAATTGCAGCAGCAGTCCATAACTACACAGGAAACAGAAAAGTTTCTTCTTATAGAGTAATAAACTTCATTAATATGTGGAACAATTCCCTACTATACAAGTGATATACACAAAGTAAAGAATCTAAACAAAAATGGGTGTCTTCTATCTCAGCCAATCATATATGCTATCTAAAACCTCATGATTGCACCCAAAAACGAGATAGAATGTCCACCTAATTTGTCAAAAGAGTTTTCCATCCTTTCAACGACACTCCTGTTACTTTCCCTCGATATTTTCCACACGAGTGCTAAAGGAACTACTTGTCACGCCATGCTTCTCCTTTATTCCTTCTAAATCCCTTGCTAAATAGCCACGCTTCTAAAACCCTTCCACAGGGATGATGATGAGCATCACCCCTTTTATGTTTCTAAGAACTTTATCTACATTGTCCACTTTGAAGCTGATGCATCATTGAAACTCATCTTATACTTCCATTATTTTCTTTACAGGACACCCATAAGAATACTTTGTCCGCACCCCTACTTGACTCTATAGTTGTCTACAGTTACCTCAGCATAAATACCTTATCAAGTATTGCTGAAATATGACGTTCTAAAAGTTGCCTCTCTGCAGTTGCTATCAGTGGTTTACTTGTACTTGCATCCAGGTAGAGTAAGCACCTTTCATGTTCTTCATGCAATCTTACCTGCAAGGAGAGAAAAGACCAGTCAGGTACTTGATCATTTTTTTTGATAAGGAGAGAAGAAGACCAGTCTGGTACTTGATCATAGCAACTGGTTGGTTTATGAAGGTTAAATTGACCAACTACAGTTTGATTCCACAAATAGATTCTCTTTTTTAAAAAAAAAAAATTAGAGTTGAGAAACTAACCAAAGATTGCAAAATACAAATAAAATGTTGAAGAATCACGTGAACAAAAACATGGTCAGAGGAAAATGCATTTGACTATAAAAACCGTAAGTTCAGTTCTTTGGGATGATTGGATTATACTTAACATGAGGGAGAAAAAATAGGTCAAATGTCATTTATAGTTCAAAAAGATAGGCTACAAGGAAGCAGAGAAAGCACACCTCCACATGCTTCAAGTAATCTGGAACATCTGACTGTTGCATGTATTTGACACCTTCAGCAGCATAAAACTCAGAAGTGCGCTCAATAAATGGCTTCTCGAAGCTCTCTGCGTAAATTCCTAAGGCAGTGAACATCTTCAAAAGATGGTTAAGGAGAGTTCTATCAACTGCCTCACCTAATCTGGAAGAATTACACCAGAATGAACAAAGAAAAATAATAAAAGGAAGAAACTGGAAGACCTCTTTTTTCTAATTAAGCATAAAAATGTTGCAATAATAAAAAGTATTCCATCCGTCCCAATTTGTTTGGCACTCTTTCCTTTATTGTCTGTTCCAAACCTGGTACACTTTACATCTTAAAACTCTTAAAATTTACATTTTCATATTACCCTTAATAAGATATTCTTATAGGAATAAAAGTTAAATAGAATTGTATTGCATCTTTATTTACTTGGTGTAATTTGTAAACAACAATGTATAGAGGATGTAGATCACTTATTAGGATCTCTGTAACTTTTTGGAGGTAGCCAGCATGTCTCTTTATCTTTATCTCAGGGGTATCCAGGTTAAAATGTTGACTATGTCGATCTTTCCATAATTCCATGGCCTTATTCAATCACCGAGGGACTGGATTGGCCATTTACCACTTTTGTCCAACTGTTTGGCATATTTTGAAGTGAAGCTAATCATTCTGTGCTTTAAAAACATTCTTATAACGGAAAAAAAAAACGTATACTGGTTTGTTTATGTTAACAACATTGTTATAACAGGTAATGATAGGTATTACATTACCCAACTTAAGCAGCATCTTGTCAGGCACTTGCAGACAAATGACTTGGTAAGCTGAAATACTTCCTAGGAATCGAATTGGTAAAATCTAGTAGTGAGATTGTTATTTCAGAAAGGAAGTATGCCTTGGATATATGGGAAGAAATTGATACACCTATGAATCCAAATGTTAAGACAAAATGTTAAGCTTGTCTGAGGACGGGGAAGGTTTTTGGAAGGACCTAGGTAGATAGCAAAGGCTTGCTGGTTAACTCAATTATCTTACAATCACACCCGACATCTCGTTTGTAGTCAATGTGGTTAGCCAATTTCTCCAAGCTTCCTGTGGCAATCATTATAATGCAGCGACTTGAATTCTAAGGTATACTACAGACTCATCTCCACTAGTTCTATTACATGAGGATAGGGGACATGCAAGCATTATGGCATATTCTGATGCAGATTTAGAAGGATCTTCTCCAAATAGACAGTCCACTTCAAAACAGTGTTTTAATTGAAGAAAATCTAATATCTTGGAAAAGCAAAAGGCAAGATGTAGTAGCCACGTCAAGACAAGAGGCAGAATACTTAGCAATGCTTTTAACTACATGTGAGATTATATGGCTAAAGCTACTTCTCAGAGTTAAGCTGAGCACGAGATGAACCGATGAAATTGATCTGTCAGAATCAAGCTGTGCTACCATTGCTTCAGATCCAATCTCCCACGAAAGAATAAAGCGTATAGAAGTAAATTTCCACTTCATTCGACAGAAGAATGACATGATGCATTATTACAGGTTTTGTCAACTCAAATGATCAGTAAGCAGATATCCTTACAAAATCATTCCGAGACTCCAAAATTAAGCATATTTGTAGCATGCTAAGAGCATAAAACATGTACAGTCCAACTTGAGGATTAGTGTCGAAAGTCTGTAAATATGGCAGGAATGTATGCCTTCTGAATATGGAAAGATTTAGAATCAATGTAATTGTTATTAGGAAGATTTATAGGGTAGTAATTATATGTTTTCCATTTTTTAGATTCTTGTAAACACATTGCTTGAGGGACTACTCAAGTCACTCACTCACTCCTTTCTTTACAAGCTTAATTGTCAAAATTTGAAACTCGTATCAGTAAAATTGAGACAAGGAAAAAATAGCAATCATAATATTCAACCAAGAACTGTTTTAAGTTACCTTTCACTCTCAATCATCTGAAGGAGCCCAAAGACTGTTTTGTGTTCTACTTCTGAAGCTAGACAAAGATGTTTGCGAAAAAGCTGCAAGCCCATATCCCACAACGAATGCACATTTGGGGTTTGTTTCACATACGTTCTATCTAGATACAGCGCTATACTACGGATCATCAACATCTGATCACAGAAGTCCTGCCAGCACCTCTCAACAAGTGATAGAAAAACAACAAGATCTTCACTTTGGCCAACTAAGGACTGCAGTGCTGCAACTATGTGTGTCTCACACTCTTCTTCAATCCGTTGGTATAAACTTCCACCCATCTTGTGCAGACACAGGTTATTGACAGCCTAAGCACAAAAAAGTCAATAAATTAACAGATAGAAGCTACAGTACTAGAAGGTAAATACTGTTACAAAATGCACCTGATAAAGCTTTTCCAAGTCACAAGGATCAGGCTGCTTTAAGAATATTGAACTGATAGCTGACTTCAGAGTTGCCCATGTATTTTCTTCAAAATTTGTCGGAAGCGCAGGTTTTCCTTCAAGGAGAAAAAAATGACCAGAAGTTGGATACATGAGATATTGCTTTGTATACATTAATTTCACTTTTTATACATTTACCCCATAGCAGTTCTATGCCACAAAGAGTGGTATAATTACAATTTCTTGGTCCAGCCTCTAGATAAGGAGATGAAGTGATATAGGGAGAAAATTGTCTGCAGATCTATCCTCTCTCTCCTTTTTTTAATTAGCACCACATCAAATCTTTGGAACAATAAAACTTCCAGACTTTGCATCAATAGAAACAAGCATATGGAATACAATGGTCTATCTGATCTTATAATTCCACAATGTTATTTTTATAATCGTGGTGTCCACACTAGCTTGCGCATCTCGACTACTTCCACGGGGTACCTGCTACCTCCCACCAACACAGGTACCAAGTAACTCTGTCCGCGAAGACTTGGAGAAGGGCAGAAATCGCCTAGTGTTTTTGCCTCCGCTGGGGTTTGAACCTGAGACTTCATGGTTCTCAATCCACTTCATTGATCACTAAACCTCACCCTGGTGTATATTTCCACAATGTTACCGACGCGTGAGCTTTTACATTTGAATCTTCTGGTATTTTTTACAGAGCTATTACCTTAAACGAGTCATAGCAACATACTTTAGGACATTACCAACAGGAATGAGAAGTCTCAATTCATGGTTCATAACATGTAATGCAACTCTCCAATATCGTGCATATTCCACATTCTATAACTACATATAGTTATGCTCCAAATTTTCTTTTTGAAACCTCTGGTCCCTCTTTAATAATTTTCTCAACATTTTAAGGACTCCAACCATCATAAAGTAGCCAAAACATAACTTTACCCAAGCCCAATATCCAAATGCAACAAATAACTGGCCGTCTAAGGGACTGTATCTTTTAGGCAACCCAGCAAAGTCTTCAGATACTGAGATGTACTTATTTCAAATCGATACTAGAATGGTAAAAAAATGAAAACACACTTCAGGGGCACAAAGATCCGGTTTCTTCCGGATATCAAACATGTGCCACTGATCCTCGAGAATTTCTCGATTATCATTAAAACAAAGATCTGATTTCTTCCCGATATGATAAGGCAACTAATGTGCAGAGGCTTACTGATAGGGGTGGAGAAGTTTTTATAGTAGCTTGACAGGGGTGGAGAAGTTTTTATAGTAACTTTTAGATAGTCACCATATCATACAACAACATACCCAGCATAATCCCACCAGTTGGGGTCTGGGAAGAGTAGAGTGTACGCAGACCTTACCCCTACCTTGTGAAGGGAAGGAGGTTGTTTCCGATAGACCCTCGGCTCAAGAAGAGATGAAAAGGCAGTAACAACAACAAGATAATAAGATAAACAAAGTGAAAGAAACAATCAGGTTGTACTAGAGATCTAAGAATAGGAAAACATAAAATGATACTAATACTCGTGGTACGGAAAAGAAATCCGCACGGCAACCTACTATCCCTCTACCCTGACACTCGACGTCCACACCCTTCTATCAAGAGTCACCATATCATAAATACTATAATTGCTGGGAAATTGTTGAAATTAGTTTTGAATTGCCCCAGACATCAAAAATAAAAGAGAAAATAATCAGATGTCCGTTCGTTTCAGCTCAAATGTCTCACTCCCAAAATACTACATTTAAAATGAAGACAAACCCCACACACCGGAGCAACTCAAATTCTTCAATACAGTAGGGGAAACTTTCAAATTCCAGTTGAAATCTAGCACTCATCAATTCTGGTGGAAAAGATTCAAATTTTCAATTTGATTGGGTCAATTTCCAGTTTTAGCCCACAAATCCCACTCCACACTGACCAGTCACAATCAGAACCCTAATATTGCAAATAGAGCTGAGCAATGGAGTCATATAAAGTATCAAAATTATCCGTTCATTTCAACTCAAATGTCTCACTCCCAAAATGCTACATTTAGCACACCAGAGCAACTCAAATTCTTCAATACAGTGAAGGTAAATTTCCAAATTCCAGTTCAAATCCCCCAATTTTATCCCCCATTAATTGCAATTCTAAACCTACAAACTCAACTTAGGGCATGCAAATTTAAATCTATTTAAAACCCAAATGTGAGAAGTGAGGAAACTAACCTTTGTTGAGCTTAATAACGAGGGGTTTCTTAGGAGGCTGAGGAAGGGTAGCTTTCTTTCGAGACAGATTAGAAGTGACCCCACCAACACCAACACCAACACCCGAATCTTGCATCATTGACACACACGGGTCGTCCAAGGATCCGAATTTGCTGTTGTTGTTGTTCTCTTGAGGCTTAGCCTTCTTCATTGGCGTTGTATTGATGGAAGAAGATCGCTTGTTAGGTTGCGACATAAAGAAGAGAAGACAAAACAGTGAAATTTTTAAGAGCTCATTATAATATTTGTTCAAGAAGCCGATTTCTTGAAGCTGAAAGTAAAGTAATAAATAATATATCGGCCTCTTTCTTTTCTTTTTCTTGTGTTCTTCTCTATGGGAGAAGAGGGTACGATTTGCAAAGGATAGCCCATTTAACGTGTGTTATATTTGATTTAATATATTCCCATTTTATTTTTATTTTTTGCAAAGTATTTAATTTGTAACTAATGTTGATATTATCCCATAATATTGCTTTGAGATTACGTTCATGAACTTGTGTACGAAATTTACTTCGAACGGATATGAAAATTGTTGATTTTAATCTATCTGGATTTAGCAATTAAAACATGATTAAGGTTACCAGTTCTTAATGAAAGTAATTCACATCTCTTTCGAATATCATGCATAGCGAGAGTTTAGTGTTCTGGACAGTCTTTAATTAGAGATGGGATAATGCTGAAATGCGTTATTCTTTTCAACTGAAGTGTATCTATGCAATCTAAGTGTAGTAATGGCATTTGACTGTGCCAACTTTAAATGTGGGATATGCTAACTCCAAACTTGAATATGCGAAATTGAAATTCATTCAAATTAAAATTCAAAGAATATATGAACAAAAGTTACTTTTTTGGCAAGCTGAAATTTAGACCCATATGTCTAAAGTTTCAATCTTCAAACTCAATATTTTCAACTCAGTACTATGGCTCAGAAGTTGATTTTGAAATGGCTATAAGTTAAATACTTTGTAATTTTTTACTTCTCTTAGACACTGGTGCTCAAAGTGGCTATTTATGCACTTGTCGTCAAGAATAAAACATCCAGAAAAAAGGGAAGATTAGAAGATCTTGATGCTTTACCTACATAGGTCTTCAACCTCTTATAGTTCTACAAATATGTGAAATTTAAAAATATTTCAATACTTCATTACTATTTCTTGCTTATGACGCATATAAATGAATCGAATGGATATAACTTAATCAGTTGCGAATAAATAAACATAGAAAATTATATAACATCTAGTTTTGAAAATAGATGCTATTGTATTAATGAAATTGGAATCCTCCACCTCAATATAGAAGATTAGAATGTAAGGAGCTCACCAAACGAGCTTGTCCTCTATCCTCTTACGAGAGTTTCATTCTCTCTCTAATTTGTCAATAAGATTACCTCTTAGCAACATGTACTTGTGGATTGAAGGGGCTATCAATAATAAATTTAGATTTGCACAAATTGATATAGATAACACTGAGATGAATTAATTAGGGAAGAGGAATGCAAGGCCAGGTAACACATGTACACATGAATTACAAGACAATTCTGATTAATGTAATCAAAATTGAGAAAATGAATCTATAATAAATATTATAAAGTGACGCCCTTTGGACTCAAATAACAAGATCTCAATTCACGAGAAGAAAATTGAGAAAGTGGAAGTTTGAAATAAATAAAACCAAACATATATGATAGTATAGTCCATTTTCCAGTTGTATGTTTGTGATGATCTTCATAATTCATAATGGCGTTTAGCACGTTTCTGTTCTACCACTGAGACTCGGCTTTATGATTTAGACGAGTAGGCCCAATAGTACCATTTGGGCCAACGCCCGTGGCCTACATGAATGGAGGAATTTGGGTCTCAACAAAATGATACTTCTCCAGAAACCACTTCTAACAGTCATACTACAAGACACGAGCGTGTTTGGTATCATTTTTTTGCGCGGATTGTCCTTCTTATGGGGTGGGTCTTTAGATTTTGCCTCTCATATTTGTGGTCTTTAAGTTTTGCCCTTAGCGTAGAAATCCTGAGATTCTGGGTTCGAACCCCCGCTCATGCATAAAAATAAAAAATAATTTCGCAAAACAAGACTTGGAAAGTTATGCCGGAGCCGGCATATGCGCACTTAAGGTGTCACGACCCAGCCCCGTGGGCCGCGACTGGTGCCCTACTTGGGCACCCAAACGGACATACAAACTAAATCATCATAGCAAAGCTTAACACAGATTTCATATCCATCATTTTTAAACAGAGTTGGGAACAAATATTATCTTGCGCGATTGCGCGTACAAAACATCATATCAGAATCAAAAGAGGCGGCGGAATGTACATCGCCGAACATATGCACATATCTCAAAAAGCCGGCAAGGCTATCAAATATGTCAAAAGCCGACAAGGCTGTCATATATGTCAAAAGCCGACAAGGCTGTCAATTGGCACAACGGCCCAAAACACGGATACAAATGCACGCCGACAAGGCTGCCATAACGAATAGCATCATACAAACACATCGGAACAGAAGTAGGCACACACACCCACAACTACGTCTACAGACCTCTAAACAGACAACCAAATCATATGGCGGGACAGGGCCCCGCCGTACCCCTTAACAAATATATATACATACTCGGCGAATAATTATATATACCAACTCATATGCTCTGAAATGAGAAGAGCACTCCAAACAGCAGAAGGGGATGTCCTAAACTGGTGAATCACCAAACTGTGCGTCTGTACCTGCGGGCATGAAACGCAGCCCCCCCCCCCCCCCCGAAGAAAGGGGGGTCAGTATGAAATATGTACTGAGTATGCAAAGCAGAATATACAGAAAACAAACCTGAGACATAAACGAAACAGAAGTGTCGAACATAAGTGCAAATCCAATCATATCAAAATGTTTAGTTTCAAACATGTAAGTCATGCATAGGGTACAGAAGAATATGGTCGCCCGCCCGTCGATGGCGCCATAACACAGCATAACACCAGAAAGTTTCAAATCTCCGTAACCCCGTCACGTATCACATCACCGCATAACGCCATACACAGCATAGCACCAAATATAAGTGGAATCAGACTCTCTTTTGCGAGTAGCTCGGTGAACCATAAACACAGCATAACTCCGGAGTATAACAAAGTGCGCACGACAACAGAACCGGCCCGGGACTCGGCGAAAGGAATAACAGAATGCACGAATAGAATCGTGAGTAGTTATATGCATAAAATCATTTTCATAAATTCAAACATAAGCAAAATGGTCATATTTGAAAATCGAAATAATGGTTATACTAATCTTTCAAAAGTTCCCGAATTACATAAAGGGAAGTCGCGGGACCCACGGACGGAAATTTACCCAAGTCGGGCCCGTTTATGGAAAACATACTCATTATACATAATGCAAACTCTTATAAAAATATTGGAGCAATCCGAGCATTTATACGAAAGATATGACATTCCAAATTTACGAATTCTTTAAAGTGAAATCCTTTGGGTGCAAAGTTCGGAGAACAATTATTTCGAATACATAAAGATTCATATTTCATCAAATCATGCATAAGAATGTCAAAGAACATATACGGATCATAACATGCTCGGATGTCGGATTTGGAATTTCCTTAAGGCTCTAATTTAGTCTATGAAAAACTAAGATATGCCAAAAAGAAAGGAAGTTGTCTTACATACCTCGTACGCACTCCAAGATGGTCAATCTAAAGTAAATATCCAATCTACGCCTCGGGCTCCCCAAGGTCTGCAAATACGCCAACGAATACCAAACATTAGCTAAGGGCACTTAAGCCATTCTTTCCAACTAATCATTAAATTCTACAGAAAATTCGGCAGCACTTCCCCTGTAAATAGGTCATCCCGAGAATTTATCTCGCTCAAAATCAACAACAACAACCACAATAACCAACCTAGTAACATTGATAATCAATTCGAAAGGCAAAACAACATTAATAGCTCTCTTTTACATCTTTCAACAACCTTCCAAACATTCGATTCAACGGCTTACTTTCAAGCCACGATATCGTTCGTACATTCGATTATTAACCCGAATCCTTTCCCACAATATTAGAGGACTTCTAAACCATTCACATAATTTTTCCAACGATCCCAAAAAAAAAATCCAAGCTGGCCGAAACCAGTCCCTAACCGAGCAGTCCCTTTTATTTATTTTTTCATTTTTCCTCATTTTCACATCATGTTTTGTATCAACAATTCACAATATAACGATATACTTTCTCATAAAATATACGAATTACGTCAAACGCACAACAAGCCTCAAAACAGCCCACATAATCACAACATCAATCTTAAGTCATTAAACACTTATTTCCACTAGAATTCATAAAGACGACACTAAAGCGCTTAAACGAAAATAATGCGATCTTCGGCATATTATATGACTCACATTCGTCCACACTACACATATACATATGTTAATGGTTCTCACATATAAGGATTGCATTCAATGCACAAAGCTCTCCAAATCAGTCCGCACCTTTACCATATCAATTTCGGGCATTAAACTCTTATTTCCAACATAAAAGTCACCACAATAACCATTACGACGCTAAGCGATATTAATTCATTCTTTGACAAACATTTGGGACCATGCACGGCCACACCCACATATATACATATAGATGGTTCTAATTTATCTCTTCGCTCTACGACAATCAAACATGCTACAAGGAATTTAATTCATCAATTTTGTCACAACACCCATTTACATAACCACATCCATACACACGGCTAGAACACCCATCACACAACCCACTTCCAACATGCTATATTTCATGATTTCCATCCATATTAACATACCACATTGTGCACAAAACATTCACAACTCATAAAGCAAGAAAAATTCTTACCTTTCTTCTTTACTCCACCATTAGGCTAGGGTTTGAAATCCACAAATTTGATGGCTTGCTCGCTCCAACGACACTTCCACGTTACTTAGGTACCTCTAATTAGTGGGTTTGTACCAAAGAATTAATTTTGGAGAGGCAAAATTTGGACTTGATTTTTTTCCATGTCCAAGCCGTGAGCCTCCATAGCTTGTTGCTCTCTCTCTCTTTTTTTTTTCTTTTTCTAAGTGATAAAATGATGAGAAGATGACTTGAAGTCATCTTTTAAGTCCCTTAAAATATCTCCTTATTGCCTTTGGCCCACACAATGTGTTGGACCAATTAAAATTGGCCACACAATGTGTGGGACCTTTTTGTGGACCACACGGCTACAAGGCCATTTTTGGGCAAGATTTTTAATTTCAATTTTATGAATTGTGGTCCCAATTTTTCCTAAGTGTTCAATGCCATCAATTTCATATATAACTTATGTCTCAAAATAAAATCAAAGGTCGAAAGTCCCGACTTCAAATCCCGGAATAGTCTTGGCCTTGAATTATCATAGTTAATCCGGGTTGTCCCAATGTATAAAAAATACGGGACGTAACATAAGGCATGACTAAAGTGATGCCGGATCCAGCATAACTTTTTGCATAGTTTAGTTGTACTTTATGGGGCATAATTTTAGCTAAGCCATAACTAAAAGTATGACCCATAAGGCGGAATCTTTCCTTAAGGCATAGACTTTGCCTTAAGGAAAAGTTCTGCCTTATGACTTTTCCTTAAGGTATAGTTTAGTTATTCCTTATGGGGCAGACTCTTAATTAAGGCACAACTAAAAGTATGCGGCATAAGGCGGAACTTTTCCTTAAGGCATAACTAAAAGTTTGTCTTGCAAAGCAAATAAAATAAAATATATGCCTAAAGGCAAAGTCTGCCCCTCCGGCAGACTTTAGTTATGCCTTAAGCGCGCGTATGCCGGCTCCGGCATAACTTTCCCCTAGCCTTGCCTAGCGAAATTATTTTTTATTTTTATGCTGGAGCGGGGGTTCGAACCCAGAATCTCAGGGTTTCTACGTGAAGGGAAACAATTAAAGACCAGCAATTTGAGGGGCAACAATTAAAGACCACCCCAAAAGAAGGGCAATCCTGTGAATTGCCCGTTTGGTATTGGGCGATTCGTAGGAATGGATTTTGGGGTGGTCTTTAATTTTTGCTCCTTAAATTGGTGGTCTTTAAATTTTTGTCCTTCGCCTGATACCATGAGGTTTAGGGTTCGAACCCCGGCTCAATTAAAAAAAAATCGCAAGGTAGAGTTTTGTAGCAAAGTTAGGCCTTAGGCAGATTTTTGAATGCAAAACTCTGCCTGCAGGAAGAATTTCGAATGCAAAAAGGCAGAGTTCAAAACTCTGCCTTATGAAATTCCTTCTTTTATTTTTACTGAGCTGGGGTTCGAACCCTTAATCTTGAGGTATTAGACAAAGGATAAAAATTAAAGACCACCAACTTGAGGGGCAAAAATTAATGACTAGTGCTTTTGAAGGGCAATCCGCACAAAAAAAATGCTCGGTATTATCTGACATTTTCCATGAAGAAAACAACACAAATGTAAAATATTTACCCGCACACGTCTCCTTCTAAACTAGTTTCATTGCTTACCAACCGGTCAAAAATATTTACCCAAGTACCCCCTCGGTCAAAACCCTTCCTCCATGATACCATCGCAGTATATTTATATATCATGATGGTATCATGGAGGACTATGAGAAGGACTAAAGTAGTCCTCCATGATACCATCACAGTATATGTATATAAGATGATAGTATCATAGAGATTTTTTGAGAAAAGTGTGTCTTTTGAATAAATGAACATGATACCATGTACTTATATTTATATACCATGTTGGTATCATAATTTTGGGTAAATAGTTTCTGGGACATGAAAGTAAGAACGGTATGGGCGGATAATTTATTTTATTTTCAGGGGGCAACGACGTTGTTTCCCCAAAATATTTTTCGATATCTAATCGGTGATTGAAAAATATTGTAAAAAGAATATATACAGTAGTAACATTAAAAATAATAGGAATAATTACTTGGCATAGCTACCTCCAAGAGGTAACTATTGATAATAACTATCTTTTAATTTATTTATATTTAGTAGCTACAGTGATTTCATAAATTACCATTCATAGCTATACCAAAATACATCAAGCGGCTGTGGCTGGAGTGGTTATTAGGTGTGGGCTCTGCCCCTGCCCGCCCAAGTTCGAACCCAACTCGAATACATTCAAATACATAAAAATACCTAATGTTGCTATGAATTGTAACTATGAAAAAGCTAGTTATGGATGGTTAATTGCTCCTAAAAGATAGTTAGTTAATGAAAATTTGGAGTATTTTAATGAAAATTTCGAGTATTAATAATAATTAGTAACAATGTGTAAGTGTTAGTTAATCAGAACAAATAATATGAGGTTTAAGGGTGTGTCCGTACGAAGGAAAATGTTTTCATAGAAATATTTTTTAGGAAAATAAATGAATTTCTTACTTACTTTCTTGTGTTTGTAAGCAACAAATATTATTCTAAAAGTATTTATATATAATCTAGACAAATACTTAGGGAGGAGGGTGTGGGTTGGAATGAGGGCTACAGGAACTGGGTTGAAGATGAGGTGTATTGAAAGGTGGGGAGAATAAAATCAATGAGAAATGTCACTCGTGTGGAACTTATTTTTCCTACTTCCATAATGTTGACAGAGTTATTTTTTTCATTTTTAAGGAACACATTTTTTTAGAGAAAATATTTTTCAAAAAATTTAACCAATCAAACATGAGAAAAATCCATACCGAACACACCCTAAAAGTTAAGATCATAGTGCTACAGAAATTGAATAAACGAGGGATGTCTTCATTTTCTGTATCCCCCTCCTCCATTTGTTTCAGGTGATTACTAGCTCATTCCTATAAGGACATTACCTTCAGTTACAAAGCACTAGAAGAAAATATCTAAAAAGGAGCATAAAAACAACAAAATCAGTAGCCGTTAGTGTTTTTTTTGTCCTTCCATGGACGAGCTGGCGAAACCTGGCTTTTTCTTGTAAAAAATTTTGTTTTCACTTACTGTTTTTAAATAGACAAAGAAAACACAATGTTCGTGAATTAATAATACTCGTTAAAATAGTTCAAAATCGTCAAATTTGACCATAAGTACACAACTAATGATAAGCTTGTAAATAAATTTCACTCTAATTTGCCAATACGAATATTAGTATATACATATATGACTTAGTTCGAATGTAGAATATCACAATAAATTTAAGAGATAGCTATGTGCTAAGCCTATTAAAAATATAATGCTATATACCATGTGCCTTAACCCCCTTAACACACAGTACTCTCTGCCGACAACAAAACATGTAAGACTTAGAAATTTGGGGTTGTGGGGTGTGGCCGACACTTGCAATGTTTCCAACTTCCAAGAGATTCAGTGAACACAAGTATATATATATAACTTGATATTCGAAATTTATTGATCCATCTAATTAAAAAATTTCTTATATGTGGTCTATCAAAAAGTAATGAGCTTCCAGCTTAAAAGTAATATTTTTCTCTTAAGAATTTAAATTTGATTTTTGTTTTATAAGAAGCCAGGAATCACATTCATTTCATCACCTAGATATTAATGAAGATATATGTAGATGTTTCAACGTGAGTACTTATCATATTGTGCAACTTTGGAACCGCCATTTCCGCGAAAGCAACTTAAGAAGTCGAATTCTCCTTTCTGACACATTCAACTAGTTAATGGTTTTCCAGCACAACAAAATCTTCATATGGGGTCCATGCATCATCCTTAACATTTCAAAGCTAAGATTCCAATGAAAAAGAAACATGTCTTTGAGCAAACATATCTACTCATTAGCGTACTTCTCTTAGATTTTCTGTTTTCCTTGTCAGTAAACGCTCAATTTAAGAAAACTTAGTACTAGTTCTTAACTAACAATCCATAAAAATATGTCAAAAAAGACACAACTGCTGATTTCGACTGGAGAGTCAAATTAGTAGCAATATTTACACGAGAAATTTCGGTTAAAAATTAAACCTCGACACGGCTAGCTTGCATGCATGCACCCACTCAGGGGCGGATCCACCTTATAGGTTGGGGGTGGCATGGCACCCCCTCGATAAATAAATTTTTTATATACTTATGTTGTAATCTGCTTAAATTATGTTAAAGTCTTGATTCTGCCACCCCCAGTCGTAAATTAGATAAATGTGTCACGGCTGGTAGAAAAATTTGAATCTATCTTGAACATTTTCTGACTCCCGTTTTTCTTTGCGCTTTTTACTTCCTTTGTACCATTTTCGGCCCTCCCAATTTTTTAGTTATCTTTTTATTATTTATATTGTCTTTTCTCTTTTCTATTATTTTATTTGTGATCTCTAGAGAGAACACATAAATAGAAACTTCAAAATCCTTTAAATTAAGCATTTCTCTTAATCTCAAATCTGTGAGTATTTAAATCGAAAAACTTGGGTCTTAATGAGAATTTTGGATGGAGATCAAAATTCAATTTTTTATTTATTTATAATTTCTTTTGTTTATTACTCTATCTCCGTCCATGTTTACTAGCCTATATTTAACTTGGGACACTCTTAATAAGCAATAAATAAAATGAGAAATGAATTATATAAAATAGGTATAAAATGATAAATTATGTATTGGTTTTTCAAACTATATAACTTACAAGTAAAAGTGGACATATATTTTTAGTATAATGGACAAATAAAAATGGACGGAGGGAGTGTATAATAAAAATTTATGTTATTCCATAATTGTTAAATTTAATCTAAATCACTTAACTACTTAAATTGTGATGGAAATTTCGTAATTACTGCTTAGAAAAACATGAAATTTATGATTTATTTTTGAGAACTTGTAGTTTATCTAATTCTGCATTTACTTATGGGGAGTATTTACCTATTGAAGAGTTTTTCTATTATTTTTCTTATTTTGATTGATGCAATTCCCTTATTGAAGATGTTGTTTTACTTGTGCAAATTCATTTTTTAATACACATAAGAGATGCAAGTCCCTTGGTGAAAATGTTGATTTTACTTCTGTTGTTAATGGGTGTTAATGAGTGTGATTCCTTATTTAAAATGCTAAATATGTTCGTTTTTTAATTTTTGAGGTGTAATTTTCATATTTGTAAATAAATAAAAAGCCTATTAAGTTGACCCGAATAAACTAAAAAGAGATGGACCCGACCTAAATACACGTTCCTAACAAGATGTATGTTGAAGAAAATTATGACACCCATTACTTTCAAATCCTAGATCCGCCTGTGCACCCACCGTATAGGACAGGCATTTCCAACACACTTTTCCTTCTATCAACAAAAGCAACATTCGTGCATGCTTATCCAAAATCTCTTTTCTTTTCCTTTTGGACCAAAAAAAAAAAAAAAAGAGAAAGGAAATGAAAAGATAGACTTGTATTGACCAACTAACATGGTCATTTTAGTACGTTGTGTTTTATTATTTGTCAAAAAATTCAATCTATCTAATTTTGCTTTCGATCTTGTTACTTTTTCTCAGAAGGCAGCTTGGATGGGAATTAGTAATTAGGAGTCCGAAAAGTCTCATTCACGCGTAAACTAACATTTAAACTATATATGGCAAATTGCGCAACCGAGAATGTTGCCAGTGGCTTAGGTAATGGTCAATGAATATTGCCCTTCTTTTGGGGTGGTCTTTAAATTTTGCCCCTCATAGTTGAAATCTTTAAATTTTGCCCTTCGGCTAAAATTCATGGATTTCAGGTTTGAACCCCCACACAATCAAAAATTTTAAAAAAATTCGCAAGGCAGAGTTTAAATTTCGCTATGCCCCCACCGGCATATACTTGTGAAGGAATTACCAAAGTTATGCCGGACCCGGCGTACCTATGCCTTATGGGCAGACTTGGCATAAGTATGCCGGGTCCAGCATAACTTTGGTAATTCCTTCACAAGTTTATGTCGGGTCCGGCATAAAAGTTTGCCCATTAAAAGTATGCCACCACCGGCATAAACTTGTTAAAGAATTACCAAAGTTATGCCGGACCCAGCATACTTATGCCAAGTCTGCCCATAAGGCATGAGTATGCCGGGTCCGGTATAAATTTGGTAATTCCTTAATAAGTGTATGCCGGATCCGGCATACACGCGACCCAAACCTTGCCTTGCAATTTTTTTTTTAATTTATGCTTGAGCGGGGGTTCGAACTCAGAACCTCATGATTTCTGCGTGAACGCTCAGAGTTGCAATGCGAAGGGCAAAAATTAAAGACCAGCAATAAGAAGAGCATAATTTAAAGACCACAAATATGAGGGGCAAAATTTAAAGACCACCCCAAAAAAAGGCAATCCGTGCAAAAAAATGAGATTAAAGGCCTCCGTTGAGAAAATGACAAAAATGATGAGGATAGGTTCATAATTATGTACTGAACAATTTTAGTTCTTTAAATTTGCCAAAACTTAACAATATTTGTTTCCATCGTCAAATATTAAACAATTTATATTCGTTACATTTGACGAAAACAATGGGAAAAAAATATTTAACCATAAATACCAAAAAAGTCCCATTAAATCCTAAAATATGCAACACAAAAAACTGCACTAAGACACTAATATCTATATATAATATAAAGCTAGGCATAGCCACATAAACAAGGTGATGTGGCACCTCACTGTGACCATCATTGCTATTTATCTTTTTTCTCTTTTTTTGCTATTTCTTCTTCTAATTTTGCTAAAAAAAAAACTGTAAATAATCTTGGTTCTTTTCCTCTTTCCTATTTGAAGTCCATATTAATTTTATATATTAATTGCATGTCGTTTGTGAAGAACCGATGGAAGTTTTAAGTGTCAAGTTGTGACCCACGTTCTGTTGTCAATTTTTCGACCTTTTATTCTTACATTACCCTTAAATTATTTGCTAAGATTAAATTTATATAGGAGTATATTATAAAGATAGGTAAAAAGAAGAGTGATGCACCTCTCTTTGTCCAAAGATCCTTTTTATTTTTTTCTCCTTTTTTTGTTTTTTTCTTAAATTTTTAATTATTTTATTTTAAAAATTCATCTCCATAATTCACACCTCTTCATCCATAACTTCTGCTCTTAATTAGTTAATTAATAATATCCATAATTCACATTAAATTACCTTAATTGAAAAAAAAAAAATGTTACCTCCTTTCCTCTTCTTTGAGGCTATTAATTTGTACGGATTGTACATTGAAAAGAAAGAAGCAAGGCAACGGCAGCAACAAAGGGTCTGTGTGTTTTCTCTATTTTCTTGCCCGTTATGGAAAAACCAATGGTAATTTTCCACAAATTTCATTTCAAAACACGCTTTGTGTTCTTGGTTTCATGCCTATTCCATAGTGAAGTTAAAAATAATTGACCAATTTCATGTCTCTCTTTCTTCTTTCCTTGTTCTTTTATGCTTTTATTTTCTTTTTGTCTTCTTTTTCTTGTAGGATATTTCTTAACTTGCACAGAAAATTGCAGGACTGAGATGGATTCATTTTATTGAAGAAGCTCAAACAAATAGCTATCTCCGGGCTTTTTTTATTTTATTTTTTTGGGCAAGTTTTATTTTTATTTGTTATTGGAGATTCAGACTAGGGCTGGGCATAAATACCGAAAATCAAAAAATCGAATCGAACCGAACCGAACCGAAACTTCAACAAATCGAACCGAAACTTCAACAAACCGAACCGAACCGAACTAGTTTGGTTCAGTGTTTGGTGTCCACCTTCAAAAAACCGAAACCGAAATAGCCGAACCGAAGTTTGATAAAACCGAACCGAAAAACTGAACACACACCTAAATTTAATACATTACCCAAAAAAATAAAATAGTCCAGGCCCATTAAGTTTAAAGCCAAAAAACCCCAATTGTAACAAGCCCTCTTTTGCATTTGTATCCCTAATTTTCTACTTCAGTGGAGAAAATCAAATATGTTAAGGAAGACAACTAGGATGTGTCTTTAGGATTAATGTATGTCCTTTATGTGTTTTCTTAATTATTCTTACGGTATGTATATAACACCTAGTAATCCTATATCATGGTTATAGTTTTCTATTCTTGTATATCCTGTTTGTTTGATTTTGATTTCAATTTATCAGTTTTATGTTTTATTGCTTTTGAGAATATGAGTTAGTGTCAAGGGAATCGCTTCTAATATCATATCAAACAAAACCGAATTGAAAAAACCGAAACCGAATCGAACCGAACTTTAAAAAACCGAAACCGAAAGAACCGAACCAAACTAGTTTGGTTCGGTATTCGGTGTCCACCTTCAAAAAACCGAACCCGAAATAGCCAAACCGAAGTTTGATAAAACCGAACCGAAAAACCAAACGCTCACCCCTAATTCAGACTAATTTTTGGACACACTGTTGAGCATCTTTTTGTTGCATCATAATTCCATTATTTTGTACTTTAGCAATAGTTTGTACATTGTTGGAGGGCGAAAAATATAAAACGAGTCAATAACATGTGTTGAGGCTCGAAAGTCCTTCCTCCCTCATCAAAGTTTGCTTCTTTGCTAAGAAGTAAGAAGTAATTCACTTTTTATAATTCATTTTCATAATAAATAATTTTGAAACTTGTAAGAGCACAAGAACTTCATGATGATCAAGATCGTTTTAATTCTTGTGTGTAGTCTATTGATACAAATATTACATAGATATGATTATTTGATTCCAAAAATAAGATTGCACATACAACATTTAGCACTTTCAAGGAATTAAAGAAAACCTAAAGAAAAAGAATAAGAGAGAGTTTTGTGATATAACAAAATGTGTCACATCAATAAGAATTGAAATTAACAGTTAATTTGTTAACTGCGGATATAAACATGAAAAATAATAACAAGGTGAAGAAGAGAGGAACGGCCAAAAGGTGCAGATATATTTATTTTGTAGTTCATTTTTCGTTCTTACCGGATATAGATGGTTAACAAAAAAAGATGCAAGCATATAATTATTTTATTTATTTATCTTTTCTTGTATTATGCTGCAATTACACAACCTTTAGAGGAAGGATGATAATGAACTTGAAGAGCACATCATTTAGCAATTGAAGCTTTAACATGAAAGGAGAGCTTGATAAATCGCTACCCTCAATTATTTTTATTTAGCGTTTGACTCATCCAAGTACTTGCAACATTTTTTTCCTTCTCCTACAAGATTGAATTCTAATATTATTGCAAGCCAGATTTTATATGAGCTTACATATTAAAATTTTATTAAACATAGATTTGGTTATTGATCTCTTTCTCTCTCTTTTTTCTTTTTTTAGGAGAGGCATGAAAACTATAACAATTAGCAATATTCTTTATAGTTTATATTATTTAAAGAATGCTTAAAAGAACAATAGCAGTAAGAATATGTTGACTTTTTAAATACTAACAATATATAAAATGAGCACTCACACTGTGCGAAGCGCGGACAAATTCACTAATTAAGATATACTCTTAAGAAATAACAGAAATTACACCTCAAAAAGTTGGTTATAGAAATAAATCAAAATAACAAAAACTACAAAAATTTTACCTCTAAACATGAGTTCCCACTAATTATTATTTTTTCTCATTGTTTCTGTCAAATCTAACCGCAATAAATATTCAAGAAGACTAAAAGTGTTAGCTTTTGACAAATATAAATGATCAAAATTGTTTAATGCATACTTAAGGGACTATTTTAAACCTACCTCAAACATAATTAATGGACCATTTTTATCATTTTCTCAGAATTAATATATACCATACAGTTAATGCCGCAATTAGAATACAATTCTCATCATCCAGTGCACTCGATATATTCTTAGAATTAATATATACCATACAATTAATGCCGCAATTAGAATACAATTCTCATCATCTGTTTTAATTTGATGACTGTGAAAAGTGTATGGTTGATCACCCTTTTTCTCCAACTTATGTATATGTCGCCTTAAAGGTTTTCAATCTTTCGTCTACTGCATTTTCAGTTCATGTCTGTATCACAAAGGTTGAACAAACATCCATAATGGCTACTTTACACCACCAAATATTATCACGAACTTTCAATTAGCTTATTGGCTACTTTAATTAAGCCACCAAATTAGCTTTGTATATAGTACTAGATAAACAAAAAAATTGTGGCGTAATTCCTTAAGAACAATAATTAATTACATACCAAAGAATGTGTCGTGTTCCTGCAAAAAAATTCACCAAAAGTCTTCGTGGTTTAATTTTCAAGGAAATGCGTTCTAACTAAACATCTACTTAGTAGTACGAGTATTAAAGTTAACAACGTTTACTTTTATTGTTGTAGTCATTTTTTGACAAACCGAGTGGCTAAGCAAAAAGTTAATTTGAATTCTTTGACAAACCGAGTGGCTAAGCAAAAAGTTAATTTGCCAGTGCAACAGTCATGTTGGTCTAATTTATACATCTTTTACTATTCTTAATTAGATAATTAGCACCCAAGAAAAAGTTTCTCTGTCATCTGGGCCCTAAAACAGTCAGCAAGATCAGGTTTAAAATGTGATTTTGTAATTTTATTGCGTCATCATTATTCAGATATGAATAAATATATTGCTGAATATTAGAATGAGTTTTTCTTTGGACAAAAAGAAATCTTAATGTCTTATAAAAAGATCCATTTGGAGTGTACGTAATAAAAATGTTCATATTGTTGCATCTGAATTTCATATTCAATATCTCAGTACTGTTGCAACTTCAGGTCTCGATAAGAAGCCAAATTCTGTTTTTCTTTTTTTCTATTTTGAAACATAAAAATGCTAAATAAAAAACTTAGATTTAAGATAAGAACGTTCTAAGTCTCATCATTCCCACGTATTTGACACCTTATCCACTTATCGAACCAACTTTTTTCTTTTCAAATGGTCTGCCAAAACAGAAATAAAATAATAAACGTAGCCAAACTTTGAATGTTCCACCCAAAGGCAAAAAAAGTTAACAAATACGCACACCTTAATTCTCATCTTTGTCAAAAAGTTTTCTCATAGCTTTATTGTGAGATAAAACCATAATTTAACACTTTATGAATTATCTTCTGAGATAAATCTTTTATTATCATTCCAATCTCATAGGCTCTTGTTGTGCTTGCTATAGAAAAATATGCTAGTTAATTGAGAGATTAAATTATATGCATTGTTAGTGTAAGAGAATATTTGCCGTGATTATTCTCATTCATTCCATAGGTTAATATACATCCTTTATAACATAATTGTAGGCTATAAATTAGGAACTAATTTGACTAATTGATTCTAACATATGCTATCCTAAAATAGAAGATTACAAAATATTAAATATTTACATAATCTAACACACCCCCGCAGTCGAAGCGGTAGGTTTACGAACGGTTAGACTGTCTCGAAAATCATCAAATAGTACGCGCGGAAGACCTTTGGTGAAAATGTCGGCAAGCTGATAACGGGAAGGAACATGTAGGACACGAACCTCTCCACGTCTAACCTTTTCGCGAACAAAATGAATGTCCATTTCAATATGCTTGGTACGTTGATGTTGTACCAGAATTCCAGATAAATAAATGGCACTCACATTGTCACAATAGACCAAAGTTGCTTTACGAATAGGGCAATTGAGTTCAAGCAACAGATTACGAATCCAACAAGATTCAGAGACAACATTAGCAACCCCTCTATACTCAGCTTCAGCACTAGACTTAGATAGAGTAGGTTGGCGCTTTGAAGACCAAGAAATCAAGTTGTCCCCAAAATACACACAATAACCCAATGTGGAGCGTCGAGTGTCTGGACATCCTCCCCAATCAGCATCTGTATATGATAGTAGTGACTGTAGAGAGGTTTTGTATAAATGTGTACCAAATTCAATCGTACCTCGAATGTAACGCAAAATGCGTTTTAATGCTTCCATATGCTCGACTTTAGGATCATGCATAAACAAGCATACTTGTTGTACTGCGTACGATATGTCTAGTCGAGTAAATGTCAAGTATTGCAAGGCACCTGCCAGACGACGATACTTCGTAGGATCTTCATATGGGGCGCTCGAAGTGGCGTTGAGTTTGCCCTTTGTATCAACTGGTGTGGGGCAAGGCTTACATTGTGACATGCCTACCCTATCAAGAATGTCCTCTGCATAAGAACTCTGAGACATGAATAGGCTATTTTTGTCCCAGGAGACGGCAATCCCCAAAAAATAGCTCAACGGACCCAAATCTTTCATTGCAAATTCCGTAACTAACTTGGACATAATACCGAGTCTGAGAGAATCTGAAGATGCAGTTAGAATAATATCATCCACATATAACAAAATGTAAGCAGTATCTTTTCCACGACAGTAAGTGAAGAGAGAGTTGTCAGATGTGTTATGCGAGAAACCAATGGTTGCCACATATTCAGCAAAACGCTGATACCATGCCCGTGGTGCCTGTTTCAAGCCATAAAGAGACTTACACAATAGACAAACATGATCAGGACGAGCCGGGTCCCGGAATCCCAAAGGCTGATACATAAAGACGGTCTCATTCAAGTTGCCATGTAAGAAAGCATTCTTTACATCAAGTTGGTGAATGGGCCAAGAGTGAGATAAAGCAATAGTAAGAACCACACTGATAGTTGCCGGTTTGACAACCGGACTGAAAGTCTCGTCACAATCAACACCTTCCCGCTGAGACCTGCCATCACCTACAAGATGGGCTTTATGCCTCTCAAAAGAACCATCAGATTTCTTTTTATGCCGAAAAATCCACAAAGACTGAATAATATTAGCATTTGAAGGACGAGGGACCAACTCCCAAGTCTTTCTAACAATAAGAGCATTATATTCATCCTGCATAGAATTTTTCCAATTCGGGTCATTAAATGCACCAACTGGATTTCGGGGAATAGGAGAGATGGAGGTGGTGGTGGCACTTAAGGCTTGATTTTTGTATTTCAAATTCGGCTTAAATATCCCATGTTGACTACGTGTAGTCATGCGAGTAACTGGTGGCAATGTAGGTGAGATGGGGCTGGCAGGGACGGGACTGCTGGTAGGAGAGAGTGGGGCCACGCCAAGAGAGGGAAGAAGTTGTTGGGCAGCTAAGGTGGTGGAAGCGACCTGCTGGAAAAGCGACAAGGGAGGAGAGGAAATGGGTGGGTTCGGGTGTTGGGTTGCAGGAGGGGGAGCGGGCCATAATGGCTGCATTTGTGGAGCATTGGCCTGGTCATGCAACAAATGTATTCTTAATTAGGAATTATCATCACCCGAAAACTCATATGAGGTAGGAGTTGGATTATTTATTTTTGAAAATGGAAAAGAGTTTTCATCAAACCACACATGTCGGGCTATGATTATTTTTCAGCTCGATAAATCATAGCATTTGTACCCCCGATGATTGGAAAGATACCCTAGGAAAACACACGGAGTGGACCTAGATTGTAGCTTATGAATTTGTGTGGAAGGGAAGAGAGGAAAGCATAGACAACCAAAAACTCGGAGATGAGAGTATGATGGATTCTTTTGATAAAGAATCTGAGTGGGTGTCTTATATACTAAGATTTTAGAAGGGAGAATATTGTGTAGGTACATTGCCATGGCCAAAGCGTGATGCCAATAGGAGAGGGGCATAGATTCATGGGCAAGGAGTGTATGAACAATATTGTTTATGGATTTAATTTTCCGTTCTGCCTTACCATTTTGGGGTGAGGTGTGCAGACAAGAAAATCAAAAAAGCATCCCGTTTTGTTCACAAAATTTATGAAAAGGACCATTATCAAATTCACGCCCGTTGTCACATTGAAATGTTTTGATTTCTTTTTCAAATTGAGTGAGAATGAAAATCCGGAAAGACAAGAAGATACCATAAACTTGGGACTTTGTTTTGATGGGAAAAATCCAAAGAAAATTAGTATAATTGTCAAGAAATAAAACATAAAATCTGTGACCGGAGGAGCTAAGAACAGGTGAAGTCCATAAATCACTGTGAACAATGTCAAAGGGCATAGTAGTAGTTGAAAGAGAGTCATAAAAAGGCATTTTAATCAATTTCCCCAAAGGACAAGAATGACAAACATTGTTTCGAGCCTTATTACATTCAATCAAATTAGTACTACGTAAAGAACTAAGAGTTACATCCCCCGGATGACCCAAACGGGAGTGCTAAATATGAGGAGAGATGATGGTAAAAGCAGATGGTACGGAAGACGAAATGGCTCGATAATTTTTGGAGGATGGATAAAGATCACCCGAACTCTCACATCTCATGAGTTTTCTCCCCGTCCATAAATCCTTCACAGAAAAACCAAAAGGATCAAATTCAACAGAAACCATATTATCGATAGTAAATTTACGAACGGAAATAAGGTTTTTGATGAGTTTAGGTGCATGTAAAACATTTTTCAGGTTTAGGGAGGGATTGACTTGAAGGGAAGTATGACCACAACCATGAATCGGAATCATGTTACCATTACCAACAACAATGCCATTGTTTTTGCTCAATTGATAGTAAGATGAGAGAGTACCTTGGGAGTTGGTCATGTGAGATGTGGCTCCAGTGTCCATGTACCAATTGTTGTCATCGGGCGGATTCAAGGACATTGTATGCATAGCCTGATCAATATCCGTGGGCACATACCCACCATGCTGTGGTAGAGGGGCTGCCGAATAGAATGACTGGGGAGGGCGAGCACCGAGAATGCCCTGCTGCGACTGGGCTGGGCGTGACTGCTGCCACCCGCGAGGCTGCTGCCACCCTGTGGTGGGGTAGGGACACGGTGGAGTGGCCCACGGCTGTGGCCCCCAAGAAGTCCAAAGAGGGGAAAACCAAGGCTGGGCAGGAGCTCCTTGGTGCTGCGACGCGGCGGGCAGGCTGGTCTGGTGGTTGTTTCGGTTGCCCCCGCCGCTGTTCTGGCCATTCCCACCACGGTTGTTGTTGCGGTTCCCGCTACCACGACCGCGGTTGTTCTTCTTTCCACTATTGTGGGAATTTTATCGATTATTGGAGGTATTTTCAGAATTGTTGGGCTGCCCATTAACAGAGAAATTATGAGAATTAATATTGTAGGAAACGAGAGCAGCATTCGAACCTGATTCGTGAATGGCGTCCTCACCATTGCTGTCTTCCTTAAGTTCGAGCATCAACCGCACAACGTCAAAGGATGGGAGAGGAGTACGGTGCTGCACCGTTGTTCGAAAAGTCTTATATTCTTCCGATAACCCACGCAAAAGACGGAGCATAAGACGTTCGTCGGAGACTTTGTGGCCGACGTTGGCGAGGTTGTCTGCAAGAACCTTGAGCCTGGTACAGTATGCTTTCACGTTCGGGAAATCCACCAATTTGGTGTTTGTGAATTTGGCATCAAGAGCAAGAGCAAGAGCCCTAGCCGATTTTGGCATCGTACCATATATCCGAATTTGGCATCGTACCATATATCCATTGCCGTACGATGTCATCTAGCCGTTCCCATAGAGTCTTTGCAGCAATTTTTTCGGCTGCGGTTGTTGGGGATGGGACGGTGGAGGAGGCAGGAGGTAATATTTGATCAATTACCAAGTTTGCTCGGCAATGGAGCTTGAAGAGGGTATCCCAGTTATTGTATTGGCTTCCTTCATAGTCAAGAACAATAGGAATGCACGATTTGATATTGGTGACTGTAGTTGCAGGATGCAACTTGGACGTGTCAGCCATGGAGATGAGAAGAAGGAAGGAACGAAGAAGGTAGGCGGCTGCTAGGGTTGTAGAGACCTAGTCTGATACCATGTAAGAGAATATTTGCCGTGATTATTCTCATTCATTCCATAGGTTAATATACATCATTTACAACATAATTGTAGGCTAAAAATTAGGAACTAATTTAACTAATTGATTCTAACATATGCTATCCTAAAAATAGAAGATTACAAAATATTTTTGACTAAATATTTACATAATCTAACAGTTAGTGTAATTTTTTTTAAACATATATCAGGTTATCGTTACCTCCTGTAGTAGATAACCTGTCTTATTTTTAAGATTATAAATCACTTCTTTAAGGAGGATTACATGTAGATATTCTTTAAATGATCTTATAGCACAAAAATATTCTTATACATGCGATTTAATTATATAACTTAAACTCGTTAATTATTATGATTGTCATCTTGATCTTTATGTCAACTGGCATCACTATATATATATATATATATATATATATATATATATATATATATATATATATATATATATATATATATATTAAATAAAATATATATACTTTCATTTGCTTATACTTTCATTTTCCCATAAGACATGCTTTTAATATCTATGTTTGTTCATATCGAGTGAAATGATTTTGTAATTAAGTTGCTAAAATTAGGTTTTGAGAAGACTTTCCGTTAAATTCCTGGATTCCTGGGAGTTCAATTTGAACTTCTTAGCTCAAAAAATTTACAGACAATTGGGACGCAATGTCAGAAAATAAAAATAAAAAGGTAAAAAGCATTGTAACAGAAATTTCCATCATGCCAAAAGAAAATACAGACGAATATATAAACTTAAAAACAAACCGATGGTATGTTTCACGGGATGGGATCTTGGGGCCTTTGCCTCAAGACACGAAGCATATATATGACCAACAATTCTTTTTATTTTCAACATGATAACTTAGAAATATACACTAATAGTTTTCATTTTCTAGGAACAACATGAAAACAATATATGTACATGATAATGTTCTTTATCAACAATTTCCTAATTAAAGAATAATATATACTCCCTACGCTTTAAGTTATGTGTCTTAGGGCCCGTTTGGACATAATTTCAAATTATGATTTGCATGAAATCAAGTTAATTTGAAGTTGAAATTTTATTTGGACATGCAATTTGAATTTCTTATGTTGTATTTTTTCTTATAAACAAGAAATCCCCACAATTTGTGGAACTATCAGAACTTCCCCAACTCTTATATCTTATCTAATGAGCAAATTATAGTTTATAAACAAGGTATCGAAATATCCTAAAGTGTCGTATTAATAGAGAGCATATCTCCATGTTCCTTTTATAAATAAATGCTTGCAATTACATGCTACAAACTTTCAAATACACATATTTTTATAAAGGTCTATTAGTCCGGGAAAATCATCAATAGTAGTAACTAGTTATTCTTTAATATAGTCCTTCAACTTGGTATGGACAATTTCTTCATGTCGAGCCTGGTTTTTTTTTTTTTTTTTTGTAAAATTTAAAATGATGTGTCTTTTTTTACTAATATAAACTTATGAGTCAAGTTTAAAATTTTAAAAAATTGAAATCACAACTTGAAATTTGAAATTCTACTTTTTAGAGAATTTGGGATTTGAAATTGAAATTGAAGTTTTGTGCAGATTTCACAAACTAACACTGATATCAAATCAAAACTTGAAATTGGAGTGTCAAATCCTATGACCAAATGCCTATTTAGTTTGACCAGACACGATGTTTAAATCTGAATCTTGTGATCTTACACTTAAGATATATATAGCTTGTTATAAAAGCTCAGTTTTTCACGAAACCCCTTTTTTATGTTAATATTTTACCTTATAACAATTGTTTACCTATAACAGCAACAATTCACGAAACCCATTTTTTATGTTAATATTTTACCTTATAACAATTGTTTACCTATAATAGCAACAATTATCTTTATAAAATTACTCCTCTATAACATGCATCTATCTTCTTTTTTGGTAACATAATAACTAACCATCTTTATAGAAATAGAATCTCTAAGATTACTAATAATATGTCTAGTGATTTTGACCAAATATTTTGATTTAAAAAAAAAAACTATATTTATTTCTTCCATCAATCCTATAAAGTTTAATTTTCAAGTAGATTTGAAGTGTACTGTGCCTCAGAGCTTAAATCTTTGTGTATTTAGTTATGAATTTATTGAAATTGTACTAACTTTCTTTAATATTTAGTTAGTGAAGTATTCATTGTTTTTGAGATTTGGAATTTAAATAATTTAATTTATCATTTGTTATAACATTAAAAAAATTTAAAAATTAGATTTTATGCATCATGTGTTTATTTATAACAACTAAATAAGCTTTAAATGTGTAAATATCAAGTGTTGTTACAGATGTATAACAGTCAGTCGTTATAGCAGTCAAAAAATCTAAAAAAAAAAAGGGCTATTATAGAGAGGTTTGACTGTATACCAAATATCTTTGAATCTTATATATATATGTGTGTGTGTGATGTAGGGATCGGACGTTACCCCCCTGAAACATCTACGATAAACATTTGACATTGTTACTTCATTTTTACTCATTCTTCTTAGAAGGTCTACTATGACTATAGTGCCCTCTCATTTATGGTTTTATATTTCTAATTTTTTTTTTATTTTTGACTCGTTTATCAACTTAATAAAACACATTAATATGTTTAAGCTCCAACGTACATACTACACATTCCGACGTTGGGATATTTACAATGAATATTCCGTATGTGGTGGAGGGTGTAATCGGGTAATTTATTTATTATAGCTCGTAAAGTTTTTATGTTAATTCGAATAATATTTTAATATACATTTATTTCACTTTAAGGTGGTTAATATTAATATGCCGACTCCAATATATAAGTTGAGTTGATCAAATCAGGAGGATCACTTTCACTTTCACCTTTACTTCGCGCACTTGGAAAAACTCTCTCTTTGATCTTGTTAATGAATTTGTCGGATTATACCTTTTATGTCAAAACATTTGTGAATCAAATAATATATAATATGATAACAATACTTAGCATGTTAGTCTAGTACGGTAGACATTGAAAATACTTTTAATCAGTATATTGGATAACCATTTTATATATTTGTGGAATTGTCTACACTATCTAAGGATCCACTAGGTATCTATACATGTCAAGCAACTATTAACAATTTTATTTGAAGCTATGTATTTTACTTTCCGCCTTGCTATATAGTATATATGTTGGCACATGATTAAGGTGTCTAACTCAAATTTTCTAGCATGTCAAGAAAAGTCTACATTTATTCGAAGGACTCCTTTTCTGAATGTTTATTTTGACATTTTAAGAAAATTTAACTTGCTTGGATAAGTTTTTCTAGGAATAGAGCTTCATATTTATTTTCAAACGACTACTTTTCGTTGAAATGTACTTTGCATAAAGCAATATGTTGGTAACATTCAGAAAAACGATATTTTTCCCAAAGGAAACTATAACTATCCAACCACATATTAATGTTACAGATACTCTTTGTCAAAAGTATTTATCTTGAAAAAGTTTTCTAATAAAAATTGTGCAAACGCCACTAATTTTGGGCACAATGAATAAATAGCTGCTATAGAAAGATATAAAATTTACCGTATTACATGGGATGTTAAGTGTTATATACATCGTTATTGTAAAAATAAAAAAAAAATTATAACTATATTATACATCTATTATACATCAAAAAATTTCATGAACCTTTACAAATTACAAGATTAAAATTGAACAGAATAAGGGGGAGAGAAAAGGTCCCTTTTTAGGCTTCGTAGTTGTATTCTCAAAGGGAAGTTAGGCGTCGACCATCTTCACCCAATTGTTGGCTTCAGAAAGGTGGAAAAAAAGTAACAAAAGATAAAAGTGGACCTGTGGTAAATCTCGAGTTGTCAAAGTGAAAAATAAAATGAAAAAGAAATTTAAAAAAAAAAGGTGAGACGTCTAAGTCTATAATTGTCAAATTCAGGATTTAAGAAGATATACATATTTAACACCATATTTATTACCCGCACCCGCTCTTTTCACCAAATCTTAACAATAATTCAAGTAAAATATACATCAGCTAATCATGATTAAACAATAAGGGGTCGTTTGGTGCATGGTATAAGTTGGGATATTCCAGCACTAATTTTTTACACCATGTTTGGTACAAGGTATAAATTTAGGATAAATTTATACCTTGTACCAAACAAAGCACAAAATGCATCCTGGGATAAAAGATGAGATATCCCATCTTATCCCACTTATACTGGGATTATTTTATCCCATTCAGAAGATGGGATAAAATAATCCCAACTCTTGGGCTAAACGAAAACAAAAGAGGGGGCAACAAAGAAAACGAAAACAACGGTCAAGATAATCATCGAACAAGAACAGCTAAGAAAGAGCGAAATGTCAACACTCAAGTTTGCGAGCATTCCGATACAAAAAAGAAACAAAGAAGAACAGAAAGAAGAGAAAGAAGAAATTAGTCCTGGGATTACAATCCCCGGATAATTTTGACTATCTACCAAACGACCACTAAATGTATAAAAGAGAAGTGTCTACTTCCTCCGTCCCATATTAGTTGTCTACATTACTAAAAATAGCTATATCAAAATATTACTTGTCAATTTACAGAACCAAGATAGAATTAATTAAAAAAATTCTATTTTGTCTGTACCATAATTGTTTTTTAAAGTAACCAATGTTGAGTAGAGTGTAATTTATTAGAGTATGTTTTAAAAATACACTTTTATTTACGATTTCTTAAGGGACTTGTAAATGGGAATGTGCATAAGTAATATGAGACAGAGGAAGTAACATTCATTTAATTGATATAAATACCGGATACGAATTAATTACCCATTTTACAGTATTAATAGTTTTCAATATGCAAGTAGCAAATTAGCTAAGTTTACCTATATTTACCTACAAATAACCTAATTATATATATGATTTTTTTTAAAAATTATTTGTGCATAAAATTTAAATTCAATGTCGGAACTCTCTTTTATGGAAATGCAGAATACCCAACGAGTCATATGGTCACTCAACTTAAGAAAATTACTTAGTAAAGTCATGTATCTATTTTTTGTTCCTCCTATGGTCATTTAAGTTTATGCATTTGCCTTATAAAGTAACAAGCCAAAAGTCACTTTAAAAATAAAAGAAAAATGGCCAAGGTAGTCCCTTAAATTTAGACTTTGAGTTAAAACACCCCTTATTTTTTAACACCGAACAATAATGGTCATCCAACTATTTTTCACTTTCTTACTTCGTTAATTAGATTGTGTTCGTCCTATAGGTAAGTTCATAACATAGATTTTTTTTTTAAAAAAAGAAACAAATCATAATGTCTAAAAATAAAAAGAGATATGCGATAAAGGGGAGGAACAACTATTGTTCGAAATTGGGAGCGATATTTAATATTTTTAGCGGGAGGAAATAATTTTTACCCAAATAATTACAAGATTGACAAAAATAATATTTGAAAACTTTAATTTTTTTTTAGTACACAATGATTATGTAGAATCTCCTCAATTTATGTGATGTCAAATAATTTATATTATTATGATGATACCCTTCAATGTGTTTCTATGTTTTTTCTCTTTACGAAAACCCTTTTGTGCGTTCCGTTATTTTTAATATCACAGTTAGAGTTTTACTAAAATTGTATATTATTTTATATTATTAAAAAGTTGTTATGTTTTATGTTAAAGAACAAGGATTACTCTAATTGAAAATTCAAACTTAAGGGATTACTTGACTCTTTTTCTTTTATTTTAAAGTAACTTTTAGCCTTTATTATTTTGTAAGACAAATATATAAACTTAAATAATCATATGGGGAAAAAATAATTTTATTAGATAATTTGCATAACGACTATTCGAAGAATTGACTCAATACCCAACCATATGCCATAGTTCTAGATTCCACCTCATCGAGATTAGACAAACAAACTTTTTCCTTAATAGTTAAAACAAACAACCAAAATAGCCCTAACATTTGGGATTGCCTCTCACTTGGTGGCAAATAAAATAATCAAATTATCAATGTAGCTGTTTTCTTTTGGATGAAGAAAGGGGTATACTTGTCAAGTGGACTAAAGGGTGACCTCTTTGAAAAGACAACAAATATGAAAGTACTGGTTACCCAAAAGAACCTATGAGTGAAGAAAATTAAGATGATGAGACAAAGTCATTCAAAAACCTGTCCACAATTAATAAGAAGCCAAAAGCAACTTATTTTTTTCCCTCCAAAAAATATTACTACTAAGAAAACATAAATAAATTCATGCAAGTAAAGAAAAGAATTGTCAAACATAGATGCCTATATATACCTCCCTTCACACTTCTTTCTTCTCTCCTCTCAATTCTCTCTCTCTCTTCTCTTCTAAGAAACATCAATCAAGAATCCATATTTGTTTATTCAAGTTAGAGTACTTTACTTGTATCCATGGATGCCCCTTTGAGATCAAGAACTTCATTGTGGCAAATTCTTTCAACATTCTTTCTCCTAATTTTATTAGGTAATGTACCTTCATTTTTTCCTTTCCAAGATGGTTTAAATTACACTGCTCCGTCAGAAATTGGCTCTTCATAAACGTCTCTGATATCATTTCGAGGGCCAACATCCATCGGAGATTCGCGTTCTTTAATAGTGTGGAATTTTTGTTTTTAAATGCCATTATGATTACTAAGATTAATATTCTGAATTATGTGCAACAGGTTTGAACAATATTGGAGGAGTAGAATCACTTGGGATTAATTATGGTCAAGTTGCAAACAATTTACCACCACCAGATAAAGTCCTTCAACTTTTGCGTGCTCTCAAGATAACAAAGACAAGAATCTATGACACAAACCCTCAAGTGTTGACAACATTTGCCAACTCCAACATAGAGTTAATTGTGACAGTGGAGAATCAAATGCTAGCTACATTATGTGACCAACAACAAGCCCTTCAATGGGTAACTAGCCACATTAGGCCCTATTTTCCGGCCACAAACATCACAGGCATCGCAGTGGGCAACGAGATCTTCACTGACGGAGACACGTCTTTAATGACATATCTTGTGCCAGCCATGGTTAACCTCCATGCAGCACTTGTTAAAACAGGACTTAGTCAATCCATTCAAGTCTCTTCCCCTAATTCACTTGCAGTTTTAGCCAATTCTTACCCTCCTTCATCTGGTAGTTTTAGGACTGACCTTAATGGGATCATGCAACAATTCTTGCAATTTTTATCCACAACAAGATCACCCTTTTGGATCAATGCATATCCTTATTTTGCATACAAAGACAGTCCCACCAAAATTTCCTTAGACTACGTGCTATTCAATTCCAATCAAGGGATGGTTGATCCATACACCAAGCTACACTACGACAACATGTTGTATGCACAGGTAGATGCGGCTATATCTGCAATTGCAAGAATGGGTTTTAATGGGCTAGAAGTTAAAATTTCTGAGACTGGATGGCCTTCAAAAGGCGACTCTAATGAAATTGGTGCCACACTACAAAATGCAGCAATTTACAATAGGAACATTTTTAGGAGGCAATTGCTTAATGAAGGGACCCCTTTGAGACCTAATGTGAGATTAGATATTTATGTGTTTGCTTTGTTTAATGAAGACATGAAACCAGGGCCAACTTCAGAGAGGAATTATGGCTTGTTTCAACCTGATGGAACCATGGTTTATAATGTGGGGTTATTGTCTACTACTTCTACTACTACAGAGCCATCATCAGCTTCCATTTCCCTTGCTTCATCTGCCCCTCCTATGGTAAAAACATAGACTTTTAATTACTTTGTAAACTTTTTCCTTATTTGCCTAATTAGGAATAAACTCAACTAAGGGTAAGATGTAATTAAGCATACATAATTCACTACAAAAAAAAAAAAAAAAAAAAGATTAACTACGAAATTCATAGTAAGTCTGTCGCTAAATAACTCGTAGCTATCAGGATTTTTTGATAATTGATAGGATTGGCGACAAATTCTTGCTATTTAGTGACAAAAGTTGTTCGCCATTAATTCTTGGGTTTTAATGATTAAAGTGAATTGATATAAATAGTCATACAGTAAATTAACTGATATATGGTTTTTTTTTTTTTTGGATTAATGTGGTGTTGTTATTGTACATATTATTTTCAAACAGGTGAAACAAGTAGGATATCAAAGCTTGGCCAACTGGATGATGATGTTTGCATATTTTTGCTGGCTTTTAATGAGATGAAGATAACATGAAGGTTAAAGCGGAGTACTTGGCTATATATACATCGGCAAGTCTTCTCTTTAAGCTGGTAGAATCACAAAGAAGGATACAAATAGTAAGTCCAAATTCCAACAGCAAAGGAAAAAATTATTTTCATTTGTTGGGAATATTCATTTGTTAGCCACTGGACGTCTATGCATGCATCAAGAATGGAGCTCACGACAACTACCACAGACTATGAATGGACACAATGAGCTTTCATGTAATATTTTTTTTTTAAGGGATCTAGTTTCTCGTTTAATAGAAAAAGTATGTATAGTCGACGTCATTTATTGTGTAATATAGAGATTGATGTTCCGAAAGATTAACTAGCTCATTCCTTGCTAGGGTATTGACAAAATTCATTTTGTTAATTATGAACATCCCATTGTGCAGAGGATTCTATATGAAATGCAAAGGGCTTACAATCTTTTAAACATTTGTAATATATGTATCTATAATATTTATTGTTCAGAAATAACATACAACTAGAGATCGTTTGGAAATAATGATTACGTCTTTGGAGGTGGATTCCATAACTATTCTTATAGGTTAAACAAGAGAGATAAGTTCTTTCTAGCCTTCTTTCTTTTCTGGATATACAAAAGTTTAAATTAAATATAACGCGACAAAAGGGCAAAAAGGATACCTTTTTTTCTTTTTAAATTTTTAGATATATATAATCTGCTAGCTAGGGCAACCTTTATTCCCTGGGCATAAACCGTCAGCATAGTGCATGTCTGCCATCCTTTTCTTAAAGGAGCATGCTTTAGACTTTTTCACTGTTGAGATATGAAACAAATTAGTAAACGGCTTTATGAATTTTATATGTCAATGTTCTTTATACGTAAAAGAATCACAAAACTTTGGGATCCATTTGGTATCACCTAACATGCTGCACATGAAGCCACCTCTAGTAGATCTCTTAGCCAACCGAAAACAAATATATATATATATATATATATATATATATATATATAGGGAATCCAAAAATAAGAATCATTGTATGGATCATTCGCTGAAAAAGGGAATACCTATAACAAACATTGGTAAAATTCTGAAGTGATTCTTCACGGGCAAAAAAAAAAAAAAAAAAAATAGAGGCCATATAGACAATGCATTCTCTTATTAGTCGGAAGTCCCACGCAACTTTGGGAAAAGTGTTGCTGTTTCTTTTGGATGCTAATAACTTAGGCATATACAATTACTAGTCTCAAGCAATGTATTCAGCAAAAACTGAAAAAACAGAAGTAGATTACATGTTCAAATATCATTAAGTTTTTTTGGTACTCTTGAAAATATAAAATAGAAATATTAAAATGTTTCATGAGCTACATAAAACATTGCTTAAATCTCTCATGAGCAAAAAACTCGAACTTTTTTGTGTATTTTCACAAACTAGCAAAACTTACTCACATTCGTGACCTTCATTAGTTGCCAGAAGGTATATTTGTTTGCTTCTCTCCCGTATCTAATATTTGTCTTGTTAGTTTTCGGCAAGTGTTTGCGATCTTCAATAATAACCGTAGGGTGATATTATATAATCTTTTTTTGAGAAGCTGAACCACATGAGATTCTCAATCGCTCTTTTTAGTGGAGAGGAATAGTGCGGGAAGGGAGCGAGACCAAGCCGAGCCACTAGTAGACAACCTGTTTCAACTCTAATTCTTTATATCCCATTTTCTTTTGCTAATGTTAGTCTTTGATTAGTGGTCAAGTGAGATATGTTTCATCTTACCTGAATATCCCAATATCAACATTTCTGGATCATCGCTAAAAATTTCCCCACAAGCAACATCTCCAGCTGTTCAATTATCATATAGATGTATATTAGCCATAAGCTAATTGTACGATACACATGAATCCAACACTAGTCTTCCCACCACAATCTCCCTAACTGCCTTCGCCAAATATTAGCAAAAGGAAGAATTAAAATAATTAAAAAATTGACGATTGGAGCATATTAAAGTTATAACAAGGCACCTTTTCTAATCTTGTGCAACATTCTAGCAGAAAACAAGTACAGGGCAACAAAGGAGGTTCTATTGGTTGCTTTTTTGCAACCAAACAAAATTGATACAGTCGGAAAGTTGCTTAAGATACCCCATTCCCACGTAGGTTATCATGTGCATTTGCCGAATTTGATGATAAGTTACTTATAGCATTGTTTCCTCTTTGCAGGGTTGGCAATTAGGAGATCCCTTTTCTTATAGCATAGGTCCATCTTTAGCTTTCAAATCATCATGATATCCTTCAAGAAAATCTTAGGTGCTCTTTACATTTTTCCTTGGAACTTGAATATAACCTTGTCTTCTAATTAGCCAAATCATTTGACTCAGAAATAGAGAAATTATAACCATATAATTTGGTAGAGGCAAATTCAAAATTCAAAGTTTGAGTTCCTTAGCAATTTCAAATGGAATTAGCAATAATAACTAAATCCACAAATAAATATATATAACTATTTAGTGGATTTTCTTAATACAACATTCTCACCCTGGGTTTCATGTAAAGCGTTAAATGGACCACGACCAAATCCCAAAAGCTATGTTAGGCTCCTGAAGCTTTGAATGACTTAGGCCTCATTTGTTTTCATTAAGATTAAGACATCTAAATCTGAATGCACATCTGAATGATTAAGATGTTGTCTCTAAGTCTGAACACTGAATGATTAAGACTGTTTGTTTTTCAATATCTGAATGTGCATAATGTATTTATTTAAACATAATAAATATATAATTCAAATTAAAAAGTAACTAAATAGTAGAAAATAAATACAAATTTAATAAAATAAAATATTATTTGATAAAAAAAATAAAACATTTATGTTCACTAGTAATGGTGGAGATGTTTTGTAGTTGTGGTGGGTGGTGAGTGGGGATGGAGGGGTGAGTGGGTGGTGGGCGGTTGGGGTGAAGGGTGGGAGGTAGTTAGGGTGGGGGAGTTGGTGGGGAGTGGGGGTGGGAGGTGGGGGTAGTGGGAGTGGGGTGGGTGAAGTGGAGTAAGGGTTAGTGGTGGGGAGTGGTGGTGGGTGGTGTGGGGGTAGGGATTGTGGTGCGGAGTGGGTGGTGTGGGGTAGGGATTGGTGGTGGGGCGTGGGTGGTCTGGGGTGGGATTGAGTTTGGTGGTAGGGCGGAGGTGGTAGGGAGTGGGGGGTTGGAGTGGAGGGTGGGTGGGTGGTGGGGTTGGAGTGGAGAGTGGGTGGGGGTGGGGGTGGGTTGGAGCTGGTGATAAAAATGTTTCATACAAAGATACCTCTTAATGATATTAAGACCTTGTTCAAGATCTTAATGATTAAGATCTATTCAGACCCAATAAGTACTAAGATCTTAATGCAAACAAATGCACTTAATGGCTTAAGAACTGAACCATTCAGATTCAGACCTCCAATAAGTGCAAACAAATGAGGCCTTAAAGTGATTGTTCATGAAAATTGAAGATCCTTGATGCATCGTTAGCCTCATAGGTTCTCCACTCATGTCAAGGCTGAGTTGGGTAGAGATCTAACCTTCTAAAAGTGGTGTCGTCGAAAAGCATGGCTTTCTATCTAGTGCTTGAAAAATTGCAAGAAATGATGCTAACATTATACTAATTTGTGAACTTGTGCAAGTTTCACCATATAAAATTATTTTTATATGTTTGACTATGAGAAGACATGATCATAACTTGAATATACTCGCATGCCTTTGAACTATTTATGTTTTACCAACGGAAATACATGCTTAAGTCTTATGATGAGAATAAAATCAAAGATTAATAAGATATTTATGCTTGATTTTGATGTTGAGACCAAATAGGCCACTGATTATGATGAAAGTATTGGGAGGAACTCTCAGTTACAGGATACTCACCTCCCGTTATCTAGAGACCACACGTGCTAGTAATACAAAATTTCAGAATTTCTAAATGCTCGTTACTCCATGTGAGAAGATACATAAGAGTAAAAGAAATAGTATTAAGCAACATGTCCAGTTGTTAAAGAATGTAGTTTATACAACCATCCACTCACATAGTCATACATTTTACAAACACGACAAGTTCAACAATTAACATCTGAACTGGCACGCTGCTGAATAGCTCATAGGTCAATAGTTCAGGAAGAGGATAGAGGTGGATGCCTTCACTGGAGCACATGGCTGCCATAATCTGAGTTGAACTTATCGTACCTTGGTGCATGGAGGTGTGCAGATGGTCTAGTGTTCTGTAGCGCCATCTCAATATCTCTCACGGTTATTGGTCCAACATTGGGCAACTCTGTCGAAGAATGCAATAATTCAGTACAAATGGATGAGATCGTGGACCTAAAGAAGTGCCTCATTAAAATTCTTCACACAGTGCTGGGTTAACAACAGTTTCAATGACAACAAAGTCACTCAGTGAGTCAAGTATAATGATTCTGCTGGAATAGTTCATTTGGGTAAAGAATCACACTGTATTCTTGTAACTGGAGCAGGTAAAGATCTGTAATGAAATACACATACACAATGAACATGTATCAAGTGCACTTTACCGGTATCTAACATACATTGACTTCTCTAGGTCGTTGGATCAAGCAGTAATTCATGGGGAAGAAGCATATTTTAGAGCTTATAACCAAAATTTTGTTGGAAGACAGATTAACAGAGTGGATGCATTGATTGTCATTAAAATATCACCATAAACCAATAGCATGCATGTGGCAGTATTGAGAAATAAAGGAATAGTCTGGTAGGAGGATGTGACAGAGAGAGAAAAATAATATAGTAAGCATATACCCTTGCCACAGTAGAAAACCAGAAACACGAAGCCCCTTACATCCCGGCATATACTTATTACCCCTCCCACCCCAACAAAATAGTGGATAAAATATGGCATACCATCCTCAGGCACCACTTCTTCCTTCTCTTCAAGTTGTGCCATTAAACGTCTTAATGGTTGCATGGCAGCCTCCTTGCATAATAGCCGAATGTCAGAACCGGAAAAACCTTCTGTCTTTTCTACCAATAAATCATATGGAAGTGGCGCCTCCTCAGGGAGGGATGGTAGTAATTCCTCAAACATGGCGCACCTCGCTTCTGACTCCGGAAGGGGCACGAGGATCTACAATTACAATCAAAAGGTGAACAAAATAGTTACGAGCTTGACTTACAAGTGAACGAGACTATATTAAGTATGACTGAATTCTATTCTTTTCCTTTTTTCAGCCAAGTCTTCTACTACTCACATTAAGCGCATATTAAGCATGTTCCAGAAAAAAGGTAATCAAAAGTTTCCCCACCCAGCCATTCCAGCTCTTTAACAATGAAAAAGGAGGGAAATTACCATATAGATCTATAATATGTAATTATTCAACTAAAAGATGAAAGTTCATTTAACAACCATACCTGCAAAGGAATAGCATTTATGGGAATCAAACCATGGAACTCTAAGTTAAAGCTTAATCCCCAACTTTACCATCTGGACCAATATTTACTGGCTTCAAATCTCACATGTTTTTACATAGATAGAAAGGCTCCATCCACTTAAATTATAAAATGTTTGACATGCTTTACTAGGAGATACTGACGAAGAAATGAGAACATTGTGATGCTAAATATAACTGAAAATAAAATATGATTTTGCTCTAATTCATTTATTTCTTGCAAATAGTCTTGTTATCAAGCAAAGTATGTTTCAAGCCCACACGAAAGATTACCCGCTTCTCAAGACGCCGGAGCATTGCTGCATCCAGTTCCCAGGGAAGATTTGTTGCTGCCAAAACAAAGACAAGTTCATCTGTCCGATTCAAACCGTCCATCTGCAGTGTATTTCAGCCATTACCTATCGATAAAGTTCTGATAAAACCATACTAAATGTCTTCACTAATATCAAAGAGAAGAAATGGCAAGATTGGACATAAAGCAAACTGTACAAGTTTATGGATTACTTTTAAGTTTTATCTATAGTGTGATTTCTTTAAAACAATTTATCCTGGTTCTGCATGATTATTGGCTAAGTCTAAAAAGATGAGTCAAACCATTTCCTAAGTTTTGGCATAAAGTTACTTATCCTCTCCAGTGTCAAGTGACTTTCCTCTCTTTAAGTTCCAACGACTACCCTACTCACTCAACTTACTTCTCACTGACTGTATAACAGCACATAATTCAAATCTGACTGAGCATTGTTACCTAACCAAAAGTGGCTGAAAAATCTCTAGGGTCAACGGTCAGGGAAAAAATCCAGATTCCAATTGTACTTGGAACCTCAGAAGGGTGCTAACCAGAAGAAATTCTATTAATTTGCTAATTTCAGAAGAAGGTTCAGCTGTTGTAACTTCTCATAACAGCAGGAAAAGATTTTTCTTAAGATGCTAGTTCATAGTTTCATTTATTCTTTTAAGAGGAAGGACTTTGAGGTACTGCCTCAAGTGCTTCTATCTCCCCAACCCACCCAACGTGAAGCCACAAAGGGAAGGGAGGAGGCGGGGGGGGGGGGGGGGGGGGGGGGGGAGTCGGAGAAACATATAGAGAGAATAAAAGGCAAAATCATTCCCTAGGGCAGTAATTGGCTTTTGACTCATTAATTTTTTAGAAAAAAAGTGTAGGCTTTTGACTTCTTAGTTGCATCGCTGTGCAAAAAGCATAGTTTTTCACATGTCATCCATGCACTTCTAATTATCAAGCTTCACCTGTATGAGCAATTCTGTTTTTAAACGCCTACTAGCTTCATGCTCACTACGAGCTTCCCCGCGTTGACTGATAATTGCATCAATTTCATCTAGAAAGATGGTTGAAGGTGCATGATGCTTGGCAAGCTCGAACAATACTTTTATCAATTTCTCAGAATCACCTGTATCACACAAGAAACTTTTAGAGTACACAACACAAAAACTGAAGCACTTTTCTCACCTGACCTGTCTAATACTTTATTCATTTAGAAGCTGATGAGATACACTGGAATGATCTCATTTGAGTTAGATGATTCAACATTCTACAATTGTCTTTCACATTGCAACAGAAAAAGATACATACAGAAGGCAGAGGCTGACAATCAAAGACAGAAATAAAAAATTGATGATATGTGGAAGAGCTGAACCCCATATACCCATACAGATGCCTTAATAAGTCAGCCGCATTAGGTGCTAGCTTGTGTCAAAGTTGACAACACACATAAGAGCTGTCTGAACGTCAGTGCAGACAAATAGAACCACATTGACCACATTATGCATAATAACTCAGAACATGCATTGGGTTTTAACTACACACCAGTTTTGCTTACCTTAGACATTTCATAAATCATGAGAAGTTATATTGCTTTGTTCCATCAAATTGCAAGGAAAAATATCCAGGGCAACTTTATAGATGCTTGTGTATGCTAGCCTTTTGGTAAACTTACAGGGATGTGTATGAAATAGACTGGATGATAGATTTCATTAGCTCGTTTCAGGAATAGGATCTTTTATATAGAGGTGATCCCCTTCTTTATTGGGGCATTATGGATCGCCCACTCTTGTACTTATCAATCACCAACTTGGTGTCTGGTTTTATTATATTAATGATATCTCTTCCTTACTGATAACTAAATACAGGGCAACTTTATAGGGAAAGAAATAGATCAAGCTGAATCCGCAGCTAACATTGGAGCGTGATATAGCATGACCTTCAGTGCACAAACCAAGATAAAATGTGTAACTTTATTTCAAATTGGATGGTATCTACTTTTTGGTTGTCTAACATCATTGAAGATCAATTAATAGGATGGTAATATCACCCCTTCCACATTTCTCTTTTAATATCGTACAAATTTGGCATTATTCTCCTCTTTTAGTTAATGTTTGAGTCAATAGCCACTTCCAACTATAATCTTCATACCTTTGCCAAATGAATCAAAACCCTCAACATGAAAAATAGAAAAGACCACTTTAGTATATTGCAGAGGAAAAACTTACCACGCCATTTGCTGACAACTGATGATGCCGAGATATTGAAAAACGTGGTATTGCATTCAGTTGCAACTGCCTTGGCAAGCATGGTCTGCAAATTAACAGAGTAAAAGTTTAACGAGATAAAAGACATTATAACATCAAAAACGACTTTTGTATTCAGCCCCCTCCCATCTCAAGTTATTAAGCTTTATGTATAAAGAAAAGAAATGTCAGGATGCAGAATCTCAACAACATGAATATCAAACGGGACAGATCACCAATAGAAGTACAACCAGAAGGCAATTAACAACACAGTTTATATACAGAGCTGAAGGATACAGAATATGATTGAAAAAAAACCTTTTACACGGAAGAAAAACATGCTTACAGACCTTTCCCGTTCCTGGAGGGCCAAAAAGGAGGATACCTTTCCATGGAGTTAGAAGACCTTTGAAGTACCTAGAAGAAGAGAGAAAAAAGTAGATCTTCTCTCAATCACGAGGAGTCCTAATATCATGCTTTTTCAAAGAGAAAAAGTTCATGAAAATTACAAATAAAACGTCCGAAGACATTATTGGATTGGACATTGGCACTAAATCTTTCGTCCTTTAGGTTGCACCACAAGAGTACAAAGAATTATTTTTTTTTATAACCGTTCGACACTCGGTGGTACAACAATATTATAACCTCTGTATTCAACTTGTTAGACAAGCAGCATATAACCAAGTATTGTTTACTAAACCTACTTTGGATATTTAATTGGCATGACAACTGCTTCTTTTAGTAGACGCTTGGCGGTCTCTAATCCTTTAATGCTCTCCCACTTAACATCTGGATTACCACGAAGAATATCCCTGGAAATGTAAAACAGACAGAAATTTAGCAAAATTAGTCTCCAATCCTAACAATGATGGTGAACGAGATTGAAAACCAGATCCAGTCAACAGCATTTACTCTAGAGTTCAGGTCATTTTGTCAACACCTACCTGCTTAAACTTTCTCCTAAAGCGCGCATCTCTGCAGACTCGAAAGGGGGAAGTAGAGATCTTTGCCTGAAAATGAACATTTAAATTTACTGAACTTCTTCAGGAAGAGGGGTTGGAGTTTTGGTAGTTGAAAGTTGTTATATATATGAAATATCTCTGCGCAACCAAACACAAAACTTAAGGTCATTAGTTGTTGTGTCATACGGTTTTTCGTCCACTCCGGCAGACTGAACCCCGTTAACTCCATTAGATTGTGCTGAGCCTCCATTAGCCTAAACCAGAAGTAAGATTAAGCGTATCAGACTAAGATTAAGCGTGTCAGACTATCAATAGGATTTATATAATCATCTCATTCATCATCCGCAAATACCTGATTATACTGCTCGTAAATTGATAATTCTGCAGTGTTCCGCACATATCCATTTCCATTCACAGTCGAAGAATTTCCATTTTGTACAGCATCACTATTCTCAGTTGCATCGGGTGCAGGAACCTTCTTCCTCCCAAACTTCATATCATAAAACAACTTAAAATCCTAAATATTGACACCAAAAACAAGTGTTGTATATAAATACTCAATGTCCCTAACCCTGATCTGTTCATTTTATCAAGAAACACATCCAAGTTATGACTCATTCAGCAATTGCAACTCCTGTGAACAGAACTAACAATACGGTTTAACAAACTATTCATGTCAACTCTGTTTAACTCCCCATCAATTTCCTTTAATTAATAGTAGAACTTCAATCTACTAAGAACTAAATACTGGTTTTGCGTCTTCTTTTCTGCTCCCTTCTAAATTCTTTGGAAGACAATATTATGACACAAAGTTAAATAAGATCAAAAGCTGAACAATCCGACTTAATCGGAAAAGTCTTCGCCTACTTACTCATCTATTTAAATTTCAAAATCTACTCAAGGTCAGGCACATACTTTATGTTATCTCTTTTATTTTCAGCATTGACAAAACAATTTCTCTTTTTCAAACTTCAATAACACTTGTATCTACTAAACGAATAATTTATCACTTTACAGCTTGTTTCTTGTTCATTTCCACATTGCTGGGAAGACCATACTTTTGTTCTGATAGAACGCAACTACTCAAATCAAAACCTGAGCAGTTCAAACTACATCTACAATGACAAAATCTCATATCTAAATGAATTTTAACATCCAGTCACTAATTAAAAGGAGACATTTTAATTCCTTGCTTAATGACTACATCTCAGTTACCTTCCACACTTTCTGGAAGAACAAGAGCCAAATTTCGGTAAGAAACATCAGAATCAAGGCCCAAAAAGGTATTAAATCAATTAGGCAATGTCAATCTAACATCAGAACAATCTGTCCTCACAGATAATTCCTAAAGTAACACATAACATCAAAATAATGTCAAGCACACTCTTCATCTAACTTCACTTGCAATCGAAAATAAAATAAAATACAGAGAGCAGAAAATGGCTGAATCGAAACCGAAAATTTCACAGAATAAATCAAAACAATTTCTTTGGTAATTATAAAAAAAAAAAAAAAAAAAAAAATCTCTTTCTTTCGAAGGAAAACTGAAAATGAAAGAGAATAAACTTTAAGGAAATGTCAAACTAACACCACAAATATCTCTTTCTTTTGTCAATCCTGGTCTCACGCATGAATAGGTAAAACATCAAATTCCTACAAAACTTCACTTTAATCTCCAACTGTCACCTTAAAAATTCAGCAAAAACTCGGCATTTCGAAGATAACGCAAATAAATCAAAGCCAAAAATGCACGAACATAAAAATCATTTTGATTTTCTCAAAATCTAATTTATTCCTTCTCCGATACTTAAATCATTACCAGTTTACCACGACTCCTCCATGAGCATGTATCGACTCACACATATATCGTCTTAACATCACAAGAGAATCAAAGTGCATTAGTGGAAGTCTAAATTTACCGGAAAGGTCCAGCGAGTCAAAGCAGGTTCATCTGCCATTGAAGTAATAAGTACTCTTCCGATTCAAAGTCTGGTAGAAAGAGAGAGAGATAAGTAGTAATTTGTGATCCCTCTCTTTCTCCGTCACACTCGAGGAGATACTCAAAAGTATTTTCTTGCAATTATTTATGGTAAGTCACACACTGTTAACTGTTTACTGCAACCGTAACTATTCCTTTAACCCCACACCCCTCTGTCATGTAATCATGGAGACTGGAGAGATGTCGTTGTTATTTGAAAATGTTTAAAATTATGGACTACCCCATGACGTTGTCATTTGTGATATAAAGCTCCTTCACCTTTCATAATGTAGAGATAACGCCTGTAAAGTTATGGGATTGATAGCGACTTTTCTACCCGAACTCATATTTCTCTTTCATTTTGATTTGTCTTCATTTGATATTAGTACTATATACAAGCATGGGTTTGCACCCGGGCAATTCGCACAATTGCCCTTCTTTTGGGTGGTCTTTAGATTTTGCCCCTCATATTTGTGGTTTTTAAGTTTTGCCTTTAGCTTGGATACCTGAGGTTCTGGGTTCGAACCACCGCTCAGGCATAAAATAAAAAAATAATTTCGCAAGGCAGGGCTGAAGGGAGTGTATGCCGGATCCGGCATAAAGTCCTTAAGGAAAAAACTAAAGTTATGCCGAAGGGGGCATAACTTTTCCTCAAGGCATAGTTTAGTTATGCCTTATGGGGCAAAACTTTTCCTTAAGGAACTATGCCTTATGGGCAGACTTTTAATTAAGGCATAACTAAAAGTATATCTCATAAGACAGAACTTTTAGTTATATTTTATGGGGCACACTTTTAGTTATGCCCTTTTAGTTAAGGCATAACTAAAAGTATGCCCCATAAGGCGGAACTTTTCCTTAAGGCATAATTAAAAGTTTGTCTTGAAAAGAAAAAAAAAAAATATATATATATATATATATATATATATATGTGTCTCAAGGCAAAGTCTGCCCCTGTAACACCCCGTAAACTTGAACTAGGTGTGAATTTGTAAAACTCTAGTGTTAAGATGATATCTTATCTATATGAACCCATTCTTGATGAATTCGGGTGGAGGATGATCGTTTTGAAGTCAAACCAACTAGTGAAGTTCTTAAGGGCTCTTAAATTCGCCTAAGTTTTGGTAGGTCTGTCTTCTGGCGATTTTCATGCAAATGTATTGCGAATTTGGAAAAACTTCCTTAATGAAAGTTGTAGATCTTTGAAATAGCTTTCCAACGGTAGGTCGCCCAGCCCAAACAAAGCTGCGTACAAAAAGTTATGCCCATTTTACTGAAGCCTGTCTTCACTGGAAATTTTGCCTGTGTTACGGTGAGACGTTACGGGCCGTAACATGAACCGTAACGTCTCAAAATTTTCCAGAAACTCTCTGGAAATTTCCACTAAGGGACGGTCCGTAACACGAAGGACGGTCCGTTCTTCAGAGGCGTCCTTTGGCCCGTTTTCACCAGAAAAATATAAATAAGACCCTTGTTTTATTTATTCCTCCACTTCCTAAACAACCCTAAGGACGAAAATTATTCCCCCAAGTCTTCAAATCAAAGGTAAGGGCATCCTTAACATTACTAAATCATTATAACATGATTTTTGTGACCAAAACCTAGGGTTTGCAACATAAGTCTTCCCAAAGTGATTCAAGCTAGGGTTTGGGTGTTCTTTATTAGAAAAGTGATTTGTTAAACCTTGTTTAACAAATTAAGATATGTCTCTTTTGAAAATCTTATTTTGGAATGCATGACTTCTTTTCTTGAAAGTTCTTTATGGAATAAAAAGGGTGAACTTCTCATATAAAACCCTAATGTATGTCCCTTTTTAAAACCTTATTTTGGATGTATGTCTATTTTGGAAACCCTTTCGACTATGAAGGTAATTTATATGTCTCTTTTGCAAACTCTCTTGAAAGATCGATTCTTTATAAAAGCATGTTTTGAATGATATGATGAATTAGTTTTAACACTCTTGAAATCTATTATAGGTTTGATTAATGGTTAATGTGTGTGAGGGGACAAACCCACATTAAACCTAGATTGTAACAAACCCTACATATGTATGTGATATTATGAATGTTTTCCTCTATAGGAGATGCTTAATAATGATGGTTAAGGGTTGGTAATGATATTCTCGTTGATGAATCAGGACATGGAATCTTTCGTAAAGAAGTTATACGTTTTCAAAATATTCTTTGAAATGATTTATCTTTACGATATGGCATAATAAACCTTACTGGTAAATGGTGATGTGATTACCTTGGGATGAATTGTAATTCGGCTTTTATGCTATGAACTCTGTGGATGTGATTTTGCCTAGCCATTCGGGAGGATGAGTGGTCACCGGGGATTTCATATTCCGGTGTGCTTACGCCTAGCCATTCGGGAGGATGAGTGCTCACCGGGGATTTCATATTCCGGTGTGCTTACGCCTAGCCATTCGGGAGGATGAGTGGTCACCGAGGATTTCATATTCCGGTGTGTTTACGCCTAGCCATTCGGGAGGATGAGTGGTCACCGAGGTTTTCATATTCCGGTGTGTTTATGCCTAGCCATTCGGGAGGATGAGTGATCACCGAGGATTTCACATTTCGGTGTGTTTATGCCTAGCCATTCGGGAGGATGAGTGGTCACCGAGGATTTCATATTCCGGTGTGTTTATGCCTAGCCATTCGAGAGGATGAGTGGTCACCGAGAATTTTATAATCCGGTGTGGTGTGTTGTGACAAGGGAACCCTACGGTCATCCCCTCGATGTGATTGATTCTTGGGCTTGTATCGGCATGTGTGATATTCGTAATCTCTCGTGGAACTGTTGTTGACAATCATGATCAATTTGAAAGGCATAATTGAAAGTTGTAACTTGACAAAAGACTTTATAATCGATTTTGATAATTCTTATTGAGATACATATGCTGAATACCTGTTTTCATATTGGTTAATGGCTTTGTAAACTGTTTAACAAATGATATTAAGAATCACAAAGTGGAATCATTGTTTTTATACTATCCTTTCAGAACTGATTTCTTTATGTATTATTATATTTTATTTTTATAATACTTGTTGTCCCCGAGGCACTCACTGAGTACGAAAGTACTCAGGCATACCATTGTTATTTTTGATGGTATGTTAGGTAACGGAGAAGAGCAGGTTCGTGATACTCTCGACGCTTAGGAGAACTTGCTGCTGTTGTCGATTTGGTGAGCTCACATCCTTGTTAGTGGGACACTTCCTGTTTCATTTATTATTCTAGATTTTCGGGCTGCGTCCCGAAGTTAGACGATTGTTGTGTCTCTCAGAAGCTCCATAGATAGTTGTCAGAATTGTGGGTAGATTATCAAAAGTCTCGTACGACTTAATGGGTGTTCGCCACATTTTAGACTATTACTTATAAAGACTTCAGTTGATTTAATTCATGTATTCATGATTTGTTACATTTAATTTATAAACTGTTGGAGGCGAATGTTGAACCTGGCGGATTCAAGTATCATTATTGTGTTGCTTAGGTTCTTCCGATGTTGTTCATGACGTCGGATGCCGGTCACGTCTAGGGTGGGTTTTGGGGCGTGACAGCCCCCTCCGGCATAACTTTAGTTTTTCCTTAAGGATTGTATGCCGGATCCGGCATACACTTCCCCTAACCCTGTCTTGCGAAATTATTTTTTTATTTTATGCCTGAGCGGGGGTTCGAACCCAGAACCTCAGGTATCCAAGCGAAGGGCAAAACTTAAAGAACACAAATATGAGAGGCAAAATTTAAAGACCACCCCAAAAGAAGGGCAATCCATGCAAAAAAATGTTTGCACCCCATGCTTCGTCGTAACTTTTTCGTCGTCCGTTTGTGGGCCCAAAAAAATAAATTGTGGGCCCACATATTTTAAACAACTACTAATATTTAAAAAAAATTGTGAGCCCCATATTAAACACCAACCAGTAATAAAAATAAAAATAAAAATAAAAAAAAGTGGAACCCACCACATCCAAACTCACGGGAAAAAAAAAATGGATCCCATATTAACAAAATCAAGCAATATTAAAAAAAAATGAATCACATATTAAAAAAACAAACAATGTTAAAAAAAAGTGCTTAGAAAATCAAACAATTAAATCAATAATGATGGATTCTTGCCACATGCGTATCAACCCATTAGAGGGAGCAAATGGAATTATTGTACAGCAACATACTTAAAATACAAAAGTGCTTAGAAAATCAAACAATTAAATTAATAATGATGGATTTATTGCCACATGCGTATCAACCCATTAGTGGGAGCAAAGGAAATTATTGTACAACAACATACTTAAAATACTTTAAAAAAAAGTGTGGTCCCCATATTAAACACCAACCAACTACTATATAGAAAGGTGGGTTTGGGGCGCTTTTTCGTCGTTCATTTGTGGGCCCAACAAAAAAATTGTGGGCTCACATATTTTAAACAACTACTAATATTTTTAAAAAAATTGTGAGTCCCATATTAAACACCAACCAGTAATAAAAAAAAAAGAAAAAAAGTGAAACCCACCACATCCAAACTCACGGGGAAAAAAAAGTGGATCCCATATTAACAAAATCAAGCAATATTAAAAAAAAAAAGTGAATACCATATTAAAAAACACAAACAATGTTAAAAAAAAGTGCTTAGAAAATCAAACAATTAAATCAATAATGATGGATTCTTGCCACATACGTATCAACCCATTAGAGGGAGCAAATGAAATTATTGTACAACAACATACTTAAAATACAAAAGTGCTTAGAAAATCAAACAATTAAATTAATAATGATGGATAAAGTAGGACTAGTTGAAAATAGGCATGACCGAGACAAAATTTACATGTAATTTTCAGGAGCATCCATACTTGATCTATGTCATTGATTTTGCTGATAGTGACCATTGCTGGTTTAGTGACAAATTTATGTTACGAAAACCACTTTGATCCCATATTAGTACGATTAATGGACCAGATTGCTTAGCGATAGCAAATTGTGCGCACAATAAGGTTTAGCTATGTACAATTTTCAAAAACATGTGGTCCAAGTGGAGATTGTTGGAAATTTTTTATTTCCACATGCGTATCAACCCATTAGTGGGAGCAAATGAAATTATTGTACAACAACATACTTAAAATACTTTTAAAAAAAAAAGTGTGGTCCCCATATTAAACACCAATCAATATTAAAAAATTCAAAAAAACACCAACCAATTAAGCATTTAAAAAAAAAGTGTGGTCCCCATATTAAACACCAACCAATATTAAAAAATAAAAAAAAAGTAAATAAAGTGAAACCCACCATCTTCAAACTCACGGGAAAAAAAAAGGTGGACTCCATATTAACAAAATCAAGCAATATAAAAAAAAAAGTGAATCCCATATTAAAAAAAATAAACAATGTAAAAAAAAAGAGTGCAGACTTTGTATTCGTAGCAAACACTAATATAATAAAATTTTAGATACGGAGCACAATCTACAATGTTATTTTAATTGTGTTTTGAGCATAGTATCTCATATTGACAAAATCAAGCAATATATATATATATAAAAAAAAGTGAATCCCATATTAAAAAAACAAACAATGTCAAAAAAAAAAGTGCAGACTTTGTATTCATAGCAAACACTAATATAATAAAGTTTTAGATACGGAGCACGAACTATAATGTTATATTAATCGTGTTTTGAACATAGTATATATATATATACATATATATATATATTAATAATGTCCAAAAGGGTAGGCCCCATACTAAACAACACCAAGCAATATAAAATAATAATAATAAAAAAACTATATAAAGCATGAGTTTAGACCCATGCTTCGTCGTCCGTTGTCCCTTAAAAAAAAAAAAGGGGGGGGGGGGGGGGCATACTAAATAACACTGAGCAATAAAAAAAAAGGAAGAAAAATAATGAAACTCACCATATCCAAACTCATGGAAAAAAAAATGTGGACCCCATATTATCAAAATCAAGCAATATCAAAAAAAAAAAACAAAAGGTGAACCCCATATTAAAAAAAATATAATGTTAAAAAAAAAATGCAGACTTTATATTCGTAGCAAACACTAATATAATAAAGTTTTAGATACGGAGCACAAACTACAATGTTATATTAATCGTGTTTTGAACATAGTATATGTATATATATTATATGCATAAAAATAGTACAAACTAATAATGTCCAAAAAAAAAAAGTGCACCCCATAAAGGGTGGACCCCATACTAAACGACATCAAGCAATATAAAAAAAAAAAAAAGTGGATCCCACCATCTCTAAACTCACGGTAAAAAAAAAATGGACCCCATATTAACAAAATCAAGTAATATAAAAAAAATAAAAAAAATGAACCCCTTATTAAAAAAAAATAATGTAAAAAAAAAAGTGCAGACTTTGTATTCGTAGTAAACACTAATATAATAAAGTTTTAGATACGGAGTACAAACTACAATGTTATATTAATCGTGTTTTGAATATAGTATGTATATATATATATATATATATATATTATCACTATTCAAAAACAACTACATACACATAAATGTACTATAATCTAAAGTGTTGGGCCCGTGCGCAGCACGGGCATAGGCCGTCTAGTTCAAGAAAATAGAATGCTCTCGCTATTTCAATTTGTTCGTCTTATTTCCCTTTTTAACATATTTAAAAAAGAACGTTTCTTTTCTAATTTGACGATTCTTTAATTTCAACATCTCACAATGATATATTTAAGACCATAAGATTAAAGTATATTTTGATACATTATACATATTTTTGATTTAAATTTTTTTCTACCTCCTTAAATTTCGTGACAAGTCAAACTATACAAACAAATTAAAACGGAGGAAGTAATACGTGTTAGTAAAAATCGAGAACAATATAGATCAGTAACAAGTAAAACAAGAAAACTAATTATAAAACCACCGTTGTGTCGCGACAAACCACTGCCTTGAAAACGATTTTCAGACCGACCATGGTGCAAATCATTTAGCCCGGCACGCTCCCCAAGTTTCGACAACAACTCCCAAACACCTGCACTAGTGGGTGGAAGTATGGAGCTTGCACAAAATATTGCCCAGAAACTAGAAGGAGAAAGACGTATGAAGATGAGATATAACGGCCCGTCCGATCGTTACTTAATATTTCGCGAAACCGTGCACAATCTAGGTCTATGATCGTAAATAGTAAGCCCCATGGGATGTTTTAGGGATTAATAGTGAGAAAAATCAGTTTTGAAAAGGGTTAAAAGTCTTGGGCCCAAGGTAGGAATTGGACAGCTATAGCGAGACCTCGTCCGCTGCAGCGGGCGAGGGGGGGCAGTAAGCGTGTTTTTTGATACTCAGTTTATATTTCACCCTTCTTTTTAGTAAAAGACCCTCTAAGGCTGCTATTAGGTTTTCACAAGAAGAAAAACCCTTGACACCAAGAGAAGAGGCTTTTCCCAATATTCTCCACATCTTTCCCCACAATTATCATCTCTCATGGATTCGGACAATGGCTAGGAAGGCGAGAAATTCATGGGAATTCAAATTGTTGTTCGTCATTGAGGTAGGTTATGGTTTACTTGAGTTAGACTTTAATTAATAAATCGTATATACATTTAGAGTTGATGAGAGATTGCATGATTAGGTCTCCGGACACGAAGTTTGGATGGATATATTCGCAATTTAACGAAAATTGTGTGTAAATAGTAACTAGGGTAACGATGAGTAATTAATTGAGTGTTCGGTGCTACTAACGTGATGGTTATATGTTACGGGATTGGAGGTGATTATGTGTCATGACTAGGAAGGGGCAGTTTGTTGTGCAGAATACGTATTCCTAGGTATATTTGATTTTCGTCTTTATTTACTGTTATACCCCATTTTAATCGGGTTAAATTAGAGTGCAACATATTGGAGATTCCTATATTGCTTTATTTTAAGGAGTCGCCACCTAATTGATTTTAAGGTGAATTAGGGCACCTAATTATTAACTAAGGTAAAGCTAACTAAACCTCCGTTAATAGTCTGCTTAACCAGTGTGATTTTAGGTAAGGGTTCTATATTATCCTAAATGGAAGGGGTTAGGCATCCTTTAGAATCCGTTAATTACGGTTATCCGGCCAAACTTAGGTTAATGAATTAATGCTAAATAAGACGCTTTAAATTTTAAGAAAAAGGGTTAGGAAATGTTGCTAAGGTTTTTAAAGAAAATATAAGAATGTTGCTTAAAATAAGACTTAAGAAAATATGCTAAGGCTTTAAATAAAAATGTTGTTTAAAACAAGACTTGTAGGACAATTTGCACAAAAAGAGACCTCAAATGCTATTTAGAATAAACTATAAATGTTGCTAAGGTTTAAATAAAAAATACTATTTTAAAATGAAGCTTGCAGGAAATACGATATTTTGCATATAAGTGATAACTTTTAAGAAAGGACTTAGCACATTTAAACTTTGAATAAAATCATGTGATATGAAAGTGGCAATGTAAAAATATAGACTTATTTTTTATAAATAGGATGCAAAAGATGATGGATTTTTTTTTCTCTTTTTAACTTTATTTAACTATACTCGGCTAAAAATATGTATAATTGGATAAATCTTGAAAACAATGTTTATGAAATATGCTTGAGTTTATATTTGCGTATTAGTAACGTTTTGAAATGTATAGGATAGTAAGAATAAAATATGATTCTCTTAAAATATATAGTCATGCCATTTTGCAAATCAATTATTCCAAATAAAATAAATATTAGACATTATAAATAGTTTTAACATGAAAAGAAGGGAATAAAACTTATGGAATTAATTTTAGTCTTCCTTAAACTAACTACCCATTACTAAAACTAAATCTACTAATTCATTAGGATTCATCTAAGTTGAGGTTAGTCATACAAAGCAAATAAAAATACACAACAATAAAATAAGGAAGAGAGAGAGAAAGAAAAAAAAATGAAATGGATCCGGCCCATTTTAAAGGCCCAACTGCTGGAACTGTCCACGTGATTGGGCTTAGGCCCAGTGAGTTTTCTTTATATCGCTGCTGCGGATAGGGCTGGACACGAGAAGGAGATTTTGTGTTGGGCTTTGGCCCGACACCGAATGTGGAGGGAGATGAGTCCCTCGGACTCGTATGCGATGGTCATGCATAAAAAGAAAGATAAGGATTAGTATGCAATCAACAAACAAGGCTAAACATGTATAATAATAATAAAAAAAAAAATGGGTATAACAATAGCAGGCAGAAGGCTGCAACAAAAAGGAAAAATCAATATAACACCTAACTACTATATTCTGTTATAACTTGTGCATTTGACAAAGACTTATGCATCCGTTTGGAACATAATTACCGTAACATAATACCAACAAAACATATTGAGATCTACACTAGCACGTACACATTCGGACAGAGAACTCCCTTAAACAGATCTGATTTTACCAAGCAATCTAATTATTTTATATCTACATTTTTTCCATTCTTGAGATTTCAAACAGACAATTGAGGGTTGCATTATGTGGAAGGAGGTAAATCAAAACAGATTTTGCACAGGCTAGTGACTTCTTTAAATAAATATAAAAAGGTACTATAAACTCAGGGGCTAACTTTTCCTATCATAATTCTCTGAGGCTATTTATAAATAACTCAATTGTGACCCTTACCAATATACATAATAAAATAAGTAGACTATTAGTAAAAGCAAAATTATTAAGTATAATGGAAGCTGCAAGAGAAGCGAACGCTAATATTCATCATCAGAAAGTGATAAAGAAAAAGAAAAATGAAGGCCTTCTAATATCAAAAAAAGTCAGACACAGAATTTCATGCAATTGACATGCAATCAAAATAGTAGTGACCCAGGCACAACATATAAAGAAGGTTGCTAGCGATGTAGATAAGCATCGGGAAAGCAATTAAAGAACAGAAGAACAACAAGTATGCTTTTACAAAGAGGATGAATTCAACCTAAGAAGGCTTCAATCACAGAGGGCAAAACCGATAATGCAAGTAGCAGTAAAGGCATTTGAAAAGGAACTTCTCGAGTATTTTTTACTTACAGACATTAGGTTCTCGCGTCAACAATCTCAGGATCCAAGCCTAAAGCATACTTATCAGACTATCCCATTTAATCAAACCAAGGACTATTTCTGCTTCAGGTGCAGCGAAATGGGACTTAGAGTATTCCATCTACGCTCGAATTCGAAAGATACTAGGATCCTTTTGAGTGCGATTTTCGTCTATAACAAAATCGAACCTTCGTTTCTAAGCCTCGACTCACTCAAACAGAACGAAAACAGGAAGAGAAATTAAGATCCGCAAAAGACAGGCTAGACTCAATAGAAATTCTATGGCTGAAAACTTCTTATTTCTGGAGATTCGATGGTTGGAACTTCTCTTCTTGAATTTCCCCACTCTCCAAAAAAAAAAATCCCCCCTTAAACTTACTTGGAAACGACTATTTATAAGGCGATTTAGGGTTTGTTGCGAAGAAGAGAGCGAGCGTGGACAGAGGAACGTGGGGATGGCAGAGGCGTGGGGAACAGAAGGAGGTGGAGGCAACAGTGGCGTGGGGGAGAAGAGAGGGAGAGAAGGAGAGAGAAGGGAGGAGGAAAGAGAAAGGTAGGGGAGGTAACGGCTGAAGGTGATGAGGGAAATGAGGGAACCTTAGGGTTTCCCTTGTTAAATGAGAATTGGGCCTGGTCCAAGTGATTTAATGGACTGGGTCGGCTAAAATGTGCACTGGGTCTGAAGATGTGGGCTGGGAATATAATGTGGGTTAATTGATTCGGGCTAGTGAATTAAAAGAACGGGCTGATTGAATTAAAATGTGGCCAGGTAAATTGAAAATGTAGGTTGATTTTATGAATTGGTCCGAAAATAGTACGAGTTGATTGGGCTACTACATTTAAATAAAGACCCATTTAAATAACTCGATACTAGAGATTGTTAAAATATTACTTAATATAAAATATGCAATTATTAGTGCTCAGACAATAAAATTATATGCCGTCGTAATAGTCGTGCAACAATTTTTCGAAAGTCCACAGTAAATAAACATTATTATTTAATTATGCGAAGATAAATGCGATGCGTGTGCGTAAGCTGGTAAAAAGTGCCGAAATGACAAAAATGTGAATTATAACAGTACTGGTAACATAATAATAATAATAATAATAATAATAATAATAATAATAATAATAATAATAATAATAATAATAGTAGCTAGTAACTGTAATAGATTAATGAAACGCCAGTATTGATAAGAGTAAAATATAAATATATTTTTTAATTTGCCAAAAATATTGGAAGCGTAAATAGGTATTTCGGAGGAAAGGCGGGACAAAATAGGGTGTCAACATTTACAACTATATTGAAATATTCATATGATTGTCATTCTTGTTAACAAGAAGTTTGTATTGGGAGGACTGATGTGCCGGTGAAATTGCGGGATATTCGATGCTAATTTCTTAAGCTTTTGTAACTTTTCAAGCACTTTTATTGTTACTTTTTGTGTATTTATGTCGTTTTGTAGGATAAGATGCCCGGAGAGCATAACAGAGCAAAACAGAGCAAAATAGAGCAAAAATAGAACAAGCAGCACTTTCTAGCAGCACATGCTAGCAGCACTTACTGCAGCATGTCGTGCATGCGAGCAGCACTTGCTGCAGCATGTGCTGACAGAGATATGTGCACAACATGCTACAGTTTGGCACAACATGCGACTGGCATGTTGCACCTGCGACACAAGATGCGAGTAGCATGTTGTGTACGCAGGGTATTTTTGTCCAGATTTTGTTCCCGTTTTGGCACTTCTATAAATAGAATGCTAGGGTTTGTAAAACTCATCTTTGGCCATTTTATACAAGCTTGGAGAGCTAGGGTTTCATCTACACCATTGGAGGAGAAGATTGAAAGCACTTTAATTAGATATTTCTTAATCCTTTCTTCAATTCCTTGTTTTGTATTGAATATTTAAGTGTGTAGTATTTTCTTATTTCACTTAAATCTTGTTTATGATATTCTTCATTATCAAGTGTTGGATTAAATCTCTTGTTATGCTTATGTATTGAATGATTTTTATTGCTATTGAAGTGGGTCTTTGTTGTTTTAATTAATCTTGCTCTTTAATGTTTCTTAAGGGATTAGCTAACCTTAAGACTCGCCCATTTACTTTGATTGAGCTCGAAAGAGGAAATCTAGGTTGGGAAAGATTAATTAACAAGAATTTGGGTCATTAAACTCATCTAATAACTTGAGCTCGGAAGAGGATAGTTACTTGAGATTCAATTGGTTGTGCTTGATATCACACTCTAAGGCTTGGAAAAGCTTAGATTGAAATTCATTGATTTGGTTAGAAGACTTTCAATGAGATTCTAGAAACCATTATCTATTAACATAAACCCGCTCTTAGCTGTAGAATCATAAAATATATTGGATCGTTACTTGAGAGTTTCTTGCATCCATGCTTGTGGCCATTGATCATTTTACTTGCTTTCTAGGTTAGTTTACATTTCCGCATTAGTTATAATTTTCTCAAAAAACCAAAATATTATCTATCGTTTGGCTTAGCTTGGTAAGTGAAAGTTCCTTACTTTCTTAATCGTCTAGTATATTGTTCCCTGTGGGATCGACACCGACTCATAGTTGGGTAAATTATATTGCATACGACCGTGTACACTTTCTCTTTGAGGAGTGGATTTGGACGTTATCAAGGACTGAAGGAAATCGTGATAGTGCTACGCCCATCAAGGGTATGATTCATGACATTGTTTCATTCATTTGCATCATTGCATACATTGCATGTGGTTATGAGGAAACACATAGAGCAAAAAGTCTAAGTATGTGTCAGTTGCGTTATCCGGTCATATGCCCGAGTTGGGTTGAATATGAGGTACTATATGTCAGCCAATCATTACCAGTAATGTAACGGTGAGTATATTTATATGATGTGGATCCGCATCCGAGGTTCTTTTTGGAGCGGAGGATTTACGACTCGGGTCCGATGAGTATCCGGAACGAGTGATACATGGACACCATGGGTCCCCTGCAGGTCATGACTACTGAGCAATTGACATTAGTCAGCATATATGTACAGTGTGGTTGGGCCCTTGCATCGCATCTTCATAACATTATATCTCATACTGCTATGTCCTTATATTTTTGTACTGTCGGTATGTTATATTGCATTGTGCATCTTTTATGATTTGGTTGAGGTTGTGTGAGGTGGTGATTATTATGAAGGTAAGTGTAAGAATGAATTCTAAATGGTAAGTCGTCCCATGGGTGCATCATAGCGTAGTAAGTGAATTGGATAGAAAAGCTCTACGGTTAAGAGTTAGAATATAGATGGTAGTGTAAATGAGGGGATGAGACTTAATTAATTGGCTTAAGGGAAGGTGGATGGGATTTCAAGGACTAGTCAGATGACCGGAAATTCTATGGGGGATAGGAGAAGTGAATAACTGGGAGTAGAAGGGTAAGTTCGTGATGATATAATAATAAATGTTGAGAGTCTTGAGGTTCGTTGACTTATCTGTTTATCTTATTGACTTTATATTGTGTTGTGTGAACTAATCTTAGTCGATCTATGATACTTACCAGTACGTGTGGTGTGGTGTACTAATACTACTCTTGCTACATCCCTTTTGAATGTAGGTATGTTGCAGGTTTAAGCTGAAGTTTCCCTGTGTGGATTACTAGGCATTCTCCTACAGCCTCACTTATCTCACTCTAGGCAGAGGCTGGGTCATTTATTTGTTTTCCTTGTGAAATAAGAGCTCTTGTACCTGTCTAGACTAAGTCCCGGAAAGTTCTCTTTACTTTTCTTGTATTTAAAACAGAGTTTGTTTGAGCTTTTACTTTCAATCTTTGTGATTTTTAAGAAATTGTTGATTATAAAATAGATGAATACTGAGTTGGTTGGTAAGGGTTCGCCTACTAAGTAGTAATATGTAGGTGCCCTCATGGCCCGTAAGTGGGGTCGTGACAAGAGGAGAAGATATTTTTTTTTACTGTGTATCCACCAAAGGCAGACCTCAAGAGGTATAGAAAATGACCGTTCAGATAAAAGGAAATAAATCAGCCAGCGGTTATGACCATAATGGCTCACATAATTGTATAGGTTATAAATCTGAATAATCAATTTCCTGGATAAATCTGGACACATTAAGGTAAGGATGTATTTGGACAATTTCGGATAAGCCCAAAATATCAAAAAATAATATTTTACAAAATCAGATTTAATTTGACTTTTGCTTACTGAGTCCGATCTCTTGTTCTAGCCCATTTACTAACTCAATAACCCACAATTCAAAATAAGGAGGAAATAAAGACTTTCCTCCACCTATGTGAGACATTTGCACTTTATAGAGGAGAAAAGATGAGTAAGGAAAAGAACCCATAAAGATACTTTGGCTTTGCATTACCACAAAAGAATTGACTAAGAGCCTGTTTGGATGGGCTTATGGCTTTAAGCTGAAAACAGCTTATAAGTCAAAAAAAATAAGTTGGGGTAGCCCAACTTATTTTTTTTGGCTTATAAGTTGTTTTCAGCTTATAAGCTGCTTTAGATAAGTTAAGTCAAATTGACTCAATTATTTTTTTGAGCTTATTTTAAATACAAAATGACTTTAAGCTGGTCAGCCAAACACTCAAAAAAAGCTAAAAACAGCTTATAAGCCAACTTATAAGCCAATCCAAACGGGCTCTAAAATAGCAATACGTAACTCTCACAATATGTTTGGATTAGATTTTGTGTACCAAAAAAAAAGCGCAGCAAATCCTTAAACTATATCTCAGTTTATAATATGTTACGACTCATTTTCATTTTTCAATGAAACAGAGTGCACAGCAGAAATTTAAATTGAAGTGCCATTATATGGAACTTAAAAGCTTTGCTTATTCCCTTGTGTTTTTATTAAATTGAGAAAAAGTTTATTCGTAAATATGGGTGGATCCATGTAATTATTTAGGAAATATAAGTGCAAAAAATGAAGGTATGGCCAAAGTTTGTCAACTTAGAAACCAAAAATAACTTGATTTATGTTTAAAAAGAAAGGCAAAAGAAAGAGAAGGAAAAAGTACAAACATGAAGGGTGTGTTCGGTACGGAGGAAAATGTTTTCCCGTAAAATGTGTTCTTGAAAAATAAGTAAATTTCTACTTATTTTCTCGTGTTCATTTGGTTGGTAGAAAATATTTTCAGGAAAATACCTACCCGAGCTCCACAATTCCCCCCCAACTCCCCCCCCCCCCTCCCCCCAATTTTTTTTTCGAAGTTTTTAATTTTTTTTTCTGGATTTTCTAAACCACCACATCCCCCACACCTCCCCCCCCCCCCCCGCACAGGGACACATACCACACCAACCCCCACAACCACCCACCCCCACCCCCACACCACCTAAACCCCCAAACTTTTTTTTGAAGTTTTAAATATTTTTTTTCTGGATTTTCTGAACCACCACATCCCTCCCCCCACCCCACGTGGACCTGTACCACACCCACCACCTACCCACCCAACTCCCCCCTAATTTTTTTTTGAAGTTTTAAATTTTCTTTTCTTGGGTTTCTACAAAACCACAACCACCCAAAAAAATTCTTAAAAAAAGTTTTAAAAGTTACTTTTTTTTTCCAGATTTTTACACCATCCACCCCCACGACCCCCCTCTAATAACCACACAAACTTTCAATTTTTATAATTTTTTAATAAAGGTAAAACTAAATAGGAAGTAGAAAATTCAGGAGGGGGTAAGGGGTGGGTGTAGAGAATAAAAAAAATAATCAAAACTTTAAAAAAAAATCAATTCTTTTGGAGGGGGTGGTGGCGTGTCGGGAGGAGGGGTGGTCGTGGGGGTGGGTGGGGTGAATTTTGTTTTTTTATTTAAAAAGAAACTTTTAAAACTTTTTTTAAGAAAAAATAAATGGTGGTGGGTGGGGGTAGGGTGCGGGGTGGGGGGAGTGGTTGGGGGTGGGTTGAGTGTGGGGGGTGGGGGGAGGGGAGGGATGTGGTGGTGTAGAAACGAAAAAGATTTTTTTTTAAAAATAAAAATAAAAAATGGGGGTGGGGGTGGGGCTAGGGTGTGGGGTGAGGGGAGTGGTTGGGTAGAGAGGGGGAAAGGATGTGGTGGTGTAGAAATCCAAATTATATTTCAGAAACTTGTTTTCCTAAAGAATACAAAAGAGAGGAAAGACTTTTATTTTAATTTGGTTTCTCACTCGCAATTCAAATTCACAAAGAAAGCCCCATTTTGGGAGGGAAGGGGTAAAGAACTTCAAATAAAGTGACTCAATAGATATATATGAGATCTCTAATTAAAGATAAAGGATATTTTATCACTTTTTCATAGCCCTTATTGCCAAAAGATGGGAAGGGATACAAAACACCTATTGGGATGTTACTTTTCTTTCTGCTCTCTTTATCTCTTAGAGTCCGTTTGGATTGGCTTATAAATTACTTATAAGCTGTTTTTAGCTTTTTTGAGTGTTTAGATGACCAGCTTAAAGCCATTTTGTGCATAAAAAAGCCCAAAAAAATAATTAGGTCCGTTTAGTTTAGCTTATCTAAAGCAACTTATAAGCTGAAAACAGCTTATAAGCCAAAAAAATAAGTTAGCTTACCCCATTTTTTTTTTTTTTGGCTTATAAGTTGTTTAAGCTGCTTATGTTAAGTCCATAGGCTCTTATTCTTGTACCTAGTAAGAGATGTACTTTCCTTTTCTTGTATTCTCTCTCCTTTCCTAATTTCCAAAGAAAGAGCAGGTCCATAAACCTTGTGAACAGTACACGTTGAGAATTGGGGTTTATGTGCCATAAATGGAAAGTTGAAGGAGCCATCCTTAATAAAGTTGGAAGAATCTATAGACAGAACAAAAGAGCTCGGAGTGGGACCAAAGATGAAGTATTAGTATTCCCTCCATCCCTATGTGACATTTTTAGTTTTTCGAGAGTCAATTTGACTAAACTTTAAAGTTGAATTGGATTAAATTAACTCAATATTTTAACATTAAAATTTATATATTTGAACTACACGAGGAGTACTATAAATTGTAATTTTTCTCATATCAATTTGCTAAAAAGATATATTTTAAATTATTAATCAAAATTTGTACATTTTGAATATAAAAAAGTGAAAAACGTGATATAAATTGAGAAAGAGGGAGTATATTTTTATGTCGAGGTGTTAACACTAAAACCCAAACACCAGCACAACGTGCACAATGAATTAATTATATCGAGTGATATACGGGGCTATGATGGCGTAGGTAGGCATTATTAATTCAGTAGGTCCCATTTGAGTATCTGATTACTTATATCTTGCATTTTCACGTGCGGGTTTTGGAAATAAATGGGCAACATGAATCCATTTCGAACTGACAATATGGGCAAAGATATAACTCATTGGACTATCCATATGACCCATTAGTATTGAATTCGCGACTTAAGTAGCACAAAAAATAAAAAGTTGAACTAAACTAGTGCGAAAAAATAAATAAATTACATTAGTAGTATTCACGCACGAAATTCGTGCGTGAAAGGACCAAACTGCAAAATTGCACTTTGGGCCTTTCACGCATGAATTTCGTGCGTGAATGGTGTCAACTGTTTTTTTTTTTTTTTTTTTTTTTTTTTGCGTTACCTTTCCAATCACGTTTTTTTCCATACTTTGGACAAAGATTAGTCATGTTTTAAAATCCCAAAATATCAATATTTTATATAAAACTTAATATCTTTTTTTGCGTACAATAATGTCGGCTCATTACATCAAGTCCACCTAAACGTTTGGATCGTCGTTTTAGGGGTTCTAAAGTGCCCCGAAGCAAGTTTTGAAACTTGTAATATTTATAGGGTTTTGATTTAAGTGTTTTATTATATTTGAATGTACAAATTTAAATATTTGATTTAATAATAATTCATCCAATACGAGAGGTTTATACTAATTAAAAAATAATTCATTCCATTTAATTACAATACTAATTCAAAGCAATACAATAATAAATTACAATAACAATACAATCTTCAAGTTCTAGAGGCTCTATTACTTCGAGACGTGCTTGTACTACCACGGCCTTGTTGCCCACACGAACGCTTGTCATGGCCATATTGCTTACATATAGAGCACTTGCGAGAGTAAGTTCTTTCACTAACATCCATTTGATTGGGTCTATGACTCCGTGAGTTAATGCCCAATTTTCTAATGTAATCCTTGTTAGCAACCATCGAAAACAGCTCGTTTGGCCAATAAGCTTCATTACCAAGTGGGTGGAATTGGCCGGAATATGCTCTAAGGTAACTGTGGACCTTGTATTCCCCCGCCACATAATTTGTTACCGTTTTTCTCATTCTCTCGAAGCACTTGACAACATGAGAACACGGCATGTGGTACGTTTGCCACTTACTACAAGTGCATGTTCTTGTTGCCTCATAAACGGTATGCACGTTTTCACCCTTACCGTTGTAATAACCCGTCCTAACTTCATACACATGTTGAATTGGGTCATACTCGGTCATTTGGTGACACTCACATTTTTTTCTATAATGCTCCATAGTTTTGAAGGGCTTTGGCATCCATGTCCCGCCGTCGGCTAATATCGCTCTGGCCTGCCTTGTCCTAATAACAAATCGCTCCACCACCTGCTTGAAAGTCATTCTCACCATTGCGGTGATAGGTAGTCCTCGAGCAGATTTCAGCAAGCCATTGAAAGACTCTGAGCTGTTTGTTGTGAGCATGCCCCATCTTTTTCCTCCATCAGCATGAAGCGTCCATTTTTCAACATCAAGCTTCATCAACCAAACGTATGCGGGTTCACTCACTGACCTGATCAGATCCATTTTTGCAGCCCATTTTCGTTGTTGATGCTCCATCGCAGCCCCCCACATCAATTTGTTTAGAGTGCCATTGTGAAACGTTGATTGCAAATTTGCCTTCAAATGCCTTAAACAATAGCGATGGTAAACAAAGGGAGGCTGCCACCCCGGTAAATTATCCATATTGTGCAATATGCCTTTATGACGATCAGACAGCATGCATATGCCGGTACGATCCTTAATAACATGAGTTTTCAAACGGGTCAAAAAGATCCCCCATGTGTCGTTGCTCTCGTTAGCGGCAATTGCGAAAGCAAGAAGAAATATTGACCCACTGGCATCCATTCCTATTGCAATTAGGAGCTTGATGTCGTAGGCACCATATACATGCGTACCATCTATGGATATCACTGGTCGGCAGTGAGCAAAACCATCAATGCATGGTTTGAATGTCCAAAATACGAAGTTGAAGATTTTACCCTCTATAAGTCGCCACTCTACAACAGTACCATGATTAAAATGTTGTAGAGCTGCCATATACCTTGGCAGCGGTCGAAAAGAAGTATGCCAATTTCCAAAGACCATCTCAAAAGCGCGTCTACGCCCGAGAAATCCCTTTCTGTTGCTTATAGTTTTACTATAGACGGCTTGAACACAATCTTTAATGGGGAACCTGCACAAGTTTAAACAAACAACATTTAGTAATGATCTTTCAATTGATATAAGACATATAATGTACTAGGTAGGATAAGTTACCTTGGCGTTTCGGCAATGTCTTTAAGTAACACTTGAGCAATCATGTTTGTATCTAAATTATAATGATCTGCTCGATTTTCTTCCATATCACAAGTGTGTCTTTCGCGGAATTTTGTGATAGCCCACATACCATCAGGCTTAACAATTCCCCGAAGCAACCACTCACAGCCTTGATACCGTCGTCTACAAACTAGCCTCCATATCTTTGAGGTTGACAGATCAACCTTAAACTCCCTCATGTCCTTAAAACAATAAATTTTGGCAGTCCGTTGCAAAGCTTTTTTGGATGCGAACAACATTCCCTTTGCAAGGTAGCATCGATCTTTGTTGAGATCCTTAGGTTCAATCCAGGTTTTTAAGCGACTATCATAATCTTCTCTTGTGAAGACAAATGCATCATCACGACCCTGCAAGCTATCAAGATAAGGGATATTGTTAGAATGCCACTGAATTGGGCTTTCAGAAGTTGGGTTTTCAGCCATCGATGGTGGTATGTGGTGGTGTATTGGTTCTTGTTGGTTTTGGCTTTGAGGAATATTGTTGGTCATACTAACTTGAACATCGTCATCGTCTTCATCTTCATCATCAGTTACCTCTGCATTATTAGCTATTTCATCGTCATCACTTGATGATGACTCATAATAATTAGGGAAATCTTCATTATTAAGTGCATTCATCCTCCTACATTAAAAGTAACATATTTTAAATACCAACATCATACATATATATATATATAGAGAGAGAGAGAGATAAATTAATATCAAGGTGATGAACTTACTGTTGTTCATAAGCACTGTCATGGTGTGGAGAATGATCAACTCCACCGAACTGAGAGGATTGACCAACATCCATATTTGGTACCACTGGTGAGTTTTGAGAATAGTTCCTATAAAGATTTGAAAACTGGTTATTTACCAATTCATACAACAAACACATGCTACTACACGTAATAATAATATAAAAAATCCATATTTACCAATTTTCATTGTAAGCTTGATTAAATTGCTGCTTAGATTTTCCAGCGGCACTTGACCACTAAAAATGTGTCCATAAGAACTAAAGTCCGCATATGTGTTACCATGAATAGGCTGCACTTGAGGAATTTCTTCCCGAGGTATCTTTTCAACATACATCTCAAGAACATTAATGAATACTAAATCACGATATTCTTCCGGCGATCCCAAATAATCACTCAAAGATTCATCATCGTTGATATTGTGCATGCCATAACGCACTACACCGTTTGATATTGTTTGTGGATATCTGCCAGTTATTGAGATTCCAAACTCAGTGGGTGTAGTTTTCATTCTTTCGTGCATGTAACTGACTAGTGTTTCGTAATCTAAAGTTGTTGGAAATTTAACATGGGCTTTTGGTTTGATACTATAACGAATGGAGTAATTGTCCTCGACGATAGCACTATCCCAAAATAGTGAAACCTTAACAGTTGAAGCATTTTGAGACATTTTTTCAATGAAGTTTGATTTTTTTTTTATGACTTGTAAGACTTAGACTTATGCAATTGATGAGTTTTTCACTCGTCAAGCCTTCAAGTTAAATAGATTCCTGAAATTGTCATGCGTGGTGTGTTGTCAAATCAATACTTATAGTGCGCATTAAAATGATGCGCAATACAAAACGGTCAAATACTGCAGCAACGTATTGTCAAATCAAGCCTTTATGTGTCATAGATTCCTGAAATTGTCATGCGTGGTGTGTTGTCAAATCAATACTTATAGTGCGCATTAAAATGGTGCGCAATACAAAACGGTCAAATATTGCAACAACGTATTGTCAAATCAAGCCTTTATGTGTCATAGATTCCTGAAATTGTCATGCGTGGTGCGTTGTCAAATCAATACTTATAGTGCGCATTAAAATGGTGTGCAATACAAAACGGTCAAATATTGCAGCAACGTATTGTCAAATCAAGCATTTATGTGTCAAAGATTCCTGAAATTGTCATGCGTGGTGCGTTGTCAAATCAATACTTATAGTGCGCATTAAAATGGTGCGCAATACAAAACGGTCAAATATTGCAGCAACGTATTGTCAAATCAAGCTTTTATGTGTCATAGATTCCTGAAAGTGAAAGTGAAAATCATATTTTTCCACTTTCACGCACAGATTTTGTGCGTGAAAGGTAAAAATATATTTTTCCACTTTCACCCACAGATTTTAGGGTTTATGTGCAAGTTGTTGCACTTTCACGCACCAAATCTGTGCGTGAAAGGCTAAAATATATATTTTCACTTTCACGCACAGGTTTTGTGCATGAAAGGGTAAAATATGATTTTTGAGCACAGATTTTAAGGGTTTACGTGGAAGTCACTTTCACGCACAAAATCTGTGCGTGAAAAGGTAAAATACATTTTTCCACTTTCACGCACCAATTTTGTGCGTGAAAGGGTAAAATATGATTTTTCCACTTTCACGCATAGATTTTAGGGTGCACTTTCACGCACAGATTTTGTGTGTGAAAGGGTAAAATATATTTTTCCACTAGAGGGGTTGCCAATAATGATGCGAGTGATCCGCATGTACCACTCCATGCACACATGGATGGGAGTGTCATGTCCGACCACCGCTAGGCTCGCCATCCTCACATCCCAACTCTGGACCTGCTGCTGCATATGGAGTCGCCATGCATCATCGACGCCCGCACGCTCGTCCCTCGCATAGTGGTCATGCTCCCAAACCGTAGCCTCGGGTATATTCTGTACATACCCAAACTGCCGTAACACGCGGTCGGGCGCGTGATACTCAACGATATCCATATGTATCAATGGACACCGCGACATCCACATGTGCTGACTAGCTATACAAAACGCCGACAGCTCATCCAAAATATGATCATACGGCGTCCATATAAAAGCCTGTAAAAATAATTGAACTAGTTAACAACAAAAGACTAAAATAGTAGTTATGTGGTCTAGCGTGTGAATCCAAAATATGAACGTACCGTCTGCGCCGTCATGCGGTCTAGCTGATCCCTAAACGGGAGAAGGCTGTGGTGCGTCTCCACACGTCGGCGTACGCCTCGCGACCATCTCCGCGCGTATGGCATCGGGACAGTAAGATAGTCAGCGGGAGGGTTAGCTGGTATGAGCTGAAAAGGTCTCAACCTAGTCCACACCCATATCTGATATAGTCAATTAAAAAAAAATTATCAATCGTTGTTTTAAAAAAATATATTTTGTGTATAATTACACACACTTAAATATATTACCTGAAGGAGCGAGCAAAATGCAGGGACCTCTACCCTCGTGCCCATAGAACATCGGCAGAATCCTCGATACATGTAGCCCAGCACAGCAGCGCCCCAACTATAACATCCTATCTCGGCGAGATCGTCGATATACCGAAGATACCTCAAGCTCATATGCGAACCCGAAGTGTTCGGGAATAGGATGGCCCCGAATATGATGAGTAGGTATAGACGCGCACGTCGATCAACATCAGCCTGAGGCGTGTCCTCTCCAATCGGATGTTGTATGTCTGTGAGGCGCAAGTGAGCGTAAAGGGCCGACAACAAAAGCCGACTCTGGCCGGAAATATGACCATCCAGAGCCGCGAAACCGGTGAGCCTAGTCAACTCATCCCGGTAAGGCGGCAGCACAGGAGGCTCCTCAATATACAATGGGCATCCATCAACCTGTAGCCCATAAATGACCTCCACATCCTGAAGGGTAATGGTAGCCTCACCGGTGTGGAGATGAAATGTGTGCGTCTCCGGTCGCCACCTCTCAATCAATGCCGTCACTAGCGACCTATCGTGCTGTACCCGACCAACTTCGTCGCACCGGTAGATACCGCCCCGACGTAGTATATCCAGGACACGAGGATGTGGGGGGCGAGCAGCTAAGATCTCCCATGCTGAGTCCCCTAACCGGGTACGAACCTGAGACTCAGGCTGCAAGTCGGATGTCTATATATGTTGCGACCTATGCTCAGGCTGAAGATACAGTAACTCTCGGTCGAAGGGCCCCGGATCAAGAGGGTGGTGATCCATCTATTTTACGCATTTTAAATAAATCATTAACAAGTAGTATTAGTATTAGTTATGTAATCTTTTATCGAAAATTTTATTAAAGATTGTGGTGACCCATCTGTTTTACGTATTTTAAATAAATCATTAACAAGTAATATTAGTTATGTAATCTTTTATAGAAAATTATATTAAGGGTTTTCAATCCTAAGCTACGGGTTATGAATCCTAAACTAAGGGTTTTCATTCCTAAAATATAAAGATAAGTCAAATAATTAACAATTAGTTAGCATACAATTAGTATAAATAATTAATAAATAAACAAATAACTAACTAATCAAATAATTAACAAGTTATTATCATATATTTAATAAATAAACAATTAAGTAACTAATCAAAAAATTAATAAATTATTATCGTATATTTAACAAATAAACAATTAATTAACTAATGAAACAATTAAGAAATTATTAAAAAATAAACAATTGGCTTAACAAAAACAAAATAAATAATTATCCAGTCTAACAATTGAAATAGCTAGTCTAACAATTAATAAATACTTAAGTCGCTAATCCAAAAATTAACAAATACTAAATAAACAAGCAATAAATAATTAACTAATTAACAATAGATAAACAAATAAAAAAAAAACGAAAAAATGGGCAGTCCCAACAGTGCACGGACTGCCCAAAAACGCAAAAAAAAAGAAGAAGCAAAACGAGTAATCCACCACAGTTATACAATGACCATGCTTAGGGTAATAATATATTTAACAATGTAATAGAAAATTCGTAGTGAAATACCTAGATTGAAGCTTTTTTTGAGTTTTTGAAATGTGTTATACGCCGCTCTATTCTGAAATCCAACCTTACAAACTTGTTCCTACACTTCAATATACCAAGAATATTGAGTTTTGGATTGAAAAATAACACGAAATTAGTGTTTTAAGGGGGTTGGGACCACTGAAAATGGGGTTTAATGGCGGGTGGGGGAGGGGGACATCGCGATTCTGTGGTGGGGAAAATGGAGGGACCGATTTATGGACCTCCATTCACGCACGAATTTCGTGCGTGAATACTACTAATGTAATTTATTTATTTTTTGCACTAGTTTGGTTCAACTTTTTATTTTTTGTGCTACTTAAGTCGGGGATTCATTAGTATCATAAAATTACTATTAGGGCAGAAAGTGAAACCAAGGTTGGAACCAATATTAGAACCTCAAATGAGTTAGAGCCCGTTTGGATTGGATTATAAGTTGCTTATAAGCTGTTTTCAGCTTTTTTGAGTGTTTGACTGGCCAGCTTAAAGTCATTTTATGCTTAAAATAAGCTCAAAAAAATAATTGAGCCCATTTGACTTAGCTTATCTAAAGCAGCTTATAAGCTGTTTGCAGCTTATAAGGCATAAGTCCATCCAAACAGGCTCTTAATCATATGAGAATATACATCAAGTTCAAATTACAAAAACTTTCAAATAACAATTTAAGTATTCCCATATAGGTTATAGTGACCCCATATATATATATATATATATATATTCATGAAAATTCTTGAGTAGAAATTAATTTCTTTTTCTCAAAATCACATTACAATACGATAGCTTTCCTGATCACGTTCTGCACTTACAAAAGTTCAAGTCGAAGGCTTTTAAGGATATAACATGGATCGCGAGAGAAAACAAATACTTCATGGTAATATAATAAACCAGGAGAGTCAAACATAATCATAATGGACATTAATGGTATTATATATTCTATAATTTTACCAAATAGGATGAGGGATTTCATCAAGGTATCAACTTTAGAATAATAAATAACCTAAAATTACTATATGCTAGTGTCAAAATGAAAAATAGCTAAAGACAGAACAAGAAGTAGACCACTATATTAACTTTATGGATACATGACAATTCCAGATTAGTTATTACATAAACATACGGAAATATATAAAAAATTATGCATAATACACGGACAAATGCATTTTTTTTTATGACAAGAGAACCCGCAATTACTATTCTTCGAGTGCGCACAGGTTAAACCCCGCTCCTGTGCAATAGCTTGTAAATCACACAAGAGAGATATCCCGCACTAGGCAAGCCCGGTGCGACAAGCTCGACCCAAAAAACAAATTTTGACCCCACTATCCACTTCTTACACTAATTAGCCCTTAGGCACTTTAGTTTGCAAGTCCTAACATTCACGTAACAGATAATCCACAAAAATACTCACAGATAAGATTAAAACAAGGTATGATCCAGAATTAAAACGAAAATTAATATAAGAAAATCCTCATTTCACAGCCCAAAAGATTAATAGTCAGTGACCCACTTCAAACAAGATCAATATACTAGAAGAAAACAGAATTTTAAAGGACGTTTAAGATATTTTGCAATGTGAAGCTCTTTTTGACCTTATGCTGATTCTCCTTCTCATCTTCCCCTTCAATTCAATTCTATCATAAATCACACATCTTCCCCACAAACCCATTCAGATTTTGGGTTTTGCTTAATTTTCTATATATTAACGTAATACGTGTAGTTTTTTGAGGATTCAGTATTATTGGTCGTATTTGGTTTTCAAAGCACCCTTTGAAGCTTTGATTTGGTTTTTCTTCATCTGCAAGCTGGCTATGGACTACGAACCGTACGACAGCGGTGGTTAGTGTTTCCAAGATTGCATCTTTTTTTCTTTAGTTTTGTGAAATTTGTAGTCTAATTAGGGTTCATGGTCAGTGAGATTAGCGTCTGCATTGTGAAAGTTGGGATCTTTTTTGTCTCCTGTTTTGTTAACTTGGAAGTTTGAGCTGTTGGAACTTGTATGTTGGCAAACGGACATGAAGTAGGTATTGAATTGAGTTGATTTCATGTGTTAATACAAAGTATATACATTATAAATACAAGTACATTAATGTAAATATGTAGCTTGACTTTGTACACATTATAATTTGAGTTGGTTTTATGTGTTTATACAAAAGCATATACATTATGTATACAAAATATATTAATGTGTGTGTGTATATACAGTAAATATACATTATCTATACACCGATTGTACAGAACTTGCTAGAATGATACAGTAAACTAGATGTGTGAGTGGTATATATAGGTTACTGGGAAAATGACCTAATAATACTACTTAAGACATTATATTACAAAACATAAGGATATTTTTCTTTATTTACAAAACATAACAACTTAATTACAAAACATATCAGATCTGGAAAAATTTGAAAGCCCAACCCTTCTCTCTCCTTCAGTTCACGTAACAGATCTAGAAAAACAGGGGGAGATTTTTTTTCTTTTTTCTTTTTCCCATCGGAGTGAGAAGCAACATAGAGCAATGTGTTTTCTTTGTGACTTCATTGTAGCTCACCCAAACCACCACAACACCACCGCAGATCTCCATCCTATTCACGGGGCAGATCTGGAAAATATGGAGAAAACAATTTTTGCAGAGTATCAATTTGACATCCAGGTCGTCTATGTTTTGTTTGTCACTATTCCTAGATACTGTAGATCTAACATTCTGAACTCAGAGCAAAAGAATTGGAATGAATTGAAGCTGTTTTTTCTTTGATTAATTTTGTATTCTTTATTGATCGTATGTTTTAGGTTGGTGAGATTACCGGAAGATTTGCAAAGAAGGGTTTCTCTTTGAAAGGCTTAAAAATTTCAAATTTTGAAGTGAGATTCAAAATTGTATGAATGTTGTATGATAATTGTATGAAATTGAATTTTAAGTTTTATATGTTGTATTATTTGTATTAAATTTGCAGGAATATTGTATGAAAGTTGTATATAATGTTGTTGTAGTTGTATTAAATTTCCAAAAACTAACATGAACTTTATACCAAAATTATACATACATATTTCATACCGATTTTATACAGTTTTCATACACGAAATTCTAAGCTTTGAGCGATACACAAAAAATGTGAGAATTCTAATGCTTGAGCGAGATATACATATTCCATTCTGTTTTCATACACAAAATATTGAGCGAAATTCTTAAGTCTTAAGGGAGAAATACATATTTCATATAATTTTCATACATTTTTAATACACAAAAAAATTGAGCAAAATTTTTAAGCCTTGAGCGTAAAATATAGATTTAATACAATTTTTATGCACAAAATTTTGAGCCAAATTTTTAGCCTTTAGTGATTTTTTTAATATGTTTTGTAAAAGTATCACTAAAGGTCCAAAAATTTGGCATACTTTTCACTAAAACTTTTAATATATTAGTGATACTTTTACAAAACATATTCCTTTAGTGATTTTTTAATTATCCAAAGATATAACATATCTTTTAAACGGAAAAATATCGTCATATTTTATAAATATATCATATTATAATGTATATATACGTCATTCTACCGTGGTTATTTCCCAATTCATAAAGCATGTGTTGTGCAACAATCATGGCCCAAAGTTCCCCAAAAATTATATTTCCTAAATGGGCCTAGGCTAGCGAGCTCATCATTTTTCTACAAGCCTTCGCTTTCACCTTGCCCTTAGATGGCCCAAGTTTTCCTAGCCATGTTTGCTTTCTTTCTTCTTCATTCCATGGGACAAATGGAGGACGTTTTGACAAATATGGCCGGCACATTCAAAATATAAACAAAAAAGTCATATCCACGTGTCACTATAGGGCTCAATTGAGCAACAGGAGCACATCACGTGTCTAAAATAATTCGTTTTTTCCTGACCCGCGAAAGATTCAAACAAAGAATCACATAGAGTCTTAATAACTCAATTGATTGACTAACTGAAACTTTCATTTTGTTAATGAGAATTCGAGCCCCTAACCCCAATTTTAACAAAAGTTAGTAAATTTTCTTTTAGAAAAAATAAAAGAATCCCAAGAATCTAAACAAACTACTCCATGCGTACTCCTCAATTTGCATGTCATAATTTGACTCGGCATGAAATCCATTTTTATTTATTTATAAAATTTACGATCTTAATCCTATAAAGGAGTCCACGGTACTACGGATAAACGAAAAAATAGGATGTGCTTGGTATAATTTTAACAAAATACTTTTCAATTTTCTCATATTTAGTTGACTTATATATTTGGAAAATCATTTTTTCTAATAGTATAGTTTCATTTGGTATCTGCAAAGTGACAGTCAGCGAAAGTTATTTTCAAGATTTCAAATTGCTTATTTAATGAGGTTTATCTGTACATATTATTTTTGAATAACTTAATTTGTAAAAAATATACATTGACTACCGGGGCGGACCCACGTGGTTTCAAGTGGCTTCAACTGAAAGCACTTGGTCGGTAACTTTACTGTTTATATAGGGAAAGTTATCGTTAAATTTAAGTATATAGCCAATTTGAATCCCCTTCATATTGGAGTTGGCAGTGGTGAAATAGGGTCAGGACCACGCTACGGATACGGGATCGAATCCAGCTGACAACTTTTGGCGCTGCTTTTTTGTTGCTTTTGGTGTCCAGTATATCTGGTAGGCCAATTGTCCGATCATGTTACGGAAAACCGAAAAAAAAAGGCCAACAATAATAGTTAACGTTAGTCAACTAGCTAACCTTCATACTGAATTTCTTTTTTCTATTTCACCTTTTATATTTTGCTTTTTTTTTTCTCAAATTCAATAAAAAATTCTAAAGTCTATATTACTTCAAAATAAGATTAATCCTTTTATAAATTGAATTTTGGTACTCTTTTTCATAATTTATTGCTAAAAGATGCAACTATATCTGTTGAAATTTAATATAGAGTTTGTTAGTTTTTCTTAATCTTGTTAATTAGTTTATATTAGATTTGTTTAGTTTAAATCTCTTTTGTATTGTCTTTTTGTTCTGAGATAACAACATTGACAATTATAAATCATTTTATTATTTTTTTAGATTCTTGTTGAAGTAAATTTTTTAAATTAGATAGCTTTAAGAAATGTAAATAAGTACTTTGTGAGAAAAAAAAATTCTCTTCTTTTTTAAATAAAAAAGAGTGTCAGTTTAGAATAGCTCTACTTTAAGATTACATTATTAACAAAAAAAAAAAAAAAAACAACTAAAGGATAAATTTAGCTTGTTCTGCTCGATGCTACTTAGAATATTGACTATCATCATCGATCCGTATTTATTATATTAATTGAACTCATTTGTGTAAAATCCTGGGTCCGCCACTGATTGACTATGTACAAAATTGAAACTCTCTTTTAATTACGACGAACTGATTAACTCCTACGCAACACAACCGGCAACCGGAAATCCCACGTTTTTAGATACCCACCTCTCCTATGGAAATCACGCTTAGTCTTTTTGTAAATTTTAATTTGCTTTTAAATAACCTTCGATTATTGCAAAATTGCCACGGTAGCCATTTGACTTGTTGCATTATCACTTGAATCAATTCAATTTTTCTTTGTCTCTTCTTGCTTGCAACAAATTAGTTCTATAAAGGGTCAAAAGTATAATATCCTTACACATTTGCCTAGGATTAATTAACCCTAGTTAACATGGATTCATCATCTTCTTCTTCTCATTGTTTTCATTTAAAAAGTTGTTGCTAGTCTTCTGGTCTATTCTCAACAAAATTTAATTGCTCTTCTTTTTATTACTCCTATAGTATAATAAAATTATACTATAGCTTAATCAAAACCTAGTTGCTCGCGGTAGAAAATCGAACTTTTTCACGCACTTATTGAACATCAGAAAATTCATGAAAGAATTGTAAAAACTTATTCATTACTACACCAGAGATTAACACCTAATATCTGGAGTTAGGGTAAAATGAGCACATCTTTAACTCCATCGGTTCAGTAGTAGCAACATTGACAATTAATCCTGAGATCAACTTTCATAATATGCTACTAGCTAGAAATTATCATGCTTTCACAGTCCAGAAAACTTGATTGGACATCAACCACTATGGGTATTCAAGAATAGAATACATCTTTCTGCTTGTCACGGAAATTAAAGGGGGACTGCCCTCTATTTATAAATCTAGATTGCCTATATATAAGTCATAGGTCAATAATTATTGAGCTGTGCTAATTATCCGTACATGCAATAAAAAATATTAATCAAATTTTATTTTATCCTCCACTTGAGCCTCGTTACTATCCTTTTTAGGCGATAATCAATTTATGCGAGTCCATATTCTAACTAAATTAAAAAAATTCCTTTGGAAATATTTTCTAGATAGATTATTTTCAAACAGAAAAAATACAAAAAAGTATTTTTTTTAAATGAATTAATATTAAAAATAAATAATGCTACGTAAAATGAAAATAGAAGGACCATTACGTAAAAAATGTTATTGTTTGTTTCAGTCTTCTATTTCCCAATACTGATCATTAATTAACTGACTTTGCATCAGAAAGATAAGGTATCTTATTATATTTCTAAATAAACTTTGTGTTGTCTCCTTGTTGTTGTGGTGGTTTAAGAATGTGCGCACGCGGGACATGCAAAGCCATGCGGCACATATAAGAGTTAGCCAATAGAACCAGCTTTGGCATGTGATGGGCTTCGGGTTAGGGTCCTTTAACCGTTTGGTTGCATGTGAAAAAGACTGGAAAATAACATACTCAAACAACAAGAGTATAATTAATGTCATGATCTCATGTATACGAACCTGAATTGAAGTTCATACTGAGATACTGGAGATTTCTGTTGCTTTCCATGGAACTAGCTAACTTGTTTCTCTTTATGTACATTGAATCCAGATTTTTTGGGAAGCAACAATAGTGTTTAACACTTGTCGCCATGGGGTTTCGCCAATTGTATTGCGTAGTGCTTTAGGTTAGTTGAAGCAGAGTGTTTCTGGATGACAAATTATTTTACTCATTTTTGGAGTCACTTAATTCCAGCTTTGCATATATTATGATGTTCATCCAACTTCTATGATGATATTTCTATATTTGAGAATCAAAACTTGCTTGGAATGGGTCGTCTCTAATATTGCTCGTCAGTATTCTGCTACTTACCAATACTGCCATGTTCTAACACGTGATCATACTATAGCTAGTCAATAACTAATTTGATAAGGGAAATGTGCAAATATACCCCTCAACTTTAAAATTGGAGCAGATATATCTCCCGTTATAAAAGTGGTGTAAATATACCCCTGCCGTTACAAAATGATGCAAATATACCATTTTTGCTGGTGAATTTTTTTAATAAAAATCATTTAATTTATTTTTTAATTAAAACAAAATACCACGTGGCTTTAAAAAAAAAAGTATACCCATTTTTTTTCAGTAGACATATTTTTCTCAAGCCACATGATAATTTTTTTCCCTGGTGGGTCGGGTTTGGTTCGTCTAAAAAAATGGGTAGACTTATTTTTTAAAAAATCCACAGAGATATTTTTTTAAACGAAGCAGACCTGACCCACCAAAAAAATTTACCATGTGGCGCTAGAAAAATATGTCTACTAAAAAAAAATGAGTAGACTTTTTTTAAAGCCACATGGCATTTTTATTAATTAAAAAAAGCGAAATGATTGTTTTTTTAAATTCCGTTAGCGAAAAGGGTATATTTGCACTATTTGTGTAAGGGTAGGAGTATATTTGCACCATTTTATAAGCAAGAGTATATATACACCACCTTTAACGGAGTATATCTGCTTTAAATTGCAAAGTCGAGGGATATATTTGCACGTTTAATAACTTTTAGATTGTAATTCAATTTAGTACCAGTGACAGTTATCCTGTAACCTTACAATTGTCTACATACGAGGAGATATATTACTCGATTCATCACGATTCGTAGCGGGTCCTCCAGTCTATGAGATAAACTTAGGATCGTCTAATTTAGAGAAGGTGCAAATTTGCTCCTTAACTTTATAAAATGCTTTAAATATACCATTTGTTAATAGTTGAGGTTAAATATATCCCCGCAATTATAAGATTAGTCAAATATATTTTTATTCACTAATAGCAGAAGCTTTCTTTACAAGAGAAAAGGGCGAAATAGTCCAAATTTACCCATAAACTATGCGAAATAGTTCAAATTTGCCCTTGAACTTTGAAAAAGAGTGTCACTATTAAGAGGCAACACTATCGTCTTTTTCAACATTCAAAGCATCCAATTGCAAGTTCTCAATCTATAAGCTCAAATTAACAACCATCAAGCTTTAAATCATCCTAACCGGAAACAATGAAAAATTATACCAACAAGTTACATTTCTACCTCTACCAAAACTCCATCACCAATACTTCTCGGATTACCAATAATGA